>NW_027287427.1:11248660-11893660 GCF_022747635.1 Hetaerina americana
CTCGACAAAGGCAACGAACGGAAGCCCTTAATAGAAATTGAATTCAATTACACTCGTGCTCCTCTCTTTTCTGCGAGCTCGTGAATTTTTTGCCGCACAACCTGCGTCAAATTTATGCAATTACCATGCATTACCCATGGTGCCCAAGGGGTCATGATACATATATCCCGGCGGTGTAGATGAAGAAGTCCTCGTTCTTTAGATTTCTAGTGAGTCGAAACCTTTGAACTGCGACAATTTGTTTTTACTCAGGATGCAAAATCATTAGGGTTTGCTTGAAATGAGAAAACTACGCGATGAAATATTGACCACAAACTTCTCATAAGTCTTTGTTTGTTTATTCTTTGCCTACTTCCTTAATGCCAATGCAAGTGGGCAAAAGTATAAATTATGATTTCGTCTTTCGCCGGATCTTATCCCTTGAAAACTCAGCTTCAAAAAGTATCAATTGAATGCTAACGTTACGTCATGTTGAGTCCTTAAAGCAGTCTGCTTAGAAATAATATTTTGTATCTTTGATAGTCCCAAATATTTAGCAGTAAGAAATAAAATATTCCTCATTTTGTCTTGCAAAGTATTAGGAAATATTTATGTGTTATTGGGTGTAGGGAAACATTAAAAAAAGAATGTATTTGTTTTAATTCAACCGCCTTGAATGCTACCTTAATTTATTCTCATCTGCCGCACTGTAAAGGTGTGTGCTTAACTCTTTATGTTTCCCGTCCACTCTGCCTTCTGCCTATCTACTTTCTCTCCTTTTCCTCCCTCTCCTTCTGCCTTAACCCTCGTTACTATCACCTCCTCTCGTTGGCTGACTGCCTCTCCATTCACTCGCCTCCTTTTATACATATGCCACGGACATCCTATACTGGAACATTCTAGATCCCACACATCATCCTCCTCACCAGATGCGCCCATTTTTACATCATATCTCTCTTTCTAGAATATACCAGTTGCCGCCCTCCCGTCAAATGCGTGAGATCTGCCAGTACCAATGCACTACATGAAAATCGTACGTTTCCTTCACCAAACAATAAATTTTAATTTCTTGACGACTTAAAACCCACGAATGACTTCGACGTGAATCGTAGCATTGTCATAAAATTGACACAAAATAAGACTGTCGAGCAGATAGATTCAAGCATTTTTTTTTCCGCGTACCATTCGCGACAACAATAAAAGGGGGAGCAGTACCTAAGACAGTATTATCGTGCGCGGTATCGAAAATTAGGGCATACAAGATTAAACTTTCCACAAAAAACCTTCTCCAAGTCTGGCTTCCTAACGCCCCCCGCCCTTGTGTTAGGTGGGGTGTGGGCAAATTTGAATAGTCTATTGTATTTGTATGATGTCGGTTCGGAATGTGGCGAATGCTAACCGGTAATAGGTGCTTGAATTGCATGCTTGCCTACCCTTATTTAATGATTTTTTTCTTGTCCCCTTTATGTAGGCACAGGAAAAGCTATAGCCATGTAATACTCGTAATATGTGTAGGCATGTTTTATGATGAGTGTTCGGTCACCTCCTTTCCACGCGGTTTTTGGTGGAATCGCGGGGTACCATGTGTATGAGGAAATAAGAGGAAATACATGTTGAATAGCTGGTAAACTACCACCTCCTGCCACACGTCCTCGGGGCGGCTTGCGGGGTATTGTGTGGATGTAGATTTAGCAGAACGTGAGTCGCAGGGGAACGCATGTAGCCCGAGTGAATCCCGCCCCCCACGGACAGCCACACCACGTGCAATCATGGCACATGAGAACTCACCGAATTCAGATGGAATGGCGATACACCCTATCCCTTTTGGTACAGATTGAGTCATCCTGATCAATTTTCTCTGACAGAGTGCGACGGGAAGATATTGAAAGAATTATCCGGCAGCAAAGTAATGCATCGCGGCATTTCCCTCGCAGTCACCCGTGTTTACCAGAACCTCAAACCCGCTAACACGCGACGGACGCAGCAAAACTTTTCACTCCGCTTTTCCGCCCAAATCCCTCCCCCTTCCCAATCGAATCTAGCGGAGTGAGTGCCTGAGTGGGCATCACGTGGTCCAAGATCCAACATGGCTCTCTCGAAAGTGTTCACGCGGACGTGGGAGGGCCTTTTTGAAATGAAAATGAAACGACGAAGTTTTCGCACTAGTGCTTTGAAGTAGAAGAGCTTAATTAAAGATTTAAATTGGGAGGGAAAAACCTAATGCGGGTGGACCAGTTTTTTTCTATTTGGGAAGTGTTTCACACGAAGCTGGTGAAATTTGAAGGGTCTTAAAGAAAACTTTTGTTACGGAAAGAGATCTGTAAAAAAGAAGGAGTTGATGATAAGGACTTTGAGCAAAGAAAATACTAGTGAAAACTTGAATGATAAGAGTAGTTTTGTGAGTCGAGGTAACTTTATTGTTGAGGCAAAATCCTATTCGTCTTTTGAAAAATTTTGAGATATGAATGACGAGAATAATCTAAAAGGTAAAATGGACAGAAATAAAAACAAACGGAACACGTGACGTGTGGGAAGAGCTGGGAGAAATTCAAAGGAGACATGTAAGGTCGATGCAGGGCATTTTCATTTGACAACGACAATGACTGAGCTAGAGGGGGGATGTTAGAATAGTTTTAGTTAGGTTGTTACAATGTGTCTTGTTAAGCGAAACTCATTAATTTAGTCTGTATCAAACTTCCTTAAGTGGTAGACCACCATTTACGTATAATAAATCCCGTATTACTTTATTTGTTTGATGCTACTTCGATTGAGATCTCCGGAACGTATTTTTCACGATGTTTCATCATCAAGTCTGTCAAACCGATTGTAAATTAATTGAAAATGTGGCGTAAAAATTTAAACCGTGGTATTATACATGGTATGTCTCAAAACAGAAGTAGAATGAATCGGAGGAAAACTTAATTACAGATTAAAGTACAAATTACTAAAACTCTTCAAAACTGCACCCTTGTGCATCGATACACCGATGCCAGTGCCTTCGCCAGTTGTGGTATGTTTCCAGTAAGGCATCAACAGGACCCTTATCACGGCCTCTTTGACATAATCCAGTGGTCCAGAATGGTACTCAAAGGGGTTGTAATTGGGTCCTACACAGAGGCTCATATCTCGTCACCGGTACCCACTTTTAATAAAAAATTGTGCCATTTTCACCGTGGTTCAAGAGAGATTGTCACTCGAGCAGTCTTCCGACAGTACCTTGGGGACCACCTTGGCACACCTTTCTCGTGGCTAAGTCTTCTATATGAATGAAATGCTCCGTGATTTTCTGAATATTGCACTCTTCTGCTAACATCCTGACACTTGAGGGTCACCATTTTATCGTATACCATTGCTCCATGGAAAATAGCATCGTGAATTCATGACGTGACCGTCGAATAGGGGTCCTGTCTAGCAGCAATCCGTCTATATCTATATCCTAGAATCTATATCATTCTTATAGAGCAGCACGCAAGAGTGTTTATTTCTGCTAAAATATAAATGTTTTTTTTTAATTTCTATTCTTTCAGTTAAAATGTCACTGAACATCATATCAGAAATTGTCACTTTTGCGCATAAGATAAAATTGATCATTACTTGAAGAATAAGTGTTTCATATAAATTTACATTTAGGCATATTACGTTAAATTTATCTTGATTATTAGTGATACTGTGACTTTGCGGTGAGGTTAAAGTACTCGTATTCGAAAAGCTTTGATATATCGAGCTTTGAAATTTAAAATTTTTGTTTTCCTTTATTCATGCGCGCCGCAATTACTTATTTCAATCATAAATACGTCAAGTCTTTTTTTTATGCATAGCAAAACACATTTTGGCGATAATTCTCAGTTATTGCGAGCATTTTTCCACTTTCGTTCGGCGGTTTGTCATTGAACAGAAAATTGCGTGTATGATGCAATGATAGCTCCCGTTCACATGGAATCCCGTACAATTAATGGATCGCGCCTGATTTGTGGGACAAACGTGATACGTATATTATTATAAATTAAACTCTTGGGGACCCGAAGTATTTCTATCAGTATTAGTTCCATGCAATCAAGTCCTCTTGCCACAAAGTTCCAATTCACCTTTGATGCCTCACTATGTCCACTTAATCGTACGCAAACACAAATGACGGAGAAACACGCGGATAAAGTTAAACGGAAAGCAATTATTTGGAATTTTTAAAATATGGAGGTATTAATGAACCTAGAACCAAGGCTAATGCATCAAAATGGCTCCTTTCAATTGGAACGAAATAATATCGATTTAATGGATCCCAATTACATTTCAGGATGAAAGTGCATGTCATTTTGATACGATTTAGATGATTTTTTGGGATAAATCTGTGTTTTGCATTTGTTAAAGTTCAATTATAAACCCTAGTCATTGGTTATTGGATGGCGCTGTTTTGGTCGCTTGTGAATAGGTCTACACATCAAGATTGCCCCTTAACTGCTTCTCTTTACTTCACTCGCGAATGAGATTTTTTCCAAACCCTAAGGTAAACTAAACTATATTCTTTTTTCTCTTTATTTTCTTTTTCTTTTTAACTACTCACTGCTTCGAACCAACGTGCTAATTTCTGTAAATTATTCGTCTTAAGTTCAGAAACCAGGAGTGAAACTTCTGTACTGTGATGGCGTGCCGTGAGCATTCGTCGTCGTGTCAACATTCATCATCGCTCCGCAACTGACTTGATCTCATTTAACGGCATTCGGCGTTGATCGCGGCGTTGAGCGTGGCTGAGCGTCGGAAATACGTGGCTTTGAGTAGTTTCACGAGAATACTGCAGCACGCGTTTTTTCCCTGAATGTGTTGTCCCGACCAAGGAACTAAACATGGTGCATACTCCTTTCGTGCGGTCGGGAAGTTAGTTAGCGCGTCAGGGTACATATCCTTAAATTATATCTTGACAATGCCAGGAAGGGCGCCGTGCCGGCAGATTCTCGGATCTCTTCTGGAAGAGATTCAAATTCTGATGATAATTGTCATTCACTAAATATCCCGCAATCCTCCACAAGGGTGCATTCAGGGATACCATCCGTAAAATATATTGCCACTCCAAGTAATACCAACAAAGAACATGCTAATTCACTCCCACACTGTGTTCATGCCGAACTTTTTCAAACATGCAAGTAAATATGCAAGAAACTAATATGCACAAGCACATGCACCTACGAATGCCTACCTAGATCTACGATCTCGTGTACTCAGCGTTTATCGTATAATTCCCGCTTATTGACTTCGATTTTATTACAATTATGAATCCTGATTGTACGAGAAGAGAATGGATTGATTTACATCGATCCGTGCAGAAGTCTATCTCTATTATCCTTGTGGTTTAACCTGCTCTGACATGGCCTAACTTTCAGTCATTATTTCTGATTAATTAAATGAAACATGCAATGTAGCTTTCCACTGTCTTTCATTCACGTACAACTAGTTTCAACGCTAAAGCGTCATCATCAGGTACCTCACCTGATGATGACGCTTGAGCGTTGAAACTGGTTGTACGTGAATAAAAGACAGTGGAAAGATACACTGTATTCTTCATTTAATTAAATTTAATTTCCACAAAGTTGATCCGGGAACAATTGAATATTATTTCTGATATACGCAGGCTGATAACAAATTGTGTGTGGGGGTGATTAATTATATTTTGTTGGCAACATTCGTTTGAGTGCAGATTTTAAGCGTTTGTGCCAAGAAAATGAATTATGAAGAAGAAGGATAAAAAGGTCACTCTTGCGTTTGCAATGAAATCGAAGGAAAATATGTTTATTTCTTGTCATTGACAAATTATTAACATCAACTGGGTCAACATTTCGACCTTACATGCACATTAATGATTTTCGCCTTTTACTCTTTCTGCTACACGATGGCGCGACAGTAGATCCGCGTGGGAAAACTTTAAGTGGAGGTTTCCAATGCTCATTTTCACGTGATTGCCCAAGAAAGCTATGGACGACAAACCGATCTCGTTTGAGGGAACAAGTAAAATAATTGAAAAAGGCTGGAGACTGAAAGATAATGGCTGTAGATTGGCTGTTTAGCCTTTTTAGAGGATAGCATCGTGAAAATGCTTTGTTGTGCTTGTTGGAGCTGCAAATCAAAGGAAAACGAACGAACCTCGATGAAATTCTCAATAAATGATGGCTGCAAGCGATTGCCGATTTCCCTCTGGAATTCAATTAGATTAATTATAAGATTTTTAATTAAATTTCTCAATGGCAATAACGAAAAACTTCCACTGCTACATGAGTGAATTAATTTGTGATAGGTGCCTACCTGTTTTCCCTCCAACCGTATAAAGTAATGAGTGTGATGATATAAAGGGTTCGTTCCAAAAGTAATGCAAAGATTTTTCCCGCGCCGCTCTTATTGATTAGAATGGGATCCAACTACTTGGAGTAGTTGAGGGGAAGCTGGGTAGCTTAAGTATTGGCTTTCCTCCGGGAGGGTCCAGGTTTGAAACCCGGAGACGACAGATCTTTTTCAGACATATGCCAACTTAAGATGGTTTGTGAAGAGCACTTAAGGTGACAACGCCGTCCGTCTGATGGGGCGTTAAACTGCGGACCCAGGCTTTCTTTAGGTAGAGGCTAACTCCGACGACGAGTTTCGCTCCACCCTTTCTCCATTCCTATCAATCACTAATGCCCAAATGACCTCAGGGGGCAGTCTTCTCCCCTTAAACTAATACTATTAGTTCCAGGGGATTTACTCTATATACAATCACACATTCAAAGTCTCTCGTCTTAAGTTTTATTTTGCTCTCTAGCATACAAATTAATCATCTCTTTTACATTCCCTTCCATCGTAATATCCCTCTAACATAGATATTTTCCATTTCAGCCAAGCTAAACTATTTCGATCATGCCATGAAACTAGGGATGGAATTTTTGTACTCAAGGAGCTCATTTGGCAAAGTTTGTCAAAGAAATGCGAGACTGAAGTGAATGTAGCATAGTTGAATGATGAAGCTATGATTTTGGAAATTAGTATTAAGTCTTTTTTCGTTTTAAATGTAACTCATGAGATGTGTAGTGTGGAAAAACCATTTATTTCACCTTCATGTTCATGCCCGGGGCATCTTCACGTCGCATAGCTTTTCAAGGGGACAATAACCGAGCGGTAAAATAATAAAAAAGGTTCTGGATTCTCCGATGAAAGGTCAGGGAACGACTTAAGTTGTTTGTGCTTGATAATATGGAATCTATTGTCGGAAACTTCCGTCCAGAAGAACTACCTACGATGGCAAATGTTTATAAAGAATATGAAAGAATGGAGTACAAGTAGCATAAACACTGCATGTGCAATTTAAATAATAGTTATAATTTTTTTTCGTTTTCAATGTCACACATAAAAATGGGTAGTAAGTGAAAACTATTTACTTCGCCTTTATGTTTATGCCCCGTGCATCGTCACGTCACATATTCGAAAAAAGAAGAGTGATAAAATGGTGGAAACAAGTTGTGGAAACATCATTGAAAAGTCAGGGAGCTTCCTGAATTTATTTGTGAATTTAATTGAAAATATAGAATGCACTTCAGTACACATCATAATTCCCACGGGGAAGAAAGAAAACAAACGGCATCCAACCACAATTCCGATAAAGTCAACGTGTTGAGTGAAATGACTCAGATTTGTTGTTGAACATTCTGGGTCAAATTAAGGGAATCGGCATTGCTCAAGTTGGAGAAGAAGCTATAGGATATAACACACGTAAACGCCATCGGAAGTGAAGAGTTGACAGGAGGTCGGTTTCGAAAACCTAACCATTGTTGGTATCGCATTGTGCAGATTATTCATGTTCATCACAGAAGGGTTCAAGTAAATGGCGTAAGAACTCTGTAACATTATCTTATATTTACTTTTATATTGTGTGACCTTATCCAAGACATTTATGACTTTGATGGGAACCATAAAATATTTGAACTGAAGCCTTTGCCTTTGCATTTTGTTTTTGCGAATAATATGTATATTAAAAATTATTCGATACACGTGGCGGCCTCATATTAAATTGATTAAATTCTCATATTAAATCACAAAAATATTTTCATTATATTTTTGAAATACTAGATGTGTTTTTTTCATAAATAATAGGTTACACTAGTATATTGTTAAACTGGAATATTTGTTGCATAAAACATAAAAAGTACACAAGTTAATTTCAATAAAATTTATTTTCTATATAAATTCTAAAACAATTTCCGGGTGAAAGCTTTATTGTTTTGTTTTCTTACAGAGAAAGAAGTTGCGAGATTTTGATTTTGAGGTTTTTTATTCCTCATCCTCACCGTGTTGACAAGGATAACGTATTGAAAGGAAATTGAGGGCAAGTTGAGAGAGAATCTTCTTTATCCTTTACCTTTTCCACATCCAAATGTTTCATGCCGTTCCGATGATGTCATTCTATCCGACCAGAGATGGGGATAATCCTTGGTGCGAGCGGAAGCCCCTTTTGTTTGCATTGCCCTTGTGTTTGCTCTCTTCCCTGGGCATGTTCATCCCTTCACCGCCTCATCTCGCTTGAAACGGGCAAAATGGGAGAGGGTCGCATTAATACTCGAGGTGCCATTCGCAAGGAGAGCGAATGAACCAGAAATATTTTCCCCCAGGTCCGTTCCCGATGATTGAAATGAGAGGGGCCATCACTACGGTCCTTAGTACAACGGCATATCCACCCTCGGGCCTTTACTTCACCTTAATGAGCGTACAAGGCCTCCTCCGATTTACCTTTTTCCACCACCCGTTGCGAGTCTTACGCCTTTTCGTCCGCCATCAAGGGTAGATAATTATAATGGGCTATCTAAAAAGACAAACGTGCCCACTAAGATTTAAGATTCTCATTCTTCCGTTTAAAAAATAATGCTTATTTAGGAGAAAAATCTGAGCCTCATCCCAGGTACTTTCCATTATCCAGGCACCATTACGGAGAACGATAGTTACCAAACTCACCTGAATTGGTCAACTTTGATATTAAAATGAAGAAATAATCGAGAGAATTTACGTTGTTAATTGTAATAAAAATTAATTTACGGCTAAACTAAAATAAAGTTCCTTTCGAGCCAATTAGATAAGGAATTCAAACTTCAATGAAAATAATTAAGTAGAAGTATCGGAAATCATAGAAATCTGACGACGGAAAGAAGATATAGGACATACCGACATAACAAAACGGCTTCTTTTTAAGCTCGAAATATATTTTAAGCATGATAGATGAAATTACCTTGCATCGACAAGTTGACTCCTAACACAAATCGTGTATCAAATAGCAATAGAAACAAAATCGAATAAAGTTAACGAATACTTTTAGTCCAGGTTGGGCGATGTCGATGAACTGCCCTCGTATCGATACTAGTAATGTGAGTTTCAATTGACAAAATATTAACATCATTGATAATCTTCAATGCTTCAAAAAGAGTATTATTATGGAATCTGTTCAGTCTAAATTATTTTATTGCTACAGGAAAATATTATATTATTCTAAATCAGCATTTGGTATACAAATATATCCATTTAATTAGAAGTTATAAAAAAATAGAGACAAGTATTATTAAATTAGACAGTAGACAATTTGACAATTTTCAGATTGTCCAGTAAAAACGACTTCCGCAATTGACTTCAACTGTTGTTTGAAACTTATTTACACTTAACTATGAAAACCATTCGTCAGTTTGTTAATCATATTGCAGAAATATTCAAAATTCGTATTAAGCATTCAAATAGCAAATGAATTACTAACGAAAAATGGATGCTGAACATTTTTAGTAGAAATCAAACTTAGTTTGGCATAAATTTTCCCTGGCACAATGTTATTCAAATGAGTTTATCGCGAAATTGAAAGGGCCGGCATACTATAAATATCAAAGTTGGGTAGCATAAACTAAAGCAGGTTAACGGTTCGCCGACTAAGGAGATTTTTCAGAAGTAGAGAGTCAAAGTTGTAAGGACATTAAAAGAAAGACCTGCGGAAGGTAACGTAGTTTTTAAATAAGAGGAGGGAAGAAATGACAGAGACCATGAGTAAAGATTCATGGAGAAGACGTGAAAACTTTAATATACAACGTAGAATTCTACAGTGCTGAAACTGTGGGTTTAAAATATTAACATCATATTTTTATGGGGGTTTTAAAAGTATTTATATAGCGCTTGCGTTAAGTGGGGCTTAGATAAGTTACATAGATAGCTGAGTATTGTATCCGTAAATTCTCTGAAGACAATGCCTCAATACGGAAGGTTTTTACTTGTTTTCCATCAATTGAAAACGTGTATTTAACTGCCATAAAAGAAAATAAACGATAAATAGGGTCAACAATTGGTGAGGGAATATCAACAGGCCAGAAAGGTCACGCTGTACGTACACGTGCTTGTTTAAGCCGCGATGAAAGGACGGATTTCACTTCACCTGAAGAAGCTGAATGAAACTTCAGCGAAACTGTTATGCTTTTACAAACATTACGAACCTAAGTAGAAATAAAATTTGAATCCCAAATAGAAATGTATGGATTGTGAAAGAATGACGTCATTCACTCAACTTTTATTCAAGCATTGAAACTGTTGTTGCGTAAATCCAAATGTTATGAATTGAAACATAAATATAAGTATGGGGAGCATAAACAAATATCTAATAAACGCAGTATTCCTGCCGCTTTACCTTGTGGATGATGTTATCTGAATTAATTTTCTAAATAGAGTAAATATACTGTTCATTTCTAATGCCAGCCTTTAGTTCGAACCATAAAACATACGCTAATTATTCAAGTTTTTGCTATATCTTCTTTACGTGCTTTCTTAGGATATCTCTCGGCCATTATCGCCATTCAAAAACATAAAAAAATATTAGCGGTATAAATTAATTTATTTCACATAGAGAATCTGAAATAATGTCGAATGAATTTGATTATTTTGTCGCGAAGTTTAAAGAGAACTTAAATGCTAGGGTCAAGTATTGAAGGGGTATAACCTATCGTTCAATAATTCCCGGGACTAACTAAGAAAACAACATTTGCTTCGCAAAATTCATTTTTGTTCATCAACACAATCACCTTCAAGAGCTTATCTAACTTTTCAATGCCAAGCTTGCAAAAAGATTTGTCCTAGCCCTCAAAAGAAGCCTCAGTTGATCAGCGATGACTTCCTCATTTCAGCCAAATATTTTTCCCTGGAGCGTCTTTTTGAGATTAGCAAACAGCCAGTAGTCGCTGGGGGTTAGATCTGTAGAGTGCGTGCGGTGGGCGGGAAGCAGATTGAAGCCCAAATCATTCAATTTTCGTCATTGTTTTCATTGACTTGAGGCACGGTGCATTGTCTTGATGGAGGTTGATTTTTTGTTTTCTAAATTTTCGGTCGTTTTTCTGCGATTTCGTCCCTCAAAAGCACCAATAACTCAATTTAATAGTCGCTATTGATAGATATTTCCTTTTCAAGGTAGTCGATGTAAATTATACCTTGGGCATCCCAAAATTATATCCCGGTCAATTAGTCCTGGGACTTATTAAATGATATATATATATATATATATATATATATATATATATATATATATATATATATATCATTTAATATATATTATATATTATAATATATAATATTATATATTATATTATATATATATAATATATACATATTATATATATAGGGGTATATTTTTTATCCGTTTGCTGTAATATATGTCATGTTATGTGAACAATTTTTTCGATTTAAAATAGTTTTCACATATGCATTTGTTTGGCAGCATATTCACCTATCACTTTCACCTGCGGTATCGCCTATCAGTGAAAAGGACTGCCAGGATTAGATAATGTCTTCCTTTCCGCTTCGGTCCGCTGCATCCCCCAAACATCCCCCGTCTCACCCCACTTCACCTTCCGTTTTCACTTTCTTGGACCGGAGGGCAAAAATAACCACGACGCCACACCGCTCCACTCCTGCGTGTTGGTTAAAATTTCACGCTACTTCATTTGGCTGAGTAGTAAGACTTCGCGTTATCTGCTCGGTTCGAGTGAAGGGCGTTTGAAGAGCAGAAAGTGGGGGCAGGGAGGATGAGAAGTGGGAGACGGGGGAAGGGCGTCTCTCCTCCCGCTTGGCTTTTCAATTACTGGCCGCCTCCATCCTACAGAAATTAATTCGTGAGATGTATTTGCTCGGAGGGCCATGCAGATTAGATTTCCGGTGTTTATTTAGCGCCTCGGCGGATGAAGGCTCAAGTACGAATCCAGCGCCTCGGATGTGGAACCGCGTTGAATTGTCCCGGCTGTCTTATATTTGAAATTATTCCTCTGTCGAGGGTCTCCTTTCCCTGCTTTTTCCCCCTCGGAAATGTGTGAAATCACGCCTAAATCACACTAACAGAGCATTAATTCTTCCAAAATAACATTAGAACCATTCATGCAATTCATGCGGTACGGTGAAGATATGAAGGTGTTTGGTATGGTAGGGAGAGGCGATAAATAATTGTAAATTTAAATGTTCAAAAAGTTATTGAAAAATCGTAATTTTTAACACTAAATTTCAATTCAAACTATTTGCCCTCTCATAGATAAATACTAAACGAGTACTTTTGAACGGTGCCGTAAGGCAAGTTTAAGCTTTCGACCTTCTCTGAGTCCTTCTTCAGGTCAGGCTGGCTAGTCTGACCCGAAGTCTGACCAGTTTAACTTGAAGAAGGGCTAAGCGAAGGCCGTAAGCTTAAACTTTCTGAAATACGAGGGTCATCCGGAAAGTAGTACCCGTTCGTGAAATAAAAAGACAAAAGTAAATATTAACAAACATAAAAAATTTTATTTGAAAGAGGATACTTTAAACTACTTCTCAACATAATCTCCAAGCAAATTAAGGCATTTGTCATAACGTGTGACAAGTTTCTGTATTCCTGCTGCATAGTCCTTCGCCGCCAGCTCATTGAGATACGCGAGGGACCCATCTTGCACAAATTTTTGCATAATGCAGATGGTGTTTAACAATTTCATGAACAATTGTTCGAGAAACATTGGGAAAATGCTCACAGATGTCATCAATTGTGACGCGCCGATCGTTCCTCACGAATTCGTCAACTGAGCTCACCAGTTGGTCTGTAATGACAGACGGTCTCTCCGAACGCTCATCGTCGTGTGTGTTCCCCCTCCCCATGTTGAAGTTGCGACACCACCGCCGAACAGACGACTCGTCCATTACATTGTCTCCATACACCTCCTTTAATTGGCGATGAATATCACATGGGCGAACGTTTCTTGCATTGAGGAATTTAATCACTGCCCTCACTTCACAACTGGCGGCGTTCTCAATTTTTTTAAACATTGTAAACAATCACAGAAACAACACAGGCAATGCTAGCGTCACGCAACTTGGCTCAGAGAAGGCAGACAAGCCACTGAAGCTATCTGACCTCGTCCAGCGGCTACTCGCGTCGTCAGCACTTCATGCGGCACGAACGGGTACTACTTTCCGGATGACCCTCGTATGAGTGTCCTTTCAAGTGTAATCTATTTTATTTTTTGTGTTCTATTCTGCCGTCCAAATATTATATTCCTCTGGTGAGTGCTTCTATATATTTATATATATATATATATATATATATATATATATATATATATATATAAATATATATATATATATATATATATTGATTATACGGAAACACTCACACGAGCAATATAATATTAGGATGGCACAATAGAGCAGAAATAAAATAGTAACACTTAAAAGGAGTTTCACATTTATTATATACTTAAAAGGACACTCAGATGGTAAATTGTTTAACCTTTCGGCCTTCTCCGAGGCCTTCTTCAAGTAAGAGTCTTACTTGAAGAAGGCCTCGGAGAAGGCCGAAAGGTTAAACACTTTACCATCTGAGTGTCCTTTTAAGTGTTACTATTTTATTTCTGCTATATTGTACCATCCCAATATTACATGCATGTATATATATATATATATATATATATATATATATATATATATATATATATATACATATATATATATATATATAATCTCTCCTAACAATACACAACTCAACATCTTACTCTAGAGCAAGCCCCTTCTTCAAGTACACATACTACACTCCGTCTGACAACTCTATTCTATTCATGCCTTTTCCTCATTTGCCTAACGTTTTCCACTCTATGACATTCGTCAACATATCATTGCCGATCAATATACTTTTCATCCATTTTTCCAACCTTCTTATGATTTACCCCACCGGTCCCCTCTCTCCCTCCCCATTACTTCCTCATTTATTTTCCATTCTGTCCACTTCACCTTCTCCGTCCTTCTCCACACCCACATTTCAAAAATCTCCAATCTACGTCTATCATCCTGCTTCTGTGACCATGTTCCCGCGCGTACATAACCACGCTACATATCATAGTTTTGACGAGCTTTATCGTAACATCCCCCAGTTGACACCCTTAATTTGGCATTGTGTAGAAGGCTATCTATAATTTATCAATCCGGATAAATGTCACTATGATTGCTGCAATAAATAAACAAGTGGTTCCATGTGTTGCCCCGAGGCGACATCTCGTTGAACATCAATTAGCATGGCGCCGAATATTTACGGCCATGTATACGTCTAAATAAATCAACATTTGGCACAAGTAACTGTCGCAGCGGTGGCCATCCATTTTGTGTAACAGCCAATAAAAATGCTTACAGAATAATCCTATAAAGACTTTGACTTAAATGTTGTTCGAAAAAATATTTATCTTTTATAATTTCACAAAAGGTAACGCACTGTTGGAAACAATTTCAATATTTTATTACTGCAACGTACAGAGTTTTTCATATGCTTATATGAAAGTATGACACTTCTTCCTATAAATAAAACTGCGCGCATATGAGCCACCTGAATGCCTTTTAGCAGGCCGGATGGAAACCCATTTACTGGCGAACCCAGCTGGCAAGGATGGGCGCTGCTAAATTCAACGGGATTAACTTGCACAGTTTTTTTTAACATCCATCGCTAAAGCCCAGGCGAAAAAAAATCCCTTTTTCGTCGACGAGATTACACTTTTCATGGTCTGGAAAAGGAGAGAACGCATTCGCGTGGCGGGCTTTTCGAAATGGCCCGAGCGAGAGAGATATTCAAGCCAAGCGAGGGGAGAGAGAGCGCGCAAGCCGCACTTAAGAGCGGCCCGCGAGTTCACCTGGTATAGACGGGGTCAGGAAGGTTGAGGGTTGGTGTGTGCGGGTGAAGTCAACACGCATAAGCCACCGGGTGTCCCGCGAGGACCCGGCAAAGGGGA
This sequence comes from Hetaerina americana, assembly GCF_022747635.1. Classification (NCBI taxonomy): domain Eukaryota; kingdom Metazoa; phylum Arthropoda; class Insecta; order Odonata; family Calopterygidae; genus Hetaerina; species Hetaerina americana. The sequence continues at coordinate 11,263,888 of NW_027287427.1, forward strand.
TTCCCATTACCCCAGCCGCAGTCCCCGGGGAAATCCAACTCCCATCTTTCGGCGATTCTACGCTTCAGTTGTCGCGAAATAAAGTAAGGGGAGAGGGGATGAGCCAATAGCGGGGGCGAGTGCCCCTTTCCCGGGTTGGGGAGGGGGAAGTGTGGGGGTCGGCTTGATCTCGCTCTGGGACCCAGGAGCGGAATGGGAGATTGGATGAAAAAAAATGAAACAATTCTTTTGAATTTTGGGTGATGCTCTTTCATTTCGCCCCTCGCTGTTGCGAAATCCCCTTTTGCCCGTGACCTCAAGGTCGCTTCCCGGTCACGATAACACCAAAAGAGGCATGGGAAGACACGGGACGGCGGGAGAAGATTCGTCACGTCGCATCCGGGTACCACATGCACCCATCTCCCTTCTCCTAGCCGTCGTGGAAGAAGGCTTCAAAGAACCCGCCAGTATTTAATTCATCCCCCACTCAAGAGTTATAACAAAGTCTCCCTGCACTCCTGCATGAATGGAAAGGGTGCATGTGGAATTCCCATTCACTTGCATAGGATAAAAATTCAGGGCCTAAAAGGTGGATGGGCTGAACTCGACACCGTTTTCCGGGGTTGCACCGGTGTAGGGTAGGACCAAGAAAAAAATGCGATCCCTACCTTTGAGGTCTCTCGGAATGGAAACTTTAAATACCTTTGATACTTCTCTTTGTTCATGAGATAAACGTCGGCAAATATTTCAAGAAAAAAATCTCTGCGGTAAAAATTGCAAAAAAAACCACAGTAAAATTTCGAAAATTTTGCTTGGGTAAAAATATTTTTTTATATTCGTGGCATCGTTAACCAATTTTCTGTGATCGACGCAAAAAAAAAAAAATTTTCCAATTATATCATTTATAATAGTTTTCCCTATTCGAGAATGTTGCTTAGACCCGATGTCACGAAGTTTTAGACCAGTTATGACTTAGAAACTAGGATCTAGGTTGAATTATTTCAGTAAAATTTAATAAACGTATGATTAAGCATTTAAATTCCATTCAACTTCCTAAAATTGGCAAAATTGCTAGGAATTTTGGAACAAAAAGGAGAGGAATCATAGAAAAACTCGTAAAAAATTGAAGTGAATTCGATAAATGGGTAGAGAATTTCATTTTCCTGCGCATATTAGCATCTATTCTCTAATTCCGCTTCCAGTAACCCGAATATATTGCGTGGAATAAATATCACGAGCTCGTCAGTACTCAAGGAAAAATTATTTTTAATTTGTATGCGGAAAGAATAAAAGATATGGCAAGGTCAATACAGCAAATGCAGAGTTTACATATCAAATAATTATCGTTTCTCAATCCATGAACATCTGCCGTTCTTAACTTACATTAATTGCTTGTGAAGCCATTATAAAAAATTACCTGAAATGTCTGGTTATCAATCAATAATAATAATATTTCGGCTTCATTTGAGAGAGATTGAATCAAGTAGATATAATTTAAGAGTAAGACCATAGGAATGAAAATTTAAGATATGCATGTAGTTTCCCCTCAAGATATTCCTCCAGGTTGATTTGATTTTCGTCTAAGTTTATTTTAACACTGACAACGGGATTCAGTGACATATTACACTAATTTTTTTTCTATCTTTGCAATTCAGTTTTTCTGATTAACTTTCCTTATTGATACACTTAACACGTATCTTTCAAATCTGCAGACCACTCACATTTTGTAAAATTGGTACCACATAAAAGACTAAATCAATCACACCACCGAGGCATTATTTTTTTCATTTTCAAGGTTTTTTTTCTTATATCCTTATATTCATTGCAGCAAATACACCTTTAAAGACATTCCAGTCATTGAGGTAAGAGGTGAATAATTAATTTTTCACAATCAAGCGCAATATTGTGGTTAAACTACGTACGATATTGAAAAATGAAAGTTTTATGCGAACACCCTGTCATTAAAATTATATTTCTACCGTGTTCCTCGGAATTAATTTCTCCGAAAAGCAGAGTTATTATACGAGCAGAATTAAACATTGGTTTTTTTCTGTCAATTAATACTGAACACACGAAACATGCGCCTCTAGACGGAAGAAAGATTGATTACATATATCTCTCCTTTATGGAATTGTCCCCCGGTTTGGACTCCCTACACTAAGCAGGCATTATTATTCAGTGCGCATTTATTACGAAAACGAAATAACTTCTTCAAAGAAAAATCTAAAGAATTTCAAATTACTATTAAAAGCATGTTTCTCCTTTCTGAGAGGCCAAAAAGAATCAAAGAGGAGAATATCAAGGAATTAAAAAAATATATTTTCCTTCCATCTTGTAGTCTCTCTAATAGGCAGGTAGTGGTGGTATGTGGAACTAGGTCAGAGTTTCAATTGGAAGGCACGACGCTTCTTCGTCCCTCGGTATATCCCTTATTTACTGTCAATAATCCGGTCTTCTTTTCCCAATTCCGCGAAATAGCAAGGAATTCTACTTTGGTGGATTTAATTTCTACCAGAGCTCCTCCCCGGGAATTTCCACGCGAATATATTGGAAGGCTTAACGCGGACTCCAAGAAAGAGCTGAAGTCGGTTTTATCTAAGCCTTTTCTTCGATTCTGCCAAAGAAAGTCTATACTATTCAGCATTGAGCCGTATAAAAACCATTTTAGTATTTTTGGAAGGACTCATTATGCCGCTGATATCGAAATGAACCTTATTTATTTAGCGCAAAGAACTCACTATCAGCTTGACCTTAGCTAAAGAAACATTGAGCGAAATTTGGCAATTTATGTATCACTATGATACAGAGTTTCTTTTAAATATATCTTCATTAACATTATTATTTATTAACTACATTTGCGTCTAAAATTTACGATAGAACACATTTTATTTGATTCTTAAATATAAAAACCAGTAAAAATTGCGATGCTGGACAAAGTGATGTTCTAACATTTTATTGAGTACATCGATCCTAATGTCTATATTACATTTTCACCGTAATCCCTCATTTCGTGGCGTTAGAAATAGAAAAAAATAAAAAGAAAATATCAGAGCGATGCACCATTATTTGACACCAATATTTATGAGAGGATAATAAGGTTCTTCCATTGCAGGCAAAGGATTTTATCTGAATTCCTCATTTTTACTGTTTAAAAAGTATCATCAAAAACATTAATGTATTTTTAGATTAGCAGTGAAATATTTAGCTTGTTTAATTTATTTTGGGACTGTGCTACCTCTGAAAATTCTTCTCTACTTGGAATTATTACGGCCCATCTAAAGATTGTTTTCGCTCAGCAAATTTCTCCGGATTTTTATTTCACTTATGAGAGAGGATCTTTTTTCCTTACTCGTAGGTAATACACTACCAGAAAATTCCTTCGTGTTCCTTTATATTTACTTTGAATTTCCACGTTACCAAATCCACCTCTGTTTCGGATACACAATTCCACTTGTTTTCCTTCGCTCTTACAATTTGCTGACGCAATTTTCTGGCTGCATTTAGCGGAATTTATGTTATATGTACATACCTATTATTTCCAAAATATGACCAAATTTTATCAGTGGTTAAAGGTCAGCGATGTTTTCCAGTCCGCTTCTGTCTTTACCATTGTTATTGTTTTTCTGTTGGAAGACAGAGGAACGAATGTGCGTGACCTCTCTCTTGCAGAAAAGAACTTATCTCCTACTTTTAAAACAAAGACAAAAGGTAAATTTTACAAATGAGTTCAAATCTTCGTGAGAATCACAACCCGAATCACAGCTGGCGCACGAAAACTCATTTACTTGCCAACATGTCACTAAAAGAATATCATCATTTAAATTTCCATTAGATTTCGTTTGCATTCATTTTCATACATTCTGTCGTTTTTTAAACCATGAATTTCCATTTTTTTTAAAAGGTTCTGAAGGTTTGCTTCAAATTCGAAGTTGGATGAAGAGAGGTCCAAAGTACACGAGATTAGTCACTTGATCACGTAGTTACGGCCGTTTTAGTGAGGGCTGTGCACACATTGGATTTCTGTCGGAGGGGCATTAAAGATGAAAACAATAGGATTACTTATGAGAATTCTTGTTCGTGATTCCAAGTCCATTCTGGCAATATCCCAAGAGCGTGTCCTAAATACTCTCGCGGCACGTGATCGATGTTTAACCAGGAAATCTGACTGGCAAATTCAGCTCCCAGTTATTGGTATCCCTCTAAGCTGATATTGGCAGAGTTACTGTATGCTACTTCTGCTAAATTAAATATTCCTATTTGATTTGGATTAGCTCTCGCAATCGCTGGAGAAAGAAATGCCACTTAAGCTTATAGAATGTCATGGTGATTAATCGAATCGAACGAACTCAAAGTTCTGTCTTAAGTTAAATAGGGCAAGAAAACCGTGGATGAAAAATCAGTAATTATGTGTGCGTCAATGTGTAAAGTACAATCAGTGTCTTTAGGAGGTATTTTTCTTCGACATAAAAGCTAAAAACTCCATCTGGAAACTAGGTCAATACGCTGCTGATTGTAGCTAATAATCATTATAATTTTATGGAACACTTCAGCCAAAGTATATTTTCACAAATTAAAAAATGAATTCAAAGTCTTGGCCTACATAAATTCATTCTAATTCAAATGATCATTTTAGTATCCCTTTCGAGTTTTCCCTTGACAATTATTCCCCCTTGAAAGCAGTTCCTTTCTCATATTACTAGTTACCGTTTTTGTCGATACTCTTACTTACAATTGTACACCGTATTCCATTTTAATCGATTATCATGGTGGTTGTTTAAGATTCGAGGAAAAAGAGTAGGTGTATATTTTTCACGGGACTCGGGTCGCCAGAGAATAAGAAAGGCCAATTTAACTTTAATTTTAATGTTTCTGACAGTGATGTTAACGTTGATGGATTGTCTTGTCTCACAATGTTACAGACAGTTTTCAAGTTTTCTTCAAGTGAGAGTAGTGTCTGGACTTCCAGGTCCACATTCTTTTGACATTGTTTATCCTATCTTTAGACATCTTAAACCGTCTTTTATCTATTCCATAAAAAGGAACAGACTTTCTATAATTCTCTTGCAGCTTTACATTGGCCTTGCATAATGATTTGTGCAGTTGGACGCTTATTGCAGCGCAACGTCGCGTTTTACCGCCATCGTTGCCATAGGCAAACCGTACATGTTTCAACTTGAAATGACTGAATTTGACATCTTTCTTGCTTAAATTTAATGAAACATGAACCACATATTCATTAAACATTGGGATAAAAATATTCATTAATTAAATTTGGGCACAATCCGTTCAAAAATATGTTGATCATTCTTTATTGAAAAAGCCTTCATCATCACTAAACCTTAAATCATCATATTATCAGAGTGAAATGCAAAAATACTCTTCTATTTTTCATGCACTAACCAGTAAGGTCAAATTAAAAGGGAAGATTCATTTTAAGAAGCGTCTATTCATTGAAATACCACTGGAAGATAGCATTAAGGATGAGACTATAGTTGATTTGGCATGCAGGAGTAATTAAGCAGGTTTTGAAAAATGTTTTCGTTTCTGTAAGTGAAATTGGTTAGTTTTTCTTTATAATAGCATCATAAGGTAAAGTACGGGGTTACTAATTACCAATACACCATTATTATATTGAAATTACACTATTACTCCCCATGAGCGCGATGCTACCACCGACGCCCTAAACAGTCGTCGAATGTCTTGCTGTGTTGGCGGAGTATTTGTCTCCGTGAGATCATGATGGTGACCATGTCATTTCTAATTTCAAAGTTAGAAATTTTAAAGTCAGTAATTTCAAAGTCAATTAAACAAAAAAGACAAAGTCAATCCAATGTCAAAGACGTTTTTTGACGAATCTGCGGAATCTACCCATTTATGAGTTATGATTTCACACGTTATAGTATTAACAATAAATTTCTTATAGGTGAAACATTTTAAGTAATTCCTGCCAACTCCAACCTAAAGAGTGCAAAATTGAAAGTCGAGGCGTATTCTAAAATAATGTAGGACCCCGTCCATGCAACAAAAAAAATTTAGAGAAATCGTAAACAGTTCAGATTTTCAGCATATCGTCTCATATGTTATATTTTCATTCCCCAGGTTCGAATTAATAAAGTTGTAATTTCACAACCGCCGGCGCGAATTCGTGGTGAGAGAAATCAGTGAAAAATCTCAGTTCGCGATACCCATTTCAATCGCAAAATTCTAGCTCAAAACCCGTGTGATATATCCGAAAGATAACTCTAGTCCACTCAAGAAAATGAGAATATAAAATTCTAAACTTTTATCCAAAACTCATATTTAAATAAAATTTTGTTATCCTTTTAAATCTCGGTCCCTTTCTAAACTCGTGTTTAAAATATTTTTCCCTCAAAGATTCGTCCCCGCTGTAGTTTCAACAGAAAGTGTACGAGATATACGAAGCTGAACGAGGGACTACGCGCGGGAAAACCTAACCGGTCGAGTGGAATACGCTATCTAAAGAGAATGGGTAGGGTTAAGGTTTTTGGGGTGTAGGACAACCCCACTCTGGCCTCGTGCGAATTTTTTGAAGTCCTGCTTCGTCGGTGAATTATTCAGCAGGGGGTTAACCTTTTGTGTAAACTGACACCCGAACCGAATTATTCCATTTCATATCTGCTCGTCCATCCCGCACCACGCCCCTCCCCCCTTCTCAACCCAGCCACGCCTCCCCCCCCCGTCCCGCACCGTCACGCCCCGCCGGTGTCGCCCGCTTCTCGCCCCGCAAGAGACTTTCTCGTTGCTGTCTCTCTCCCTCTTCCACCTACGCACGGATATTTCATCTCAGTTCTCGCCCTCGTGTTCATGCATATTTCTATCTAGCGAGGGAAAAACAGTGGGACCCGGACCCTTTCGTGTTTGTCCAGTCGCGAACATTACGCGGAGGCTGTGTAACGGTTGTGTTTTCTGAATGGAAAAAAAACTTTTCTCTTTCGGACCGAGAAGGGATGGCAAAGTACGGAGGTCGTCCCTTTGTACAAATTTTCCTTGCCCGTTAAAATTCCTCTGTTATTCGGTGAAATATAATGCGAGGGCTAAAAATCCAGGGTCATCATTACCAGCGTTTTTTCTGTAGTTACGCGAATTGTTATTTCCCCGCTAACGAGAAAAACTTAATCTCGAGCAAAGTAATTATCGGATAATTTCCACAACACCCTCTTAAATAAATAAGACGTATCTGTGCCAAATTATCAAGTATGATCGAAATTAATTCCAAGAACCGCGAAGGATGCTGCAGCAGTACCTTTTAAGGATCCATCCGCTAATATGCAATTCAATGCAGAAAATTTCAGATTGTAAAAATCATTCACCTTGAGCGGGATTCGAACCCGGATCCCTCGATGTCCGGCCGAGTGCCTTAGTCAGTCAAGCTATCGAGGTGTTCTATTAAACTATGAAATTTTGTGGATACAAACAAACAATACAAAATTTCAGAGTTTAAGAGGATTCCTCGGTATCTTAACTGGCTGAAAAACTCGGCCGGGCATCGTGGGATCCGGGTTCGAATCCCAGTCAAGGCAAATGATTTTTACGCTTTGAAATTAGTGTAACCATCATTTACATTTAGCGGATGAATTTGTTAAAAGTTGCTGGTGACATCTCCCAGTGTTTCTTAGAAGTTGTCAAGAGTAGAGAAGTTTGGTGGTCTAGTTAGTAGAGTTCTGATGGTTTCTATTAGTGATCTGATGCAATCGAAAGGTCCCGGGTTGAAGTCTCGGGTGAAGCCCTTAGAATACCTGATCCAAAGGCCTTAGGCCATACAATTTGGTGAATTATTATGGTTGCTACAACGTCAACGTCGTGTGGAAATGAATGGTGGTATAGGAAGTAAAATTGCTTCCCCAGCCCGGTTAACGCGATAATTTTCCTCCTCTTGAGGTATATTTCGTAGTCCAATCTATCCTTCGCCCATCTAAACATATCTCTTGTTCATTTTTGTGAATTACAAAAAAATAGCCCTCATTTATAAATGAATTTGAGCGAGGGACTTCGAGACGCTTAGTAGTGTTTTTTTTCCATTTGCCGATCTAACTCTGTGGCGTCTAAGCAAACACTAGCAGATCACACTGTTTTGAAAGCAATCGATTCACTACTCCTTTCAGAAAATCTTGTATGTCACTGGCTGCCGTCGTAAAACTGTATATTTTATAAGCCTCTCAGAAAGATAGTCAACTTCTCAAATTAGGTTCTATGATGTTTCTATAGAAAGTATTGGAACAATTATTTCCTGACGTGACTGTACGTCGCAGTGCGCTCGCACCACGCAGGCTAAATGTAGGGGAGTCTGACCTTCAACATGCGCCAATCACCTGCGAGCCTCCGTTCAGGCTAGATCGTGTTTTTAGTGGACCCCTGTCGAGTACCTCGGGGTAATCACAAAATGCAGCGAATGATTGAACAGCGGTTCGCCAATAATTTTGTGTTGGACTGGAGAAATCGGGTGCGTAGAGATTGGGCTTGATTAGCCTAGTATTTAAGGATATAAGCATGTCACAAACTGCAGTTATTAAGGTGTACCAGCTCTTCAAAGATGACCGAGAGGGTGTGGAGGACGAACCCCGTGCCGAACAGCCGTTGATGTCAAGAACCGACGACAGCGTACAAGATGTGCGTGAAGTGCTGAATTCAGACCGTCGGTTAAGTGTGCGCATGATCGCAGAACATATTGCCATTGATTAAATGATAGCGCGCACCACTATCACTGAAAAGATGGCGATGCGGAAGATCTGCACAAATCTCGGCCAAAAGGCATGCTCCAAGGACTACCTTACGAATAACGCCATCGCTACGATTCCCCAAACCCCTTACAGTCCCGACTTGGCACCAGCAGATTAATTCCTATTCCCAACAGTGAAATCCTCCCTAAAGTGCCACCACCATACAATCCTGAGTGCTTCAAAAGAAGCTTGCACGCGTACCCTGAAGGACCTTCCTGCATTTGCCGACCAGGGAGCTTTCGATTCGTGAAAAAGCCTTCTACTTGGAAGAATTTTGAGGCATTATAGCAATATATAAAATATATCTGTTCCCGAATATTTTTCAGAAACCTTTCATGCAAACCTCGAAAAAGAATAAATCCGAGAGTTAAAAATAAAAACTCATATTTCTTAGATATTATACTGTAAAATGGTAAACAAGCTACTTAAAGAAAAAAAAATCACTCGGTAAAAAAATACTTTTTTTAGAACCCTTGAAAATTTCTGTTTGACCTGCGATATTGAAGAAGCAAATTTGATTTGTTTTCCAAATGCTACGAATCACGGTTTGCCTTTCCGCGTAAAATGTCTCAGCGGCGAATTTGCAACATTTATTTATCGTTGAGAAAAAATGCGTTCACGCCTAGTATTTTTTACGCCACATCAAACAAGCATTTTTATGCTTATCCAACTGGAGTTCAACTTTCTTTTTTCGGATGGAATGAAAAATTCGACCACGTCTCTCCTTAATAATGCACAATCATAAAATGAATGACGACATTTTACCATTAATCTGACAAAGAGAATGAAAGCGACCCCAAAGTGTGCACGTTGGGTAAATTATGCTGTTATTGTGAGGTTAAGTCTTTGAGGAGAATTTTCATTTAACCAATGTTTTTATCCCTGATAATGAATTGTGATTCCGCAATGGATTCCTTTGGTAGGATTTCGGGCGGAATGTGGCTTTTGCTTAACGTATTTCTCTTTGGAGGTCTTTGATGTATTTATTCATGTATCTTCCCTTTCTCCTCAAAATAATATCCTTAACACAATCAGTCCGCCGCTACATCTTTGCATGCTTAATCAATAGAATCAACTCCATTCGCCGGTTCAAACGAAGCGCTGGCTGCATTTCGACGCAAGTTCAGCAATTCGTTAATTTTTGATAGTTTAAGGCCGAGGGTTTGATTCCCGCTTCTTCGATCATGGAGAGTTTGTTTCGCGATAAGTTGCTCAAACTTGCCCGGTACCATTTTTAGATTTATTTTGACCAGGGTCAAAATAAATCTAAAAACGGCAATCAAACGCTCAGATCGTCTACATCTACATAGTATCCCACTGGCCACCTCAAGGGCGTTTGGCGGGGGGTGTTAGGTCAACACTCGTAATAGAGAATAAAACTGCATACCAAACCGACAAATGCATGCCAATCTACATACACAAAGTCGTATATATTCATGCAAAAACCTTTGTAACTTACACAAATTCCAATGCGTATATTATTAACTAACATGCACAGACAACTTGAAATATACTTTATGTCTACGAAACGTTTAATCTTTTCTTGACTCGTAAATTAAATGTCTTTAATACAGGTCTTTAATAAAGTCATGTATTTCTATAGTGACTTTGATTTCCTACTATTATGATTCATGATTATTAGGGGAAAGAATGAGTATTTGTATCTATCTGCACTGGAATCTATCTCCCTTATCTTATTTTTGTGGTCTGATCTACCTAATTAGTGTGGGGTCATAATAGTTCCTTTAGTGCAATTGTTGAACTCATTAGTTCATAACCTTTATAAAAGTCCCAGTCTCGCTTGTTCGCTTTGCATCTCAAGTGGCTCCCAGACTAATTCCCCTAAAAAGCCTGCCACACTCGTCTGCGAATTAAAACAATTTTTCACGAAATTGGAGGATTTTCTCTGGACTTTATCTAATTCTTTTTGCCGAATTTTCTCCCGAGAATTCCAAATATTTGCGGCATATTCCAAATTAGATCTAACTAGAAAAATAACACCTCTCTTTTACTTTCAACCACATCTACATGATACCCAACAAGCTGCTACAAGGACGTGTGGTGGGGGGTGTAAGGTCACCTCCCATAAAAGAGAATAAAACTGCATGCAAAATCAACATACTAATGCAAACCTACACCAACAGGGGTGTATATATTCATGCAAAAACCTTTTAAACTTACGCGCATGCAAATACATATACTATCTACCAACATAGTGTGCACATGCAAATCCACCTACAATGTAGTGAAAATCTATCTGATAACGTGTAAATTGGAATTTAAAATAAGAAAGGGAAATTCTACTATCACATTGACATGTAGCTCATAGTTTTCACCCCCAGAGACAGTAAGTAATGTGACGCACCGCAGCAGGCAGCCAGTTGAGGCGTCCCCTCCCCCTATAGGGAGAGACGAGGGATGAAACGGAAAACACAAATCGGTGCAAGAAATACTTAAATGAGCCCTACCATAAGCATCCTTAACCATGGCCCGTGTCTTTTAATCCAATTTCCCGAGTTTAGCACAAAATTTAACCGCATTTCATTGCTCCATGGAAAAAAGAATCGTAATATGCGACCCTCAAACAAGGGTTCAGTCTGGCAGCGATCCTCAGACTGTAACGGCCCGCAGAAAATTGACGCGGGTCGCGTTGATTTTCCAAGGACTCTCATCATTTTTCCCATCATAATTCGCCCCATTCCAGTTATCCGCTAGGCCAGGAAAAATCATTTTACTTACTTTTTGAAACAGACTCTGTATAAATCAATGAATTAATAAAACTATTTCGGAACCTTTTAATTAATTCCTTCCCGTAAAAGAAGTTGCCCATAAAAAATTATGCTTAGGACATTTTTAAAAAGTCGACATTTGGGATTTTAAATGGGCCGTTATAGTGTGCGGATCGCTGCTAGACTGGACTTGGGTTCGAGGGTCGTGTTACAATGTCACGTTCCATGGATCAACGATAGGCGATAAATTTTTGTGTTAAGCTCGGAAACTTGGGTTAATATAAACATACAAATATATATTTTCATATTTTCATTTAATGAAGGAATATAGAGTGGCGCAAGATATAGCATATTGTCCGGGGAACAAAAGCCACCCTAGATCCCTTATATGCTTTTAGCTGTTGACCACTTTCGCCTACTAAGCCCTTTGCTATCTCCGAGCCTACGAGAGCAAAAGGCCATCCATTAAAAGCCTCCTCTAAAGTGGTTCTTCCATGTTTCTTCGGTGTATTCTCCATAGCGATTTGCTTCTCTAAAGACAAAGCAGTTGGTGATACGGTTCAGGGTACTTTGGTCCCTGAATCTGAAACTTTTTTCCATGGTGCTTATTTTTCAACATTTTCCGGAACGGAAAAACGTCCATCATATTTTACCTTGGAATTATTTCTGTCAACTTTTGCGCATAATGTAAAATGGCCGAATACTTGTGAAATACTTTTTGAGGCCACTTCATTCTCTTCACCATAATTTGATGGCTGCATGGAAGCAGACGCGACACAGTATAAGTGGGTGTTCATCAATCGCTCCCACGCACGAAGCCTCCCTCTCTCTCTCTTCCCTTCTCTTCGCCTCTCTATATTCAGCCCTCTCTCCCTCGCTCCCTCTACCATACCTCTTCCTTCCACTCACTCCCCCTCCCTCCCTTCTCCCTCTACAATACCTCCGCCTCTCTCTTTCTCTCTCTCCATCACTCTCGGGAAAAAGTGCAGTTGAAAAATTAATATCATGACCATTTCAAGTACGCCTCATCAAGTTAAAACGTTCGCAAATTGGGTCCAACCGGTACACCCTCATTAATATCGTGTTAGGATTCTACTAATTGTTCATACATTTATACCGTTGCGTTACCCGTTCATTAAGCGGATAACACGATTATATTAATGGGCCGTCTATTGAGGAATGGATACGGAAGAGTTAGCCCCTTACAAATTACGAGTCTGCTTATTAAAAATTGCATTTCACTCGTATATTTCTGCTAAATCCTTTCTATGTGTGTCAAAATAAAGAAGTCAACTCGAGGCTCCAATTTGTTTTGAATCTTATCACAAACTCTCACGAACGGATGACAAAAATGTGCACGACCAGAAAAAGATATTATCATTCACTGAATAATTATTAGATTATTCAGTCATCATGAATTTATATAATTTAGAGCCTGAAGCCGTCGAATTCGTCGTTCTCTTTGGCGTCCCTTTGTCTTTGTGTTTGTGTGTATATATATATATATATATATATATATATATATATATATATATATACATTCAAACACGAAATCCCGCCAAACGGCGAATAAATACTCATATATACAGAAACATATATAAGGAAAAGGGATAGGAACACGTATAAAGGACGAACACAATAGAGGTGGGGAAGGCGGAATCGAACGGATCACAAGAGTAAAAATATTTCCTCAACCGGGACTCGAACACCGGATCTTTCCACTTGCCGGGCGGATGCTCTTAACCACTTGAGCTATCGAGGATATGTAATTTACCCTGAGATCCGTGGGTCTTATATGTCGCCAAGCGCCCCGATTCTTTAGCCAAGAGATGGCGTCAGGGGGCTGTTTCACCCACCAAAGGAGAAATAGACAATACACAAGAGGAAAGGAGAGTGGTTAGAATTCATACAACATCATACAGGAAAAGAACAGTGCGTTTCGTGGCACGCATAGCCAGAAGAAAGAGATGAGCCACATTGGCCAAATACACATTCAAACACGAAATCCCGCCAAACGGCGAATAAATACTCATACATACAGAAACATATATAAGGAAAAGGGATAGGAACACGTATAAAGGACGAACACAATAGAGGTGGGGAAGGCGGAATCGAACGGATCACAAGAGTAAAAATATTTCCTCAACCGGGACTCGAACACCGGATCTTTCCACTTGCCGGGCGGATGCTCTTAACCACTTGAGCTATCGAGGATATGTAATTTACCCTGAGATCCGTGGGTCTTATATGTCGCCAAGCGCCCCGATTCTTTAGCCAAGAGATGGCGTCAGGGGGCTGTTTCACCCACCAAAGGAGAAATAGACAATACACAAGAGGAAAGGAGAGTGGTTAGAATTCATACAACATCATACAGGAAAAGAACAGTGCGTTTCGTGGCACGCATAGCCAGAAGAAAGAGATGAGCCACATTGGCCAAATACACATTCAAACACGAAATCCCGCCAAACGGCGAATAAATACTCATATATACAGAAACATATATAAGGAAAAGGGATAGGAACACGTATAAAGGACGAACACAATAGAGGTGGGGAAGGCGGAATCGAACGGATCACAAGAGTAAAAATATTTCCTCAACCGGGACTCGAACACCGGATCTTTCCACTTGCCGGGCGGATGCTCTTAACCACTTGAGCTATCGAGGATATGTAATTTACCCTGAGATCCGTGGGTCTTATATGTCGCCAAGCGCCCCGATTCTTTAGCCAAGAGATGGCGTCAGGGGGCTGTTTCACCCACCAAAGGAGAAATAGACAATACACAAGAGGAAAGGAGAGTGGTTAGAATTCATACAACATCATACAGGAAAAGAACAGTGCGTTTCGTGGCACGCATAGCCAGAAGAAAGAGATGAGCCACATTGGCCAAATACACATTCAAACACGAAATCCCGCCAAACGGCGAATAAATACTCATATATACAGAAACATATATAAGGAAAAGGGATAGGAACACGTATAAAGGACGAACACAATAGAGGTGGGGAAGGCGGAATCGAACGGATCACAAGAGTAAAAATATTTCCTCAACCGGGAATCGAACACCGGATCTTTCCACTTGCCGGGCGGATGCTCTTAACCACTTGAGCTATCGAGGATATGTAATTTACCCTGAGATCCGTGGGTCTTATATGTCGCCAAGCGCCCCGATTCTTTAGCCAAGAGATGGCGTCAGGGGGCTGTTTCACCCACCAAAGGAGAAATAGACAATACACAAGAGGAAAGGAGAGTGGTTAGAATTCATACAACATCATACAGGAAAAGAACAGTGCGTTTTGTGGCACGCATAGTCAGAAGAAAGAGATGAGCCACATTGGCCAAATACACATTCAAACACGAAATCCCGCCAAACGGCGAATAAATACTCATATATACAGAAACATATATAAGGAAAAGGGATAGGAACACGTATAAAGGACGAACACAATAGAGGAGGGGAAGGCGGAATCGAACGGATCACAAGAGTAAAAATATTCCGTCCTTTATACGTGTTCCTATCCCTTTTCCTTATATATGTTTCTGTATATATGAGTATTTATTCGCCGTTTGGCGGGATTTCGTGTTTGAATGTGTATTTGGCCAATGTGGCTCATCTCTTTCTTCTGGCTATGCGTGCCACGAAACGCACTGTTCTTTTCCTGTATGATGTTGTATGAATTCTAACCACTCTCCTTTCCTCTTGTGTATTGTCTATTTCTCCTTTGGTGGGTGAAACAGCCCCCTGACGCCATCTCTTGGCTAAAGAATCGGGGCGCTTGGCGACATATAAGACCCACGGATCTCAGGGTAAATTACATATCCTCGATAGCTCAAGTGGTTAAGAGCATCCGCCCGGCAAGTGGAAAGATCCGGTGTTCGAGTCCCGGTTGAGGAAATATTTTTACTCTTGTGATCCGTTCGATTCCGCCTTCCCCACCTCTATTGTGTTCGTCCTTTATACGTGTTCCTATCCCTTTTCCTTATATATGTTTCTGTATATATGAGTATATATATATATATATATATGTATATATATATATATATATATATATATATATATATATATATATATATACTCGTAGAAACATAGAAACGAAACGAAAAAAAAGAAAGGATGCTCACACATGCAGTTTTGACGTTTCGACGTCATGACGGTCATTATCAAAATCTGATGACGACGATCGTGCCATTGAAACGTCAACACAACATATGTGAGTATCCTATCTTTGTATTCCTATATTTTAAAAATTTATAATTGTGTTTTTATATATTTGTGACTCACCAAAGAGCATTCCATTTCGAAGATATATATATAAGTTAACTCCAAAAGAGAACGCTCCTCGGCGACGCACAATATATAAAAACAATTTTATAGATTTTTCAAACAAAGAGAACCAAAGAAAGAACTCTTCCATCTTTAGTTTACATAAATTTAAACATATATATGCATAAACATATACATGAATATACATATATAGCATATGCGTAGCATAGCATATATGAATTGTGTGTGTGTGTGTATATATATATATATATATATATATATATATATATATATATATATATATATATTACTATAACTATATGGTTTCATTTGCAAATAATTGGAAGAGCAGCAGCAGTAATAGATATTATTATAGTCTCTGTAAATTTTTTAATATTCAACTAAATTTTGAGCATTCTCTAACGAAGTAACGTCATTACCTAATCCACAGTTTCCAAAAAGGGGCGTTTTTTGTAACGTCACGGTTGTTTGTAACGTGAGATTACATCGCCCCACGGATCCAAAAATCACCTCGGCACGGGTGTGGGCAAAACGTGCCTTTCTCCTTAGCCCACGCCCCCTTCCCCCGGCGAGTTCTCCATCACTCCCCGCGGGACGCCGCGGCTTCCATTTCCCGAAGCCGCTCTTCCCCCCGCGATCGACCGCCTCCTCTCTCGCCGCCCCTTCCCCCACTCCCCCACACTCCCACAAACCTCGTCTCCTGGATGTTTTTCATTATCCCCTCGCGAAAATTTCCTCTCCGCCTTGTTTCCAGCCTCCGGAAGAAAAAAATCTCTCACCCTTCCCTCCCACGGTTTCCTTTTTTTACCAATCTCCACCGAAAACAACCCGGCGCGTGCTTTAAAAAATTAATATCTTGCGTCCCACGACGTAGAAATGTTTTATTTTTTTAAACATTTTTTTCCCCAGCTTCCATCCAACAGAGCCTTTCCGTTTCGACACCCGTCCTTTTCCAAACCCCCTCCCCCACCCAACGCCACCCTCGTAACGCGTGCTCGTAAGACTCTCATCACTTCGTGTTTTCTAATTTAGGGACCGCCTGACGAAACCGCGTCGCCCCTCTAAACCCCTACCCACAATCACTGCCCCTACCCTCGCTTCTCCTTGGCTCGTCTCTATAACTTCCAATTAAAATCCCCGACTTCGATTAGTTTTAATGCGTCGTTATTTATCATTAAACCCTCTCTTTCTTCATTAAAACCGTAGTCCGAACTGGACTTCTGTTTGGGATTAATTCCTTTCTCGGCTGTTTATTTAAATTTTCCACAGGTCCCCTCCGCACCTCTGTAGTTCAGGGCGGCATCCACCTCGTCTTTTTGTTCGTTTTTTCGACGATTTCCAGCTTTGAATCTCTTAAATTGCACCTTGGTGGGCATTCGATCAATCTGTTTACTGCATAAACCCACCAAAAATATTTATTATCATAAACTTTTACTTGTCACTTAAATTAATTTGTTACTTAAATAATGGTAATTAGTTTGATAGGTAGGATTTTTTTCGTTTTTCGAAAGTATTACTAAGCATAAAGAACTGATGGGCCAAATCAGACAAATTTTATTTTTTCATACAACGTTTTCATAATTCCAAAACCCCTCATTTTTTCCAAAATATTTATTTATCGAATTCATGCTGCTTCCGGGAATTACCGCCGCGTAGGTGAGTTAATGGACCTACGCGACGGTGATTCCCGGCAGGAGCATGAATTCATCAAATAGACGTCGCGGATGGCTAAGTATTAATGTTTATTCATCCTTTCATCATAATTCATTAACCTTGGGCTCATTCCTCTGAGATGTAAGTCGGTTTAAATGCCCTTTGCAAACAGTTATCAGTACAATTGAAAATTTTCTTACTTTGCAATGCAGATAAATAACAGGTGCTGACCATTTATTACTATCAGCAAACTTCATGTGTGCAAATTGCCTGGAGGCTTTACTTACGACTTTTAGAAACGCACCTCTGATATTTTCCTGTCAATCGCTTCCATTAGAATCCATCTATTATTGTCTGTCACTGATTGCTTCCGCAATTGAATTTAATGTACCCGTAAGGAGTTCAGCTCTCTATGTAACAGTAAGACTCTGCCTTCCTCTCTTCAACTAACATTCTTCAACTTTCTATACCATATCTCAAGCATACATACATCCACGTTCCTCTGAATACGAATTTCTGAGTCACAAAATGCCACATCCATTTCAAATTATCCTTAATGAACTTACGCTTACCGTTCTCCAACAAAATAAATATATTTATCATCTCTTGCTTTGAAATAATTTTTTCTGTAAACATTTGTGATTCCTAACACACTATCATTTAAAATACTACGAAAAAGGTTGATTTCCACTATTGCATTTGGTCTTTCTACTTTTATACGAGTGGATTAAGCTATGAAATGTATGGAAATTATATATTTTTGAAAATATTATAAACAAATTATTATGTTACCAATGGTAAATAATTTGAAAAATAAAGTTTGAAACTTCATCCTGTTATTTTTTTCAAAGGAATCGTGAGATAATCTTTAAGATTTTTATAGATGAAAAAACTAGCAACCTTGTAAAAAAATATCCACGACTTAAAATGGAGGCATGTAATTGTTATAAATCATCTCTCACATGGCTCATTTATTTTCTTGAGATGCTCATTAAAATTTGATTCCGCTTAGTTTTTACTTTGGTATTAATCGAGCAGCGTTATATTTTCCACAGTTTTTCTTTTGCAAATATTTTCCTCTAAAACTCCCATTACATGGTTTGGATGTATCCAAGTAACTGTAAATGTGCTGATATAAATACTTATCATCAAACTTGGTAACTTATCGTAACTTAAGAACAATAGAACAACTTAAGTTTCCTACCATCGAGGTTTCCTCAATTACAATCCACCCGGGAGCCATTAGTTAGTCGCTATGCTCTTCATCAGAGTGTTAGCCTGCACTGAACTCATAACATATGTTAGTCATGCGTTTTTTCATTTTTTACCCGTTTCAATAACATTTCGTAGGGCTAATCCTACTAATTCATCGTTTTCTATTTGAAGTAAGAATTAAATTTACTTCTGTTGGCAATACCGGCCTATCTGTTAACAATACTTCCCATATTTCTTCAAGTGACAGTTTCGTCTATTTTGATTCGATCGTCTTCTGTTAAGCATCAGTTCTATTTCTCCGTTATACTGTCAGGAAAATGCTCTACCCAAATCTAGTTGATCGCATCTTAGTTTTACTCCTTTCGGAAATGAAATATAGTAACTGTGATCCCTCAGAAAATTTATTACAATGCGACCCGGGTTTCGACGTTCAACGTCATCTTCAGGTAATAACTCTTAGAGACATCCATCTATATATACAAGAGGAGGAGGCCCCATATCTCTCCAGAAATATGTGAAGGGCTTTGTATTTATGTATATGAACAGTTTAAAACACACCCATTTTCCTCGCCATTAGGAGGAGTGCTCCCCATAGGGAACCTCCTCCCGCTTTCTAACCTTCCTTCCAACAATCATTGCTCACTTCCCTCCCCCACCCGCCCTCCGACCTTCTCACCTCCCCACCCTTACCTGAGTATAGTATAAACGTATAGATAGACGTCTGTAATACTTGTTACCTGAAGATGACGCTGAGCGTCGAAACCCTGGTCGTATCGTAATAAATTTTCTGTGGAATCACAAAGTTACCATTTTTCATTTCCTATATGAATCGATTCCATAAAGTTACGCCGAAAACCATCAATTCACTCTTTTCCATACCCATTGACTTCTTTTACTTTTTGCAGGAGTTTATTGGTTGGCCTCATCGACCGTTTGACCTACATCATTCTTTTCCTCTCCGCGTTTACTTGGGCTCCAATCTCTGCTGGAGACAACCCGCCACAATTCGTTATTAGCCGAAATAAGGTTGATGCGGCGGCGACTGCCCTCGTACAAGATCAAATAATGGATCATTTATTCCGGAAATGGAAGGATTTGGTTAGAGGTCACGCAGTCTATTATTTGGCGTCGTGCTGGATTGCAGGAAGTGCAGCGCATCGCCCCTATAAGGAGAGAGTCTCGTATGTGAGCTCCTTGGCATCCATTATTAAGTCCTTGTTCACAAATTCTTCTTCCAAGACCATCTCTAAGCAAATCTGACAATCGAGAAAAAATGAATTGTGTTTCCTTTTGTAGTCCTTACCTTCTCCACTAATTTAACCAGCAGTGATGAAGGGCCTAGACATTTGAAGGCGGATAATTTAATAAAAAGCGTCAATTATGTCATTTTTTATGTTAAGTCGACTTCCTAAGCCTTGAGTTTTTTGTTTAAATTTACCTTCATGTGAAAAAATGAAACCACTAAGGCAAATTTCATCATTTCATTATTTCCCATATGTTTATATTCACTTATATGCCATCTCCCATTTAATCACCCCACTTTCTTTGCTTCCCATTCGCTCATATACTGTCTATCATCTATGCACTATAGAGTGCGTGGTACCGTAGTTCCATGTTAATGACATAGCAGATTGTATATGCAACCGGCACCGCTTACTATGTTACTACCTCCTCCTCCCCTATTGGTATAGCCCCACGAACCCTACTATCACCCCAGCGCCTACTTTGTAATAATTGTCTTCAAGTTAATTTGACCACCTCTTCATACCGCCTCCTTCACTTCCCCCACCATTCGCGGTTAAGTCTTTGAGGAGAACTTTCATTTATCCAATGTTTTTATCCCTTAAAATGAATTGTAATTCCGCAATGAATTCCTTTGGTAGGATTTTGAGAGGAATGTGGCGTTTGGTTTAAGTATTTCTCTTCGGAGATCTTTGATATATTTTTCCAAATATCTTCCCTTTATCCTCAAAATAATCTCTTTAACACAATCAGTCGCCGTCACTTCTTTACATGCTTAATCAATAGAATCAACTCCATTCGCCGATGTAAACTCGGCAATCACACACTCAGAGCGTCTACATGGGTTGTATTTTGAAAGTGCAGCACTTTTGATTACTTTCGAAGTCAAAACACGTGTGGTGTCGTTAATTTAAATTAGGAAATTTCACTTCGTTCTTTTATTTTTCCAGACAAATTTGCTTTCAGCTAAAATATTTATTTCATAATGAGCTAATGAAAATATTAAGTATATTTTTTCGGATTCAAACGATGTGGCAGTAGCTTTTTGCAGGTGACCTTATTTTCACTAATTTTAAATACGTTGTTTATAAATCTTTTGCAAGGCTTTTGCGAAAGGTTTCCAATGTAATCAAGATCAATCAGCCCTCTCGTGAAATCACCTGGAAGACAGACCGCCGAAAAATTACTTGGAAGCACGGAAACGGCCCGAGAGTGGGGCTAATACTGAAACCGTTGTCTCGGCGTTCACCCCCACAACTCCTCCTCCCTTCACGCCCATCCCGGATCCTGCATTGATCGTAATCGCATACCCTATCACATGTAAATGAGCTCAGAAATTGCGGATCCCCCGTGAAACGAACTGCCAATGAAAACTATCCAACTACCTCCCGTCATCAGAGGTGACGGCGTGATATCATTCGATGAGCGCGCTCTGATCAGTCCCCGCGGTTTTGACGTCGAGTGTCCCACGGGGGATGCTACCCCTCCTTCCTCCTCCACCACCACCCCCGCCTTCCTCCTCCTTCCGTACTTCCAAAGACCCGGATGATTCTCCCTCCTCACTCCCTTCAACCCAAATTCCACCACCCCCTTTCTCACACCAACCTGTCTCCAAGCTTTCTTCAAAATCCCCTTACGCCGCTCTCTCACATGCAAACTCTCTCCCATTAAACCTTCAAGCTATCAATTTCCACTCCCCCCACTCACATCCCTCTAACCCCCTCGTGGTACTTCTTCTTAACTTCACCCTCCCTCTCCTTCTCTCTCACTCATCCGAGATTTTAATACCCGCCCGGCCTTATTTCGTTTCCCCACCTTCACTCATGTTCACAATCTCTTCCCTCCCCTTTGCTCCTTCCCTCCATTCCCTGACTCCACCCACTCTTTTCCCCTAATCTTCACTTAACGCTCTTCTTGCTTCCCTCTCTACTCATTCAATTATTCCTCTTCCTTGAAAACCCATCGCTCGTTCTCTCGTCCAAACAATCTTCCACTACAGTTGCTCGTGATGGGCAGGAACCACCGTGACGTCTTTGGTGCTTAGGTTATGCAACTTTCCTGTTTGTCGTGCCCCAAAGGGTGAATATTTCCATAAACCTACCGTCGCTACATCTTATGGCACCATGCCCTTGATCCACTTCGCGTGTCTTCAGCTCGTTCCCTTTAGCTCACTTCCAATCTTCGGTTTTCGTAAAAAAATAGGGGCGAGTAATATTTTTTATCATGTATTAATCATAGTCCTTGATCACTGCTTTATATCCCCGACCACTTCAAATTTAGCTTAGAAATTGAAATGGGAAATCATGATTATCGTTAAATTAATCGTTGATCTCAAAAGATTTCCTGAAATCCGTCAACTATCGATTCCGTTCGCCGTCGCCGTCGTGTTAGATGTGTCTCAGTGGAAAATTGTGCTCAACTTAGGAGAAGGATATACAATTGCCTAGTTCTCAAGCTGATTGGTTTTAATCTCCTTTTTATTGTTTGCCTGTTGATTCCTCAGACTGCATTTCTTTAATAAGCATTTGAAAATATCCGATTGGCTCCGTTATGCAATAGTAAGCTTATTAGTCCTGTTATATTATTCTACATGATAAACTTGTCCCTTGAAGCACCACAGTTTCAATCTCTCCCCCCTACTATCTCTCGTTTTCCCTTCGATATATTACAAAATAGAAAGAAGGTGAGATTTACGAAAGAAACTTTTTATATAGTTCTCTATATTAACATATAGCATACCATGTTTTAAATGAAATGTAGGATAATTACTAACTTACTAGGTGAAATTGCTGTTTTAATATCGCTTAAGGTCAATAAATACTTTTTTGTTAAATTAAAATATTCATATCTATTTGTAATTTTTTTATGGTTGGTTTCAATACAAAATATCTATTATTATGAATTGTCTACCCTCTTCGTTCATATTTAGATAGAATCAGCCCCTATTTCAAGCTTAATCATCACTTCGGCATTATACTTTCTATTTAGTGTAAATTAAAAACATTTTCGTCAAGATATATTGTTAGTAGTATTGTTCTAGTTTAATTGCAAAAATAATAATAATTAAACATTTTTACGAGGCTTTTATTAACCGATAGGTATCGTTGTTTTATCCTTTGTTTTATTCTAGCTGAATGTGTCAATTTTAAAGCACGAAATTTAGGATACGAAATATATAGAATAGCTCTACATATGTATACAATCTAAGAATTTTATTGTCATTTTTACATTCAATGCAATCCTACATTACAATTGGTAAAAATATAGTATCCTCGGCCGATGAAGCAATAATCATTTAGAGGCTTATAGGCTATTCAAAGTCAAAAAGGACAAAATATTATTAAATTATTATATAATTAAATAAATAATCATAGTAAGTTTCATATGATTTAATATATTCAAAATTAACTAATTTATCATTCAATAGTGCCGAACCAACAAATAAAAATATTTTTGAAAATAGTTGAAAAACGACTAAGAAGTCTTTCAAACTAATAAATAAGATGAAGTTGATGAACTGATTGATGAATTGATTGTTTTCTCTCCCTTCACTCCCGCACAGATATTTTGCAATGACATCTTCCATCACCTGCTTCCTTCTCGTAATTCATTCTTAATATTTCCTCCAAATTCCTCTCTTTTATGTATCCTTCAATTATGGTCGCGGGTGATCTCTAGTTTCTCGCCCTCAAAATGAAGCCAACTGTTTTTTATCTTTTAATTGACCTTCTACGGGTCCTTTAATAATTTTTCGAAGTGCTTCTCCATTTGATCTTTCTCTATCTACTTCATTTTCGCCATTCTTCGACGGCACTACATTTACACCGCCTCCAACCTCTTCTGTTTCAATCATCCACATCTCTCGAAATTCATGATCCATATATAAAATGGTACAAATTATTTTTTAATATTTATACCATTGCCATTTACCATTAGATATCACTTTTTTCAAAGAAAAAGCCTGTTTTGTTATTCCTATTCTGTTCACTATACTCATTTTCCTGTTTCCACTGCAAGTGACCTTACTGCTTATATAAAACTCTGCCACAGGTACCACTGTTTTTTTCTAAATAACATCTCCTCTACTCCAACTACAGCCTTCTGTCTCTTTATATTTTTTTCATTTTAACTTGAGATTGTATTCTTTGATCTCATCTATAAACGTCAGTATATATATGTCTAAGGTTGTTTTTATTCTCCCTGTCGTCCACCATTCGCAGCACACTTACCTTTCTCCGCGTATTCATAAGTCTCTTATCTTATTCGTGATCTCTTTAATTTTCTTCTCTATTCACAAATAAAATATTAAATACGATAATAAGCAGCATAGTCTTGCTGTTTTCCCATTTGGAACTTTTTTCTCACTTTCACTGCGTAAAGTCACGGCCGATATATAGAGAACGTATATCAATTAACAATGGTTTTGGGTCATTTTCTTTTTCCTTTAGAGGTGTTCATGAATCAAATTCTCAGCATCATCGACAGTTGGCCATTTGAACGATGAAATTTTTAGTTCCACTGGAGGAAACGGTCCTCTCACACTCTCAAATCCGTTTCACGAAAGCAATTCCTTCCCCCTAATCCACCATCTCTCCCCATTTGCCTCCGTTCTCCATCCCCGGAAAACAAGCGAGCATCCACCTAATTTGCTCACCAGCGACGCCAACGCTGCGGAAGCACACTCTCAAGCCGGAGGGGATGATGGTGGTGGAGTGGGGGGGGTGAGGAGAATATGGTGGAAGAGTTGAATTTGCATACCAAGAGCGAAGGAGTGAACGGGAATGGGGAACGGAAAACACGCCATCTGTCGAGGATGCGTGCAATCATAGGATTGGGAAATTACTTTGGTTTGGCCACATGTGCGTCCCCTCACTTGTAACCGTGCCCGGCCGTGCGGGTGGGTGTTTAGGTGCGTTTGCCTGGCACTGGCCAGGCGCCGGCTTCTGGTTGCCGCCGATCGTCGCTTCTCTCCCTCGCCGATATCGGTGAACCGCGGGAAATTTCGGTGTCGTGAGTGGGAGGTGGTAAAGTGAGGGGTGGAGGAGATTCTCTTCCCTCACACCCCAGTCGACACTCTTGACCAAGTTTCCCTCACTGTGGCGCATTCGCATAAATTGACTCATCCTCCCATGCAGCGCAGCAAACGCTCAAGGCACCGGAAAATAACGCTGACTAGAATCCTCTCCGGAGTTTTTACACCCACCGGTGGTTAATGGTGCACTTTGCACTGAAATCCCATTTCGGCTCTTTCAGGCTAAAGCGGCCGAAGAAGATCAGGGGTTTTTTCAGTTTAAAAAATGCTTAATAAGAATTTTCTCGTGACTTTCTGTGAATATATCAGAGAGCTGTAATTTTTATTATTTCTCCACACGTCTTGTGTGCATATTATTTGTCTTAAAAAATCTTAATCCATATCACATATAAATCTTTAATTGTCCATCTCCAGATCAATAATTTTTAATCCGAATTGCTAATTTTATGTAATTGTTTAGGTCGCCATTGTTAGAGAGAGAGAATGTTAAAGTTCTCCGCAATTCTTTCCCTTAATATCGATCCACAGTCGTTAAATGACTGAATAAATAAACTTGGTATTTTCTCACGCAAAAAACTTTTCAATACCACCGGTTTCGACGCATGGACGACATCATCAGGTATTTTTTTTAATAGGCAATATCATCATGCATAAAATCATATAAGGCCAGGACATTTATATATTCTCGTTATTAGGGGAGGTAGGCTATGGAAGGGTATTTCCGGAAGGAAAAGGGGGGAAGGGGTTGCAGGGGCGTGGGTTGGTACAATGAAGTGGCTGGCGGTGGAGGGAAAGAAACATGTTTAAGAAGGAAAGGATTATGAACAGGGGAAGGGAAAATACATAGAGTTTACGAATACACTTTTTTGATGGGAGATAAAACTTCCAACAGAGGTGAGTATCTTACAAAGAAGTTTTCGTTTACCAAATGTCCTACAATACATTCTTTTTATTTCTAACTGTTCCAGCGTGACAATGTGTTGTCCCTTTTCCTCGAGCTGAAGTAAGTATGTCCGGAGCAAAGTAACTCTTATCGTCCCATAGGTGCTTGGCGAAATTGGATTGGGTGACGTTTCCATAATACCACACCTGATGATGTAGCCTGTGCGTCGAAACCGGTAGCATTTTAAAGTTTTGTGTGTGAAAAAATACCAATTTTATTTATTCAGTGGTCATAAACTTTTCCAAAGTACATCCTCAAACCATTATATTAGTCGTTAAATGCTTATGATCTGCAGCACCCCTCAACTTACTCAATATATATATATATATCTCAACGCTTTCCACCAACGTAGCTTTGACCGAGTCACCCGACGATATGCAAATAATAGTTTTTTTTTAATTTTCTCAGGCGAAAATCATTCGTCACACCCTAATCGCGTGGAAGTCTTTTCACTTTGAGATCCGTGCATGTTTGTTGTCTCCTTCAAACCCTTCCGTCTTTTGTTCTTCTTTTGCTGTCATGATGAGTTTTTCGTATTTTCGAATACTCATGATCATCTGACCTTTATTTTTTAGCAATATTTTGTGCATATTTCTTTATTTATTACCTCATAGTTCTTTTTCAATAGGTTTAATGGATTTTATGGTATCATTAACTGTTTTTGCAACATGCTGTAAATATCAGGTGATTTTATGATACTTCATGTTTTTGCCAAAAATGACTTTGTGCGTTATCATCGAAGTGATGAAACGTGTCTCTTAATGTTTATCGTTTAGAGTAAAATTGGAAGGTGGGTTGGGAAAAGATAGGGTATTTGTGATCTAAGGCAAGGGGGTGGGAGTGTTAAGTTCTTTCAAATGAGAGACTTTTAATACTCTGTATGTTGACAGCCTCTTTGCACAAATTTAACTAAGAATTTAAGTCCACTACTTCCTCTTAAAATTATTTCTGACCCCTAATACGATGATTTAACGAGATACCGTCTTCTTCGTATACGTATATCCATAATATAATCTTATAAATGGCATTAAAAACGAAAATTATAAAAATGACGAATAGTGATTTACATGTAAATCCAAACGAGTAAAGCTTACTAGCTGCCATTAGTACAATTGAGAAAGGAAAATGTGAATTCCCGCCTTAATCGCGATTGATACATGTTCTTAAAAAGATATGCCATTTTATATCTTTCCTCACATAAGGAATTGAAGTAAATGTGACCACAAATTGTTGGCATTCACATTCCTTGTGTGCCAATACTATTTAGTGTCAGTAATATTAATTTTGTAGTCGTAATTGAAATGTGATTAGCGCTGATGACAATTCCTCCAATATCACCCGTTGCGAAACAGCTTCGTAAATTTCTCTCTCTTTGGGTGGCTCTATTGGTAAATCATCCTGCAGTATATGCAACACATCAACTATTTTTTTGTCACGTTTTGCCTATATACAGGATAATAACCCTCTTGTTTTTTTTTCGATTGCTCCTTGTTTTCTTTGGCTTTCCACTTATCTATATATATAAAGGAGAGTGTTTGTTTGTATGTATGTAATTTGTTTACTTTTTTGCTGTCATAGAAACAGCATTTTTCCAACTATGCCAGCAGGATACTTTTGCAAGAACACTATTGTATTCAGAATTGCCGAGATATTATACGTGGAATACATCAAGGTAAGTCTTTTGAAGAAGAAAAATGGGCAACTTTGATCCTGAGAATAATATTTATTCATGTGACGCATTGGGCCGAGTCTACACAGTCCATCCTAACAACGCCGAATGTTATTTTTTAAGAATGCTTCTACATACCATTAGAGGACCTCGCTCATTTGCAGAATTAAGAACGGTAAACGGAGAAATATGTGAGACATTCAGAGAAGCTTGCCAGAATTTAGGGTTGCTAGAAGGAGATCAACACTGGGATGACTCATTGCGAGAGGCCAGTTTGATTTCTCTTCCAGGACAAATCCGAATTTTGTTTGCCATCATAATAACCTCCTGTAATCCATCTAACCCAAAAACAATATGGGAAAATATAAAGAATCAATGAGTGAGGATATACTGGCTAAAGTTCGAAGTGAAAATCCTACATTGGATAT
The DNA here is from genome assembly GCF_022747635.1 of Hetaerina americana. Taxonomy (NCBI): domain Eukaryota; kingdom Metazoa; phylum Arthropoda; class Insecta; order Odonata; family Calopterygidae; genus Hetaerina; species Hetaerina americana. The sequence goes on from NW_027287427.1 coordinate 11,291,800, forward strand.
TACGTTTAACTCCGAAATTTTTAATAAAACTTTGATTATTTTGGAGGAAAAGTGTATCACCATGGTTAACAAGACTTTAGTGGAACTCGGTCTTTTTGCACCTGTACAAGATCAACAGGGTGTATTTTACCCAGATTATATACGTGAAACTAGCTACAATATCTTAGACTTAGAAGCATACATCGCGGATAAAAAGCCACTTCTTAATGAAGATCAGAAATTCGCGTACGAAACAATAATGGATCAAGTGGATAAACAAGAAGGAGGTATCATTTTTCTTGATGCTGCTGGTGGCATGGGAAAAACATTTTTAATTAATTTAGTTCTCGCTGAAATCAGGGTTCATGGAGAAATTGCTCTAGCCGTTGCATCTTCAGGTATTGCAGCGACATTAATGGAAGGAGGAAGAACAGCCCACTCTGCCCTTAAGTTGCCACTTAATATTTCCCGACAAGAGAATCCCACATGTCATGTAAATAAAACAAGCGGCCAGGCACAAGTTCTTGTAGAATGTAAATTGATAGTATGGGATGAGTGTACGATGGCTCATTAAAAATCTCTTGAGGCCCTCAACGCAACACTTCAAGATCTTAGATGAAACTGCAGTTTAATGGGAGGAGCTCTGATACTCCTGTGTGGAGACTTCCGTCAAACTCTGCCTGTCATTCCAAAATCGACTCCAGCCGATGAAATTTATGCCTGTTTAAAACATTCTGTTCTATGGAATCATGTCCAAGAAATTAGCCTTAAACAAAACATGCGAATCCTCTTAAGAGATGGGAATGCTCAAAATTTTGCAAATAAACTTTTGGAGATTGGAGAAGATAGATAAGTTATTGAAGCATCTGGTATGATAAAATTGTCATCAGATTTATGTGTATCGGTGAAAACTGTTCGCGATATGATACAAGCAGTCTATCCTAACGTTAATCAAAATTATAAAAAATTAGAATTGTGGCGAGAAAGAGCCATTCTTGCTCCTAAGAACGATTATGTTAATGAAATTAACAAGGAGATACTAGCCATGCTGCCAGGAGACGTGATTGAATATAAATAGGTTGATACCGTAGTGGAAGCTGACGAAGCCGTCAATTATCCAACGGAATTCCTAAATTCACTTGATCCAGCTGGATTGCCACAACATCGCCTTATACTTAAAGTAGGATCTCCAATCATTTTATTGCGAAATTTAAACCAAAACTCTGCAATGGGACACGATTGCGTGTGACAAAATTAATGAAAAATATAATCCAGGCAGTCATTTTAACTGGAAAAGGGAAAGGTTAAATAATTTTTATTCCACGGATACCTCTAATCCCAACTGATCTTCCCTTCAACTTTAAAAGATTACAGTTTCCAGTCCGGCTAGCTTTTTCAATTACCATTAATAAATCACAGGGACAGTCTTTAAAGTTTTGTGGTGTTGATCTAAGATCGCCATGTTTTAGCCACGGGCAACTTTATGTTGCTTGCTCCAGAGTAGGTTCGCCTAAAAATTTATATATTCTTTCTCCTGGATATGAAACAAAAAATGTAGTTTATAAACAGGTGTTAAATTAAAAAGATTCTTAAATTTGTATGAAGTAGTGTATTATTGTACTTTATAATTTGTTTTTATTTATGTAGTATATTTATATTATTGTTTCTCCCAAACCCGTGCAAAGCCGGGTATTCAGCTAGTTTCTTATAAACGGTTGTATCACAAGCTGCAGAAAACAATTCGTATATTTTTCTGCATAGATGTTATAGTTTAGACATATTTCTTCATTCGCATACATATTTTTGAAAATTCGTATAAGAGAGTGGTTCAATAAGTACCCGTGTTTGACGACAAAGGGCGTTTCTGAGGAAAGTTTATGTTATCATCGTGTTCTGTCATCTATCAAACGAAGATGAAACTAATTTCAGACTGATTTAAAGGTTAGTTTGGATTTGGCAGCCATTCGAGTAAGACGTGTTTCGTGATTTTCGCTAAGATGGAAAAAGAGCAGTATCGTTCGGTAATTCGCTTTTTGTTTTAGGATGGGAAGAAATGCGAGGAGATAAAAGCAAAGTTGGATGCTGTTTATGGGGACACTTTGCCATCTATGACCACAGTTAGATATTGGTTCAAGGAATTAAAACGTGGGCGAACATCTGTTTTGATGAGGATTGATCAGGGTGCCCGGCAGAGGGGTTACCGAGGAAATCATTCAAAAGGTCCACGCCATGATCCTCGCCGATCGACGAACGAAAGTGCGTGAAGTAGCAGAGGCCGTGGGTGTGTCGACCGGAATGGCAATTAATATTTTACATGATAAGTTTTGCGATGAAAAATTGTCGGCCCGATGGGTGCCGCGATTGCTCACGGTGGACAACAAGCTGATCCGGAGTTGTCGCCGCCAAACTGCATGAACTACGTTATGAATTGCTGCCCCCCCCCCGTATTCACCCGATCTAGCTCCCTGCGACTTTTTCTTATTCCCTAACATGAAGAAATGGCTCGCGGGAAAAAAATTTAGCTCAAACTAGGCAGTTATCGCCGAGACAGAGCAGTATTTTGGAGAGTTAGACAAATCCTATTTTTTGGAGGGGTTAAAAAAAGGACGGAACTTTGGGAGAAGTGTATCTTTCTAAAAGGGGACTATGTCGAAAAATAAAAAAAATGTTTTTGAAAAAATGGTTTCTTCATTTCTAACACGGATACTTATTGAACCGCCCTCGTATTCTATTCAAGTAGATTATTTTGTAGTCTTACTGGAATGATTTATTGCGTATACCTCCCACATTTTTCTTCTTAGTGATTCGACTCCTTTTAAAAGTCGTGAATGGCAATATTTTTCTTCTTCTCTGCTGAATTTGGATGATATTTATATTTCTTTTTGGAAAGTGACAACTTTTTTTCAGTTAAATATTTTCGTCTTCAACTAGACGAACGATATTGTGATCACTAAGTAACAATATCATTTTCTTAAAAAAGTGACATTTAGCTATAGCCTTAAACCCTGTATTTAGAGCAGAACTCCCATACAAAAGTCAGCACCCATCATCAAACACACAGTTGAACAACATTTTAACTGTGGAACCCCAATGTCTAATTTTTTGCTGACCGGAGTAATATAGTCAACAGTATCCCCCTGGAACCCCGATAGCCCACTCCAAATTTGTTATTGAGTATCCCAAAGTCCCAACCGCCAGAGTTATGACACCATTACATTGATTAATCATACGATCAGACATGGTATTCATTAGGGAATGTACTAGTTCATTTCCCTACTTATTTTATCTGAAAGCTAAAATTATTGAAATGGATTACACAGCAGTTAAATCCATTCCTTTTTACATGATTGTCGAACGGAAAAGAAAGATATGTTATTTTCTCGTAAATGGGGTTTCAAAATATGTACTCTTAGGATATGGTTTCTCATCCTCATTTGAATCTCACTTCGTTCTCTCGGTCTCTCGATCTCATTTATTCCTCCTCTCCCCCATTCCTCTGTGGTGGGCATTTACCCCTGCGTTGCATACACTGTTTGAATATTACTGTTGGATCGGTATTCAATACTTAGAAGTACAGAGATCTTTTCCTGGTGTTAGATTAAATGATCAGATAGTGTCATTTAATCTCCCTCATGGTCGACATAATTACTGAATAAATAACCACTAATTTATCTCTGATGAGCTTGAATGTCGCACTATATTGTTCAAAGGAAAAGGAACATTTAAATTTCAAAAATATTAAGAATATATTAATGCTTCAACCATAAGCACTTCTTCCGCAATAATGCTTTTGATAATGAATTTAGATTGCAATCATTGGACGATACGTAAACGATTTTTTCAGAAGATCTTACTGTTTTATTACAAAAGTAAATATTTAATTCTTAATGATTGATTGGGCAACATGCTAGAGTATGGAAGTATCTTAATTACTTAATCTTTTGAAAAAAGGTTTATGGCGCCTGTGGCACCTTTCACACTTCTCGGCGCAATCAGTTCTTGAAATATTTTTGACATGTTAACAACATAAATTGAAAGTTATAGTGCCGCCAATAAAACAATCTAGGCATAGGAAGAAATACTAAATTAGTGATATTTATATGTAATGAAAAAGTAAATTTTGCTGAAAAAGGACTTTATTGTTTAACGGTAATGATATATTTTAAGTTTGATTAATATTTATCAAAATGGTATGCTATACTATATTAGCTTATGATAATGCTGACTTACCTTTCTATCTTTAAGTATATTCAGATAAGCAAAAATTTATTTCATCTAAGCCTCTAACGCACTTCCATGAAACAACCCTTGGCGTTGTAGTTAAGGAGACCTCGCCATCTCTGCACCTGCAAAATTTGGAGATACAGGCTAAAGGTACCTGTATTTAGGTATACATGCTTACATACCTGTATACTTCTTGGATAAGTAGAGGAAATCAAGAGAAGTACATCAGTGTCCCTAAATTGACCTCATACGCGTGTGTGAAACGTTCGAAATATTTTCGGAACGGGAAATATTTTTTTCATTTGTTCTCTTTACATCAAACTAAAATTAAAGAAACATGGGGGTACAAATTTTGGGGATACATGTTATTTCAGTCATTTTCAAAATGACACAAGCATTCCCAGCAGATTGCGAAATGGATTCCTAAACGAAAAGAAGACAATACTTGATATTTGGAATATTAAAGGTGAGAGCCACTGGATGTATGGAAATTACATAAAGACTTGACATGCCGGAGAATTAAAATCGCACATAATTTTTATCATCATAGGTGGGATTATTCGAACCCAACGGTATAGCAATGTACGAGAGTTAAGGAAAATAGATTCCCGAATCAAACTATGGAAACTTTCCCCGTGCACAATTCGTGCTCGCAACGAATATAAATTATAAATCTTTAGGGAAAATTAATTGTGCTAATAATTTATTAAATTACTGCTTGCCTCCTAGGTTGCCAGATCAAATAACCGAATTTCCCCTAACGCTTGGCGTTCAAGTAGCCTTGATACTCGGCCCGAGTGACGCGATGCACGGTCTCCTGTAGATTTGAGTGGCATCTCGATCTCTGATCGAAGACGTTGCGCGCCATCTCACGTCTCCTCTCCGAGCTTTTCGCTTCGCCTGCTTGCCTCTTGTGCCGGAAAGAAATCCTCCCGGAACGACAAAGAGAAAACTACCCCCCAGCGGCAGCGGCAAGGGGCTGAGGGCCGCGAGGAGATATCTGGTGACGGCGCAGAGGCGTGATCGCACGTGTAGGGAGGGGTACGTCTCCGGCAGGTAAAGAGCGACGCTCAAGACTTTGCGGAAGGACGAAGGGGCTTCCGAAGGCGTGGGAAGGGCTGAGCCGACGGACCCCATCCACGTCGCCGCAGTCAGACCGCCGTGAAAGATACTCGTCGTTCCCGCTGACTTGCATATTAATCCACGCCTCGAAAGCTCGTCCACTCCCTTGGTTAACCGTCGTGACTCGGAGTTCCCCTTCCCTCTCCACCCGAGAACGAACAGCCTTCCATTACGTGACCGTTGCCCATTTCACGTTCAGGTTGCTCAGTTTCAGTTGGAAGAGAGCATCTTTTCGTATCATCCATCGCACCTCCGCTAAGATTTCTAAATTGAAAGGTAAAGGAAATGATTGCCCAACTTGGGTACTTTACTCAAAGAAATGTTTGACCAATAATCGGAACAAGTACGTTTTGCATAACGTTCTGTGATGCTCGTTATAATGGATTTTCAAAACTGGAATGTGGGCTCTAAGGCAAATCGGATAATACGTAAACTGACTCGTAAAATATATCGATTGACTCAAAATTATTAGTTGTATTTTCGATTATCTTTTGTTTAATATTCATAAGAGGGCTCCTCTTTGTGTTACTTTTAGCAATAGATATAACTACTTGCATGTAGTATGAATAAAAATGTCTACTGGTGTCTAGCAAACCTCCATAAAAGTAATTTAGCTGACGAAAATTTTGACGATGAAGGACCTTAATTAGTAAAAACTGAATGAATCACTTTCAACGGTTTCGTTATAAAATGGTATTTTCCAGGATCATTTCCATTGTTAGTTTCATTTTCCATTCAGTGGCCCAAGTGTGTCTAAAATATATTTCCTCGCTATTCAAATCATATCTGGCTTGCTGATAACACATTGGGTTATAAAAAATATGTTATTATTATTAAATTCATCTCGGATGTTTTCCATTATAAATTACTCTTCCATTTTTCTTTCCATTTCTTCCATTCTGCATCCTCTTTTCTTCTTCACTCTGGCGCGGGAATTCTAATCCCCTGTATTCTTTTCTGTTCTCCCTCCGAACTCACTTTTATTATTTTAAGCTTTAATGTGCCCTCGCGACTTAAGTGTCTTGGCTAGAAGTTCATACCCTAATCTTAACATTGTTTCCCCGACATCCCTATTCATTATCTTTTCCGAGACTTTACCAATTAATCATCCGTCTCTTTAATCTATTTGCTTCGTGCTTGTGCCCTTGAAGTGGAGCGTCTCCCATCGATTCTGGGGAGAGCAGCATCTCAGCCCACAGAAACGCCCATGCTAGGGATCCACTTTAATGACATAGCATGTCAACAGAGTTTTGATGCCACTTCCACAATGAGTTTGGTAAGTCTCTTTCGTTAAAACTCGGGTGATGGGCGGGACGACAACAGACAGTCAGACGGAAAGAGTTGGAGCAAGAGAGAGAGAAGGGGGGAAGGGATGATCAGAAACGTTTATTTATTTTTTTATTCCAAAAAAGAAGCCCCGGGGCCGTGTTGTCGCCCATCCGACAAATAGAGGAAATTAATCCAGACCCATAATCAACGGAACGCTTTCCGCCCGTCGTCTGTTCGTTCGATGGGAGAGAGAGAGAGAGAGGGATGGGGTATTCCGGAGCTACAATTTGGACCAATCAGGCGAGGGGAAGGAACTGAAGAGAAGGCAGAATTTTGCTGCCACCCTTCCCTTCATTAAATATCCCCCGATTCCATGCATAAAATATGGTCGTCTTCTGGATAAAGGAGGGGGTGGGAGAAAAAAATTACGAATTCGCGGACTGCGCCTTCCAGATCCGCTCCATGCACCTTTTTCTCGCCAGGATTCGACCTCGAACGTCCTCCGCCTCACTTTCCAGCCCTAGTTTCAACCCCCTCAGCCACCCTCCCACCTCGTTCCAGTCTCAAGAGATCGCTTTTAATTCCCCCATCCCCCCTCTCTCTTCCTTCCTCAGTCACCTCCTCTCTCCAAGTAAACCGAATGAAGATTTTTTTCTCTCTTTTATATCCCTCCCAACCTTCTGAGTCCCTCGAAACCATTTTCCTCCTCCTCTTTCCAGTGTAATTGCAATTTCTTTTTCTCTGAGGAGAAAAAAAGGACGCTAGTCCCAACTCCTGGTTCATGAGTGTTCTGAGCAGCGTCTTCACCGACATCGTCCTCCGTTCCTCCCGCCCTGCTCCTCCTACACCACACCCACATTAGGGAGGATTCTTTGGAGATTACTTCCCACCCTCCCGTCCCCTTCCTCCGTACCTCCCTCCTCCCTAATCCAGAATCTTCGCCCATTTTTAGGTCACCTTCTCGACTCTCCTGGCTGTTTCCGTCTGCAGCTGCGAGCTGCAGGGTCTGCCGCCGGTCTGGTCCTTCCCTGTTGCTCTGTAGAGGAAATAATCGCTGCGTAGCTTTCTCTTGTCCCACCCGACATCGGATCAGTTCCTCTCCACATTTCCGACTGCCTTTCACGCCGTGTGTGCGATACCCATCAAAATGAAGCAACGCTCTAAGCCCTCGCATCGTTTTCACGGTTCTCAAAACTTTCTGCCTTTGACGTAGTATTTAATTCGTCCGCTTTTTGAAAGGAGTGTGCATTTTGTGAGCAATGTTTCAGAGAACGGTATGGATCAAATTTGTCGTACTGCCCCGATTAGTCCTCGTTTTTCAATTCGGGGGTACTCAGTAGGATATTAATGTTCTCCGCAGTTAGGGAGCTATTCAGAGTAATATTCCCGTCAAAATATCTGTATGCATCAAATCTCTGTTTTTGTTCATCCTTAAACTTAAATAAGGTGGGTGTTTTTTGTGCCGCAGTTACATGGTCATTGAGGAAAGGTGATAGACGTAGATTGAAGGTATTTAAAATGTGAGCGTGGCGAAGGATAGAAGTAAAAAAAGGAAGTAAAATGAGAAGCAAAACAAACAAAGGGATTTACAACATGTATGGTGGGTAAGGAGAAAGTATTTTTAGGAGAAAGCCAAAAGAGATCGGAAAGATGGTTGCCGAGCATTTAGATTGGTGATGGGATGTTGAAGACTGTTAGAAGGGAATATGCTAGAAAAAACATTTATGGGAAGGAAAAGAACAGGTATGTTGGACGGAATTTAGGTATGTGCGTAGAAGGTGGGCAGAATGGAAGAACAATTTCTTGTAGTGTGGGGTGTCTGGTTGTGTCTTATGAGGTAAGGTTAAGAAACGTAGAGTTGCTCAGTCTGTGTTAATCTAAAAAATGGGGTAGACTACCAAATAAAGATTTTATTCCTTCTATTTTAAGGAGCATTGAAGGTTAATTATATTGACTCTTAAATCAACAATTTATTTGAATTTTATAAAAGGTACACAAATCAAGTATAAACTAAATATTTTGTTTGCAAATAGATCTCCGACAGACTCCATATTCTGCATGTTTATTTTACTCATAATCTTCTAGAATCAAGTAATTTCGGCAAAGACTGCTCATTTGTTTAAATTTTCGGGACATAAGCCCTTCACGTGAGACATTGAAGAGTAATTTTAAATCACTTACTAAACACTGTGTGGTCAAATGAACTTATACCCTTTATTGCTAGCTTATCTTTTTATTTACACTACATTGTTTAGTGTAATAATATTTTTAACATTATGACCCGGAGTTACTTACAAATTAACTCCAACTTAATTTCAACTTTTTCAATCATAAGAAGGTAACATTTTACGGAAAACACATCTTGTATTTACTCTGTGAAATGTTTAAGTGAAACCACTGATTTTCATTTAATTACGCATCACTAGAATTGTTCGGTGTCGAATTTTACATTTATTGTTGATGCATTTTCGAGCACGTCAAATATGAGTGTAATCTAACCATTTATGAAGTTAATTGTATCGCCATTACTCCAATTAAAATTTTCTTTACCTCTTGGAGCCAAATTTAGGAGACTTCAAGTTAGGTACGGTGACGATGACGCCGTACACTAAATGTCGAGAGACTGCCTGCGCTGTGGAACAGCGAGGATAAATAATTTCATAATTGGACAGCATTCAATTACTTGAGATAAAATGATGTTACTGTCCTTGAACCAAATCTCTTAAAAGTATGCTTTGACATAAAATAAATGTCCAAAAATCAAATGTATGGCATGTTATTTGTGTCAAGCTGAACAAGTTTAATTTCGCAATTTACGTGCACGACTTTGTGAACATAAGTTAATACTCGAAAATGTTTAATTACCGATTTATCAATAATAAATTTTAACCTTTTTTAAGATCGTATAGACTTGTATGTAAAACAAAGACCTCTCAAATCGACGGATGTAATCAACATTTTTGTGGGGTTTTATGAAGGACGAGGGGAGAATGTTGGGCAAAAGAGGAAAGGGAAGGAACAGGATAGGGATGTTGGACGGGATGAAGGGAGGAAGAAAGTACTCAGAGCTGAAGAGGGACCTCATGCAAAGTAGGATGTTGTGTTTTGCTAGGGGTCACAAATTATTTAATTAGTAATTATGTCCATCCAGAAAAACTTACCTAAACCGGTAGATAACCTAATAATAATAATAATAATTATGAAGGACAATTTTTTATTGGCCTAAACACGAACGAGGAGAAGCTTGGTACATTTCCTCGAGGCAAAACGTGTTCGTGATAAACCCTTTTTTGTGTCTGCTGAAACTTTCCTTATCGCTTTTCCATCCCGGTATCCATGAGGACATGCCGTTATCTCTCTACAAATCCTGTTCTCGGAGGTAACCTTTTTGTTGCCCTGTCTCCTTTCGTTAAAAGGAAGGATTCACTAATTATGAAAGGGACACGTGTTCGCACTATCTGTAGCAGGGTAATGAGGAAAGTTTGACCGTCTTCTTAAACATCACCAGATACGAATATTTAAGGGCGTAGTCAGCTTAGTGATGGCATTAAAGTAGCAGTCGTTTTTAGGTGAATCGGACGGCAGCTGAGGTAACCCGCATCATTATCCATTTTGCCCACCAAAATGGCCAACATGAAGGATAATGTGAAGTCAGGTTGATTCCCATAGCCATCAATAAGAAACTTAGAAGGTTCCAATGACGTCATTTTGGACAGCGGGTGACCATCAAAAAGGGCAAGCAAAGGTATTTACTGCGAGAAGACGTCAAGTACCGAAGCAATGTTCAATATGAATTAAGGTTAATGTCGACATGTGAAGGTAGAGCCAAAGAAACGCCTTCATTCCTAAGGCATGTGACATTCACACATTTTAGGATAGGGAAGTCAGTTAGTTCCTTTTCTGTGTCTCTACTCGGTTTACCGTGAAGTTTTAATTCTAGATTTTCCACAATGATCTCCCATTATTTGAATCCGGCGCCATTCAGTTAGTATTCGCACGTTATGTCCACTGCACTGACAAGAATTTTATAGGGAAAGGAATTGTCAGGAGACGGCAAGTATATTTCTTTGCCAAAGGCGTAAAGGGGTTCACAGTTTGTAACATCATTCGAAGGACATTGCTCGCTATGTTACTGAAACCGGGTTTGCAACGAATAGTCAAAATCAGTCACTTTTGATTCCGACCCGAGCCTTTCGATTGAGAAGCCGTTGTTCCATCCTCGCCAGAAATACGATTCAGACGCAGAAGAGATATATCGAGTGTCGCTAGAAAGAGTTTTATTCTTAGTTCCTTCATCTACTTGTCGCAAAAAAATAATGAGCGCTCTAGTGGAGGAGAAAGGGAACCTCCGAAACCATGACATGACACGATGTTGGGTAACTAAAAAAAGAAGCCTCGCAGATATAGATGCAGGAAAATTTTGGCCGTCACATTTAATTGCAAATTCATACGTGAAGATAGAAGTCGATACTGTCCTTTAATGTCATTTCATCATATTCATCATTAAAGAGATTCAGATTACACATTTCTCAATCCTTTATACTTAAAAAAATAATGAAAAAGGCTTTATTTTTTTAATGTGCTACTTATCATTTAAATTTTCTAGATTAATTAGGAAATTGAAATGTGGATGCATGTATAACAATCCAAAAGGCTATCTAATGCCTATATTCTTTCTGCAATTTGTTTTATAAGTGAATTGATATTTTTAAGAGTTAACGCTCTATATCACAGCTTTCGGTTACTTAGTTACTTATTTTCTGACTATTAACATCTGCATACATCTATCTATCCGACTCTCTTATTTCTCATCTATGATTTTCTGCTTTTTTAGGCCAGCACCGGTGGCGGTGAGGGTAACGTCCTCAACTGCCAACCTAGAGGTAGCGGGTTTGATTCCCACCTAGGCCAGTTTTCTTCCATATAGGGCTTGGGTTTTCATATTTGTCTTCAACATAATGTTTAAGGGTACGGGTGGAATGAGGGACAATAATGTCTCAATCTCGCCCCAATAAAGTCTTTAAATAAATAAATAGATACATAAATTTCAGTCTCCTTCTCCCTTTTTTCCCTCTAATGTTCCCACCATAGAGATTGCTAGCATCTCTTCTCCTCTGATCAAATCTCCAATATAGTTTTCTTCCCTCATCTGAATATTATTCTCAAATGCTCTGCCTTCTCTGCCCACCCATTTTATTCTATGCGACCTCACCCATATCTCACAAGCCTCAATCCTGTGCTCTCTCTTCCTCAAGACCCATACTCCACACTCAGACATCAGAACCTTACACACATAGATTGATAGAATTTGGCTAATCTCTCACTCAGCTCTAGTTTCAGATTACTGCATAGTAAACTTTTCTTCTTATTAATGGATAACTTGGCTGTGGCTCTTCTTATTTTAGCCTCAACATCACTCTTCCAATTCTCTGTTATTATTTACAGATGTCAGTATCTTGTAACCTGTTCTTCCTTCCTTTATTTGTCATGACATTCATGTCTTCTCTGTCATTCACTCTCATATTTTTCAACTTCCCACCATTCATTCTCATTCCATTCATTCTTTCTTTCATCATTATCTCAAATCTTTCAAGCACTTGGCTGTCATTAGGTAGTATCACCATATCATCAGCAAATCTAATGCAGTTTATTTTGCATACCTCAATACCCTTTTTCTCATTCCAAGATGGGAGTTTGGTGACAAACAGCAACCCTATATCACTCCCCTAACCAATTTTATTTAGTTTGTCAGACTTTGATGTATTAATCCTTAAGGTTGCTTTTTTCTGTACAATTCTTTGATTAGTTTTTTGTCCCTCCAGACCACCTTCTTTGTTTCAATAATATCAATCAGTCTACTCCATTCTGCATTGTCAAAAGCTTTATGAATGCCTATGAAACATTCATTTTCCCCTTTCTTTATATTATTCTCTAATGAGCCTTAGAGAGCCCAATGGCATCTCTGGCATCCTATCCTCTTCTGATTCCAAGCTGCATCTCCTTACATTCTCATCCATTTCTATATGAAGTCTCTGATTTAATGTGTATTTAGCAGTACTTTTGTGTCATGCGCTATTTATGCTTCATTGTTCTGTGCTCCTCATACTCTTTAGTTCCTGTTTTATTTTGAATTGATATCATAATTATCTTTACAAACTCCTATGGCCTTATTCTATTAATATATATATTTTACTTCAGGCACAATATGATGGCCTCAACTGAGTGCCCAAGTCCCAATATTCATTTCCATGGAGAGTCAGTGTCAGATCAACTCGAAATAACTAACTGATTTTATTGCAAATGCTTTAATAGCTTTCCTCAGGCTAAAGTTAAGGCTTAAGACCTCCATGTGAGAAATTCTCCTCGTTATTTTTTGTTTCGAATGAATCCCATTGGAGTATTCAGAACCATTAATTCTTAAAGCACCTGTCTTTCAAGAGACTGGATAGCATTCCTTGAAGTAATCAAAGCTTCTTCTCATGTTGTGGCTCACCCACTTAGTTATGCAATAAACCAATCTTTTCAGATCTCGTTTTTTCACTCAGCCTTCAATCAGATAGGCTTATTCCAAAAGGGCTCATCTTCTTACTCAGAAAATGTTTGACCTATTCCTGTGCTGTAAAGCTTTTTTCAAGATTTCTGAAAAGCTAGTTTATGCATGTGTAACCAGTTACATTTTGTCCTTCAATGTACTAAACAACAGCAAATATGCTAGCTTCATAACCAGCCATTCCATGACTACTGTTATTTTCCAGTACCTACATTGATAATATATTTAAGGGTTTAATCACAACCACAATATTTTGGGTATTTCTTATGGCCTCAGAAATACCTTCAACAGCGTTTACTATTTTATTCTTAACAGCATTAATCGACTACCTGGAAATTTCTAATATTCCACTCAATTGGTTGATGTATTTTCTGTGTGATAATCACAATATGTTAGTCATTTCCACTGCATATGAGGTGAATCCAAATGGGTTAGCTCCAGCCCATTTAAAATCAATGTTAGTATTCTACAGGGCCATTGGACCCCAATTGTGTGTAAATTTTCATTAATGATCTGCCAGGATATTTCACTAGGTGTTCAACATTAATGTAGGCTGATGATACCTCCAGCCAGAGATGTTGAAGTGTTGTGGCTCCAATAGCATTATTGTAAACGATTATAAAACCTCCTGTATTCATTGCCATACTGCAGGAGATTCACTTGTAGATGATATAACTGTTTATCTATTATTATTAATGGAAATAACCCTTTTTACAAAGAAAAACCATGTATTAACTCTAATTAATAAGTGGTTGTTATAAAACCATAAATTAATCTAAAATACAAAAGCATATTAATTCAACAAATTATGAAGACATTATCATATCAACTATTATGAGGGGATTCAACCTTATTTTTATGGGTAAAATCACATAAAGGTGCATAATCATTGTTGAGAAATGTATAATAAAGGAATGATTATGATTTGCAATGAATGATGGACATTTTGAGATGGTGTGCATGTACACATACATATTTATATATCTCCCTCAGTATCAGGTTCATTAAAGATCCTTGATCTTCATGTACATGAATGGATTGGTCTATTCATGTATCAGAATAGATTATGAAACTGGTTATTAGTATTTTAAACGTCAAAATTTATTGTTCGTTCGCAGGTTTCCGCGGCGATGAGTAGGTGATTTCCACATTTTTCGGGCTGCGTCCGCGTATGTCGTTTAAATGTACAACAGTCATCCTTGACCTGAGGACGCCAGCAGGATAGCTGGCGAAACTGTTGTACATTTAAACGACATACGCGGACGCAGCCCGAAAAATGTGGAAATCAGTCAAAATTTAGTCCCTTAATTCTCCATTGGCAAATGTTTTGTACTTCATTATGCTAAAGTTCATGCTCACCCGGGATATGGCATTTTTGTGGGGAATTCATATTCTTTTTTCAGTCTTTATGTTACAAAATCAAGCTAAAATGTCTAAAGTGCACAGGTCTTCTTTATACTCCTTCCATATTTTCCTTATATCACTTTCCTTGAACTTCCCTTTTCTATCTTTCCCTCAACATTTCTTATTTTACTTTTTCCTTTTCTCTCCTCTGTTCAATTTCTTGCCTTTTCATACAACAAATCAAACTGTCACTTCCTCTCCAGTTCTTCTGTATCATCACATCCCTCTTTCCTTAATCATTAGTGTTCCTCTCCTAAATTCATTGTTTTATTTGTGAAGAATATGTATTACTCCATTATCTTCACCACTTCTCTTTTATATTCCTTATTTCTTCCATTTTCTTCAGCATCTCTGCATTATTCAAGGTTCCCTTGCTGTGTTGCCTCCATATACCTCTATTTCCTTCTCTGCTGCTCTTAACCATGGCATTTTTAACTCTTTTCGCAGTCTATTCCACCTAATCATTTCCTCTCTTACCTTAAATTATTGCCTCAGAAAAAATTTCCCCTTTTTTCCCTTTGCCTAAGTTCTCTAACCTTTCTAAATTCTGTTTCTTTACTTTCTATACTTCTCCAATTCACTTTAAAATTGTTCTATTTTTAAAACCAATGGTTCCTGATCACTGGCAACGGTTGCACATGATGACACATTTTCTCTCTTAATAGCATTACTATGCCTATCCTCTGCTTTAATATAGTCTCTTTGGTAACAAGTTTTTGGTTCATTATGAACAATTTTTCCCCTTGAAATTTGACCAGTCTATCCCTCATTTCATTACTTTTACCTAATCCAGATTTTTACAAACAAAATTTTTCTTCTTCTTCTCCCACAACAGCATTCTAGTCACCCATCTTGCATCAAATATCACCCATCACCCTTCTTCTTCTTCAAATATATTTTCAGTATTTTCATTCATCCTTTAAATAACATCCTCCTTAGATTTAGTAGTAGTAGTAGTAGTTTTGAGGGGAGGCGACCGACAGCTAAGGTCATTTGCGCCATAGGGGATGGATAGGAAAGGATGAAGGGTGGAGAGAAACCCGGCGTCGGCATTAGCCTACTCTTTACGAAAGGCGCCAGGGGTCCACAACGTCCCATCCGACGGACGGCGTACTCACTCAAAGTGCCCTCCACAAAGCACCTCAAGTAGGGATCGAGATACCTCTGAAAAATATTCAACACCGCCGGGATTTGAACCCGCGCCCTCAGGGTGGGAAGCCAGTACGTTAGCCCCCGCACCATCTCGATCCCCCCTTAGATTTAGATGTACCTGTATATAATATACTTACTTGTATGATGACTTGATTCTTTGGTAACATTTCAATCTTTAAAATTGTAATTCTACTACCTCTGTACAAACATTACTGTATCTATTCACCTTCTATCTTTTCTCTGCTATTCCTACTCCATTTTTTCTCATCTCATCTCCCAAGTAAAACATGGCTACTTCTTCACATCACAAATTTCTCCTGCCCCTCCTTCCTCACTGCATGTAATCCATTTACATTCTGTTTATTTTTTCCATTTTAATCTTAAGGTTTTTCAATTTTCCAGCTTGTAAAAGTCACAACATCTTTCATTCTCCAATTTATATTCTATTGATACTTTTTTGGCTGCTTCTGCCAGAGATGAGTGGGAAGTCATTTTACCTGTGGAACATTAAGGAAAAGAAGACGCCACCACTGTGTCTCACTGAAAATACTCTTATGGTCTTTAATACAGTGGTTCTCCATTGCCTTCTGTATTCCTCTGCTGTTAACCATAAAAGTTCCTCCAACTTTTAGAGGCAGCTTCCCACCTCGAAAGCAATAGAGCTCCTGTTCCTCCACATACTAATCCACAGCTTCATGGAGGTCCCTTGGTAGTGGAGAGACCCCTTATCATACTCCACTCAGTTGTCATAGCCTCAATAGTCAGAGGAAGCACCATGGGAAGGTGAGTTTGGCATTTATGAGGGAGAGGCTATTGGAGATGCATCTCTCTACTTAATCATACACTATACAACTACAACTCTAACTTAATCATAAGTTATTGTAATTGATGTACAAGTTGCACGTCAACTCCCTTGGGAAAGGCATTAGCTTGACTTGAATTTTCAGGTGGTCAGTATACATCACATAAAATCGTATATTATTAAACATTTCCTTGGTCTTATGGGAAAGAATGGTCATGGGAAAAATGCGTGAAGTGGCTTGTGAGGGAGAGAGGGGATGAGTCAAGAGGTGCTTTACATGGTATTGTACTAGGAGGCTGCAGGCAGACAGGCCCCCCTCCCTCGCCTATACTAATGCCCCTTTTTTTATACCAACCTCATCTTTCACCCACCAATGTGTTCCTATGCCCAACAGAAAATAACTACGGCCTCACACTAAAGTAAAATATCTACTCCAATGACTTATTCTTTTCTTTCTACAACAGAAAATTTACTGATTTCCTAGCCCTCGACTTCCGATTTAATTAAATTTAAACTCTCAGCATCTTCCCATGGAATAGCTCATCTAGTGGACTGCCTGATCTCAAGCAAAGTTCTCCTTTTAAATATTGGCAGTGTAAGTGCCTGTATGACCTCGTTCAGATATTACACCTTGACTAAAGTAATGCATAATTAACCACTAACAATTTAGCAATAACAGCTATTATAAAAGACTTAAGTGTTTCTATCATGCAAATTGTATTCTCTCACCAGCCTCTAGATTCTGGAAACTCCCCTGAATGTCTAACTAATGACTTAACTCCCTTAAACATTGGCAATACTAACTTTCTGTGAAAGGGCTAACGCAACATTATCAACTGAATAATGTGCCTTGATTGTTGTTTATCGGTATTTCCATGATGCTGAAAACCACATTTTGGAAATTTGACTTTTAAAATTACTATAATTTCGAAATACTGATTATTTCTCTTCCTTGGAAACAAGGGGCATCCTTGCACAACACTATTGTGCTTGCAGTAATAGACTGTATCAATATTGAAAACATAAAAATGATTAAGAGGTGGTTTAATTTTACGAGGGGATAGAGAATGAAACACCTGGGGGGCATGATATTTTTGCATTTCCCGGTAAAAATGTGCATACCAACCGACATTGAGCTGTATGTAAAATACAGATAAGTTTTTAACTAGACGTCAGTGTCAGATAATTTTAAACTAATCTTTATATTTTTGAAAAAATAAAAAGTAATGTCTAATTTGATGCCATATCTGACAATGTTGACAATTGTTGACAGAAAGAACAAACAAACCACTAACGAAATCTCCTGGTGGACGCGGTTTAATTCCACTGAATGTTTTATTGAACGCATGTTGGTTGTCGAAAGTGATATGTCGGCTCTGGTGTAAAGATATTTCCTCAATCTGCGATAAATTTACACTGATACAGATTTCTGAAGAAGGAAAAAATAATAATAGAGGCATCCATGGAGATATACGTTTTATTAGCGGTGATATCAGTACTAGTGTTGATTTTGTTGTCATCTAGAAAGCACTATAAATTTCCTCCAGGTAAGATTCACTGAATGCATTTTGTCGATATTTAAAGTTCTGTGGACATTCCATCTTTCCAAGAGCCTTAACTTAGCATTATTACTCTTTGATCGGAGTCATTTCACTATGCCTCAAATAGCTCATCGAATGACTACTTACATATATGTTGTTGCATGATTTACCGTTTCCCCAAAGTGAGACTTAAAATAAGGAAGATTAAATTCAATTGTGTTGCACAAATAGGAGCATGTTTTAATTATGAGGCCTATTTCTGTCTTGCACGTGTTCAGTGCTATTTAGATGAATATCCTCGAGGATAGTGTTTAATAATGTCAAATAGTAACTGACTTACTTTTAATGAGTCTTTTATCTTAAATCTTACTGCACTCCGTTATCTTAGAAATATTTTTCATTCATTATTTTGCCATGGAATAGGAGCGTTGACCTATCACCGAATTATGTCGCCTCGTTTTTTTACTAGGACCGCCTCGCTGGCCTATTATTGGTAATATATTGGAACTTCGCAAATGGGGCAGCTCTCCGCATTTGGTCCTGCAGAAAGTTTCAGAACGCTATGGTGAAATTGCTGGATTTTACTTGGGAAATAACCCTGTTGTTGTTATTTCTGGATTGGTTCCTATTCATGAAGTTTCCACGAGAGATGACTTTTGTGGAAGGCCGCCAAATCCTTACAATATGTTCAACGTGCATGGAGAAATTTTCGGTAACTATTCAATTTAAGAATATAGCGCATAGAATTAGTGTCGAGTTTCTTGGTATGCTGCAAAAACAAGAGAAACACTCTTCGGCGAGAATCAGTGATATATATTCATCTTGCGTTCCGATTTTAGTTTCCTTCAGAATATAGTTTATGTGGCATTTTCGATTTTTTGCAGGAATCACTACGTCATCAGGGCACAAATGGCTTCAACACCGGCAGTTTGCTGTTAAGCATTTGGCCAATGGATCAAAAGGACTCGAGGAAATTGTCCATGAAGAAATCAGATCTGTCCTGTCTGAAATGGAGCATTTGATTGATGGAAGTGATGAATCAAAAATCACACCAGTCAGTAATTTATGTTTTACATGTATATGTACTAAAAAATATTCTATTTTCATTCCTGGTTTCACAATGTTGCAAAGTTTTCTCGTACATCATGGCATAGCATGCTATATCTGAATCACATTGTAACATTTAAGAGGAAATATTAGCAGAATTGGATCATAGCAATTTTCCTATATTGAGGAATGACCTTTCCATGAATGTTAGTTTTTACGTTTATGTAGTATTCATTGTTTGAATGCCTTGTGGTTCGCTGCATGTATCCATTCTGTCAAAAGATGGACCATGATGTGTGTCATTGATTCTCTCCAGGAATTATTTTCTTGTTAAGCACTCATGCTGCTGAAATCTTGATTTTCAGCTCCAAACTTTGGGTTAGGTAAAGGTGGATATAAGGTCAATTTTATTGAATATCTTTAGCTCATTTCCCCCTCCCAATGAATTGTTCAGGATATGAAACTTATTTCCTTAGTGACTACAATGTCAATTAGCATGGCCTTGGATTTAATTCGTAACTAATAAGAATTTTTCCTTTCATACAGTCCTTCATGTCAATCTTAGACTTATTTGACAGAAAATTCAGTGAAAAAGAGAGTGAATTGAAATTATATCAATGCGGTTTGTAGTGGACTATTATAGCCAGTTATTAGCTTTTGGGAATCTTTCCTCGTATGCCTCTGACTTAGTGGGATTGTCGTAGGTTAAATAAAATCACAATACCTGAAGTGATTTTTGTATCATTAACAGTGGGATTGGGTATTATGGCTTCATCTAAGAAACATTTTGTTCTAACCGAGCTTAAACTTTGGTTACAGGTCCAGGATATTTTAGCCATGGCAAATCTGAACACCCTTCTGCACTTAATAATTGGTAAGCGGTTTGAATACTCTGATCCAACACTCAGGAAGCTGATGCACAATATCAGGAAAATCTGGAGTATTACAGATCCCTGTGGTGGACTGTTTGCAGTTTACCCATTGATCCCAAATAGTTTTTTCCAATCATCAAAAATTTCTGGTGTTAAAAAGCTGTACAATTGGTTGCAGTATTTTTTCCAGGTGAGTTTGTCAAGCATGAATCAGTAAGTTAGTAATTAGTGCCTCTTACAATTCCATCAAAAAAGAAATTAAATAAAGAATAAGAACAGAAGGACTGACTTGGTCACCTGGGGAAGAAGGAATACACATGAAAAAGATAATTTCTGAAAGCCATAGACAGAAGACATAAAGATAAAAGTTTGATTTTTTCCAGTGTTTACAAAATTATCAGGAGGAGCCTCTGGAGCATTGATACAATTTCTGAAAGCCATAGACAGAAGACATAAAGATAAAAGTTTGATTTTTTCCAGTGTTTACAAAATTATCAGGAGGAGCCTCTGGAGCATTGATACGCGTATAGTTTGTTTGATTGACTCCAAAGTTGAACACAATCTTGTCCCAGCATTTTAAACATTGTTAAGTGTTTTGTCACATGTTAAGCATTTTAATGTCTATAACAATTCCTCTTAATATGTTATAAAAGTGTTATTAATTTTGTGGGACAACTTTATTTCTGATAAAACGTCAAAAATTTAATTAAATGTAAGGAAAGCATGTATTTACAAATTTGGCGGTCAATCTGCATAGTATTCAAAACTATGGATTAAATGGCATCACAGTTTTACTGGACAAATAAGTGAAACCATAAAAATTGTTTTATTAGTTTACTTATTTCAAACCTGAATGTCTTGTATTCCTCATTTGAAGAGGATTGTCTGATTGAATTGAATCAGTCCCTTGAATTTTGACATGACAATAACATGTGTAGGCATTGCATGTACAATGTGGCAATGATTTTGGCTTGATTTTATTACATGATGTGAGATGTGAAGTAAGACTACTCCCCTTTTATGTAATGAAAGGTTAATCCATAGCTTTGCTGGAACAGTCGATTTGTCGTCCATTTGCATGAGATAATTAATAAGTTAATGGAATATGGGTTAACAAATCTTGCTCCAGTTGCCCCATGATTGAAATCCTTTTGAGTTCAAATGTATTTATTCACTTAATTTTCATCTTTTTCTGAGTGTTCCACAACTGTTCACCTGAAAGGATTGACATTTTCTAGTTCTAGAGCAACCTTGATTTTAAAGTACAGATCTCTTTCATTGGTAATGATCTATTCAATATGTTGTGTAATTGACCATTACATGTTTGTACATATAAATGGGAATGAAAGTGCAGATGAATATAACCAACATGAAATATGTTAATATACTCTCTTAAGTTTTCCAGATTATTGTTTTCTAAATGCTGCAAAACGTCTTACATAATATAGTGCACAATCCTGCATTTTGTCAAGTTTGTGCCCAAGGAATATGTACTCTAAATGCTAATAAAAACATATTTTCAGTTTGTGCTCCACTAATCTATATTAGAATTGCCCTCTTATGTTTTTGATTCAATGTATTAGTTTAAATGGCTTCTGAAGAATTTTAAATCTAGTCTAAATAAAAAGTGAACGGAATGAGCCAAACTCCCATGTGTTTTGAATCAAGTTTTCCATTCCAATCAAATAGATAGGGAGAGTAAAAACATTAGTTGGATTGAAAATGTTGGTGCTAATTTTCAAATCATGATTAAATTAAGATCGAAAAAATCACGTGTTTGTGAGCTTCAATTTTTTGTAAAAAGGACTTCCTTCTGCAGATTTCAGTAAGCAGCATTTCCAATAATACTCAACTTTTTCCTGAAATGTAAACCAACTATTGATTTGTAAATTGTACAGACTCTCCGGTTTCATTCAAATACTCTTGTAATGTTTTTTAGAAGTTGGCATCCATGACCTCCATGGAGATTGCCTTCAGCTAAGGGACATCAGGTCAATAACCTTGGAATAAGGATAAGCCTGGAATCACTCGTCTTTTGCAAAAATTCTGTAGGAATTGGGGATGGGAGCCTACTTTACGGCAGAATTTGGGAATTTGATATGTGAATCAGGAATTGTAATTCGAGATGAGAACAATGTTCATTTTGGTTGTGAAATCAATTTGCATTAGTCAAAGTAAATTGTGCACTTAGGTTCAGCAAAAATCAAAACTAGAGCCAGACTGACTTCAGTGATACTGAAAGCAACGAGATCATCCACAAAAGAATAACCAATCAATTCAAAACACTTTGGAGAAAAAGTGTGAATAAGGATGACATGATCATTGGGAAAACCTGGAGAAAGTTTAGAATGGGAATTCATCAAATGAGTGACCACTCTGTAATAGTTATATGTATTGTAAATTTGCTATACATAGGCATAGATTTTGTGTTGTTTTCAATTGCCTAGTAGACAGATTGTGTCTTTGCCTTTAAGCTTTACCCTTGGTGTTCATTGAATGCTTGCATAATTGTGCTCAGTAGCCAATGCTTGTGCCCTAATCATGGTATGTTTGATCATTGATGTCTTTCAGGAGGAGTTTGACCAACACAGGAAAAATTATGACAGTGGTGTTATTAAGGACTACATTGATGCATTTATATCTGAGATAAGTAATCAAGACAGTGATCCTGACACAACATTCACAGGTAATTAATTCAATTAATGTGTTCATGAATGCATAAGGTGGGCATTTTGATGGCTTGCATCCAAGTAGAAACTTAATTCATGGCATTTCTTACTACAGTTAACTTAGGGTGTAACATGGCATAACCTCATCTTGGCACATCTGTGGTGTTATGTGCTGAGGTGCTATTCAACTTTTCTTTTGATTGAAGTCATTATTAATATTCAACCCAAACATGGAACTATCTTTTTGTTATCTGTAGTTGAACCCTTTATTCACTTATTCCTTAGATTTTGGAAAAGTAATAGTCACCACCTGATGGTGGTGACTATTACTTCTCCAAAATTAAAGCATTCATGCCTCTTTGTGTTTTTTCTTCCCATATATGTTTATTCACTTGGGAAGTTCAACAATTACGGAGGTCTAGTAAAAGTGAGGAATGATTTTTATCCTACAAACACTAGGGGTGTAAGAAAAATTAAAGTTGACACAAGAATATTATTCAGAGCATGTAATAGTTAGGGTATGTGCAGTTATATAAATTTTTCTTTGGCTTGCGGTTTAAATTGCATGTTGTCAATCAATAATTTATGCATACTATTATTATTCTACCGGTTAAGGTAGGTTTTGGATGGGCACAGCTTATCCAACAGTAAAGTGACACATTTTCTTGCCTCTCCAAAGAAAACTCAGCATGATAACTGACAGTATTATAAACCGTTCTTCAATGCCACATACTTCCTTGCTATAGTGCATCAACTTTAAATAGTAAATTATAGGGTTTCATGATTATGTACAATGGAAAAGTGAACTCCTTCAGTCATTGATATAGAATGACCTTTTATATGATTCTGAGCATAACATCTGCTGAGACTGATTATATTAAATAATATTTCCTTCAGCCATAAAAGGGTTTTTACACCACTGAAAGTAAAAAGGGGGGAATTGAGATTTGAGTGGTGATGAACGGGGAAAATTAACCCCTCACCAATGATCAACTTTACATGGTATATCCCGATTAGGTTAACAAGGAAATAAATCCTGTTGCCAGGGACTGTATTTGGGAACTTACAAATACACATACAGTCACATTGGTTACCCCAGAGTAGTTTACGGGAAGTTTTTACCTTGCCAGGGATCAGCTCCGAAGACCGAAAAAGTTTCTGAAGGTATTAATTCAGACTCCAGAGACCTACTTGGGGGAATAATACTCTCATACCCTAACTCACTTAGGTATTACAGCAAAGCAATACCAACATTCAGCAATATAAAGTGAACAAAATACTGAATTACCTTATATTGTTGTCATCAAAGCACCATTGTTTCCCTAGTTTTTATGTTTTTTCCCCCTTCCTGCCTATTTTCCATTTGTTTCTTTCTTTTGACTGTAAGGCTTTATTCACTGCTATTTGCCGTGGTACGCAATTGTGAAAATCATCTCGGCTGCATATTCTTCAGTGTTCTTTACTTATCTCAATACTGTCTTGGAAGAACTTCACTTTTCTGCTATTTTTTAACACCCTGAATTCTATGTACTTGCTGTGCCATTCAATGCATTCCCAAAGTTATTTTCAAGCCATTGGGCAATGTACGGCTGTGGCATTTCATGTGCAAACATTCCTTGTACATGCATTCAAACCTTCTTCCCCAACCCAACCTTAGCATGTGCCTTTGATCATTCCTTCTCTGTATTTGTGAGAAATGGCCAAACGCAATTCAAATATAAAGTCAATGATTCACTTTCCTTATCCACTTTACTTTTATATCCATAGAGAAATTAAACTAAGTTTTATTATTCAAATTGATTTCAGAGAACCAGTTAATTGCTACTTGTTTTGAATTCCTGGCTGGTGGAACAATAACAACCCACAACACATTGTCATATGCTTTGCTGTACATGGTGTTGTATCCTGAAATCCAAAGTGCAGTGCAGGCTGAACTGGATGAAGTTGTTGGACCAAATCGCCTTCCAAACCTCGGAGATAGGCCCAAGTGAGAAATTCTTTTGTTTTTTCTTTCCATTCACTCTATAAGGTTTTATCTCGTCTTAAACTCATAGTTGTATTTCTTGAGTTTGGAATCTCTCTGCCTAATAGATGTATGTTCCTTCATGCACGTATTTATAAATGTCACTTAGGTCCATCCATTAACCACTTGATGTAATTTAGGTGGCCTTTTTGACAGCTCTACATTATGAAATTTGGTGGCCATTTAATCTTGCATCAATTTTAGTTTGGAACAATCCAAGGATGGACTCATAATTATGGTGAAGAATTAAAACAAAAATGAAAAATAAATGGAGATTATAATCAGATTGTTAGTTAAATGCTATTAATTAATTACTTCATTGCTCTGATGCTATTGATTGACTATCTCAAAATGCTCTACGATTGCAAAAATGTAAACAAAACATTGATTTGATGACTATAATGAGGTGTACAGTCATAACAAACTTAGTAATGATTTGGCATTTGTGTGAATGGTCTGAAAGGAGTCATTGAAAGGTTTGCAAATTGTGATACTTTAATATTTTTAACGAATATGTTTCTTTTTGTGCATGACATCTTTTTCAACCATTGTGAGTATGCTAAACTCGTCAGTCCAATTGTACCAAACAAATGTTTTTATTGTTAATGGAGGTCTTTTTATTTTCAGGTTGTGTTACACTGAGGCAACATTATTGGAAGTATTTCGGAAGAGTTGTGTCTTCCCCCTTGCAATCCCACATGCATCATTTGATCAAAAGGAGGATATTACATATCGGGAATATACCATACCCAAAGTACGTTCCTAACTCGTAAACAATCAAATTGTAAACTTTATATGAATAATGGACGGATGGGACTCAAGTTTCAAGTAGTGTATTTTTTCGACTGTCTAAAATTCATTATTCTTTAAATAACGGGAGGGAATTTCACAAGGATAATAGTGGGCTCTTTTAATTATTAATGATCTTACTCAATTTTTAACTTTTCGAAGAAATATGGCCTTGTGTTTCTCTAGTTTACTTCATTAAGGGGAAAATTTTTCATTTTGAATCTCATTACCATTTCGCATCTTTCTGTAATATATACTTCAGCATGCATGTGTGATAACCCTACTACATTGAGGAAATGTTAACATTTTTATTAGCTTGCTTGAATATTAATTTAAATTAAAAATCAGTTCCCATATGTTGGTGTAAAAATGTTTTCCGGGATTATTTTCATGAATTTTAAGTCCGTGAAAAACTTTAAACTTAAATTTAAGCCTTTCTTTATTTTTATTGCCTGAAGTAATTCTAACATTCACTGCTGAAATAATTGTTTTTCCGCGTACATTTAATATGATATATTTATTTTATTTCAGGTTTATGAAGCTCTATGTAACTATTTGCTGCCCAAAGACCACTTAAAACTATTGTTTATCTGTATAAAGTGATAAAAAGTTAGCCTTTCACTGCTTGAATGTAAATGACATGTTTTTTGGGGATATTGTAACCTGCCCACCCTGATATTACTTTGCAAACTAAGTGAATGCATATTAGAAACTAATAAAAGGGAAGAGACTAAAATTTGAATGACACAAACATGAAAACTTAACACAAAAATAAACAAAATAAAATTTATCGTTTTTGGTATTAGGCTACACAGATAATTACTCAAGGAATAAAAAGCTGCTGTTAGTGGAAGAATTTATTATTTAGGAAGGATAATCTGTGAGGACAGAAAATGCAAGGAGGAAATAATGAGATAACTGATACAGACAAGGTAGTCATTCCAGCAGAAGAACATTCTATTGACATCTGGAAACTCGTGTTTTGAAGTGAAGAAGCATTTTCTTGAAATATATCTGAATCAAACATTTAGTAGAATCGTGTTTCTCTAGAGCAATGAGGTAAGAAGAGAAGCAGCAGAGAGGAGAGGATTGGAAGCATTTTGAAGAATCAAATTAGTGCTCTGGGAGAAATATGGAGGTGAAATTGACTGATAAAAGAAAAACAAAGTTCCTATGAAGATTAAGAGTAGGGAGAAGGGTGATTAAAATTCTAAGAAGGGGATGGGAACCTTTTTGGATACATTTTGAGAGATAGTGGTTTGATGGAAGCAGTTGTCAAGAGAAAAGTATGTGGGGAGAACTGATGAGGGAGACCCTGGATGAGATACTTGAAACAATTAATAAAAAAAGAGAAGAAATTAATGGGCTGGCAGGAAGAGGTTTGCTGATATAAGGATGGAGTGAAGGAGTGCATCAAACCAATCTTAGGATTGAGGCCTTGATGACGGGCAATTCTGAAAGGTGCTGCCATGTATGCTAATAATCACTTTGTTTTCCCTCGTTAAAATACCTACTTTTTTTACTAAAAGTAGATGTTTTCTATAAGTATTGGCAAATACTACTAGTGGGCAGTCTACCATATGTTTTCAGCAGTTTTTAGAATCCTTTCCTTAGGGTGCAAAGTGCACAACAGCATATCCCTTGTATAGTACACTTCATAAATCCCTGCCAAATAAATTGCACAATGTCCCTAAGTTTCCTTTGAGTCTCACCCTTCTTTACCACCCTATTGTTTGTCTTCCCTTGTTGGCATTCCCCTTGGCCCATTGATTTCACACATATAGAACACAGTGACCCAGACTCATCCATAATCGGAATGTAACCTTGAGTTGTATTGGAATATAGATAGAATTTTCTAATTGAGAGATTAGAGAAAGTATATTTATTCGGCTTTTACAATCATTATATTTACATCGAACTGCATTCATGATATAGAATAATTTTTCTCTTAGAATGCTCGAGTGATTCTTAATATCCATGGCCTCCATCATGATCCTAAAGTTTGGAATGATCCAGCTAACTTTCGTCCAGCAAGATTCCTTGATGAAGAAGGGAAAGCAGTTGGGCATGATGGGCTGTTGCCATTTGGAATTGGTGAGTATTTTTCAGTTTCAAATAGTTACATTTAATTTTGTTTTTTGTCTCTCAATTGATGTAGTAGTAGTATTTAGGGGAGGCGACCAACGGCTGAGGTCATTTGCACCAAAGGGGATGGAAAGGGTGGAGAGAAACCCGGCATCGACATTAGCTTACTCTTTACGAAAGGCGCCAAGGGGTCCACAGCTTAGCATCCCATCCGACAGACGGTGTACTCACTCAAAGTGCCCACCACAAAACACCTCAAGTAGGGATCGAGATACCTCTAAAAAATATTCAACACCGCCGGGATCTCAATTGATTATGTAGACTGAGATTTAAGTTCTTGTTTGCTTGCATATGTTTCTGAATGGGTGGTCTATGTTTAGATAAATGTATAAGCTACCAACCAAGTGAGTTTACTAAGTGAGTAACCCTCCACAAGCTAAATGGTTGTATTCCTTGGATGTAGACCTATCAAAGGGGTGCAAACCTGACCTTTCAATGTGCACATTTAAAATGTGAACACTTGACAGCAGTGAATTTAGACCACAGTTACACTATATTTTGTTCTCTACGATAGTACATATTGTCCAAGCAGGATAGTAAATTCCGGTATTATTTTCATTATGGATTTGAAAGATTTTTATCCTTCTTTGCGAATGACTGCAATGCTGTGAAACTCTGATTGAAAACTGTACCTTCGTTCATTTACCTCTCAAGATGTTTTTTTGGTCCGACAAAAAGGCATACATTTTACGAAAGGTTTCTGAAGATATGAAACTGATGATTGTAAAACCAGATCCTCAAATAAGTACTTCACACACAGCCAAAAATACCTCCTTTTGGTAATGATGAAAGCAGAAGTTAATTTAAAATCTGAA
This sequence comes from Hetaerina americana, assembly GCF_022747635.1. Lineage (NCBI taxonomy): Eukaryota > Metazoa > Arthropoda > Insecta > Odonata > Calopterygidae > Hetaerina > Hetaerina americana. The sequence goes on from NW_027287427.1 coordinate 11,320,203, forward strand.
TGTAAACTGTCGTAGACAACATTTTTGTCATGATTTCAAAGGCAAAAGGTTTTGTACTCCCGCTGGAATCCAGCACCTTTGCAGTTGCCTCATTTAGGCTGAGTCACTGCATGGATTGCCTTATTTTGGTTTAGCTCTCCCCCCCCCCCCCCCCTGCTGTCTGACTGATGAGAATGAGACTACTAGAGGAAATTATTATTGATTCTGCCAGCCCAAGAGGCCATTTGAATGTTTGATATTGTGATACATGTGGCTGATGATGATATTGCTTGTGTGCTCATCATGCATGAAGTGTCGTGTCCAAGACCATATCAAATTGTGATTGCCTATTTGAAGAGAATTTCTTGGTAAAAGATTTGCATCTCACAGTGTTCGTATTTCCAGGGAAAAGATCCTGCATTGGAGAGGCAGTTGCCCATAGTACCTTGATTTTGTTCTTCTCTACCTTGATGCTGATGTACACCTTCAAGATACCAAGTGGTGAGACCATTCCTGCTGAAGATCCAGTGGGTCACTTCTTGCAGTCCCCGCAAAGATTTGCTGTGCAGATGGAATATAGGAACCAGAAGAAATGAATGCTTAAATGTCAGCATAAGTCTCTAAGTCCCTTGAATCAAATGATCAAATGTTAATATGAGATTCAAGGAGATGAAAAATTCTGAGTCCAGTTGATTGATGTGATTTCAATTGTAAGGTGGACATAGAATAATTGTGCCTTAAATAGAGCTTATTCTGATGAGATTATTTTTAAAATGAGTTTGCATACACGTTATTAAGCGTCTTTACATGGTTAACATGAGCTTCAAAAAACATTTAATGTCCACCTCTGTAAGTATTAAAATGCCAAAGTATATCAGAGGTTCCACATTACTGCAGGGATTTTCTTATAAGTCACTGCATTTAGTCATTGCTTCAGCTTCAAGAAAATCCTTGAATACCAAAGTTAATCAGGGATCTCTAGGATATTGTATTTATTCTTCTCAGTATAATATGTTCCCATTCATCATTGTTTGATAACCTAGTATGTGCCATGTGCATTTATGCATACTATATTTGTTACTTTCATCACCTTACTGAAGGTGATGGCATATTGGCAGGTATTTCTTCGTGTTATATGATCTGATTTATACTGTTTTTGTAGTGGGTATTTATTCATAATTATTATTTTTAATTTATTAAGGTGTTGATATGGCCTTTGATTCACATATCACTCACTGTCTAAATTATTTCTGTAGTATTAAGAACTGAACTGTTGCATTTAGAAATCATTGCCTTGAATAAATTTGATGAGCAAAGTTATTTATTTATTATTTCGGAATATCTCTGAGATTCCTCTGAATACATGTTTGCTAGCTGCCCAGATGTGTACAGATGCAAATGCGGTGTGAGGGGAATAAGTGTAAGAGGAGGGGGAAAGTTTGAGGGATGTGGTAGTTTTAAGAGTAATCAAGTTTCAAGTTTAGAATGTTGTCCATTAGGAGGGAGGATTTTCTTTCCAATGCCACTTCTATGGAAAACCTCTCATCACCATCCCATTCCATGCACTTGCATTATCTCCTTGACACTGCTTGTGGTTCTTTTTCATCATTGAGAATAGTTGACCTGAAATGGTTTGTTTATTAATATATCTATTGGCACAGTGAATATGACAGATTTTGTTCTGAAGTGGGGATGCATTTTGTCAAATGCAGTAATAGGGTGGTCAGCCTTTCAATTAATAAACTTTGAAAACCTGGAATGGGAAAAATATTGAAAAAAATCCTTGAGCTGAGTAGTGAAACCCTAAATTTTGAAGAATTAATGTTATTGCAAAGGAAACACTTGGTTTTTCCACATAAAATATTTATTCACGACCTAGGTTTCGACGCTCAGCGTCATCTTCAGGTGAAATACAGGCCAAAATCTTTCTATATATAACAGAAGGAATGGGGAGGTGGGGGGGGTGTGTATGGATGTAAGACTACTTCCTTGACTCCTCCTTCTCAGTAATACCCCAATCCCGCTCCTTTCCCTCCCCCACCATCGCCTCTTCCGTTCTTACATCCATACACACCCCCCCCACCTCCCCATTCCTTCTGTTATATATAGAAAGATTTTGGCCTGTATTTCACCTGAAGATGACGCTGAGCGTCGAAACCTAGGTCGTGAATAAATATTTTATGTGGAAAAACCAAGTGTTTCCTTTGCAATATGTATCGTTTCCACAAAGTGACGCCTGAAGCTATCTCCTGAATTAATGTTATTTTACTGGAAAATAGATAGTGAAAAGTGGAAGGAAAAATAGCTTAATCAGTAAATTTGAATTTAATGTGAACTACTAATCTATTGATTTTTTTAGACTCTCAACATTCAATGTATTATGGTATACTCTGCAAGAAGTTAAAGAATTTTGCATCATATCAGCGTGCAATTAAGGACCATTTGTGCAGTTATCAGGCTAATTGAATGTTAAAATAAATTTTTTAAATGATTTTTCTAAATGTTATTGCTGGCACAGGTTACCTGGGTTGTTTTTATTAAAAGCCCTATTTTAAAAGACTGGGGAAGAGTGAACTAATATTTGCTGAGGCTATGATGAATAGTGTATCACCATTTGGTCTTTCAAAAATGATTGGTAGTGTATACATTGGGTCAAGACGATGAGACTGATATTACATCACCTTAAACTTCATTAAGGCAAGCACATATCAATATGATGGCCATTATCCACACCCTCTTGAGCCCATGACCTTAGGGTTAGCTTATAAAAAATATTAATGTCTGATACACTAATTCTATTACAAATGTGTACTTCATATTCTACACAAAATATCAAAAGAGGAAATAAAGTTCCCTGGGTGAATATCTATGAATGCCTGAGTAATGTATTCTTACCCATGACCAAAGAAAAAAATGAATGAGTAACACTCACTAATCATTTCATCACAAAAACAATCTAATTCTGCTTTGTCTTCAGATTGTGTGGATTCCTTGGACGTGTAATAACTTGGTAGGAGCATGAAAGCCTGGTAAGGAGATTATGTACTATAAATCTTTAGAAATACTTTACAGTGAGAAAATATTTTTTCAATTAAAAAAATAAAAGCCAGGACCAAATACACTTTTCTACATAATTGCTGATGTTCTAATCCATCAACCTCTTAGCAATATTTACTGCTTAATGTTTGTAGTTTTCTTGAGATCTCGTACATCAAGGCTGAACTCATCTGGCAACAAGGCCATCCCTTCCCTTGCATAATTTAGGATAATGACTCTAATCAACGACTCATGTAATTGGTATTTAAGATAGCCACTTGTGTAGCTAGTGGGAGGTCTCTTGATCCCATCACCTGCAATTAATATGATTTTATATGGAAATAATTACAAATAAAATTAAAATATATATTTCAGTGATGTTATTATGCCCATTGTGTGGCACTATAAATTTCATTTCTATAGAATAGCTCGGTGCAGGCTAATATACCATAGGATTTTAAATAGTGGTCAAATTAGCTATATGGTATTTGAACTGGAAATAATTATTTAGAAGTTTCCCATTAAAATAAGTAGTCCTTCATATACTTTTGGTTATATATTGAAATATTTGCCAATTTCTGTGGTACTAAGAGGCTTTGTCAGTACCTTATAATTTTAAATATTTTAGCAACAAAAAAAAACTGAATAGTTGATTCAATCAAAACTTCTAGTCACCTTTATGCATGCCCAGAAGATGGGAAGGATAGCGGAAGGCCCAAATGGAGCAGCACTCCAAACGATTTTGCTGCTCTTCGCAGGTCAGCCAATGGATTGATTACAGGATGACTTTGCAAAAATGGTGCTAAATGATCTTTTCTAAAAAATAAGGTGGTCTTCATAAATGATTTTCAGTGGAAGTCTTTAAGGAATGTGATTGCAAGTAAAAGCAAACCAATGCACCCTCATGAATTTCTGAGTTTATGAGGAAAAATAACACTCCTCTGCATTTTTTAAATCCTGCTGTTGGTCAAGATAGTAGATGGAAGGGAAGTTATATGCCATGTCAATCAAATTGGAACAATAAAGCTATTTATTTGTTCAAAATGGAAGACCCATAGCAATTTGCATCCAGTGCAAAAAAAATTAATGCTGCACTGAACATTATTTGAAAACTATATATATATTATAGGGAGGATGGTTGGATAGGCATATCTCACCATCCACTAAGTAAGAGAAAGGTTTTAGGGCTACAATTGCTATTGCATGGTAAATAATGTTTCTGTTGATAACTCTGTGCAATAACTAATGTGCTTGGGGGTCTGCTCTCTTATTTTTGCTTTGATTTGGATTAGATTGCTTTTATTTGGAAGGACACCCATTATTGTCTGACAGTAATTTAGTATTTGTTTGTGGACATGTAAGTGTCAAATGTCTTTCAGTGTTAATGCTTACGTTGCCAGAGAGGAAACACATGTTTTACACCTGTGTGAGGTGAAATGGAGGGATAGCAGAGAATACTGGAGTGATAGTTCTGGAATAATATTAAGCAGTGGGGAAGAGAGTCAGTGAGAGGTGGCATTAATACCAAACAAAAAGGTAGGAAGAAGCATTGTTAACAAGGAGAAAAGGACTGGCAGTACATTATTAATAGTTGTGAAAGCTAAATAAACGAATTTGGAAATTGTTCAGGACCACATGTTACTGAGCAACCATAGAGAGGAAGAAGTATTCTATCAGTTAGACTATACTATATAATGGTGGGTGTTTCTGAAGGGAAACATCTGATAGTGAAGGCGGATTCAAGCGGGATGGTAGGCAAAGACATGGTAGTGAGGCCGAGGGTTACGATTTGGGGACAAGAAATGACCAGGGAGAAAAAGCGTTAGAATTGAAGATATTAACACATTTGTCATGGTTAAGTGTCAATCCACATTTTGTGCAGGATTTCGATACACAATCTAGTTTTCTTGCTAGTATTAAGCAATCCTTTCACCCAGATATCTCCCTATAAATAACTTTGTCATCCGTGAACATCCTAATCTTACTTTTCACATCCCAGTTCAAGTCGTTAACAAACATTAAGAAGAGCAAAATCCTGATCACATTACACTGATTAACAATTTTCATTTTCTTCAAGAACAAGGACAAAACTTATGAGATAGATCCAAATATGACTTCATTAGTTTCAGTGCAATTCCCTCAATACCATAATATTCTAGCTTTGTTAGTAATATTGAATGATCAACACAGTCGAAAGCCTTACTAAAATCACATAGTGTTATAGAGACTCCTCTTCAAATGCATTAATGGCATAATTAACTATGGACTCTACTGCCAAAATTGTAGATTTCCCAGATCGAAAGCCATACTGTGATTTGGAAAAGAGATAATTTGACTCATAAAAATTACAGATTTAATCTTTCATAATAGCTTCAAAAATTTTACCAAAAACTGGGACTATGGAAATGGGGCGATAGTTAACTAAATCATCTCTATCACCTTTCTTATAAACAGGTACTGTTTTGGAATATTTTAGAGCTGTTGGAAAATCTCCTGTCTCAAAACATAAGTTGACTAACATAGCTAATGAACACAATAATGTCCTTTATTATGGAATTAGACAGACCATAAATATCCTTAGTTAAATTTTTAAAATTTGTTAATAGTTGATATAATATCAAATGGAGTAACAAAATTCCATTTAAAATTTAAATTATTCGGAGGAAGATTTCTTCATAGGCTTCTGTACATGAATTGTAGAGCTGACTGTTGCTTTAAAATTACTATCTCAACTCAGTTACTGATTGTGTTTACTTGAGCTCCACCATTTTATTTGACTACTTTCATTGTAATGAGATTGAGACTTTATAGTCCCTTTTTCCACCTCACCCTAGTACATAACATTGAAGACAATAACAAACACCCAAGGCCTAAGTGTAGGAAAACCCACCTTGGCGGGAATCGAACCCATGACCTCTGGGTTGACAGGTGAAGATGTTTAAGAGAATTTTAAATCCCAGGACTTGCAAATAGCTTAGTCATTCGTGTGTCCTGGCATTTCTTATTTAGATCTTGGGGAGTTAAACCTTGGGAGTGAATTCAAAATTAAACTTGATATTTTTGTAGGTTTTATATGTTTGTTTAAACATTTACAAGTGGATTTAACATAAAAATTAGCATTTATTTCTCAATCACAATGAGAAAATGTTTCCTATGCCTATAAATTAAATGCTTAGATTTTAGTATAAACATATTCTTTATTCCTAGCAAATTAATATACATATATACTTAATTAGTAACATTTCAGATCATCAGTTTGATGCAGATACTAAAAAATAACATTGTGAGTCAAAGACTAATAATAAAATACTTTAGAAGTTAATAATCTTTCAAACAATAAAAGCATAACACAATTAAACCAGCAAAATAAACTGGATTACAACAGTAACTGACAACATTAAAAAAACTGGAAATGTGATCAGAACTGAATGAGGCAGTGTATGGACAGAGTTCATTACAATAAAATTTATTAAATTTAATTATATACAAATATGTACACATTAAAATTATTAAATATGCGTGCACCACAACAAGATGCTGTCATATAAGATGTATAATTTAAAAATTTACATTGTTTTCATATATTCTACAGGGATAAAATCAACAACATTTTTTAATTTTTAAATAAAAAAAATGGAAACCTTCAAATGTGATGATCAACAGATTTCTAGGCAACGCAGTTATGATTGTGTAAGTTTCATCTCTTACACATGGCACTGACGATGGTGCTGCAATGATTTCCACTAAAATTGATTGCCACTTCCTCAATGTTCATATTATAGGATTTGTGCACTTTTAGTGGGTGTGATCATATGACTTATATGTAGGATTTGACCTTCTGTGGTGGCGAGCGGTGCAGAATAGCAGCATTGATGATATCAATCCAAAAAGCTGAAAATATAATAAGATGCCACATTTTTAATCAAAATGAAATGTACAGTGATTCTTAATTATGACCAAAATAATGCCTCTTATTACACAAAATCAAATATTTCAATTTAAAACTGTTGTAGATTCACCAACTCTCACATTGTAGCATATCAAATACATTACAATAAGAAAAATACAAGATTTTTCATACACTTCCCTTTTATTAGTGATTTTTATTTCTTAGTCATGGACTTCTGATGCCTTTTTGTACCCATAAGAAAACATTAAACAAAACATCACAAGACATTCGTATATCAATCCTTCTAATCCCTTTGGCAACTCAATGGAAACATTCAAACCTATTCAACAAAACCAATCTAAATGGAAATATTTACACTAACAACAGTTTATAGTACGGCCAAATAGGTATTTAACGGCAGATTTTTCTGTTTGCTGGAAACTGAAAAATGTGTGAGCATGCTTTCAGTCTATGCGGTTATGTTTTTTCCAAGTTGAAGGGTAGGAGGATTTTTTTGAGCTAAAAAATTCAGTGTACATTAATTAATCTGCTGAAAAAGCATGGAATGTGACCCATCAATGATGTGAACATTTATAGCTAGTGAGAGCACTGCCTCATGGTGGACATTTTTAATTATTCACAAATAATGCCAAAAATGTAATGTAAAAGAACATTGAGGCACCTTATTAGGGCATTTAAAGAAAGGAAGGGAAATTGCACACCAATGTGTGTACATTAACACACATCAGAAAGTGTAATGAGAAAAATCTCAGTTATTACAAGTAGTATATTGTCCTTTAAGCGACATTTTAACAACATTAAAAATACTGTAAGTTTAGAGACTGATCTCAAAGTTCTTTTCCGTGATGACGATAATAAGTCAGCGGAGATTATTGTAGTTTCTGTTGGTCGTGATGCTGATCAACTAGCTAACTGAAACTATAGATGACCACAATATGAGTGAACATAGGAGTAAAGATGAAGCTATAGATGTTAAAAATGAAGTATCTTACAGACTTTATATGCATGTAGAGGCCTCCCAAAGTTGATGATTATGTATTATGCATTATTATGTAGTCTGTGGGTGTACATTGTTTCATAAGAATTTTACTAGATGCCTTATAATTCATGGCCGTGAGTAAACTGGATAAAATATTTTTGGAAATTTTCTGTTTTAGTATAGGGTTATTCATTGTGTACTATTTTAGCTATTACATTGGCATATGTGATTCTTGTGAGCATACTAATGATGCAAATTTTTTCACTAAATCTTACTTACCTGTATGAAAGCCACCACTAATCCCACAGTGCCCACAACATGGAGACGCTGAACAAACCACATTTGCACCTGCTCTGCACAGCCTTTGGAATACCATTCATCTGGGTTACCTGACTGCCCACAGTCTGAAAATAAGTCAATGTGAGCATAGCATAAGAAGGCTGGTATATACATACATACATGCATAAATACATATTTCTTTTTTCACCTGGGAACCCATAAAGAGAGTAAAAAATCTTTTTGTAGCAATTCATACAAATCATGATTCATGGGCATAAAGCAGAAAAGCAGTAGCTTGTAAGCCGTCAAGAACAACAAGTTTCATTTCCCTAACAGAACAGGTAATCATTAACAAAAGTAATTGACAAGGGCAAATGACTGCTAACGTGAAGATGGGTAGATATACATGATGTCACAGCAGTAAAGAGAAAGAATCACTAATAGACAGGAATACAAAATGCAACCATGATATATTTATTTGGTTAATGGATTTTTTAAGGCCTTCAAAGAGTAAATTGTGCACAACGAAGGCACACACAGTAAGTTGAAAATAGGAGTTCATTGGAGAAAATAGGAGTTCATTTTAACCACTCATCCAAAACTGTACATTGGTTTATCCAACATCTGTATGCCTCAGACTGCATCGGGGCAGGGAGCATATGGGGAATTGGGATGGTAATAATAGGCAAGGATAGTCTGTTTTACATACTTTTTAATGAATGTATGTACATATGTACAATGGATGTAAGTATGTACAAAGGAAACAGTTAGAGAGCTGGAAGCATTACTGATAACAAGCAACAAACTGATTAAGTCAATTTGGAATTCAGATGAACAAGCTTTATCCAAGGGATTTTAATCCCCAATGAGGGCATTACAGAACCAGTATAAGAGGCATGGAATGAGAATCGATCAACAGAAAAGGTAAAGATTCTAATGAAAATGGTGGACCAAGTTAAACATCAAAGTTATCATCATCCCAGTAATCAACCTAAATCTAAGTCTTGATATTAATCCTTAGGCTTCCGCGCCGTCTATCTGATGAATCCATGCTGGTTTCCGGGAATTACCGTCGCGTAGGTTAGTCGGTTGACAACTGTTTCGCCCCCAGTCCTGGAGGCGTCTTCAGGTCGAAGTACCTGAACTTCGACCTGAAGACGCCTCCAGGACTGGGGGCGAAACAGTTGTCAACCGACTAACCTACGCGACGGTAATTCCCGGAAACCAGCATGGATTCATCTAAGTCTTGATAGTTGAAGGTAGATCTTACCCCAAACTAAAACTAAACAGAAATCTGAGATTCACTCATTAAAGGTGAATGGTCTTTCACTATGCCACTAATCAGTTTCACACACAAAGCTAATTAAACAGAAAATTACCCTGCTTGAAATGTAGATAAGGATATTTAAAGCCATCAGTTGAGGTTTGAACACACACCCTTCAGGTCGGTAGCTAAATGAACAATCTACTTAACTATCATGATCCAAGGTCAAAGCAGGATGGCATATATTAGAGCTGTTGGGGTATTTTAGTTACTTTCAAAGTATTTCAGAAAAAAATGGGAAAATTAATCAGGTTGTTATGAAAATGAAATGCATTTGGGAAAGAAACCATCAAAACAGAGGAGGGAGTTGATGATTTTGAACTCAAGTAAACATAAAGGGCTAGCGAAAAATTTGTGTTAAGTGTATCATTCCACAAACTTAAACATGAGGAGCACAAGCTTGATTCTTGTTTGGAGCTAGTGATAACTTGAAGAAAAGAATAATGCCCGCCCTGCTGGTGGCAGGGTAACATTCTCATCTGCCAACCCAGAGGTCACAGGTTCGATTCCCACCAAGGTGGTTTTTCCTCCACCTAGGGCTTGGGCATATGTAACTGTCAAATTGTTATATCAATGTTCAAAGTCTGATGTTAAAGTCAAAGTGCTGTTTTTGGACTAATGCAAAATAAATAAATGAATTATGGTACACAGCAAGTACAAAAACGTGGTTCTCAAGCAAGAAAAATATATGAACTAAGCTTACCAGTTATGTTCCTATACACTTCAAGACAGCAAGAATTTGGAACAAATTTTTCACCACTCCAAGCATTAATATCATACCAGTCTTCATAGGTATTGACCCCACAACAGTGAAACTGAAATTTAAACATAAAATTGTAAATATAAAATTGCAAACATTCATTTTTACAACAAGAAAATAATGTCTGCGCAAATTTTTAACTTTCCATGAGAAACCAAGAAGAGAAATTTTAAATTTGATATGCTCAAGCATGTGTACATTTTTTTATAACTTGGGAAACATGAAAATTAATCCTGAGCATGGACTCCCGAATAAATATTAAAAATAAATAATGAATTTGGCAAATTATAGTGATCACTGACTCAGAAATTTCCACGTCTTTTCAACTGCAACCATAGATCCCACAAAGTTAGGTGATGCCTTCCACTCACTATTTCGTAGTAAATTTCTCACTTATCTCTCCACCTTTTCACTATAAGATTTCAGAGTGGGGGACATGAAGTTTAGGTCAAACTATTTAGCAATGCCACAATAGTCCACATTGTCTTCAAATGTGAATAATGATGGGCATGAGTTGTGGTAACTGCGCCATTGCACATGCACCCAGTGCAAACTGTGAACATACCTCATTGTGTATGTGGTTCCAAATGTGGTGGAGACCATTGGGAGCAGACTGTGAATCATTGTAATGGTGTTCAATGCCATACTTCAATTCTTCCCTCAACGTTCTTCCAAGACTTTCGCGGAATACAAAAGCTACAGTCGCAAGGAGGAACTCAACTAAAAACATGAATACCACCAAGCTGAAATACTGGAAAAATAAAAAAAATCACTTAGAAAGATACTTTGGATGGTAGTGGAAATGGTTTATTCTGATGAATTGTGGATTAAATCACTAATAAAACACCAATGAAGGAGATAGTTCTTGTTAATTGAATTACATAATGCATAGTGTGTTGTCTGTTGTGTGATGGCTGTATTATGCATAGTGCGTTGAATACTTACAATTAGATTCAGTTCTCAGTATTGATGTGTAATAATCTCATTTTAGAGTTCTTCATTTAGCATACAACTTTTACTATGCTTTATATATTGTCTATAACCACAGAGTTTGTTAAGGCATACATTTATATTTTACTTAAAAAGTTAATTTTGAATGATAATTTTCTTCAAAAATAAGGGGAAACATTGGTATATAAAAAGATACATACTCGAAAAGAGCACGGCTGATAAAATATTCAATATTAATGATTCCAACAAAATAATCCCGTTTTTGTAGGTAAAGTAATTATCACATATTTTCAATAAACAGATATACTATATTTAAGTTTTTGGTGACTTTTCAAAACTCAATTCCACTTTAACTCTTATCACCTGTACAGATATTTACCATTTAAGCATAGGTGCTCTATGAATAGGTGAGTTAAAACAATAATTAATTTGTTTTTATAAAATGAAAAAAGAAAATTAACACTACCAATTCGAATATAAAAATTTATATTTTCAAAGAGTCACTGGCCATAACATTAAAAAACGTCAAAAGAAAAATATATCCTCCTCCTTCTGAGGTCATTTACATTAAATTAAGAAACAATTAAGAACTTTGGTTAGCAAAAGGATGCAGAAAACTAAGGAAAAATAAGCAGTATTGAGAGAAATTTGAAGTCAATGGAAATCTAATAAAAAAATGAAATGTCAGAAAAAGCTGAAAAAGAAATTAGGGATATCAATTGATATAACCATGGAATCTAAGCTACAACTAAACCAGAGTTTATATGGTTTTTAAAATCACTGTCATAAAGATTTATTTGATTAGACTTTGTATTCTACTTTCCACCCCATGAAGTATATAATTATAACTTACTGCATATTAATTAAAACAGCTCCTGTGCCACTCGAGTTTAATAATTAATTCATAATACACTAAAATATTTCTCATGATATCTTGCAAATTTAACAATTCACTGTACTACCACATGTAGAGTAGTTATCCAAAAATGCACATTATGATGTATATATTCAGTGGTATAAATAGTTTACAATGATATTTTGGATGTAAATTTGGGACGGTGGATGTTCTGTATCATGGAGATTATTTCATAATTATAGACATCATATGACGTAACCCAAATCAATGTGATTCACTCTTAGATTCAGTGAAGGATTAAGTATTATTAGATATCTTTTTCGATGGGCATGCCCTTTTTTTCTTTGATATAAGTCAAATTAGTTCACCTGAATCTCCTTCAAGTCACCAGTCAGCATGCGAGCTATTATAATTCTTAAGCTTTACAAATTACACAAAAAAAGTATCAACCATCCATGAAGAAGAACTCAGAACTCACTCTGCACATGAAGGCAAATGTGACTAACTCACATAATTCAAATGACCTTGCAGGGAGTCGTCAAAATGTCTCGCCGTGAAAGTGTATCATTGAAAGTTCTCATAAAGTTGAGGAAAAGATTTTGTAACTCACGGTAATCAGCATGCAGCGACTCTTGAACCATGCCCCACAGCATCCAAAAAATGCCACAACAAACGCTACAACCCCTGCTGTTATGAGAATTGCATCTGCACTCGCCACTGCAAACTGCGGAGCTAACGAAGCATATCCACCATGAGCCAGGTGCAGCCACACACCCACGCCCAAGACGCCACATCCCATCAACTGCAAGTAATTGACGATAAACATTCGCATGTTCTGTGATCTTCAATGGCAGAAATCCGGATATGGAGGGATATCACTCAACAAAAATACTTTCAAACCACAGTGCATTTTAGTTTCCAAGAAATGACCAAATTACGCCCACCATTGTGAGAGACAGCTTAGGTATTCGACTTAAATAAATTAAAAGATGTATATCAAACCAGTAGTACTTAGGGTAATAAATGACAAGGGACATAATAATTCTTTTTGCAACATATTAATTTTGAATGGGAGATAAAATTTCTGTTTTGACAAATACATTATACAAAGCATTCAAGTCATTTTTAAATTGTACCATTGCCTAAGGATACCTCAGTTTACAATACATTCTTTTGTATTGGTAATTATTATTCACTTCGTCAAATTGAACATAACATTCTTAAACAAGGCAAATAAGAAATAAATCATCACCTAAAATATAATTTTTTTTGGTTCCAAAGCGACAATAATAATATTCCTACCAAGCATGATTTCCTTCAGTTAACCTTTTTTTGAATAATGAAAATTGATCAAAGAGACAAAATGAATTCATTCATTGAATATACAGTAATGTCCATTTAAAAATAATGGATGAAGAATTTGTATGACTTTGTAGTGATATAATGGCATTAATCAAAGATTGATAGAAATATTTTCTAAATCGGCAGTCAAATGCAGAAAAAATTTCTTTTGCAAATTTAGGCAATACTACTTATATACCTACACGAGCAAATAAAACTAAATGTTTACAGACTTCAAACAAGTTTTTTTTTTTAATTTTCATCACATGTTTGATCAGTCAAAAGACTTTTAATTCAGGTTTCAATTTCACGCCTAAGTAGCCACTTACCCACAGAAGGACATTGATGGAACAGAATGTGTGCCTCACACAGGTGTACCCGCTTCGACCCATTGTGATATGGGTCTTCTTCCTCTCACTTGAGTCACTCCCCTTCTTCTAGCTGGAGAGAAGAAAAGAAAACATTGCTTTAAAACAGGTTCCAGTGATATCACTAATATGCAGAAATGCAAATTTAATTCATGGGATTTTTAAAAAAATCTTGATTATGATAACTTTCCAAGATGTTTTTCAAAATTTGAGCAGGATATCATTTAACATCCGTCTGTCTTTGAGGAATTTTTTCTTGGGGATCAGAGATGTTTTGCTAATTAAATTAGAATGGTAAGAGTATGCATGAGTTCACTTGCTTGTTCGACTGCTATTGGTTCATCTTGTACATTGGTGGATAAAGACAATGAATTTCTCCACAACCATTTGCACTGTATTGCATTCATTATACATTATGTGGTATCCCACAGAAACGCCATAAAAGGCCAACTACTACCCAATTTATTTTAGATTTGGTCATTCTGATAGAGAGGGAGGAAGTGACAATAATGGAACACGGGCAAGCTAGCCATGAAAAGAGAAGAACTTGGTTTCGGTTGAAATTTTCAATCCCCACAACACTTTAGTTAAATAGGCAAATGTTTATGCAAATATAATAACCTTCAAGAAATAATAAGTGGATTCATTCATAGATCACACAAAATATAAAACGAGTCTCAATAATATACAGTGAAAGTACCCATTTAAGGGCAATATTGTAGAAATCCTTTTTCAGGAAAAAATAATGCCTTAAAACAGAAGACATAAGGAAAACATTTTTGATGAATAAGCAAATCTTTTGATTTTCCTATGAATAGATCGACACTTTCATCCATCAGTTGTTTTTAAGACTAACACAAAAGTATGTAACTATTACACATGAGATCCAATGACATGATTTCTTCTCTTTAATCTATTTTCAAAATTATCTTGTCATTCTTCTTCTTTATTGGTCGAGATTATCTACCTCGTGGCCACTGGCAGGATATTTGTCACTTATTTTCTAAAAACTATGACAAACTCTCAGGATTTGGATTATTACTGAGTGCTTCAAAGATAAAATTGGTCTTTGAGGTAAAATAATGAGAGATTCAAATTTGTTTCATCAACATTTTTTTTTACTATTGCCACCATGAAAATAATGCACAAGTTTAACAATGGTTTTTATGACTAATGAATGAGAGTATTGATCTATTTGTACAAAAATCAAAATATTTGCTTTTTCATGACATCTCTCCCATGGAATACAAAGGGTGGTGGAAGGGCTTGTGCATTCCGATGACCCCTAGAGCTGTGCTGGTGGGAGTACTTTGGCTGGCGGGAGTGTTTTGTTAGGCGTGATAAAATGTTTATTTGGTAGTTGTGTCCATCCAAAACCTGCCTTAACCGGTAGATTATTTAACAATAAATAATAATTCATGATATGTGTTTTGCTTACTTCTTCTGTTTTGAAGCATTAAATTTAAAAGAGGATTTATTTAGTATTGCTCTTTTATAGTTACTTTCACTGTATATTTTAAGCCATTTGCGAGTGTGCATGGTTAAAATAGCTAAGGGAATTATCCCAAAATAAACTATCGACTCGTTCAGAAGAAATGAGGAGAGCCCATCAATATTGAATTTAGCATTCTACTATCAATGGTGCAAATATCCTATTGAAATAACTATCAACGCTCGTAATATTTGGAAAAGAATACAAGACAGTTCACCACCCATGCAAGAGCATTTATCATTGACATGATCTTTGATTCTGGATAAGTGTGCTTTTGAGAAAGAAAGAAATTATGAACAAAACAGAATAATTAGGACAAAACGTATGGTAAATAATTGGGCATTGTAAAAATAATTTGCCAGCATTTCATAATACGATATTTATTCATGACAGGCCATTATAAAACTCCTAATATTTTATAGAATCTAAATTCTGCACTTGAAATATTTTTTTCTTCCGAAATAATAACTTACATTCCATGACTGCTAGGCCCAAAATAGCCCCATTGGGCACTGGATACGCGCATAACTTGTGTATTCCACACCAAAAACTGAAAGGCTGACTTTAATATAGAGCTTTGAAACGGATCACTCATTTTTTTCTGTTTCATTATGGACCGCTTTCACCGAGTATCGCCAGAAAACCAGCTAATTTTACAGAGATTTTGTCGAAAACCAAATTTAAAATATTTGAGCAATCATCAAGCATCATAACTGAATTAACCGAGGCGGGTCCTCCGCTCCACGGTTCATTGGCAACACTGGAGGGAAAATCGGGCGAGAGGATACGTCATTAGTACTCAATTTTAACGTAATTTTGCGGAATGAAAAATAAACTGAGCCTGGATAAAATAATGTCATTTGCGATTGTATAGAGTTAAAATAGATTCGTGCATTAACCAAGAATAAACTATCGACTCGTTCAGAGGAAGTGAGGAGAGGCCATGAATATTAAATTTAGAAATTCCACTAATGTCAATGACGTGCTCCTCAAGTGGATTAAAAGAAGAAGCTGGAATGACACTTAAAAAAGATTTCCCAACCGTGGAAAGGAGTTAATTAAATTAATAAATGGATAACTTCGGCCGGGGTATCCTTCAAGCCGCACGAACCACTCCATATATCCCTTGGCAATGTAGTCACTACATGCACAACACTTTAGTTTTGCTGGTCGATTCTGGTGCTAACGTTTCGCTGCGAATCACGGTGACGCGCGCTTGAAATTCCAGAGTGGGGTGTGCCCTGCAGACAATTTATTTTATTTTTTTTCAAGAGGCATGATCTCCCCCCACCTATCCACCCTACGCCAACCAGCCCCCGGGTTTTTTAATGACTCTCAGAGCGGTGGGACTAATGGCCTCGGCGAGAGACCCATGTTTTTAAATGTCCTCACTGTTTAACTCGGAAAATTATCGGAGTCACTTTCCGGCAATTTACAGAATGGACCCGAGACATCTTATCTACCCGCACATTAGCCGAAAAACTTTAATCTAATTACTTGAGTCAACAATTGACAAGGAATCACGAGATGCAAACTAAATGCCGTTTTGTGTGGACAAAACACGCGTTAACTGACGGAAAGGTACTATAAGCGGAACAGTTTCTGCAGAAGGTTTTCGCGGCGTTCAATTTAATGAGCATCTTCGACCCAAGGGACGGTTATGGCCAAACAGGAGTGGCATGTCTGACGACACCATATCCGCATAATCGTCTAACTTAAACGTTTTTACGCAACGCATCATCTTTTTTTCCTAACTTTCTAGGGATGTTGTTTCTCGATGAACGCTTCCGACTGGGACTTCTGATCCTTAAATAACATTTATCTATCGCCCCCCCAATGACCGATAAATAAAAGAAATATTTCTAAGCACCAAATTATTTGAACCCCGAAATGTTTTCCGATGAGAAATAAAATCACAATTTTGTCATTAATAAAATGGTTTCATGACCAAATTCACATGAATCACATGACAAACTAAGGTTTCATTAAAAAAGATAAAAATTTCTAACATAAGCAATGTTCAATCGATTTGTAAAATGATTAATCTCGATGCACGCAAATCCCATTGTATGATCCCGGATGGAATAGAAAAAATTGCTCCACTACGAAAAAAGGGAGTCTGAGGCAGGATTAGAGTCGGCGAGTTCAGTTTTTATTTGGTTCCTTAGATCGCAAGATCAAAACCGTTTCAATCTAGGTGAACCCATTCCCAACCATTTGTGTGCTTGGAAAAGTCAAGCGACTCGCAATTTCACCAGAAAGGTCGCAAGCAGCCCAAGATCGGTCCGAAATTGAGGAAAACTTAATTCATATTTCGGTGTTTCTTCCACGGACAAATTCATTCTCTCAGCGTGCAAAATGCGTAGCGAAGACTGAATACGCAATTTCTACAGGACTTCATTTCTTAGGTCTTCAACCCGAATCTCTGTGCACTTCGCTTCTTTGGAGGAGTAAGTCCTAAATTTCAAACGTCTTCGCACTCGAGGACAGGGTCACTACATCTCCGTGCTGTTTTAAAGCCGCGACTGTTTTCCGCATGCTTAAAAAATTAACATAAGGTAATCGACAATACCTGTAACTATAAATATTACTAAAGTTCTTTTTTTCTCGGCGATTTTTCTCCTGTAATATTAACGAAATATTGCGATTATCACCGAAGACCACAATTTAGAGCTAAAGCCCATGAAATTCAGACGATACGACGAAATACGACGAAAATCAACGGAAGGTTATCAGAGATCGCGGACAATGATTTAATAGAGACCATTCAATTATAATTTATCTGTCACTGAGTTTTGACTACGATGAGATATATTGAGCAGGGTCAGAATAAATTTAATATTAATGAAGCGAATTTTTTTCCAACACGATCACGTTCATTTTCCCTATTTTAGTATATTTATCGTGAGAATTTTTGACTTTTCTGACGCACATTTTTCCTTAGAAGCGATTTGCATAAACGTGACAAGGAAATGCACGCCCATTATCAACCGACCAATTCTATTACTACTGCCAGAACATGAAAGGACTGAGCTTAACTCAAATGAATCGCGCCGAACCCAACCAATGTCCAGCAGAAACACCAAAAACATTGAAATTTAATGTAATTCACAATGGGTCGAGAAATGTAGACGAGAAATCCTTTATTTTTTCGTAATGTCATTTTATGCAATGATGCACGTAATAGGTAAGCCACGCACTAACTTGCACTGCTAAACTAGACACGGAAGAATATAATATGGAATCTTTGACCACGCCCCAACAATATTTACTTCCAAGACAACCGATTTAGGAGGAATTTTCTTATTAATCCAACCTCGGTTTTTCACTTAGAGATAAAGGGTAACCATTACCATAACAACTTTTTAAAAGCTATAAAAAATACACAACACTCAAGGCATTGAGAAAAATGAGGAAAGCTAAGAAATGTAGAGAAAGTATTGAAAAGGTACAAATTGAGGGTGAAAAGAACAAAAAAATAATTAGCTTGAGAAGGAAGCGAAAAAAATGGCTGGGCAAGAAAAAATAATGAACGCGTGGTTTACTGTTTCGAAGCACCGATGAACAAATTCAAGGATATAGATGGTGGAATATGATGACATACTCTGAAAAGGCTTTAAACATTAACAAAGGCACCTAGGATCAAATAAACTGCGTTTTAGAAATACTCAGGCTTTTCGTCAGACGTACCTACGTGAAACATTATTGCGATACACGAACGATGGCGGTAGCAACAGGGGATATAAATTATGGAGAGTAGGTAATGAAGATCAAATGAGTGAATAAATGAAACGATAAAATAAGAAGAATATATTCCGAAGCGGATATTCCGCCATCACTACAATCTTTGTAGGGCCTATACCCATGTATTTTTTTCTTTCCGGCTTCGAAGAGGAATTTTTCCTTCAACGGGGATCTCCGGATCGTTGTGTTATTTAGTTTATCTTATATATCTTATTATATATAATTTTTTTAAGGTGATCTACCGGTTAAGGTAGGTTTTTCGATGGACACAACTACCAAACAAATATTTTATTACTCCTAACAAAACACAAAATCCATCATCCTACTCTATATCAGGTCCCTCTTCATCTCGGAGTACTTTCTTCCTCCCTTCATCCCGTCCAACATCCCATAATATATATATATATATATATATATATATATATATATATATATATATATATATATATATATATGCATACACACGGGTCGCGATAGTCCAGGGTTAGAGCGTTGAACTACTGACCGGAGGGCCCGCGTTCGATTCCCCGGCAAGCCTCTCTGGGCACCTAGAGCTCCACCCAGGCTATGTAATTTTTCGGGCACCAGAACTTACTGGGAAAACATAAACGGCACAGGGAAGGGAACTGCCCCTGCTACCCTCATGTGTGAATTTCACACGTCGTTGGGCTTAATACTGGGTGAACTCTACCATCACCTACCACACCGACCTTCAGGTCGATTACTGTGTATATACACACATGATAGCGGAATAAATAACCTTAAACATGAACGACTACTTGACAAAGAGGGGTGGATGGGAAGAAGCCTATGATTCTTTCTGAAGCCGGCGACGGCAGGGGAGGACATCGGAACAAAAAGACGAAGGATTATGTTCACGAAGAAGTCATCGGTTAGGAGAGTCGAGAGGATAACTTGCGGCTATCGGCAATGATGATAGAGGTAAGTTTAAGGGGGGGATCGGGTTGCCACGGTGGTTAGTACTCTGACTTCCCACCCCAGGGCCTCGGTTCGATTCCCGAGCCAGAATGGCAGAATTCTCGGTTGGCAGATTTTTTTACCCAATCTCTTTTGTAGGTGAGATTCGGAGGGCACTCAAAGTGGAGTACGCTGTCCGTCGAATGGGACGTTAAATTGTGAGACCCTTTGGCATTTCGTTCACTTCCTGAAAATCCTATCCCCACTATAACCCTAATGGTGCAAATGACCTCGGCTGTGGGTCGCCTCCCATAAACATAACGACCAAAAGAGAGAGAGAGAGAGAGAGGTGGCAATCCTGGTCACGACCCTTATGCGAGGCGAGAGAGAGGAAGGCGTGCAAAAAGCCCATTCCCCCTTCTGGCTTCCGTCAGACACCGTCCATTGGCTTCATTTGGCAGTGACTTTTTTTCCACGCACACAGGATGCAAGCGACATTACAATTCACTCTCTCTCTCGCGTCCAACTCTCCCTCCCAGACACCGCCGGGACGTCTAATTCAACCCCCCCCTCGCCCTCCCCAGCCAATCCCCCCTCTGGACCCTTTCCTCCCGTCTCGCCGCACCCCCGTGAACAGAGCCAGTTCCCGGCGAGCGTGTGAGAAAGAGACACTTCCTCCAATTCCTTTTCCTCCTTCCACCGTTTTTTTTAACCTCCTCCCTTACCATATCTAATTCTGGAAAGGATTCCTCATTCGGGTGGACTGCGAGAGATCTAGGAGGGTCAATAAAAAAAACGAAAAGGAAAAAAAAGGCTCGATGGACAGATATTTCCGTTGCGGTGTTTGAAGATTTCCCTGAATTCTGGACGAAATTTTTAAAGGCGCGCCGAAAAAAAACCATTACACAGGGAGCGTTGTCACCTGATTGGACCCGTGACGGGGTTTCCATTTCCGAAACGGTTTGATCGCTTTCCCGCGACAAGGAAAAATCCTCCGCGGCCCATTTCTATCTTGCCCACCCAGCACCGATCATGACTGCTGACCGATTGCATCCCTCGAACAGTTAGGTAGGAGGGCACAAGCTTTCAGGACGACCTACCACTGTCTCAACGATAGAACAACTGTTCTTGTGCGATCGCCATGCGGTTAAGTCCATTCACTGATTGAGACTACGGAAGTTGAAAAACCTGATGAAATGAGATTCTTAAGAAGTGGTATGTAAAGGCTCCTTTACAATTAATTCCGGAGAGTATGAATTCCAGAAGACGGAATAATTAAAGTATTATCGACGAAAAATTGGATGAATGTAATGGGAAGTTAGAAGACGCAATGGCGTTGTCAAAAGAAGAATAATTTATGACCGGCACCGGAGACTTTTAATAAGGAAAGTATCGCTGTCCGTTTTTTATCGTCCTCAAAGGTAAGGGAATGAGTTAAAACGGGTGGGCATTAAAATCATAGGTCAAAATTACAGGAAATTTCTATGTACAAGGTTGTCCGAGCGTTGCTGTAAAACAACACCAATTGATCTCCACATTATGCGCATTCATACCCTCCGTTTACCATCATATCACTCGTAATTGGTAAAACGATTATGTTAACATTGTTTTACATACATTTATACATTTATTGAAACCTTAGCAAGCGCAACTCCGATTCACTAATTCGTCATTTGATAGATTTTGTTGCATATTCTCAGATACCAGTGCGAGGCTGTGAAGGCCTCTACGAATGGGATTGGCTCGCATCGCACAATCCCATCTTTGATCAATTGTTTCGCAACTCGTCTCCGCCTCCGAACCTGTTGAATTATTAAACGAAGCCATCATTCGCTTGGCTACGGGAAATATGAATTGGCAGGTCACATTCAGCTCGGTGGCATACGGATCAGTCGATCTTAAAAACAAGAAAACGGGAGGATAGATGAAAGAGAAGTCGTATTTCCACGGAGCGCCACGGAAGTAGTGTCGTAGTTATGTAAAATAAAACTAAACGTAGTTCCATTTTTAAACGCTGCTTTTATGGCATTATGCCTCATCCCCGTGTTATTCTGTATGCAAAAAGATTACGACGGATTAATTAAATGTATTGAATTTACATTCAATCAAGACATTAGCAAGTGCTCAAATGAGAGAAGTAATGGACAAAATGGAAATTCCACTGCCACATATTTTTTGACTGAGGGAACTTTTGAAAACAGACCATCCAAAGCATAGGTGGATAAAACTATCTCTGATTGTGAGTCTGAAGTCGATTGCAACATCACACGAGATAAGAAAGAAGTTTTAAAAATAAAAGACTAGAACCCCGCGAGGTCCTTATGAAATGTGGACATTTATATAAAGGTGATTTCAAATGAATTCACTGTGTAAAATTGTGATACATTGGACAAATAAAATCTATGCAATAAAAGTCAAAGAAGATCCAAACCACATGCGAATGACCGATGCCTTACAATGCAACAATTTCAGAGTGCATAAAAATCATTCGCCTTGACCGGGATTCGAACCCGGGTCCATCGATTTCCGGCCGAATGCTTTAGCCGATCCGGATTCGAATCCCGGTCGAGGCGAATGATTTTTACATTCTGAAATTGTTGCATTGTAATGCATATTAGAGGATGACTCCGTCAAAAGTTACTACTGCGGCATCTCCCGCAGTTCCTTGGGACTGACGCCTTATTCTGTCCAATTAGGCGACCTAAATATGCGATATTACAACCGTCGTGGTATTCCACTACTCATGGGAGCAATGCAAATTCCAAGCAACACACAACCAATAAGGGAGGGGGGATTGGGAAACGGGAATCATTAGGCCGCTTGATGAGACTCACGCCGATTGAGTCGAAGGCAATCCTAAGTTTAAAGCTGGATTGGAATTTTTTGAGGTTGCACAAAGGATTATTCTCATTTGGTGTTATGTCTTCAGCTGTAAGGATATCCTTAACGAGTAAATTCATTCCCCTGCCCAATTCAAGAATGCTCCAAAAATTATGAAACACTAAGTCTTTGATCCTTTCTTCGTGCGTTACAAAAACGGATTTCCACAAAGAATCGGCCGTAATCGTTTCTCTCAAATTTGGATTTTAGCGATTACACATTTTCAGGTCAATGATAAGCGAACACGATTAGAGGAATGACAAAACATTACGTATTTTGCACCTTCTGGACAATGACAGCACCAACTGTTTGCATTGGTCGACTTGGTTCACGACCCAGGGATATTATCTAATTCTTTTGTCAACATTCCCCGAGAGAACTGGCCAGAGAAATGAGGCCAGAGCAGAGAAGAATTCAAAAAATAAAACAACGAAGTGCAGGATAGAAAGTAGCCGGGAAAAAATTTTTGAGTCTACAAAGCACAGAGGTGAAAGGAGCGGTACCATTCAATGATGATTCGTGCACGAGGGATCTACTTCGAAATATTCCCTCAGTTTGCATTTAATAGCGCTACCATATAGTATTGGGGAAATGTGATGAAAACGTCAAAGAGAAATATTATCTTTGGCTGATTAGGCCTAATTTAGAATATGCTGCTAGTATATGGGATCCTTTAGAAATTGGATTGATTGCCGAATTGGATCGCTTGCAGCGTAGAGGAGCTAGATTTGTAAAACGTTGTTATGATAAACTTAGCAGCGCATCTAAAATATTAGAGGAGCTAGGCTGGGAATTATTCACAAAGCGAAGGTTAAATTACAGATTAAATTTCTTGCATAAATTGGAAGAACGTCACTTTAGCAATGATGTGGAAAATGTATTACTACCCCCATAGGACTACGGTGGGAGATATCACGTCAATAAAATTGGAGAGATTGAGCGTAGAACAAATGGATTAAAGATGTCATTTTTTCCGCGAACGATAAGGGATCAGAATAACCTTGCCCGACCGCGGTAGGGGTTATATTCGGATCAAAATTAGTCTGGTGTGTATTCACCACCTGCCACACACCCTAGTGGTGGCTTGCAGGGTACTAAAATGTGTAAAAAATTACCATACAATGACCCATTGGTACCGCGGAAACGACATCAGGTGGATTACCCAATCATGGTGACCTCATTTTGGGTTTTCAAATGTTTCTTTTTAAGGTTTTACATATCAAAATGGGGGAACTTTAGGGTGTGGAGTCCCAGAATTTAATGAATCGGAGACCTGAAAAATGATACAATAGGAACAGGAAGGCATAGTGACGAAGGCGGACGCTGAAAATCGAATGGACAGATAAATACAACGAAGTCTGCAGAAAATTGGAACAGGGGAGAGCTATGCTAAGCAATATAAGAAAAAATGATCCGGGAACATAACGTGAAAGAAAATGTACTTCTTCTTCTTAGAAACGTGAAATAAAATGTACTTCTTAGAAATGTACTTCTTGCTAAGGAAAAAAGTAGTAAGAATTTTGATCGTAGGTGCTCCAAGCGTTGATGCCTGGTATTGTCAGCTTTCGAGAGCTGCTGGGTCGTCGTTAGGGACGTTTTGGTCCACACGTTTCGTCCATTGTGCTCATGTCTCATTAGTCCAAGCACCAGTATCATCAAGAATAATGGAACTATCATTGTTCCTGATGCACCCAAAAGCCACCAATTCCAAGGATGTAAGAAATGAGAGGTATCGGTAGAGAACATAATTATCACCGAAGAGGAAGAAAATATGGAGTACTGTAATCACCCAATTCGGATGGCCAAAGGGATTAAGAAGAAAATTCATTTTCCTGGAAACTTTATACAAATATTTCAATAAGGTAATAATTTTTCGTTTAAATGACAGGCTATTTATTATATACAGTACCGCAAGCTCTTGCAAAGGAAATTAAGTCCATTATAGTATTGAATATTGTGTTCAAACAACCCCGACAAATGCAATTATGACTTTTTAGAACCAAATCCAGGTGACTGCTGACGTTAATCAAATTTAAGATTACAATTGCATACCATGCAAAAGAGCGATCATCATTCCGATGGTCCCATAGACTTATTTTTACCAGATTGTTCGGCCTAATTGGAACTCGAATCGTAGTTCCGACAACCGCAGAACACGCCTAACAAACTGGAATAGACTACGTTATTTATCTCGATGCGAGCGGTCGCCATTCAGAATTATTTTTCCGAGACTGGACTGGAGACCACGAGTGGAAATTACAGCGGAATTTTATCGGAGGATTTAAACGTCGTCATAAAATTAATAAAACAGCAGGATTCTTCCCCGCTGACATTTTCCTTGCCGAGCATCAGATCGCTGGCATAAAAAAAGCTGGTTCTTGTGTTTACAAGATTGCCACATAAGGAATTCTGTTTCTCTCTCTCTCTCAATCATAAAATTATAACTTTTATAGGCCGCAGCCAACTAAGGAATCGTCACATCTATGAAAACAAAATTCCAAAGTTCAAATAAATATTCACGTTTTAAAAAGATCGAATTTATAGTTGAGGAAAAGCCAAATGTAAGCTGGCGTACTCTCCAATGATCTTAAAACCTAGCCACCATGATAGTTCTTGTGGCATTACCTGAAATCCTAACTGCCACATCACAGTTCAAACAAGTTTTCTGGACGAACCGACAAACTTGAATAGACGCACGCACTGGCATTGGATACACGTTGCGGTCATTGCTACGCAAAACTGGTCAGTGATTATTCACGTCTTGTAATGCCTCTGATTCATCCCATTAGGTTGGCCTGCTGGATTGAGCGCGTCATCTAACAGGATTAATTTTAAAATCATTTTATTGTATCTGATGATGGCTTCATAGTTGATGCCGGTCGAAGCAATTGAATATTCGAGAAATTGACCAGCTAATTTGATCAATTATGCATACGTTCTGTCCCTATGGTGACGCCGGAAACAATCAATTTTATCAAGTCAGATACTGAAGTATCATGTTAACAAATCTTCATGAATATACGCAATCAAATGACAGAAAATTTATACTACTTAACTCCCTCACTTAATTATTTTTATACCAACAGAATTTGTCTCATTTCCTTTAATCTCAATTAGAAGAGTGGTTGACTGGGGTTTCAATTTTTCCCTATCCATGCTTAGGTCTATTACACCATGATAGCTTTCTAAGTTTCTCTCAGGATAACATGGTCATCAATTTCACATCCCACCGCTACTTGATACGAAATACAATTGAGCCGGACACCATTTAGCTTGACTATCCAAGTTGGTTACTGATAAAATAAAACTTACAGCAGTATCCAAGAAATTTACTTCTCAGTCTCAAAGGTGTTCATTTACCCAAGAAGTTGTACAGAGTTTAACAGTAACACGTATAACAATAACAGTTTTATAAATATAACAATACAACTGACAAGGAAACCCTGTTATAAGCAATATGCCTTTCGAATCGAGGCATCATTTTCCGGGGCACACTGGAATACGCGAAATTTCCGGCCATGTAGCAAAAACTTTTCGGACCAAAGGTTCGAAACGGGACACTCAAAAGGGAGAGCCCCTTAGAACTGCATGGAAATGTGATAAAAAAATACCCGCGACTTATTTATTTTAAAATCCGAGGCAATCATTTCGTAAGAGACACGATTTCGTACTTTCCCAAGCAAAATGCTACGCTGCCGAGTCCTCAAAAATCGCCATCTTACCCATCCCCCTTACGAAAAAGAGGAAACTACCCGAGGTTTATACTTTTTTTCAATTCGCACGCGGTTAAAGCACTAAGCGCCACTTTCAAAAGAGAGGGCCGGAGATCCCTTGTCAAAAGAATTTAATTGCGCCCGCGCTCACGTGTGCGTATGCACGTGTGTGCGTGTGTGTGTATGAAGCGCGCGCGCCGGGATAGACGCCGCCGATGGCTCTTTCACACCCGATGCCGTGCGGTCGCGCGGGGTGGCCAATCCGTGGGGGGAGGCTGGGGGAGATTGGGTTCCTCCTGGGGAGAGGAGAGGGGGGAAGAGAAGAAGAGCGCAGCGGTGTTGCCGATTCAGGTTTCACTCGCTGGCACACACACACACAACACTCTCCTCTCAAAGCCCAGTGGAGCCCGAACCTTCCTTCCTCTCCCTTTCGCCATCCCTCCCCCAAAGCCAAACCACCCCTCGCGCACCACGAAAAATAAGAAAACCTGTAAGGTGCACCTGTTGACGGTCACGTGACCGCGATGGATAGATCGTCTTCGTAGAAGGTGGCGTCGGGGGAGATACGTACATAAGAGACAGACACGCACAGGCGAGACGACGAAAAATAAACAATTAATGAAAGGAAGAATGAAAAAAGATGATAGAGATGGCGAGACTGGTGGGTGAGCATTGCATCGCAGGGCAGGGTAGGGGATGGGGGAGTGTGTGGCAGAGGGTGACAGCCTTCAGACGAGCTGGAGGAGCCGAGGGGAGGACTTCGGCGAGGTACAAGGCGGAGGCAAGGTCTTGGCCGCGAGCCACTATATAAGAAGGTTCCCCCCCCCACCTACTTATTTCTCCACCCACCCACTCGTGGACGCACCCCCTTCTCTCCCCCCCCTGCCTGCAGCGGCCGGAGAGCGATGAGATAGATGCATCTGCGCCGAATGAACACCGCATCCCTCCCTCTCTTTCCTCTCTCGTGCGCTCCTCCCAACACCTGCGACGCCCACCCCCCTCCCCTGCATCATTCTGTACACCTCTCCGCATTCGGAGACGAGCCCCGAATGCATAATCTGAGCGCGGAGACACACTTGGCAGCTGTGACACTTCAAAAGAGCGGTTATGGAAACGTCGTTTCGACGTTGGTTTTCGGGAAGATACTGACAAAAGAACACGATTCAGGTTTTATAAAGCTCGATTAAAGAGAAAGACATTTCGAAGGAAATCACACCAAATTCCCAAGTTGGCGAACAGGCATCCCAATTCCGCCACTCCCAACCCTTGACCGCGAGGCGTTTCTAAATAGTGTTCGATTCACGAAAATTGATAAAAGTTTCGTGTTTGCGCGTATGTGGACGACACACGCACAAAAAAAACAATACGAAAAAGCACGCCATTAACGCAAAAGTAATATTTAAAAAAAATGTATAAACCCATCCTGATAGAATCTATATATTTCCCAAGGGAAGATGTCAGCAGTGGTACACGAAAAATTGGCGTCTTTTGTTTCCAAAGAGTAAAAAAATAAAAAAACCGAGAATCACAGGAAAAGGTGTTCGGAAATCCGAGATAAAAAATGCTAAGGCAATTGAAAAAAACAATAAAGTAGTTAAGCACGCCGTCCCTGCATGGCAAGAGCCATTTCCGAAAAAAAATTCGACATCACTTTACCAAACCCGATTACTCCCCAACCCACACTAAAAAAAGTCACTGCGTTACGCACAGACGTGCGATCCTAGTTGTTGGATAAGAATGTACGAGGGTTGTCCAAAAAGTAACCTCCGTTAAGCTATAAAAAATACACCGGAATAGATACAGAAAATATATCATTTTCATCTAAAAACTACACATCTCTACTGTTTTCATACATATTCGCCAGACAGATTTAAACATTCGCCATATCTCTGAACTAGTTTTCAACTTCCTTCAGCATAAAATTCTGCCGCCTGAGAGATCACAGCCAACCGATGACTGCACTTAGAAGTCCCTCGTCGAGGCAAAACATGCAGTAGCCCAACTTTTCAGTCGTGTTCCCATGCAACAGAGTCGTAGAAATCTGCGGACAACTTTCTTAATATTTCAGTTATCGTAAAACTCAGGTTTTCATGAACTTTTCGTCAAATTTCTGGTGAAGTTCATTGTTCACCGTAGACAGGCGGCCAATTCCTTCATCATCATGGACATTAGTGTTCACTCTCAAACGAACGACAACGCTGACGAACAACTCTTGTCACTCATCCAATCTGGTCAGTAAGGAGCACAAATTTCTCAACGAATTCCAGCAGCTATGAAGTTTATTGCAAGTAAAAGCCTTGTCACTAAACGGATTTTAGATTTGGCGGGATTTCCAATTGTATTGTTCATTTTGACTTGCTACTGTAAACAAACGGCAAGCAGCACGGCCTACCGAACACTGCAGATCGAGGAGTACTGCCCTGGTGGGTGTGTACGTCAATACAGCAAACATTCGGCTCCCCCCACTACCTCGCTCGCTAAACGCAAACGGAGGTTACTTTTTGTACAACCCTCCCGATCGATTGATTGATTCCGAGGTCTTTTTCAAGACACAAAACGGTCTCGGGATGAGTATTTTGAGTGCTGAAAAACCGTGTTTGGAAGATGTGACGCACAGCGGAAATCGAAAGCATTAAAAATCCGCCCACGGGAATTCTTTCCGAGGGACAGCCGTCCTCCTTGAGAGCGGAGGCAAAGGCATGACCATTCGGCCTGATAACAAACACAACTGCTCCACCCGATGAGCCAACCAACCAGTCGTGCGTGGGAATTTTGGAACGAATGACTCCAGAGTTTCTCGGGCTACAGAGAAATTTCACCTTTACATGTGTACAAGCTCTCACTTTTTATTTAACGAAAATGCCGTGCCGAATGCTACGGCTACGGTCACGGCTCCCCAAAAACTCCACAATTGGTCATGCAGCACACAAATCGTCAGAGGGGGATGCTGGGCATGCCTCCAACATCTATAACTGGAGTCCTCCCTTATTTGAGCCTATATAGACTTGAACATTCCTCTCCCCCGCGATCTTAAAAACATGGACATTCCTATGCATTTAAAAGATTAAGTGCATGGCATTTTACTTAATTCTGAATTATATGCTACCTGTTATGCCGAATGACTAAGGTTTGCGAATAACCAAACCTAGAAACTTTTCAATGATCGAGTAATAAAATATATTTCTAAGAACTATTTCGAGAGGAATCTTAGTGTAAATAACGGAAGGGTTCGAATCTAATAAAATTCCTTACCCTCAAATGTATGAGATCTCACCTTTTACGGGAAGTAATTTTGAATTTTGAATTTTCTTTATTGTATTATTTTTCATTTTGGTGGTTTTGGTTGACGAATACAAATGCTAATGCGAAAATCGAATGTTTCACATTTGCATGCAACAAATATCTACGATATGATGTTCAAAGATTATTCAAACCGCCAAATTTATTAACACGAAACCTGGTATGGCGACGACGTTCATCCATTCATACGCTTTTTATTTTCAGCACGGATCATAAGTTTCACCTCGGTCGCCATTATGAAATTCCGAAATGGAAGGCTTTGTTACATGCAGTAACCAAGGATTGGGTGGCTCGTATCCCAGTGAACAACTCATAAACAACACACAGGGTTCCTCTGACCAATATTCATCTTTTCTTAGAAGATCTATTATCAGAAAATCATTATTTTTTGAGAATCAAATAAGCCTACCTATACATTAAATGAAGAGCACAATGCATATTTCCACTGTGGAAATATACATTGTGCTCTTCATTTAATGAAATGAACTTCCCCCAAGTTGAGGCGGAAACAATTGAATACCTACACTTTTAGTTGCTAAAAAATTCCTGCACGAGCGATCGCCCTAGTCAAACAACATTTGATTTGCAACTAAAAGTAACGTCGTTCTCCTAAGCAATTCGCGACACACACACATATCACATTGCCGATTTGAGCATCAGATCACGGAATTTTTCCCGAATTTCGTAACTGAGTGGCAACCGTAACGCTTCTCCCACCACATTAATTGAGTCTGCTGGCTACGAACAGGAATGTCCCAATATAAGTAGGATAAATCGAGGGAAAACTTTATTGCAGATCAAAGTAAAAATTACCGATACTCTTCAAAGCACCACCCTTGTGCATATGAACACACCGATGTCAGCGCCTCGCTTCTGCCACGCTCGCTGGAAGGCATCGACGGGAATCTCGCTCAGGCACCTCGTCACGGCCTCTTTGACATAATCCAGGGGTCCAAAATGGCACTCAAAAGGGGTTGTACTTGGGCTGTATTCAAAGGCCCATGCCTCGTCACCACTAACCACCCATTCTAAAAAATTCGGATCATTTTCACAGTGGTCATACAGGCTGAAGGCAAGATGAAGGCAAGGCAGGATGGCAAGAACACGAGCAGTCTTCCGAGAGCACCTTGGAGACCACCTTAGTCCACCTTTCTCATGGTTAATCTTCTGTAAGAATTCAATGCACTGTGGTTTTCTGCATATTGCACACTTCTGATAACACCCTGACACCTGTGGGTCAATCAGAATTGAGCATGTGTCTCACGTTTTCATCACATTGTGTGGTTGATGGATGTCAAGGGCGTTCCTCATCGTCAACCTCCTCGATACCCTTCCAGAAAATTTGTGCAAGCAGAAAGCCATCCCTCGGGATATTTCTCCATCTCTGTAAGCATCCTCAACCATGGCCATGGTCTCTGAACTCGACTTTCCGAGTTAAACACAAAATTTTATCGCATGCCATGGCCTAATGGAAAGTGGCATCGTGAATTCGTGACGCGACCCTCGAACAGGGGTTCAGTCTAGCAGAGATCCGCAGACTGTAACGGCCCGCAGACTACTAACGCGGGTCGTCTTGCTTTCCCAAGACCTCTCACCATTTTTCCCGCGACAAATCGTCCCACTCCAGTCGTCTGCTTCGCCAGGAAAAATCGTTTAACTTGCTATTTGGGACAGACTCTGTATGCAAGCTACTCTTCAGGTTAAAACTTCCTCCTCAGGTTTTTTAACCTCGGGAAAAGTGCAAAAGAAACTTATGCAATGATTCAAGAGGCATCCGGCAATGTATCTATGAGTCGGGCACAGTGTTTCCGTTGGCACAACCGCTTCCAGTCCGGACAAACCTTTTGCATTTGTACATATTACGTATTCCTATTTACCATGTTGCGTTCAGTTGGCCATTAAAAGGACCGAAGCAACCTAATGTACAGGGGGTGTTTCCAAAGTAATGTCATTGAATTTCCCGCGCCACTTCTATTAGTCGGAGTGGTATCGAACCACTTGCAGTACGTGGGGGGGACGATAAGCTTTGCCTCGAAACCATATCTCAATGCTCTTCAAGCTGTGGAAGCGGCAGGACGCCAGTTTTTGTAAACCTCTGCGCGCCGACCGTGTAACAAAAAGAATGGAATCAACGATCGAGCAACGTTACTCGATTAAGTTTTGTGCTAAACTGAAACAATCTGTTGAGGAGATTAGCAAGATGATACGTGAGGCTTGTGGGAACTCTGCTCTGTCCTAGTCACAAGTTTCCAGGTGGTTAAAGGCCTTCAAGGAGGGCCGGGAAGAGGTTCACGACGAACAACGCTCCGGGGTGCCGTCAAACAGCAAAACTGACAGCAATGTGGCTCGTGTTAGACAATTGTTGGACTCTGACCGCTGATTGAATACCAAGATGGTTGCCAATGAACTGAACCTTTATAACGGTGAAAATGTACATAATTTTGCAAAGTAAAGATTTTTCCGTCTCTTTCAGCTCGTATCACGTTTTTTGCATGAAAAAATCACTCAAAGTCATTCCAAACTTAACGATGAAGAGATGGAACACCAAGCGAACGAACGATTTTTACTGCAATGAAAAAGAGCTCATTTGAGGGCAGTGTCATCAGTCTCAGTGGTCACTCGCTGGGTCGGACGGGCTTTAACCCTACGCCTTGAGGGTCAAACCGTACCCCTACTTGCGACGCGTCCTCCTCAACCCCTTCCACCGTCGTCACGCCTCAGTGCTGACATGGCCTGCGCGTATATGTTACACCCGATACACGTCCGGCCAACAGGTAGACGCCCGGACATACTTGGCTAGGGACCAGTCACGGTAAACACGCTTTCGCATCCAGAGACGCCGAAGAAGACAGGCTTCTTGCATTCCGCGCCGTAGTCGTGGAGACATATCCTCCCCCCCTCATGCCACTTCCCACCATCACCACCAAGTTTCCCATCATCTCCCTCTTCCGGGGGGTGGGGTGGCATCGAGGGGGAGGTGTTGCTGGAACGACGACTCCTTCATCCCCTTTCCGTTCCAGCACAGCAAGCCGCACTGCGCTCGACTTGACTCGAGAAGGACTTCGACCAGTCCCCCACAGGCAACGAACGGCGTAACGGGGGGGGGGGAAGAGAGGGAAGGAGAATGACACAGGAAATGATTGACATTGGGAGGGGGGGACCCTGGAGAGGAAAGAGCGAGAGTTTCGTTGAAACATTTTTGAACGTGATGAGCATGCCCTTTTTACTCGATTTTTCTTTCGAGTGCTTGCCAAATGACAGGGTATTTTTTAAAATTTGGATCATCCCTCATCGCTTTGCGGGGCGCATCGACACAACCGAAGTCGATCTGACTATACTCGTTTGTTTCTAACTCCTACACGTATGATGTCATCAGGCAAACAAGACCTGATTATAAACCTATAAGAAGGTGTCGTCGTTCTATCAGCGAATAAACGAGTCTCAAAACGATTTACAGATTCCAGAATCAAATACCCGAATTTTTCAAGTTAATTCGGTCCTTTTCTCCATTTTGTCCCAAATTTAAAGCTTTCAAGCACTTAATTACCGATTTTTTCCCTCGCTGAGTATTACAATGTAACGATTTTAGAGAGTACACATCATTCTCCTTGACCAGGATTCGAACCCGAGTGCTTAAGACAACTAAGCTACCGAGGCGTCCTCTCACACTCCGAAATTTTTGGGGGTTTAAAGGAACAAAATGTAGTGACGAAAAACCGTACATACGATGTCACAGGCATTCGTGGAACTCGCTGAGTTGGTATGCATCAAGCCAGTGATGACATACTTAGATATAAATTACATAGAACAATTGCTAACCATTTCATCATTAACCAGTCAGCAACTTGCTAATCAAGAAGTAATTATCTGTAATACCGACTCTCTAAAGGTTCTTCGTGCTTCTGAAACGCCTTATGCGTTGAAACAATGATGAGGTTAAAAAACTCATTAGCATTCCCTAAACATGCTACAGCATCACGACTCATTCGGAGGAATCGACACGAATATTTCACCCGATCGAAGATAAGCCATTAGCAGGAATTTGGTTTCCTCGTTGTTTACAAATAACATTGAAAATCAGGAAAAACACCACCAGTGTCATTCATACGATCTGAGCGAGTTTGCTAATTGCGGTCTCTTGTATTTTCGACTTACATATAACACAGAATTCAGTCTTTAATTATACCATTCCCGAATTTCATAACTTATTATCTCCCTTACCGCCCGCGCAGTGAGTCGTATCCTATTAGTTTCCTATCTCTCGATTTAGGAAACTTCGCCAAGGCACATTATGAGTACTTAGAAGGCAACCAATGAAAGGCGGGAACGGGATCCAAGCACCTATGCAAAGGAGCCGCTAAGGCATAAGGTTATGTCATGAAATCGGATTTAAGAGATAGGGCGTAATTAATAATGTTAAACACGTACTGATTCAATTTATTCACCATTAACGCATTTTTACGCCAACATGAAATGTTTACAATGCTATCAGTTTGTATATATCACGAGCAAGCACCGCGGCATCAAATTGGTTAGGCATTCACCCTCAAACCTGCGCATGCGTGTTGAGGGGGAATGTTTCTTCCACATGCCACGAGGAGTTTTTCTAAAGGTCATTTTGTTTGTGGTCTACAAGCACAATGAGCTTGTAGACCACAAACAGCACAGCTACTAATGCACAATGTGTGCATTAGTTTTCAGCCCACCCTCGTTTAAAAAAATAGTGACCCTTCGAAAAATTTAAGAGGACTTCAAAAGTGAGTTCTTTAATTTGAATTCTTCTTTAAGTCTTCGTCCCTTTATAAATCCCCTAGAGAGTGAGATCATTGCACTGACACTTTTAATATACTTAAAGAATCGAGTTCTCCCACACAACATTGTCGATACCACGATTTGTCACTTTTCACTCAAGGCTCTCAGTATACAGGACACCTAACGAGGTTTCTGGCAAGGGGAAGATAGCAGCGCTCCCTAACCTTCGAATAGCTTTTCAAAAAAAATCCTTAAAAAAACATTTTTCTTAAATGGAGCGATCGCATGTACTTTTTTATTTTTATATACCCTGCAAGCCACCGCTAGGGTGTGTGGCAGGGGGTGAATATAACCCAGAATAATTTTACCCGAACATGACCCAACCGCGGTCTAACAATGTTATTATGATCCCCCATCGTTCGTGGAAAAAATTATATCTTAAATCTATCTGTTCTGCACTTAAGTTTTCTAATTTTACTAAGGTTTGGGTTTTGGATTGAGTTAATCAAAATTCTGTGAGTGGAACGAGGACCCTTGATTTTACCTACCATTAATTTTGATACGTCCGCATCGTCATTTTATGTAAATAAACTGTGACTGAGCAACCTAGGATGTATTGGAACAAATATTTTTCCCACACACAGCATCACCCGAAACTAGGAAACAGGTATAGAACCTGATTGTGCTCAGACGAATCCGAGGGCTGCAGTAGCTCTGACCCGCCGCCAAGTATAATCAGACTTGGTAAATGCACTTAGCATTTGTGCTGCACCGACGAAAAGGCATCCTGCAAACTACCGCTAGGGTGTGTGGCAGAGGATGAATACACACCAGATTAATTTTAAACCGAAAATGACCCCTACCGCGGTCGTACAAAGTTATTCTCATCCCTTATCGTTCGTGGAAAAAATGACATCTTAAATCTATCTTTTCTACCCTTAATCTATAATTTAATTGACATAATCTCTCCTACCGTAGTACGATGGGGGTAATAATACATTTTCAACATCACTGCTAAATAGAGCTCCTTCCAATTTATTCAAGAGCTTCAATCTGTAATATAACCTTCGATCCGGGAGTGATTCCCAGCCTAGCTGCCCTAATAT
Organism: Hetaerina americana; assembly: GCF_022747635.1. Lineage (NCBI taxonomy): Eukaryota > Metazoa > Arthropoda > Insecta > Odonata > Calopterygidae > Hetaerina > Hetaerina americana. Next base: position 11,355,891 of record NW_027287427.1, read on the forward strand.
TATGGATACGCTACTAAGTCCAATATAATAAACGTTTCACGTTAGCTCCTTATGAAAACAGAACGAACACGATAAAATGTTAAGTTATGCAGTCGCTCCCAAACACTTGACCCAATCAACCAGAGTTTTGAGACAAACCGGCCAGTTGGAAGACGTGTTCGAGGAAGGCGGGGGGAGGGCGGAGGAAGGGGGAGGCGTTGGTGCGCGCTACCGCTAACCTCCCCACGACCTCTCCCGCACGCAGCACAGAGCGGCCAACCATTATTCCTTCCCATTCCCACCGGAATCCACGAACGACTCACGGATTACTCACGGAAGCGACCTCCTCCTCTCTCTCCCCCCCCCTCTACCACTCGCATTATGCACGTCCGCGGACACATCCGAGTGACTCTCCGTGAAAGGACTAGGCGAGAGCGGAGCCAGTCCGAATTTGGAGAAGAGGACGGGGTGGAGTGTTGCTCTGGGAGGATGCCACCGAGGATTCTCCGGGAAATATCGAAGAAGGGGGGGGGGGGGGGCGGCCCGTTGGACAAACGGAATCGAATGCGCCGAGTTCACGACGCACGGTAGGGGCAATCGGACGGTCGTTCGCTGCGACTGGAAAGGGCGTTTGCGGCGGTCAATCCCCATACCGACTGATCGGACTATTATTATTTGATGTAATCGATAGGGGAACTCATAATCCAATTGCGATGTTGGCATTCGAGGCGAAATCGATGAAAGAATCACGGAAGAGTAAACATTCACACAAAGTTACCATAAAAGGTAAATCTTGGGGGAGTTAAGGAATGGGAAATTCGACGAAAAAAGAATGATCATTCCACGCGAATGGACCCGACACATCAAAGCTACGATTGTAAACCCAGTTTTTACATCCCATCGTGTTTACTCCGAAATAGATTAAGGATGAGCAATATTAGGTCCACTTGGAAAAAATGTGAAGAAAATAAAGTTCTCCAGCCTGATACGACGAAGTTAACAGTTCCACACTTAACTTTGTGGAATTCCTTCATGATGAGGGTAAGAAATAACAGAAAATTTACACTTCCACACACTTTTAATGTCCTCCGACCGTGGTTTCGATGTTGCGCATCATCGAAACCATGGTCGTAGGACATTAAAAGTGTGTGGAAGTGTAAATTTTCTGTTATTTTTTACCCTGATACGACGAATTCCCATTACTTCAAGCGCTACTTAACTATTCCAGGTTGCATTCCTATTACGATCCTTTCAGTTAAATATTTCGTAGATGAAACCCTTTGATTTAATTTATACGTTGCTTTTGATCCAATTGACATTCCTGAAAAATATTCATCTCATTCCCGGAAGAGGTAAGTTCAAGACGTTATTTTTTAGCGAAATCACAGAGACTTTACGATTAAATATAATTAAGTAGGCATGACTTAATTTATCGGAATATTTCACCATGTAATTATTATTTAACTAATACAACTCAATTGCATCATGTTAAACTTGGTAAAGTCGTATCTTGAGGAATTGAGAAAAATTTGAAGATTCCACAAAACTTCATTCTGGTGTTAATGAAGGTAGGGGAAACGCGATTTATTCTCTGAATTCTCATTCATCTAATAGTTTCCTTGATTCAAAACGAATGTCTTTCACTAAGAAGGTCACCTAATCGCAAAAAAAGCAGTTTAAGAAACAAGATACATCATTTAATTAATAATAGCTTTACGACGAAAGATGTGGGTTTTCACCAGTTAAACGCTGATACATTATTCTATATCCGTTTTCTAAGGAAACAGCTTGAAAAAATTGTTTCTTTCGAACGACGTTAAATGACCGGATGTCTACTTGTCGCAACGTATATGAAAAGAAGAAAAAATTCAAGCGAACTAACAACCACGAGTTCCCGATGGACTGAAATGACCCTTCAAGCAATTAATAAGAGAACATGAAACGAGTATGAATCTTTTTTACGATCCCTGGAACCGAATGTACGTATCACCGGGTAAACTCCCAGGCCAGAGTATCCAAGCACTTAAATGAATTCCGACGAAAAGAAAGGAAAATATTAGAAGCCGCATTCTTAGAATCTCAATATTTAACTTGCCCGTTTTAAGTTAAATTAATTTCAAAAGAAAAGTGTGCCACAAAAAGCGAAATTGTATGTGATAACAACAATATTATTTTGATAATAACTCAATCTTCACGAATTTATTGTCACAAACCAGGGAAAAGTAGTCAATTTTTCATTATAATTTCAGCAAAGACATTGAATACTAATTGGTACTATTGGTGTTTAGGTTTTCTGATATCTTATAACAATTCGCACCATCACAGAAATTAGGATAAAGATAAATAATTAAAAACATTTGTGTCCTTAGAGTAGAACCGTCCTCTTTAGTTCATCCCACGAGTGCGTTCACATCTTATACAAGAGATCGGTAAGTTTAATACCAAGCAGTGGAAATATTAGTCATGGCGTAGATCAATGCATAATTGAGAAGATAGAAAATAAATAACACATTATGAGGTAATTGAAGATTCTATTTTTTAATTTAAACATATTCCGAAATGTTCAAAAAATTCCCCGATAATTTATTGCGTGCAACGTTGTAAGGTATTATAGTTTTGGAAAATCACAATTTTTACTATTTAGGAAATAACAAATTGAAATACCGACTAAAGTATTTGGAAGTTAATATACCAACGGAGGTAAATATATGTGGCATATCATTGGAGAAAAAAGGCTTCGGTGGTTTATATATATATATATATATATATATATATATATATATATATATATATATATATATATATATGTATATACAGGGTTCGTCCGGAAAATAAGTGTACTGACTCCTGGGCTGGGCGCGCTGCTCCACGCGCGCCCAGCACCGCTCTGACGGGCTGCGATTGGAGGGGGGTATGTTGGCAAGCGACGCTGAAAAAGGCAGTCGGCTCTGAGCTGTGGTGTAGTGAGGAGCTCTGTTAACGCGAACCTCCACGCTTCGACCCACGTCCCGGAACGCGATGCCGAAGTTTTTGGAGCAGCGTTATTCCATCAAATTTGCGGTAAAGCTTGGGAAATCGTCTACCGAAACTGTCGGTATGATTAACCAGGCTTACGGGGAGTCAGCCATGTCCAGAAACATGATCTTTCGGTGGCACAAGATGTTCGTGGAGGGCAGAGAAGAGGTCGACGACGAGTCTTCGAGAGGTTCCCGATGACGCCTTCGCGGGAGCGTTCCAGGAATGGGAACGCCGCTGGAACAAGTGTATCGACTCACAAGGGTCCTATTTTGAGGAATATTAGCTTAAGATATGTAAAAGTGTAATAAATTTTTTTTCCTGAGCTCAGTACACTTATTTTCCGGACGAACCCTGTATATATACATACATATACATAATAAGATATTCTACCGGTTAAGGTAAGTTTTTGGATGGACACAACTACCAAATAAATATTTTCTGACTCCCAACAAAACAAAACACAATCCAGCGACCTAGTCTACATCAGGTCCCTCTTCATCTCTGAGTACTTTTTTCCTCCCTTCATCCCGTCCAACATCCCTATCCTGTTCCTTCCCCTTCCTCGTTTGCCTAACATTCTCCCCTCAATTACAGTTATATATATATATATATATATATATATATATATATATATATATATATATACACATCACATCACGCTTCATATATCATAAATGCGAATGCGTTTGGATTTTGGACGCGCAAATCGGAGGGTATTCGCAAAATATGACGATGCTAGCAGAACAGCGGGGTTGTGCAGGTAATCCCTCGCCCATCATTCCTCACCCTCCAGCGACCCTCGCCATTCGCAATAACCGAAAACTCTTTGAGGCTTCTCTCGGGATGCGGGCTCCCTTCGCTAAATATATGAGAGCGCCCTCCGTCGCTCCCTCTCACACAAATCAGCACTTTCCAAGATGCCGTCCGTGAGCATCTGATGGGTCGTTCACATTTCTACCAAAAGGTTAACAAAAAAAGAAGGATAAGCTGAGCGGGGGCAGAGTGGGGCAGGAGAGCGCAGAAAAACAAGAGAGCCAACCGAGAAACCGTACAACCGACCATCCCAACATAGAAATTATTATCGCGTTCACATACTTTGCTTCATTGTTTTTTTTAATTTTTCTGAAATTGTAATTCCGTCCTCCATTGAACGCGGATTCGTTCATTTTCACCACTCTAAGAAAATGTGAGAGTTGATGGGACGTCTCTCCCGAGATTGGATATAATTAGCACTAGTCTACCAGTCAGAAATGTATGTTTCCAATCAACCAATAGAGTAGAACCATTCACCAAACAATACCTTGGTCGCCTAGGAACTAAAAGCTGCTACACTTTTTTTGAAACCTTGGGTTCTAACGCATTAATACGTTTATCACGTCTTCTTTTGAGCAAATCTTTTAAAATACCAAACTTTTTAACTACTGTTAACTTTTTACTGGCGTCACCTTGTGTTTGTTCTGGCGTTGTGTTGCTGTGGCGTTGATTTTATTAGGGAAATAAACTCCCGAATCAAAGCTCGACATAACAGAAATTCCCCATGACGAATAACACCCGGCGAGATACCTAGGCCTCAAATTTCATGCCTGATTAGAAAGACAAAACTGCCATTAAGCATCAAAAATTAATTTCTTTGAGAAATATAAATAAAACACAACAGTAAAAACATTTTTGCCACATCAAATTGAGGACTGAACTACATTTGTTGGGGGGGTGAAAAATGTTCAATCCAAACATCAACGAATCGAAAAGATATTGATGCCAAGTATGAACATCGAATCCGTAAAAATTCTCACTCGCCGAGAACATAGACCGTACTGTTAGACATCGCCTAAGCCACCAATCGAAAAGAGTTGATTCCGAATGTAACAGCACTGCGATGGAAGTCATAAAAATTCCCCCGTCATTGTTACCCCCCCCCCCCCCGAAGCGACGAAGTTTTCCGTTCCCGAAGGGTATAACTTCGCCCGAGCACCGCTTTGCAAATAACGTGCATTTACGGTTTCTCTATAACACGTTAATAAACAAGAAAAAATGATCCTACTACCTGCCATGGTAACTGATAAATGCGTGAAATGCAATATTTAAAAAGCTGGCTGTTTTTACAGTAGCATTAACGTTTTTGATTTCTCATATAGTTAACTCCTGACTCATCTCCTGCCCTCGGTTGATTAAGTTGTATTTTCATCAGACATTTGATACAAAAATCATATCGTAATCCAATTGAAAGGCTCATCGAAAGAGCCTTACATGTCATTGCATTGCATGAAGAGTCACATGCACGACTCAATGCCCTTTTCGTGTCACTATGTACAACAAACCGAGGTAAAATATGCATATTAACATTTGAAATTAATTACACAATTGCATAGACAAGGTGTCCAATCAGAGTTGGAATTCTCTCTCGACTACCTCGCAAAATCCCAGAATTCCTAGAGTACTATTACGGCCTCGAATGCATAAATACGTGTATGCTTGATTGAACAAGATCAACTATGAGAAAAATATAGAATAAAAAAATTGAATGGTGATGGAATGTTGAAGACTGTGACAGAGGGGAGGATATTAGGTAAGCAAGGTAAAGTGAGGAAGAGAATGGGCATGTTGGACGGAATGTAGGGGAGGACCGGAAGTACGTGGACTTGTAAACGGGTTACAAGACGTCGCGCCGTGTTATGCGAGGCTTGAGAAATTCAGCGGAGGTTAGTCTGTGTTCATCCAAAAGCTACCACACGCGGTAAACCGCCACAAAAAATATGAGTTGAATGAGATATGACAAGCGCAGGAGAATATTCTAATAGCTTATACGAGCTTATCTAATTTCTAAATGCTCGTATCTAGTGAATTATATATTTTTGTGCCCAAGACTATCCAAGACCTTTGCTTCTCATGGGTTGACTGAACTAATGGATAGTATAAATGATGAAAATGAATGAATGAGGTATGTTTCGACTGCAATATTAAATATTGACCCACGAGCCCACGAAAACAGGCACACAATCCTGTGTACGTCAATGGCCTCAATATGTGGAGGAACTGATTAAAGAGGCATGGGAAGAACGGGATATAGGAATTAAAGCCGGCGGGGAATCTGTAAAAGCAGTTTGAGTTGCTGATGACCAAGCTCTAGTTTGTCAGTCAGCCAAGGGGTAGCAAGCATTGCTCAGTGAATTGGAAATTCAGTGCGATAGATATGGGATGAGAATTAATATTAATGAAGCAAAGGTAATGCGATTTTTCAGAAAGAAGAAGTCCAATAAAAACATTATAGAAGGGTAAAAAATAGAGCAGGTAGAACAGTTTACGTATCTCGGAAGTGTTTCGGACCAACACGGTCAAAGTAGTAGGGACGTAAGGAGAAGAATTGCGCAAGGCAAAGAGGCTTTCACAAGGAGGAGGGAGTTGATGACAGGGACTTTGAGTAAGGATATTAATAAAAACTCGTAAAAACTTTGATATGGAGCGTAGCTATGTACGGCGCGAAACGTGGTCATTGAAGCAGGATGATAGAAGTAGATTGGAGGCTTTTGAAATGTGAGTAAGAGAGAAGGATAGGGAAGGTGAAAAGGACTGAAAGGAAAACAAGTGAGGAAGTGCTAGGTATGGTGGGGATGGAGAGGGAGTTATTGGGAGAAATCATAAGGAGGCAAGAGAAATGGATGAAAAGCATTTTGATCGGTAGGGGGATGTTTGAAGACTGTGATAGAGGAGAGAATGTTGGACAAGCGAGAAAGGGGCAGGCATAGGATATGGATGTTGAAAGGAGGAAGGAAGTATACGGAGATGAAGAGGGGTTTTGATGCAGAGTAGGATGTGGGATTGTGTTTTGTTAGGAGAGACAAGATCTGGTAGTAGCGTCCATCCCAAACCAACATAAACCGGTGCATTACATATAATAATAAATTATAATGGCTACATTAGTAAAGGCATGCCCTCCTCCGCTCAAGTATACAATGCTTCGCATTTATCGCTGCTGTGGGCGACGAATGCACCGCCTTCTGAAGACGGGAAGGGGGATGATGGATGAATGATGCGGACGCGGAGGTGCACCCGTTTCCCGGCCGATGCACTTCCGTGGCTTGCGAGCGGAAGGATATGTTCGCCACTGCGGACGACGGCGAATGGAGAGGGTGGATTGCGCCGAGTCGACTGCATTACGCATGCGCCGACGTACGCATTGCATAATTTCCTATGTTTGTCCTCGCATGCGTTCCCCTACGTCTAGCAAATGGTTTTAATGCGGGTACTTCGGTTACCTCGCCTCGGGAACAATTGCGGGAAGCTCTGAAATCACTCGGCCATTGATATTTTATTTTTTTTACCAATGGTTGTCCACCATTTCAACTCCACATACATATACCCTTCATGTAGTCCAACCTTTTCCTGCCTCTTGTCTCGCATGCCAAACATTCTCCCCTCTACCACATTCTTTAGCATTCTACTAAAACGCAATATTCCCTCCATTCCTTTTCCTGCCTCCATCGAATTTCTTCCAACAACCTGTTTTCCTCCCCAAGCATGCCAAACATTCCCCAGTTAATTCGTAAGTAGTTTTTGGTTTCATTTGTAGTTAGATCAGTATCTGTTTCATAGCAATTGTTAGCAAGCGCTATATTTTGGAAGCCTCCATAGCATGGGATCCGTAAGGGTATTCTCACGACTTTGGACGCAGTGTCACTCAAATGTAACGCGCAGGAGCAAATCCCAAGACTATAAATATCACCAATTAAAATTTTTGAATGGCAAATAATATCTCCGTTCAACTTGAATTCCGGATGATGAAATCCTAAAAACATTAAAACGATTATTATGTTCGTCACTAATGGCTACCAATCGTAAGATTGACTTCCACGCAGCTCCCCACTCAATTCTTAACAACGGTTATCCTTTTCATAGCAGAAGTATGTCTCCATATTTCTTCTCTTTGACGTCTGCCATTATATGTCCCGAGTATCTCATCGGAAGTTTTCCTTCTTATCTATTCCTGTCCGTCTTTTTTCCATTGAATACCGCCACCAGAAAACGATTCATCAAGCTAAAGAGGCTAAGAAAACCTAAGATAAGGTTATCTCTTCTTCTTTTCAGTCAAAAACACGTTTATTTCAGATTAGCAAAACTATAATTAGACATATGCACAAAATTCCAGTAGAAATGTTCCCAAGTTAAAAATTTTAAACAATGCGGTGAGGGCCAAAGATCTTATTGCATGTTTGCTAAACTCAAAAATAAGTTTCGCCCCCATATCCAACGATTAATTGAAGCTCGGCGTTTCAAAATTTCCATTTATTTTCAGACCACAGAAACGAGATTGTTACATCAAAAGCATGACTAATTGCATGACGCACAATGCTAATGTATTCGGCGTGCATTTTTTATAACCTTTCACGACGAAAGTCTACACTAAAAAAATAAAAGGTTTTTTGCTGACTGCTTTTTTTGTCATAATATACCACAGAATTGAGAGGAAATGTTTTCCATTTAGCACAACGCCCTCCCCCGCCCCCCGGTCGATGAGAACGCTGTAATTATAATACCAAAATAGGATACCCTCATTACCTCATGCCGCATTAAAATTTGAATGGCAAACATATTGTCACAATGGTTCGCATGCTTGGTGAAATTGACAATTTAGCATGATATACTACACCATTGCTTTGAAATCGTACTTAAACCCATGGGATGTCCGAATTCATTTGATAAACTCTGCGTGTGCGTTCAAATTGGTCATAAAAACCGCATTAAAAAGTATATAGCCAAACCTATATTTATAACCGGAACATCTGGTTCTCTATCTCAGAGGCGCGGCGCCTGGATTCAGCTTCCCTTGGTCGAATGTTGCTCCGGTCGCGGAAAGACTTCCCCATCCTCGCCTGCATTTTAATAAAGATTGATGATAATTCAGCGAAAGAAATACGGCAAGGCTTTCTATCGCATCCAAACGAACGACTAGGACGGCCGTCACCATTATTTCAGGAGCTTCAACTATTATTACAACAAGTTACAGCTACAGCAGAATGTATAACTAGCCAATCGAACGGACACAGCTCGAGGTTTTTCTGATTCACTGAACCTACCTGAGGCATACCCTTTATTGGCTATACATTCGAGGGGCCTGATTTGATTGACTTGACGCGTCCTCGGCAGTTTTCAGCCAATAAATCGAAGTTGAACACCCTTAGTAGTATATATCATTACGATTAGCCATCAAGAGAGACATTAAAACTTATGGGACATTATTTTGAAAAACTGAAAGTCACTGGAAAACTAGTGAAACGTTGTTTTGTTGCAATTAGAATGAAGATTAACATCCGTATTTTAACCACAGCACTAAGAACATCTCGAGTGCCCTTAGAGTATGTACGGTCAGCGTACATGGCCGCATTTTAAAGCTGAAAATACCACCTGTGATATCTACGGCAATAAATGACCAAATAAAGATGGAAAAAAACGTCCGATAACACTATCTAGGCATTGGATAGCACTCTAAACACAAATTTTCTCTAGACTATATAAGAGCGTCAATGAGATAACAAATAGCATTAACTTTAAATTTCTCTAAAATAAACTGGGCCACATATTCTGCCCATCTTTGTAATATGGCTTTTTAATATGATTTCGGATGATGACTTGAGCTCGGCAAAGCGTTGACACCAATACTGAGTGCATTACAGAACCAGTGATACAGCCATGGGATGAGATAAGGATAAGAATCAATGAAGAGAAAAGGGAGGTAACGAGGCTCCCAAAAACAGAAACGCTATGATAAACATTAAGATAGAGGACAGATAGCTAAACATCATGCTCGTTGAGGGAAAATATTGGACCTAGGAGAGCAATTTTCCCATCTAGGAAGTGTAGACGAAGACGTGTATTGTTTAGTACCCTGCAAGACACCGCTAGGGTGTGTGGCAGGGGGTGAAACCAGACTAATTTTGACCCGAATACTTTTATCCCTACTGCGGTCGGACTATGTTACTCTGATCCCTTATCGTTCATGGAAAAATTGACATCTTAAATCTATCTTTTTTACACTGAATCTCTAATTTTATTGACATGATTACTCCTACCGTAGTACAATGGGGGTAATAATATATTTTCAACATCACTGCTAAAGAGGCTTCCTTCCAATTTATGCAAGAGATTTAATCTGTAATTTAACCTTCGCTCCGGGAGTGATTCCCAGCCTAGATGCTCTAATATTTTGGATGCGCTACTAAGTTTATCGCAACGACGTTGTGCAGACCTTAGCTCTTCAACGCTGCACACTATCCAATTCGGCAATCAATCCAACTTCGTGAGGATCCCATATACTTGCAGCATATTATAAATTAGGCCTAAACAACAACAGAAAACATTCCTCTTTAACCGTTTCAACACAGTTTCCCAGTACTCTTCTGATAAATCCCAATTTTTTGTTAGCTTGCCCACATATTCCCCGTCTGTGTTTCACCCAAGAGAGGTCGCGAGTGAGGATAACGCCTAGGCATTTAATTCAATTTACTCATTCCATTTCGGTGTTCCCGGTTGCAGTAGGCGTTCGTGAATTGCCTCGCAGCAAGGATAGTAAAAGAACTATGATGGGTCAAGAAGATTTGTCAAAAGTGTACGAATCTGATGACAGGGTGCACATGACCTCATTCGTCAAGGCACCTAAATATTAAATTGATGAAGACGGGATGGTTAGGACAAAGACGTGAAGATAAAGATTAGGGAAAACCTAAATATCGAGTGTGATTTTTACGGCTCAGAAACTTGGTTCTGGCGAGAGGATAGTGGTAGGACGGAGGCATTTGAGATAAGATAAGTGTGGGGAAGAATCGAAAAAATAAACTGAAAAAAAGGACAACCAACAAATAAGTTCTATCCGTGGGTGGAAAACAGAGAAGGCTTTGGGAGAAACCCAAAGAAGGCAAGAAAAATAAAGAATTCGCACCGCGTGGCAATGGCAAGTTGAAACCTACGATTAGAGGGTGACATGTTCGGCAGACGAAAGAAAGGGAGAAAAATGTTGGGCCTGTTGGAAGGAATAAAAATAGACAGAAAGTATGTGGAGTTAAAAAATGGTCTGTTGTAATGTTGAGTGTTACGGTATCAGTAGCTATCGCGCTAGACAGGGCTTAACGTGTAGCAATATTGAATTCATCGAAAACCCACCTCAACTTGCGGTTACGTGGGGTTTAAAAAATGATAATGTACGCCGCATGGTGGTAGACAGATCGTCCTGCTACAGGCCAGTGGACCCGGGTTCGAATCTCGCGAGACTCCTCTGTGTACCCTCAGATTCACACAAGCTATAATATTTTTCGAGGGTCAAATCTATCTGGTAAACCATATACGAGGTCTGTTCAAAAGTATCGCGAATTTTGGATTTCCGCGGGTTGTGTATATTTGATTTTAGATTTTTTTGGCATTATGTTGATACTTATGTCTCTCCTTATGCCGAAGAGTTCGGCCATTTTGAATATTCAGTTGATTGTTGACAGCTGCTTTGCTTGGGCGTGTTTTTGGCTTGTCATCGATTTTTGCCTGTTCCAAAATATGGATCAAATAATCTGTATCAAGTTTTGTGTGAAAAACGAAATTAAGTGCGCGGACGCATTCCGAACGTTGACTGTGGCATATGTAGAAGCTACCTTGGACCGAAGGAACGTTTATCGATGGTACAAAATGTTCTCAGAGGGCTGAGAAGATGTGAACGACGAAGAGCGTGCCAGACGCCCGAGCACGTCAACGACAGATGATAACATTGATGAAGTGAAGAAAATAGCATTCGCCAATCGTCGAATCACCGGAAGAGAAGTTGCTGAGGACCTAAACATATCGATTGGCTCACGCCATTCGATTTTTACCAATGATTTGGGCATGACACGGGTCGCCGCGAAATTCGTACCAAAATTGCTCAATTTCTACCAAAAACAGCAATGCATTAACATCGCTAAAGAGTTGTTGGACTCCGTCCGCGACGACCCAAATTTGCTCCAGAGGGTCATAACTGGCGAAGAATCATGGTTTTATGGGTATGGATGTGTGGAAGAACAAAAATTCGCTTTTGCACCATGACCACGCCCCTGCTCACACAACGTTACTTGTGCGAGAATCTTTGGACAAAAACAGCACACGCATGATGCCGCAACCACCGTATTCCCCAGATCTGGCCCCAGCGACTTTTTCTTGTTCCCGAAACTGAAGAGGCCCATGAAAGGACGACGCTACGCTACGATTGACGAGATTAAGACTGTATCAAAGGAGGAGCTGAACATAATCACAAAAAGTGACTTTTTGAAGTGCTTCGAGGATTGGAAAAACGTTGGCAAAAGAGTATTATATCTAATAGGGATTACTTTGAAGGGGACAAAATATATATTTATGAATAAATAAATAATTTGGGAAAAAAACACGAAAGTCGCGATACTTTTTGAACAGACCTCGTATGGCAGAGAAAAAGGAAGCAGGTAGGAAATGTTGATGGAGGGGAGATATTGAAAGTTCCGAGGGAAGTCAAGAGATTCCTTAGAATTGAGGTTTTATCGAGTGGGGAAGAGGTAAGATGAGAATGCTTTCGAATGGCACTTGTGCCGGGGGAAGGGGGAAATCATGAGACAGAGGAGATAATTGAATTGTGCGGGGAAAGGGCTTTTTCCTATGAGTAACGTCGTATGTCGGAGGGCAGTGCCCGGCTACAGAGGAGAAAGCCCCGGGCTCCAATTAGGATGGTGCCTTCGGACAGTCACACTTCAACATGTGCTATGAATACAAGTCGGCACAGTAAAGGGTCATCTCCCCTTCCCCCCGTCCTACCACGAAGTGCTGCATTCATCACACGCCTATAAGGAGGTGAAACGCCTTCCTAGAGCATTAACCCAACCATTAGGTTGGGTACTGTGGAGTGGCAATGAGAAATTACCCGTGCGTATAAATTCAAACGTATATATTTTTATTTATTTAATTATTTTAGTATCCTTCAAGCCACCGCTAGGATGTATGGCAGGGGATCTGACACATCCGACTAATTTTGACCCGAATATGACCCCTACCGCGGTGGGACAATGTTATTCTGATCCCTTATCGTTTGTGAAAAAAATGACATCTTAAATCTATCTGTTCTACATTAAATCTTTCTAATTTTATTGGCATGATCTTTCCTACCGTAGTACAATGGGGGCAACAATGCATTTTCAACATCACAGGTAAAGAGACATCCTTCCAATTTATGCACTAGAGTAGATGAATGTATTCGGATTCAAACGTAGAGTAGATGAATTCAGTAACGGACGTATATATGTCGACGGTGATCGAGATTATGCGATGGCTATCGTACTGGCTTCCCACCCAGAGGGCCCCGGGGGCGTCGAATATTTTTCAGTGGTACCTTGATGTGCTTGAGGTGGTGCTTTGTGGAGGGCACTTTGAGGGCGTACGCCGTCCGTCGGATGGGACGTTAAGCTGCGCCTTTCTTTAAGAGTAGGCTAATGCCAATCTCTCCAACCTTCATCCGTTCCTGTCCACCCCTAATGGCGTAAATGACCTCAGTAGTTGATCACCTTTCCCAAAATACTGCAATAAATATTGACATGATATCAGTTCGATTGCGAACAAAGAGAGAAATGGATTAAGTCCGGAGAAAATCCGCCAGATTCGTCAAAAATTGTTATAATAAGAACACAAGTGTGACAGGTCTCTTAGGGGATTTGGGCTGGGAGCGACTAGAAATACGAAGAGAACAAGCGAGACTTAACTTTTAGAAAGGTTCAAAACAAACGAATTTAGCGATGACACTGAAGGAATTATAATGGCCCCCAATGGTAGATCAGGCCACAAAGATAAAATAAGGGAGATAGATTCCAGTAAAGATAGATACAAATACTCATTCTTTCCCCGAACAACCAGAAATCATAAAAGTAAAAAACCAAAGCCACTTTAGAAATATTAAAAAACATTTAAATTACAAGTCGGAACAAAATTAAACATTGCAAAGATATCAAGTACATTTGCAGGTGCATGTGTATGTTAGTAGGTAGTTTGAGTGCTTGCATGTGTATGGGGTGTAAGGGTTCTTGAATGAATGTACACCATGTTTTATTTTTGGACTGAATAAATTTGTGGCTTTTGCACGCGGTTTTTTTTCCTTTATTACGGCTGGTGCCCTTACACCCCCCGCCACACGCCCTTGCAGCACCTTGCGAGGTATTAAGTGCCTGTAGATGTAGATGAAGAATCCAATTAGAATTTTGAGAGTGAAGGTATTTTAATTGATCCAGTGGCTTTGCTACAATTGTCCTCCCCAACTGGCGAACATCAGGACTGGAAGCAATGCAATGACGGAGTCTTTAACTTTCCTCTTTTCGGGAAATGAGAGAGGGGAGTGGCGTGGAAGAGCATCGACAATTGCTCTCAATTTTGGCAACTGCAGTCTTACACAATAACAACAAGTCCCGTGCCACTCACTGCCGCAGTCTCAAGTGAACTCCCGTTTGACCTACGCATTGACGGCCAGTGTGCCAGAAATACAAACGCTCCACCTTGGAAACCTCTTAACCAGCTTGTCGAGTATACATTATGATGGATGAGAAACATCCTCATTAGTCCGGATAAACCCCTCCGAAAAAAATAATACGCCGGGAGTTTCGGATAACCCACCAATAAATCGTGACGCCTGAGTTCCCCTCCTTCCCATTCCGTCACCTAGAGCAGCCCTCCCCCCCCCATCCCCGTCCCCTCAAACCAACCATACCGTCGACCAACCCCACTGCCACCCACAAACAACAGGAAGCGGGGCCTAGGTTGGAAGCAGCGTGGCGCCGGTGATTTCGAGACCCCTCCCCGCCTGGACACCGCCTCCCCATCTCAACTGGTAGGGCTTCCGAGCCGCACGCGGACAGTTTGGGCGTCTCGATTCCTGGGACGACGCCGTGGGGGAGGAATGTTTCCGCATTGACCCCCGCACCGGTGGACGGCCCTCTTGAAGTTCCGTCCAAATGTGCGTCGCGACTCCATACAGGAGGGAGAGCGGAATTGGGTCAGGGAAGGGCCCAAAAAGTTGCAAACTTAAACCAGATGCTTCAACAGTGAAGCTTTAATTAATAACCACACACCCGAGCTCCTTTGTAGCCTCAAGGATAACCTTTATTGGTACTGGGATATCTTCCTTTGATTAATTTATTTTCATCACTACAGGAAAATGTTTTGGATTTAGTTTAAATTATTGCACATCCTAATTAATATGCATTAATTGAAGCGTATTTCCTTGAGTATGCATTAATCAAACGCAAACTTCTATTTTCGTAATAATTCATTATTTTGTGATTTATTGAGGGTCCAATCAATTGCGTTCTGTGACCTCTGCCTGGCATTTCCCTCGGCACATGGATGGCGAATGTAGTGCCTTTTCTTTCGGAATATGTTATATCCAAAAAAATAAGATAACACTCCAAGGGTGCTCGAATAACAGGTATTGAGTCGAAGAGTCTCAGTTTTGGGGGGAATGGCATGGTGAGGAGGCTGACTTTGGATAAGCTTTGGATTAGTTAACAGGCGGATTACCATTTTGGTGTTAGCAGTGATGTTGAAAATGTATTATTGCCCCCATCGTACTACGGTAGGAGAGATTGTGTCAATAAAATTATAGATTAAGGGTAGAAAAGATAGATTTAGGATTTCAGTTTTTACACGAACGATAAGGGATCGGAATAACATCGTCCGACCGCATTTTGACCCGAATATGACCCCACGATCATATTTGGGTCAAAATTAGTCTGGTGTGTATTCACCCCCTGCCACACACCCTAGCGGTGGCTTGCAGGGTACTATAAATAAATGAATAAATAAGTAAATAAACGTACTCGTTTTCAACCCCAACGAACCGGGTTCCAATCCCGGTGGTGGCCGGATATTTCAGTGGCATCCCGATTCCTAGTTGAAGTGCTATGTGGAGAGCACTTTGGGTGAGTACGCCGTCCGTCGGATGGGACGTTAAACTGCGGGCCCCTTGGCGCCTTTCGTTAACAGTATGCTAATGCCGGCGCCGGGTTACTATCCACCCTTCATTCTCATCCATCTCTAATGGCGCAAAAGGCCCTAACTCTCGGTCGCCGCCCCTTGCGACTACCTCAATTTAGGGGATGGAGACAACATTCTCTTTTCCTATGGGGTAAACCATTTTTTGCAGCAATATCATTCCTGCTGACTCCGAATAATAACCAAACACCTGTTTCACGTCATTAAAATCAGCCAGCGATGTTTACAGAGACCCTCCGGAAACATAGGCAAAACATAAATAAAACATTAAGACAGCCTTTCTTAATTGAGTAAAATATAAAAATTGTAACGATAGAAAATAATTCATTCATTGACACGTACTCCTGTACCGACGATTGGGGAGTATCGGGATGCCCCTTAAAAATGCTATACACGTCCCACAAGGACTTAAAGACTTTTAAGGGTGTTCTAGACAGCATAAACGCCTTTTAACTCACATTATTTGATTATTCAGCTTTCCAAATTTTCTAGTCTCGTTTCATTTTGTCCAAAATATCTATTTTCTTCCTCTTTCCAGCTGACTTCACACAATCTCTTCCAACGCACCCTCAACATTCCACTGACAGGTCTAAAAGTTTTCATCCACTTTCGCCACTTCGCCATCATCCTTAAATGCAATTACTCTTGGAAATAGATTGCTGGTCATTTGCGTTAGAAAATTTAAAAGAAACCTGAACAAAATGAGAACACATTTATGTATTTCCAGCAGTTAAAAAGAAATAAATAAATTTCTCAAAGTTTCATTTTTAAATACAGCTATCAATGAAACGAGAGGGTATGAGCACTTTCAATGTAGAAATGAGAATTGTGATAGAAAGGATGATAATGGAACACTAATTTATTCATTATTTACTTTGTACTTGATGAGCGGATCCATACGTGAGACACGGGGTTAAGATAAATATTTAGAAAATAGAAGTGAGGAATTTCTTAAAAGTTTTGATGACAAGCAAAAATTAATATTTATAATGCAAATACAATTAGATATTACCGTGCATTTCCAAACGACTGATGCAGACTTTAAATTATTATTAGATTTTATTGTTAATGATTTTTTAAGCAATTCGATCATATAATTCATCGAGATATATATAGCACTAAACTCATCCGAATTCCAATCGGTAAACATAAATATTAATGATAATAACTTTTCGATCATCCTCCTATTCCATAAGAAACTCATTACACAGCACAAATACGCAAAAGCCCATTCATCACTTCGGACCGCGATTCACTTTAAAGTAAAAGCTATGATTTGCAATGCATGACGGATTTACGTCATAATTAACATCTGAAAAAATAATCGCTAAGCTACATTTCCCGTCTTCCTATTCCGGCAAATTCTGAAAATAATATTCTGCCGGATTTTCTTCCACGCTCCAATCAATTTTAGCCAGGAACATACGGGAGGCATGGTCCGTGGAGCAAATAGTGCGCTCTAGAAGGGACTAATTACACGTGTAATAAGGAATTACACGTGTAACTAGGTGGAAGGTGGATTAATACGATTAACATTTGTCTTGGCGTATCAAGCGTTCACGAATCCACCCGAGGGTGAAACTCCCGAGTTCATGACTATAGACAAACCTAGTAAAACCAAAGCTAAGTGATTTTATGAGCGCCAGTTATTTATAGGGAATCGCAGGCATGATAGGGAGAAGAACAGGGATCCCTAAACTTACAAAAGTACCGAATTCTAACGCCACGAGAATGTTTGACCCTTATTTGCGCCTATGAGAGCTTTGGGATTTTTTTTACAATCGCTAAGTTTGGCCATTCCAAGTGACTGAGATTTAAGATGGATCCCCCCGCCAAAAAAATCCGTTTACAATAAATGGTTGCGCGCGCCTAAAAGAGTATGACGAAAAATCACGTCTCGAAGAATCACAACAAGCTCGGCAGCAGTCAGCACCCGCTGCTTTGGGTGCTGACTGCAGCCGTAGCGGGGAAAAGATTACACACACACACCCCGTTCCCTCCTCTAAGGCTTCACACACACACTCTTTTGTTTCATGGCCCGGCGTCGATCAATTTTTCACGAGTGTTAGTTATGGCGTTGGGCAGGCAGGCGAATAGGAGTGTGGCCGTAGGTTCGGCAGGCGATGGGTCGCCTCCTGCCATTCCCCCCCTACTCTCCTCTCGACGAAGACGCGCCCCCCCCCCAACCTATCCTCTCGCCCACGCGCGACCCTGTAGCCACTCCTCCCCAGCCGGGGTGGAAAACAATATTCGCCCACGCGCCCCTCCCTCCCCCCCTTGCTCCTCCGCCCCCTTGGTGAGGTTTTTCCAGTTCCGCCCTTGGCCTTCGGGAGTCGCCGAGCCTCGGGACAGTCCCTTCACACGCCACGGGGAGGAAATTTTAATGGAGTGGCGGCTGCGCTTGCCGGCCGGGGGACACGCCACAGCCATAAGAAGACGAGAGAGGAGGGAGTAGAAACATTTTACGGGACGCGATGTGCTTTCGAGCCGGATGTCTCGCGTTGCTCTCCCGAGATCAGTGAGCGTATGCATGCTTATGAATTTCAAAGCAGACTGGAACGAAATACGTGCGACACGGAAGGAGGGGGGAGAGAGACAGGGGCTGCGACCAATAACACACTCATATGTTCCCCCATTAAAAAATTACGGAAACTGTTTGGAAATAAACCCGGAATCAGTCGTTAGTAGTATTTCACGGTATGACGAGAAACGATTCGTCTACAACAACACGGTTCGGTTGCACACGTGATTCTCTGAAGTGATTTGAAACTAACGAGAGAGGACAACAGCTGTGACGAATTCGTTACATTTCACATCGTTGCTACCCCGTGAACCGTCTCGCGATTATATCATGACATGGCCATAAACACAATTCACCTTCCAAAGGGTAACCCTTGCATTAGGATTTAAAGGCGCACGGCAGGGGATGAACAATTGCAGGTACTAAATGAGTAACGGCCATATGGGAAAAGGGAATGCTGAATGATTTAAAGTAGGGCAAAGTTTGATGAGAATTTCGAATGTAAGCAATTTTCTGGAGCTGGAGGAAGATTTTAAGTGCAACAGACACGAATAAGATCCGGCTTCACTAATTCCCATCACCCAAAACCATCATATAGTATGATCCGCAAGATTTACGAAGTCTTTTCAAAAAGTTCCAGAATTTTATTTATTACAAAAAAATACTTCGCTAGCCAATTACTGGTCATGTTCCCCTTCAATGTAGTCTCATCTCCAACATGTACCGTCCCAACATCCCAACCGTGTTTCCACGTATTCGTTACTCGTATTTAACCGTAAGTGGTCATCATCATCTGCCGGCCCCGGCGGCGGCGGGGTAACGTCTGCCAACCCAGGTGTAGCGGGTTCGATTCCAGTCTAGGTGTTTTTCAATTGCTACCTAGGGCTCGGGTGCATGTAATTGTGATATTTTTACATCAATGTTCAAAGTTCGACGCAAAGCTCGAAGGGCTGTTTCCGGACTATAGCAAAATAAGTAAATAAATAATCGGTCGATCAATCCTGAGATTGGTTGACTGCAGCCCCCCATCCTACACTAGCTGATGATAATTGGTGATAATTGGCTTACTTCCTCGTATTTTTCGCAATGTACTTTCTTGTTTATTTGTCCCATGTATTTATCTCTTCCTCTTTGGACTTTTCTATTTTTCCTTCTATTATATTCTTCACGAAACCATAGTGCCTCAGGGTGTGGCCAATCCATCTGGTTCTTCTTTTCTCTTTGGAGTTCCATTACGTCCATTCTTCGTCTGTTCTTCCATATACTTCTTCATTTCTTATTTTATCCGTTTTATTTGATCTTAAGCATCCTCCTACAGCACCAGGTTTCGATAGCTTCGTCTTTTCTGGTCTACTTAATTGATCTACATAGATAATTATCATTCAATGATTCTTGGATTCAAAGCTTTGGTATATACGTTGATAACATGACAACGGACCACAGTGGAACGCTATTGATGGTCAATTCTAAAAGAGACAAGCACTAATTATCGTTGATGGTAAAATGGTACATAAAATGATACGCGCGGAGCGCATCAAAGACAGAGAGCACATAGGAAAATCCTCATTTCGAAAAAATGGAAACCATATGGTCCACATGTCACACGTTTTAATTCATCGCTCGCGAAGTATACATATATGTATAATAACGAGGGAAGCGACGCGGAGGCAGGAGGACGGCGACGAGTGATGGGGACGGGAGAAGCGGCCGGGGGGAGGAATATAAACAAGCGGGGAGGATGAGGGACACAGCACCATTTTTGGAAGGGTTTAAGAAGCAGTCCTGTCTTGCACAATAACCAGCGTGATGGCCACACTCACGTGCCTTCGCGCGAAACAACATTTTTCACATCTTGACAGAAACAGCAGAGGGGCAGAGAAGGAGGAGGCAGGCGGCAAATCAGGATTGTATGTAGATTGATTCCAGGACTTCTCAAGTCCCTATTAATCCAAGGCACACCTTCTCTCCAGAGCAACGCCCAGAGTAGAAGAAAAGGAAAAAAATCAAATTTCGGAACTGTGGCCACCAAAGAGGGGAATTCTTCACTTACGTTTTTTCTCACTCCAAGCAGACGAGCGCCACAAAGTAATTACAAGAGAGGAGGATGTCATCAAGAAGTGCCCTCTTACATGCCCTAAGCCTTGATTTGCCTAGTTCATTTCGCCAAATGCACCAGTTTGAGGAGATACCTAGCAATATTCGTCCCGTCACCTCTTCTGAAGAAAAATGCTCCTGGTTAAGGACTTGTTGTACGAGGGTAGGCTGAAAACTAATGCACACATGCAAGTAGACCGCAAACAAAATGAACTTCAGAAGCACTCCTGGTGGAATGTGGAAGTAACATTCCACCTCAACACGCATGCGCAGGTTTGAGGTAGTTACATTCATCCAGTGTATTTCGAGAAACGGAAGAATGGAGACTTGTTCTAGCGCCATGTCAACGCGAGTTAAACAGCGTGCTGTTACCGAATTTTTATCTCAACCTCATCGTCCGAGGTGTAATGATTACCCTTGAGGTGCCTCTTGAGTTGACGAAAAAAATAAAAAACGCAAGGAGCGAGATAGGGGGAATAAACAGGGTTTTGTTTGTTCTCGCCTGCGTGGTACTCAGGGTGCACAGCTTTTACGGTATCCCAATTGTTCAATAATTAAGCCGACACGTTCCTTGGATATTCCAATATGGTTTGCGATACGTTTTTGAGTGATTCGCCGGTCATTTTGAATCAAATCTTCGGCGAGTTTGCGATGTTCATCGTCTGGGGCAGTGATCGGACGTCCGCTGCACGTTTCATCAACAACTTTTACAGGCTCGCAACCACGAACGTTTACTACCCACAAGGCGTTGCAAACTATGAAAAGCTATCAATGACATAATGAGAAACCTGAACATTTAGATCAAACTTTCAAAAGTATGAAGAAATACCCTGGATTGAAGCTGCGAAAAATTAAACTTCGAGGACATATGTGGCAAGTGCTTCCGAGAACTAAAAGAACAACTAAGCGCAGGGCATATATTCAAAACATAGAGACATTTTAGAGAATAAAATTACCACTGGGAAGCAGAAAGACAGGGACTACATTTTTAATCATTACCGCGGATTCTGACAATGCCATCAAGAAATGTGTTTAAAACCGCGCTCCAGTGTGGCGGAATTAACTTGCAGGAAAGGGACGCAAGGCCTCATTCTCCATCACTACTGCGGTAATTTTAGCCATGTTTTCGTCCCATTACGAAGAAAAGAGCCTTCAATTCAGCCAAACAGATCAAGTGGTAACATCCCGGCAGTAAATTACAGTGACGATGAAAGACCACCTTCGAATACGGTTCTAAAAAAAATAAAAGGTAAAAATCTGACACTGGCTTCTTTATCAAACCCTTGATAAGGCAACGGCCGAAACTTTGCAGGGGTTATAAATCAAAGGGCGGAAGGATATAACCATGGGCACTATAATTAAAAGAGAATGATTGATCCGCTTGAGGGAAACACGGGTTACTCATGTTGCTTTAAATCCTCTTATCAGGGACATTTTAGTGAGGACTTATGCACGTATATGAAATGGACGTTTAATGATACTTTTATAGAGGGGCAATTACAATGACCAAATCTGACAACACTGAATCTGAGAGCGGAAAAATGAGTCCTCAAGGAGTCACTGTGCCTATTAAATTATAGACACAGCGACTCCTTGAGGACTGAAACTTAAGTTTCTTTATGCGTCGCGGGGATCGGAAAGGTGCAGTGGCTAACGTACAGGCTTCACACCGAGAGGGCCCAGGTTCGAATCCCGGAGGTGGCAGATATTTTCCAGCGGTATCCCGATCCCTACTTGAGGTACTTTGTGGAGAGCACTTTGAGTAAGTACGACGTCCATCGGATGAGACGTTAAACTGAGACCCCTTGGCGCCTTTCGACAAAAGCAGGCTAACACCGACGCCAGGTTCCTCTCCACCCTTCCTTATGGCGAAAATTACCTTAGCTGTCGGTCCCCTCCTCTTAAACTACTACAATTTCTTGGTTTCCCGGTTCGGAGTTTTCTGAGGTGAGATTTTACTTGTCTGAGCGATTCACAAAAGGCAATCGAAAAGAAACGATCTAAAACTCTTATGACACCAGACAGTATGGATTGATACCACATTATCTACAATAGATCTACATCCTAAAATCAGTGACTTCAACCCTTCTATGATTTTCCATCATTGCAACAGGTACCAAAATAATATATTCCTGAAAAACGCATTTTTTTTAAGTCTACCATTTCTGGAATGCTTCAATTCTTAAAATTGGCTTCTCGTTTTTGTTCTAGAAACGAAATGTTTTTTTTCAAAACAGAGGACGCAGAGGAGGTTCAGGATTTATTTTAAAGATTAAGTCAGGAGTCAATTATACATACGCCTGGAAACACCGATATTGAATGAACTTTGAACCGAAATAGGAAAACTGATATTGAGATACTTGGGAAGGCGAGCCCGATTTTCCTGGTTAGCATAATAAAACCCGTTCCCGTGATTTACTAACGCTAGGGTGGCAACAAAAATCCAACGACAAATTTACATCGCATTTCCTAATTTTACAAACACTTATTTGAAACTTCCCCAAGTCCTCTTTCTTCAAATTTTAAATAATACCGAGATACTGAACCCATAAGAAAATAAATGCCATTCATGAATTAGAGAATTTAATTTCATCGAGAACCGACTTCCTCAAAACATATGAGGAATATTCCTTGTAAATTGACAACGGCTCCTTTGTAATATTTTAAGACACATTGCATAAGCGAACAAATAAGGTAACTGAAGCCACAAAGTTGCAGTCAAAACCACTGCTTGGAGAATACCTTCTTATTCTGAATCCTAGTACATCATTCTAAAAACTGACACTGAAAATATAAGTTAAAAAAACTTCCACAATTTAACTGCATACGTATGACAAACTTTAGCTTTGAAATTACCAAGAAAAGATACACATTCGAATAAACTCTAATAGATAAACGTAACCTCTTTCTTTGAAATATTATAAAACTTTTTACGTCGTCTAAGACTCTGATTTACTGGTGGACTATTCAAACACATAACGCGGGACGGATGAATGGGAGAGTGAAGCACGCTCTAGAGATAACACCGCAATCAGAGTTAATTTGCTATCAAACAACACAAAAACACGTTACCCCTTAATCGCACGGAAATTCCAACGCATACATAGATTTTCCATGTTTTCTAGGTGGGTGACATCCCTGAATACGGCATTTGCAATAAAAGTAGGACATGTCGTTTTCATCATTTGGCAAACCTATAATAAAGGGATATTATGATTTTTTTATTAAATACTTGCAGCGATGGATGGGGAAAGAGTGGATGTTGCATACTTTTCTCAACGTTGACGCACTGGGTACTTGTATTCGCCGAATGCTGGGTACTTGTACTCGAAAATATTTCGCGCTTTTCCGACCCTCTTTGAGTTTTATTACAACGGAAATATATATTTTTTTAATCTTTATCATCACGCGTGAATATTATTTATAGTTATTAGCGAGCGTCCGTGAACTCCCAATAATCTTCCCTCTGAACCATGGGGAAACTTAAAACCGAGGGAGAGTCGAAGGACACCCGCGTGAAGACAAATGCTCGACGGAGTTAAATCTTTATTTCGCGCGGGTGGGATCGGCCGAGACGAGGCTATTTCAGAGAGGTGGCGGCGATCACGACGGGCGAAGAAACTTTCCCAAGGCGTCCGACGAGGGAACTCTCGTTCCTAAGGATTCCCACCGCACGGACACACCTCGTCGCCGTAAATCAAAACGTTCTGTTGCATTTGCGAGTTGCAGCGAAGAACGTGCGTGGATGCTTCTCTCCAAGGCAACGCCGCGGAAGCAGCAGATAACGCCGCCGAAACAATCGTGAAACTTTCGGAACAAAATTAAAATTTTGAAAACAGAGTTACGGCCAATCACACAAACGGATGATGAATAAATTTTGAACTATCGCATAAATCATTTAAATCAACCATAAACTGCATAACGGCTACACTCGTGTATATGTCGACCCCCGACTTCGCACTTGAAATTCCCGATTCTTTACATATCATGCGTATGAGTCGACACCAATTTTTTTCGCCGAATCAAATGCTGCCAAGTTAATTCCAGTGAATAAATTATTATTTTAGTTAGTTAATTTTGTTAAATGAATTTCCCCAAGTAATAAAGACTTAAAGAAATATAATTTGGCACTTTTAACGGCATTTATCAATTGTATATAATAGATAAATATTTCGATTTTTTCAATATGTCTATAGTTTCAACCGTTATAATTGATGAATTAAAAGGAACGGTAACTGCGGCCGTATGAATATTATGGGAAGAATCAGCCCCAGCCGTAGCACTCTTAATAATTATTCCTTCTCTGAAGAAGACCGCTTGGCAGCCGAAACACTGTAAGCTTCTGGGCACCTCCCTAACCTTTCCCAAAGTGCGAGTTACAGGACTAACGTCGGAAGAGATTCCACGGTAGACCTGTTCGGGTGAGTGAGACTTGCAAGGGTTAAGGGGTTTACGCATACCCAAGCAAGTGAGTGATTGGCGGGCCACTGGCGCAGAGGGAAACCTCTCGCAAGCCCTGGTTGTGTGAGTGCTTGATAAGGGCGAGGGTCAATGCAATCTAATACACCTTAGCCAGAGCGTTTTTGTTATCATATTTGGTTTAATCATTTGTTCTATTCTAACCCCCTATATCGTTTTATTTTTATTTAATTTTAATTAAATATTTATTTTTCTTCTCTAATTTCCCTCCCCATATCTTTTGCCCATTTGTAAGAGTACGGCTGGGGTTGATTCTTCCCATAATAGTAATCATTGATAGTAAGGTTTGTTGAGTACGTTTCGAAACACGTCGCCTGTGCCGCGAGCACTGCCCAAATGTTAATGCTACTATCGATCGCTTTTACCACTGTACTTGCAAACAAGCAGTCAGCCGCGGAGGGAGAAGTTTTTTGTGGTAAGAAAAGTCATTACTATAAGGCAGTAAAGCGACCCTGTAGATGTCCAAGTCGCATTTCAAAATAAAATTTCTTTCAATTACCATAAATGCTTCTCGTGTACTAGTCAACCCTTGATTTCTATGAAATTTTATGTTAAAAGTCGAGGGTAAATCATTTCACTCAAAATTCGCTAACATATCAGATGACTGAGCTTACCACTCATTCCTTACAACGCGTTCATAAACGGACATCACCTGGACAACGACTACACCGACTTCACACCTCACCCAGCACCCTACACCTAGACGCCAACTAGAGATGAATTACGAATTACCAGAGGAAAGTTAAGATGAATTAAAAGGCGATACAACGTTTTGCGTTTAAAATAAAGAAGTGATCAGGGAAATCAGTCTTCAATTTGTCTAGCTTCCAACTGTCTCCTCGTGTCTCGGCTAACGAGATGGTTCTATTGGTGGAGGGGGATCGAGATGGTGCGGGGGCTAACGTACTGGCTTCCCACCCTGAGGGCGCGGGTTCAAATCCCGGCGGTGTTGAATATTTTTCAGAGGTATCTCGATCCCTACTTGCGGTGCTTTGTGGAGGGCACTTTGAGTGAGTACGCCGTCCGTCGGATGGGACGTTAAGCCGCGGACCCCTTGGCGCCTTTCGTAATGAGTAGGCTAATGCCGACGCCGGGTTTCTCTCCACCCTTCATCCTTTCCTGTCCTTCCCCTATGGCGCAAATGACCTTAGCTTTCGGTCGCCTCCCCTCAAAACTACTACTACTATTGGTGGAACACAGTGCAAAATTCCCAAGTCCTTGGCGGATTGGTGAATTTCCCAAAACAAGATGAACCAAGAACGGGTATTTAAATTTGAATATTTCCCTTTCCGAGAGAAAACTCAAAAGCACTCTCATATAGCTGGCTATTAATGTGTTTATACGAGGTAAGAGTCATCAATTCCGCAGAATTAGCTTTAATCCCGATACATTCTTCCATTCCGGAGAATTGAACAGTGGCTTACGTGCAGCGGTTCTCATGATCCACTCGTAACGACGGGGGTTTCATAATCCAAGTCGCGAAACGAGCGACTATTTTTGAAAACAGTAAACTATGGTTAACAGTTGATTATTCACCGAGAGGACGAATAATCAAAGTTCAAACGCTATCAATGAGGAAACATTGTGAGTGAAAAGGAAAAATTCAATTGGATCACGCAGGCAGACCCGCGATGGGTATTAACAATGTTGATGATGATTAAGGGCCAAATAATAATCTATGTTACTTATTCTAACGTACACATTAATCAAAAAAATAAAAACTGCTAAACCAATCGAAAAGCGCAATAACAGACTCTTCATATTGAGGAAATAAATCAAAGAAAAATGAAAAAGAAATTAATTGAAGAAATAAATACGCGAGACTCGGAATACGTCATGATTTTTGATTAATTTATCAGATAAACAAAAAGAACGTTCTTTTGCGCATTGCTTTCCCACGTACATGGCCTTGAGATGTAGGGCCTGGGAATTTTTATTTTTCCCACGACTAAAAAACTCGATTCTTTTATTTTTCATCCAATTGGAAGTCCACTTAGTCCACGGTTCTTCACAGTTTCCACATCAAAGTTCAGTGGACCGCCGTTTAATTCTTTCCTTCTCGCTCCCATTATGTCAGAAAAGCGTTAGTTTTCCCTGCAAGGAAAAAAACGCGTCTGTTGATGCGAAAGAAACCCAAATCGGGAGAAAAGAAAGTGGAAGCAAAACGACTCGCATTCGAAAATCACGTTTTCCGTCAGTTAATTCTTTCCCTGCGACTGGAAAGTCTTGCTGCCGTTTTGAACGCGTGGGAAGCCACATCTGGATCCCAGGAAAAAAGATCCAGGCTAAGGGAGATTCCCTTAATGAATATTAAACGCCTCTCATCCATGTGCGAATCTTTCCGACTAATTTCCAGGATTTTTAACCTACATTATGTTTCATTAGTTCCGAAATTAAATAAATTTCTTCCCAGTTAGGTTCTATATTTTATGTCTTGCGCAGACAAGTGCAGAAGAAAATTCAATCCCTTGGGAAAATAACGATAACATACAGATAGAGTAATCATAATTACCTTTTAAAAAGAAATGGAGTAAGAATGAGAATAAAGAGAAAAGCATTGTTTTTTCAGATACAATCACCTTCTTTTTTTGTTTCATACAGTTTAATGGAGTCAAGCCAAGGTTGAAATCCACCCTAAACAGTTTTAATGGATAATTAAAATTCCATTGACCTCCATAAATCGGTCAATCCCTAAGCAACATGTTCCTTTGTATTTATTTTCCAAGTTATACTCTCTCTCTCTCTCTCAATCATTCCTATGTTTACAGATGTTAAAGCATTAGGATTTTATCACACAAAAAATAACCTGATACCAAGATGAAATTATTCAAACTCTTTTGAAGGGTCTCGGCGCGCATCAAGAGTTTATTTCAACTCTTCCTCTGCCTGCATATCTTCAGATCCACCAAGCACGCCGTCATTAATGAGAGAAATCGGTCGCGTCGAAGAATAATTTAACTATATTCGCAGTTAACGATCGTTAACGTCACTCTTTAAACTTGCGCACAAAAGAGGGCCGAAAATAAATAATGCGATGCTCAAAGAGAAGCTTTTGCTCGACCGAGGATTTACGAGCTGAGAGTTTCACTCAACATATTTTATTTCAATTCGGAAGAGAAGTTTCCCTAAAAGGAACCGCCGAACCTCCCAACTTTTGCATTAATTAATTAGTCGTATCCAATTACGAGAAAAAAATCATCTCATTAGTTGGAATACTCTTGATGCGTGAAACCGGGAGGGTTATTACCAACCAAGTTCGCGGGTTGAGAGGAATTCACCCCATTCCTATATTTTGGAGAAAGCGAAGCGGTAAGTCGCCTTACCGAAATAACACATGGATTGAAAGCGTAAATACATTCGAAATATACGAAGGCCTCGGTTAGGAGTACATTCCCACGAGAGACGCTTCTGGCTCCCGTTAGTCGGACGTGGACTTCCAGATTTTGAAGGCACGTGACAAGTAATTCAATGCAACGATTTTGCCGCCAGCGGGCGTGTTGCAATGGGCCACAACACAGACAGGTTAACGGTTGACATTTCATTCGATTTGATAATCTAAAAAATGATGATATTTAAGCAGACATTGCTCATGTCTACGCAAAGCAACGAATTGTAGCAAAAGAAAGCATTGCCTGGCTTACCAAATTATCTTTCACTCGTTCCATTTGGAAATTCAACGATATTTACAGGATTGAATTCGTTATTCATGCACTTTTGAAAAGAAAATAAATAAAATTATCGGATTTCGAATGCCTCTGGTGCACTCGAAGTAGCTTACCTTTCCGTAAATCGTTGCGGTTGCACACAAATCGTTGCATTTTTCGGTAACATTTCACTTTGAAAAAATTGATCATTACTATCCAAAGAAAAAGGGGGCGTTTGAGAAAAACTATGTCGCATTATGTTCAAATCCCGAAATATAAATACAACGTTCTCACTCTAGTTTGAGCAAATTTTGGTGGTTATCAAGATTATTATTAGGTAATCTACCGGTTAAGGCAGATTTTTGGATGGTCATAATTACTATCTAAAATAATTTGTGACCCCTAGCAAAACACAACATCCTACTCTACATCAGGTCCCTCTTCAACTCCGAGTGCTTTCTTCCTCCCTTCATCCCGTCCAACATCCCTATCCTATTCCTGCCCTTTCCTCGTTTGCCTAACATTCTCCCCTCAATTACAGTCTTCAACATCCCACTGCCGGTCAATACCCCCTTCAGCCACTTTTCCTGCCTCCATAGGATTGCTCCCAACAAACCCCTCTCTTAGCCCACCATACCAAGTACTTCCTCGTTTGTTTTCTTCTCTGTCCATTTTACCTTCTCCATTCTTCTCCACACCCTCATTTCAAAAGCCTCCTACTACGTCTACGTCTATCCTCCTGCTTCATATCTTCACCCCATATCAAAGTTTTTACGAGTCTTTTCTTAACATCCTTACTCAACGTCCGCGTCATTAAGTCCCTCCTTCTTGTGAAAGCCTCTTTGCCTAGCGCAATTCTTCTCCTTACGTCCCTACTACTTTGACCGTGTTGGTCCAAAACACAACCGAGATACGTAAACTGTTCTACCTGCTCTATTTTTTGCCTTCCTATTTTAATGTTTATATTGGCCTTTTTCTTTCTAGAAAATCGCATAACCTTTGTTTTATTAATATGGTTATCAAGATAATTTCCTATAATTATACAACTGTTCACAATTATTTACCAAGAGCGAAGTTAAGTCTTCGAGCGATATGCATTCCCACCATTCTAAATGGCGATATTTTCCGCATTTGATACTCGAGGCTGGAGACAGCATAATTAATAAATAATAGACAATATTTTATCTCAAGCAAAATGAAATTCATCATTCAAATTTGTAGCTAATTTAATTCTTAAAGTGAATCGTCTTTAAACTATTGATACAGATGACACTAACTTATTGCATTATTCGCAAACAACGTGGCAAAACATGAAACTTTTGTTGGACCATGCAGAGTCAACAATGCCAACAAACGTAGATTTCCAAATAAACAATATGGCGTGTTTCAGGATCGGCATAAAAATAATCGATGCCTTGTGTAGACTTGAGCAATGTCTGTTTCAAAATCATATCATGTTAATAATTATTATTTAATAGACAACGCAACATCTTTTTCCAATGTGAATGATTCATACATTTTATGACGAAATAGTTCTGCCACGGAAAATCATAAAAAAAACGTGCAATACCATAGAGTGTATATTTGATTGGAAGAAAATATAAAGGAATAATTTTTAGCGTTATTTCCGCAATCACAATGAAAACAAAATAACTACGTCACTTCCTTTAAGTTAGTCATCCGGCGTCCGAGAAAGCGAGAAACTGAACAATTTGAAAAAGTTATTAAAACCCGAGAGAATACTTTTGGAAACCGAATTCATACCATAAAGTTTTATTGCTTATGATGTTTTTCTTCATTATATTATTAGACGAACAAAATAAATATATTAAATACAAATGTATTTTAGAGTCCCAGCAGGTGACCCATTTGAGGTCTACTGATCAGTCGTCAATCAGCAATCAGACTCTTTAACACATTTGAATAATGGCTTCTTCCTATTTAGACGTTCAATTACAAAATTACTACACCTATTCTCGTATTAATACCGTGTTAATGCTATGATAATATTATTCAGCGCACCCAAAGAGGCTCTGCAGAGCCAACGGGTTTCCAAATCCACCCACAAGCCTTCGATTACACGGGAAGCCAAATTTGGGGGTGGCTATCAAATGAGACCTGTGGATTCGAACAGCCGGACTGACAATCAAAGAACTTTTGAATGATGGCTATCATATGTTATTAGATACTTTTTCTTCTTTTATTCCGTCCTGGCAATCGATTTTAATGCAAAAAAGTGCTAGATCTAATAAAACAAGTCAAGACCAGTTACCTCAATGTAACGCATACTTAAAAAAAGCATGATTACAATTTTCGTTTATTAAAAAAGACATTTTGTATAAGAATCAAACTTCAGTTTTTCGAGGATCTCATATTTTTCTTGAAAAATGAATCAGGTAAAAATGGAAAGGCTAAGGGGGATAATTTATCAGTTGGATTCATGCATACTTTCTCGACTAATGTGTACGCATATCTTTGGGGTACACTGTCCGTTTGTACGAGGCGTTTGAATCAGTAATTAAGACATTTAATTCAGGTTTCCATTCCATCTCCACAATTCCCCGACCTCATCAGTATACTTCAACGCAGAATTAATAATAACAACTCATTCGTTTATTAAGTATACAAGTATGTTATACAATGCAAAAGAAAATCTCTTTTCAAACAACGATGACCCAAATAATGAATTGCTGCAAGACAAATCGAAAAGAGAAGCAATTACTTCATATCCTCATTCATCTACAAGTACTCTTATATATTGAGTCGATCAAGGTATTTTCAATTTCAAAAATTCACCGCTGGCACATAGTGAAGTTCGGTTTACTCCGGTGCCTCCATTGCAAACACACTTCGGCTGGGTAAAAAAATGCAGAAAAAAAGGCGGTGGATCATTTTAAGTTATAAATGCAAGGACCTCATAAAATCCTAGGTAAAATGGTGGGTGGGCAAAACTCTTAAAATATGTCCTTTTCCGTACCCATTAAAGATTTCAACAACTTTTGAGAGAACCCAAAATAAGATCAAAACACGTCATGAAAAGAAAATTAAGACCCCAAAACAAGAAAGGCACATAATTAATTAAATGACAATGAACACGGACACGCCACAAACAAAGAAATGATGAAATTATTACCTAAACAAAGCTTTAATAAATTTCCACGAATGATTTTATTCAACGTTTGAAACCTGTTAGTTTACCATATTATTCACACAAATCCATTGTTATGGCAACGTCAGACAATGGCTGTTAGTATGATTGACCAGTCGCATCACATAACTTGGTCACAATTATTCTGCATAGAGTGAGCATGGGTAAGACGGATGTCAATTCAATGAGTCCTTCTTAAGGGGAGAGCAGTGAATGACATTTTCAATGGTCACTCTTCATTCGACGAGAGTTTACCTTCCTTCCGTATCCCAGTGATGAGGTGAGGAAGGGCCTTTTAAGTGCATAATTCATCTGATCAGAAGCCTCCAAACTAGTCGCCAACTCTTTCACACTTTGGGCTCCATAAACTGCCAATCCACTGAAGATCAACTTACCTATAAAGAAGAAAAAAAAGAATTAATTTGTTTGCAACCAAACAATACTAATTCGAAATAGGCGAATGGAACCAACCAACAAGTTCATTACTTCACATTTTATCTGCTTAAATGTAATTTTAGCAGCATTATATTCACCGAAACTAATCCTATTTAACTTTCGTGTACACATTTAGACGGTGTTTTCTTTGATTAACTTTCTGCCGTCAAAATGCGATTGCCACCCGAATAGATTTTTTTAAGTGGTCAACAACCCGGACAACTCACATTTTGAAATGTCGAATGGGAGATCATGAGGAAAAATTAAAGCTACTCCATTACCAATCTCCACCGAAATACGATTTGAGTCCGAAAAGTATCCGACCTGCGTTTTATTATTTTTTTTATTGAGTCTATTGTGCCCGACGAATTTCTTCCAAGAGGTGAGCCGATCATCAAAGAATATTACTTTGCAGTTTTGAAAAGATTGCGTGATGCCATGAGAAGAAAACGACCGCGTCTCTGGTCAAGCGGTGACTGGCTTCTTCAACACGATAACGCGCCAGCGCATTCATCGAACCTTAAGCAGCAATTTTTGGCAAAACACAAGATTATAGAGAGCTTCGACAGCCTCCGTACAGTCCTTACATGGCTCTCTTGGATGAAAAAGCACTCAAAGGAAAGCGGTTCGACCACATCGAGACGAATCAGAGTAATGCGACGCGCGAGCTGAAGGCCATTCCAACATCTGCGTTCGCGGACTGCTTTAAGATGCGGAAACATCACTGGTAGCGTGTGGTTCAATCGAATGGGGAGTACTTCGAAGGATGCCACGGCCCGGATGATGCAGATTAGCATCAATGCGAAGATATGAACGCATGTCGGATAGTTTCCGGACACACACCGTATACGTAGTTCATCGAAACAATGAAACAGTTTGTGAAAGACACACAATTAACATTGGCATTTAGATAACAATCCTCCTCCGTTTATCTACAAAATTTGAAGAAGTACCAGAGGAAAAAATCAATCAAGACCATTTAATTTAAGATGATGAAATAGAAAAAAATAGTCTGAAATCACTCAAATTTCTTAAACACTCTGCTCTTTTACGCAATAATCATAGTATAATCGAAATTATAGCACAATGATAGATCACTGTACGTATTTATAAGATGTAACTACCCTGGAGATATCTCATCCTCATCCACATAAATTTCGAACAACCAGATTCTAAGTTCTCACGCAGGAACCGGGAAAGATTTTTGATGCAACAAGAACACCTGCCTTACAAGAAATGACAGGAAATATCAAAACCCAATTTGGAATATATATATATATATATATATATATATATATATATATATATATATATATATATATATATATATATATATATATATACTCATTTATATAGAAACAGATATAAGGAAAAGGGATAGGAACACACATAAAGGACGAACACAATAGAGGTGGGGAAGGCGGAATCGAACGGATCACAAGAGTAAAAATATTTCCTTGATCGGAACTCGAACACCAGATCTTTCCACTTGCCGGGCGGATGCTCTTAACCATTTGAGCTATCGAGGAAACGTAATTTACCCTGAGATCCGTGGGTCTAATAAAGAGCTATATGTTTATATGCTAAAATATTCGGCAAAGTAAGACCGCAGCGACTCATGTGGCAGTAGATAAAACAACACTGAAGATTAATAAACTTTCTCAGGGCCATTCCGCGAGTGGCAAGGGATATCCCCTATAGCTGCCATTCCGACTCCCGCTTTCGATTTGACATTTGTTTACATTCACTCCAGGAAGGAATAATATATATTCTCCAAGATAGGAAAAAGCCGGTTTTCGGTCTGGGAAACCTACCAATGTCAAGGGCGCATCGGAGAAGCGAAAAAAATAATATATAAATGACCGAGTTTTCTAAAACGTCCCGAGTAAAACAATGGCCGCGCGAGCGAGATGAACGCTCAGGGGAGGAATAAATGAAGTCGACCTATTGAAGTCGAAGGCTATATCAATCACAGTTGACCCATTCATTGAAAGCATCGTTCATTAGGGGGTTATCGGGAGGGGGGTAGAAAAGACCTTCCGCCGCACCTTCCATTGCACAACCGCCTCTATTCCTTCCGAACGTCCCCCTCTCCGCATTCGCAGACCGTGGGGGGGGGCAATGGGGGGTGGGGGCTGAAGGGAGAGCGTGAGAAGCCGAAGCCGGGACGTCCTCCCACACACGAAGCGGAACAATTATGCGCATCTTGGGCGCATAATGGCTCACCTCCTCCTTTTATCCAATGAAGAAATTTCAAGAAAGGGCACGAGGAAGTAGGTTTGTGAACCTAGAGAATGCAGGAAAAAATTGAAAGGATAAGAATTGAATGATATTGAAAGCCGTGATGCAAGGTAAAATTCTAAATAGGAAACACAGACATTTAATGCGGCATGAGAGGAGCTGAAGAATGATCCAATGAAAGATTGTTAAGAGCTGAATAATGGAATATTTTGTTCTTCCGGTGTCCTTAAAGAGGATGATCATTTCTCATCCGGTTTCACACAGGAACCGAAAAACAAGAGATTTGCACACTATCCATGGTCGAACCTGCAGCCTTCCGGATTAGCAGGTCCTGTTAGACTAACTCTTCCGGCCAAATTGTAGGAAAAAATAAGTTTACAATTTCTAAAGCGTTAAAAAAACCATTCATATTCATAGCATGGTGTTCTGTACAAATTTATTTCCGTATAAGGAAGATGCATGCACGGTAATAAAAGCTGTTGATTATGTACGGATACATGCAACAGCATAGAGCAACAAGCCTACATGGTTGAAGTATCGTACTGCTTATCGAGTCCGTCAAAAACCTATCCTATAGCAGAAAAACTACAGTTAACCACCCGAAAGTTGGTTTGATGGGAGAGGCTTGAGCTCATCTCGTCCTCAGATTTACGATGCTTGATAATTACGCACCACAAGAGGATGGAATTTAAAGAATTGATAATTCCTGAAATGAATGAAACCTCCTTTTCCCACCCAGATCGACTTTCTTGACCGCGGGACGACTTGTTTCCTTTCCATATGCTGCGTGCTTTGTGTCGCAGGGATGGTGCGTGCTACCCGCAAAATCACAATGCTTGGTCACAATTTACACATGCCCAGGGTTACCCATATTTGAACCTGCACCCGAACGTTCAACCTACCCTTAAGGGGTGACCATATGGCAAATTTGGTTTGGGTTCAGTATGGATGGATTTTGAGATGTTTATTTAAATATTTTGGCATAATCTCACTGTTAAATATTTACAAAAAACCGAGCAATCATAATCGAAAAATTTTATTTTTTTGTGCTCGCTCAAATTAAAACTTACGACAATACTGATGTTTATTTTCAATTTCGAGTCTCGGTATATGGCTCAAAATCTCTGAGGGAATACTAAATGTTACGCCGTTAGCTTGCTGTCCCATTACTATTGAACTATTGGGTACGTATCTAACAACACTACTCGAAATGAGGACAACATTTTGATATTTAGTCATTCTATAAGGTACGTAGAAAATAATTTTACGTCAGAAATGCTCAGATAGTGTATTTTTCGAACGTCATTTAATTTTTTAAGTTTTTTTAATTTAAACGGCTATTAAACGGATGGCCCCCATAACCGCACATTAGGAGTGCAAGTACAATTACATGTTGCAATAGCAATTACACAATCGCAATCACAACTAATTGATGCAATGCACTTAATTATAATGATGCAGTCAGTTCTCCCCAGTTCCCCTACCACTTCGTCTCGACCTCTCCCAACTGGCAAGAGGCCGCGGGTGACCTCATGGGCATTCCTTTCCGCATTACGATTAATGCCATCCGCGGGGATGTCATCGATTTTTCCAGTTAGATGGAATCAACTCCAGGAGGTCACGCGTACCATTCGAGCGGTGATGCCGCAGCCAGCAATCGGGAGGAGAGGAGCGAGCGACGGCGTGACGCCTGGATCGAGTTCCTTCCTCCTCCGGGGGAGAGAACGAAGGAAGCTTCGTCCCAATTCCACCTGGAGGAAAGATGGGCGCCTCCCGCGAAAACACTCAAGGGACCCAACTCGTATTTTTAATGGATAGAATGGACATTAAAAAGGAGTTTCAGCATTCAGAAAAAATCATTATTTCAGAATTTTACCACTCCCTTCTAAGTTGGAACATTAAAAGCTGTATAAATCCTGGTGTCGTATAATCACTTAAAGAGAAATTTGGAACGAGACCTCTAAATTAGAGATAGAATGAGATAATAATTTTACCGTAAGAAAAACTGGAAATATAAAAAAATCAAAACCAACACACAAAAAAACTATTTAGATTTGTTTTGATGTGCGAATTTCCCAGACGTGAAAGACTTATTCCCAAAAATATGCGCTCCCAAACTTGTGGGTGGCAGGAGCTCTCAATGGTCCAGATCACTGTGATGGAATTCTTATGAATTATTCAAGAGAGATTTGAACGCCAACAGGGTGAAGTGTTTCCAGTTTTTCCTCGAGAGTAACCCCATTTTTATAAAGATAAAACTCTCGCATTAAGAAGATTGCTACAGTTCAGTGCATGGCGCCTAATTAAGGCCAACGAAATCATTGAATTATTATTAAGGATCTTTGGAATATAAATTGTTATATTCCACAGGATCATAACAATGAAACTATTGTCGATAATGATATGAAATAAAATTCAATCGATAAATTTCGAGAGTTCTTTTTACTCGCCCACGGTTTCGGCGGAGAGTGTCAACAACCAAGGTGATGAATGACACTCGGTTCCAGAAACCATGATAGGTTAAATGAAAGAAGCGTGGCAATTCGCCTGGTTAATTTTATTTTACAAAATGGATGCAAAAATTTCATATGACGCCATAATTCATAACTTCAGTAATTTGGCTCAGCCGGCAGTTATCTGATAAGTTTCATTCAGCGCACGGCAATAGCAAAATTAAATTAGAAAAAGGTTAAATGCAGAAATTCCACAGATTTAATTGGAATTCCGTGACCAAAGTTAGTCACGCACCACGCACTTGAATCTCCCGACCCCGGTCTTGTCTAAGCGCCATTTGCCAGGAACAAACAATAGTTGCTGGGAAATCAACGTAGTAGATCCAATTGCGGTTGGAAAATAGACGCTTTGAATAGACGGAAGTGTAAGGTCATTTGAAAAATTATCCAATTTTGGTATTCTTTCGCCCCCAAGAAATAATATCAAAACAAAATAAAAAGATTTCCTACACAGAGTTGAAAAAGTAACGCGAGTTTATTAAGTATTCCGGGGCTAAATGTCGCCCGAATTGTCTTTTAACTCCTCTAAAGGTTATTGAAGTTTTAATTCCAAATTAAAATCAGATTTTACTGGTTGAACATTGCTATTCAAACTGGAAATTTAATTTTCCAGAAAACAATGAGAGGTGTGATGCGATGCGTCATTTAGACACAATCACAAGTACAGCGGTGGGACATAAACTTAGAGTAAGTACCAAATTCCATAGGGCTTAAGATATTTT
Organism: Hetaerina americana; assembly: GCF_022747635.1. Classification (NCBI taxonomy): domain Eukaryota; kingdom Metazoa; phylum Arthropoda; class Insecta; order Odonata; family Calopterygidae; genus Hetaerina; species Hetaerina americana. Next base: position 11,393,696 of record NW_027287427.1, read on the forward strand.
ATCATTAACGTACACAATTATGAACACAGTCATGCATATTTACGTGAATAGGTAATTATGGGTACGTTGGACTCATGTACGAAGGTTGTTTATAACGCACATATTATCTTAAGGACCTCGATGGATAATTAAGGTATTAACGAATCTTTCAAATTACGCGCTGTAAAACCCAAGGTAGCGCGTCTCTAACGCATGACGTTGGTCATGGGATTGACGACTGAAAAATGCACTGCAGGGGAAGAAAGATCACGCCAGTGGTAACGATATCAAATAGATAGTATAAAAAAATCACATAATTATCAGCGAAATTTTTAAATAACCGTGATCGCGTCCCAACTTTATTTCAAGAGCCTTAGCTTGCTGAAAATATTACCACACCCATTCTTCGTTTTAAGGTTTGCAACGACGTAAAGTTAGCTATGTTTCGTAAGAATGAAAGCATAGGTACTTCACGCTGACCAGCATTTCTACATTCGCTCTTCTTTGGTCACCATCTCTTGAGATTACGTATGCAGTTTAAAAGAAAAATGGAGAAAATTCCATAATCGCTTCATTAAACTAGCAGGTAACGTCCGCCCTGATGAAACCCTGAGAATCAATCCAATTCGGTAACGGTATACTATTATGAATCCGGCGTTGAGTCAGAATAAAGTTACTGCAAAGAGGGAGAGGCTTCGGCAAATCTATCCCTTCGGTAAATAAGTAGAAAAATTCGCAAATGAATGAGCATTTTAAACTGCCGAAAACCGGGAGAGGGTTTGGAGTAAATAAATTTTTTTTCTCACCTCTTTGGAGTGTAAATAAATAGATAAACAATCTCAATGCACAAAGGTGAGGAATTTAACGGATTACACAGCGAAAACCTTTCCGAGAGCACGCAGTTCCATTACCGAAGTGCTAATAATCTTCATTCAAATTTCCTCCGAAGCTGACTAAGCCATAAGTCATTTTCCTTAGAGTAATTAGTATAACAATAGTCGATTATGTGTTCCAAGGTAGGAAGGTTCTCATGATCTCACTTGCACAAAGCTTAAATCAAAGGCATTGACTGGCTCTTGTGTCATATCATTGATTCTTGTGAACTTAAATATGTAACATGGAGCCTAGAATCAGCTGATTCACATGGTCAGTTATGACGACAATTAATACGAAATGGAATGTACAAATATTTCAGAAAACAGCGAGTTTTTTATCTTATAAGCGTGCGGATTAAACCTATGTGACCGCTCTGAAAACTTTCCACTGACGTGAACGATACCGCAAGATCATTTTCACGTGGCAATCAGTAAAACATACATTTGACTTAGTGCAGATTCCAATGATGGGAATATGTTATATTCATCTCAAAACTTACAATCCAAAACCATAAGGTGGAAATTTTATACAACGCGGATACTAAATGTAAAAGATGATCATTGAAGGGATATTTGCTCATCAAATATTGATAGACGGAATAGTGAGTAATTTCAGATAAAATTAATCATTATGAAGGCAAAGTCACATTAATGAAATTGATTAATTAATTATAATTAATTAATTAAAAAGGCAAAGTCACATACTTATTAAAGTCGATAAACTCAATATTTTGCAATCATGACGCATCAAATTAAAATATTGATGAGTACACCATGGCCTGTTTACTTACTGCACACAAACTACGACTCAACAGGCCCCAGATCCCAAACTCTTCATGAAAAGGCAACGGAATTGATTATGAATGGCTAATATTAAGGATAATTGGGGAATGTGGCGGGACATTTTCGACGCTTCCATTACCTATGACCCCTCAGACAAGACTGGGAGGGGGATCCTGGCTCTAATCGGGTGCACAGCGAATCGACCGTGGATCTGTCACAATAGCGTACCTACCGACGCAGAAATAGACTCAACACTCCCATGCATCCTGACCCGATATTTTCTCGGGAGTTAACGGTTCGCTGCGAAGAGCGGAGGCGACATTTGCGAACCGTGGAGTTGAGCAAGCTCCCCTCCATTGTGAACGCCCCGCGAATTGACTTTGATACAGACAAGCCGCCAAGTTGAAGGTCTGCGGGAGTTCCTGCCATGTCTCTACAGTGTTCCTGCTACCTACGTTGGCCAACGAACCACAAAAACCTGAGGTCAAAGAGCCGACGATAACCCGCACCATCAATCACGACGACAAGTGGGAAAAGTTTTATTTCATTGAAAAATGCGTCATCTCTCTTGCCCAACCGGTGGGCGTGAAATATGTATCCGATTAGAAGCGTCACTCGACGATCGTGCCTTATTAATTGGTCACATTTTGTTCCCATTGCAATCATGTATGTTTACAACTGTTACCGATACCGCAAGTTGTATATACTTCCGACGGTTGTATACGAAGGCAGGGAGAAAACTAATGCTCACATACTTGTAGATCACAAACAACATGACCTTCAGAGGCAATCCTGGTGGAATGTGGAAGTAACATTACCCCTCAACAGGTATGCGCAGGTTTGAGGAGGTTACATTCATCTAGTGTATTTCGAGATGTGGAAGTATGTAGACGTGTTCTAGTGCAATGTCAACGCGAGTTTAACAGCGTGCTTTTACCGAATTTTTAACTGCTGAAAAACACTGGATGAATGTAACGACCTATACCTACGCATGCGTTTTGAGGGGGATGTTACTTCCACATGCCACCATGAGTGCTTCTAAAGGTCATTTTGTTTGTGGTCTGTGAGCATTAGCTTTCAGCCTACCCTCGTATAAATCCGAGCAGTGTAAAAAGTAAATTTGCCTGAGAATGCAATAATTAATACCATAAATTAAGGCTATTTATAAATCAACACAGACGTAAACATCAATGATTAGCGAATAAAAGCAGCACTTCGATTTGCGCTCATTCCATATGGAAATAGAAAGATAAAACAAAACCAACTAACCGTAAAACGGTTTCCACAAAACTGAACAACTTTCGTAGTCTAGCGGACTATGCAGGATGACCACCAGCCTCATTAAACCGAATGTGTGATCCTACCGTGGAAATCTACACGAAGTAACAATGAGTTTTCACCAATTTCATGGCATAAGGGCCACAACATGCTAATTCTAAAATACGTAAGATTCCGAAACAATTGATACACTTTCTTTTGGATTTTTCCATACAAAGCATGCGAGAGATAAGGTTATAAACTTTCCCAAATTATGTTAATTAAACGGAACCGTGAAGAATGAGTTTCCGCTTGTTGGCTCTTGTTCAAGAACGAACTAAATCCTGCGCCTTGCAACAAGATGACCGCGCGAGGATCAACGGTCCAGGAATGTGATTCAACGGTATGACGAGGATATCTGCACGAAATATTTCACTTCCTCACGCCCATCTAAATAATTACACACACCTTGAGACCGTCAATACATTAAATAAATAAACTACATTTAAGTTCCTCAGCAATGTCTTCTCGGCAAACTCTAACTAACTTAAGACATCTCAGTAGTTTACTAATCAAAGGAGGCAGAAATTTGAGAGAATGGATGAGTGTTACTCACCAGACTAGATATTTAATACAAGTCAATAGTTTGCAATTAAAAGGTTATAAAGGCGAAGGAAGTAATCGAGGATAGGGAAATATGTAAGATATAAGTAGAAGTGAGTTTACTGAAACATCATAAAAAGCACGATTTTCTCGATGGAGTTCTCACCCGAGAGTGCGTAACGTGAAGGGCATGTATGACCGCACCAATTTAAAACTATAATGAAAACGGTGCTGCGTTATATATCCGATAAACGTATTCTATTCGTGTATTATCTACATTAGCTCTCCACGAATTTCAACGAAATATTTGACTAGAGGGAAACCTTTCGTTGATACCCACGCGAGAGGTAGTTAGGCTTTTCGGTTGGGTAAACAGTCCTTGACAACTGAAACATACACAATGGATTCATTCTACGATGAGTGATATTCAAAGCTTTCAAGGATTTCTTTTTCGGAGAATTGGTGCATTCATCAAAGTATAATATGATTTCAGTTCCATTATTCCTTTGCTCAATACCCTGAGCGTAGCCATTAAAGCCTTAAACGGAACAATGCGAGGCAGAGTTACTTATGTTTTTTGTTCCGTATCACTTTCTAGGAGTTTAAATCCTTAGAAATTAAGGCAAAATGTACCACAGAATGCCGTGGTATGGGTTTATTGAGAGGCAATTCGGTCCACGTCAGTGTGTTATGTAAGGACGGGACTTAGTACAACTTGAACTTATTTGCGTACCGTTCATCCAATGAGAAGTTGAACAGAGAATCACCCCATTGCGCGCTTTTGGTCGAGAATAGTAACACTAATGCCATTCTTATCCATACCACACCTACGCTTTTTTTAGTGCTCCTTGCTCTCGTCACATCTATTCGTGCTAATTTACGCCCCACCATCATTGTCGACTCAAGGGTTGAGTTACCGTATCGGTCAGGTATGGTTAAGGCGTCACTGAACGATGGCGCAAGGCAATTACTTCAAATCCGCTTCCGTCGAAGGCATTCGTTTCATAAAATTAATACGTATACAACACGGAGAAATGGAATGCGACTATTCAGTAAATGAGTGATTAAAAAAAAAATATTTTTGACGCACTTGTAGAAATTACATATGAAATTATGAAGGAATATCTTCCCCACCAGCATGCGTACTAAAGACAACCAAAATAACTTTCTGGATCGGCACTGTTCAAAGCTAAAGATTTTTCGGTTTGCTGGCACTGTCCCCGGCCACAACTTTAAGAAACCAAGGTGATGCCACCAACGGAAAATGTTCTCCAATTTGTTCCCCAGTTGATTATCCAAATGACCTTAACATTGAGTGCATCCTACAATCACCCGCGAAGAGAAAATGCTTTATAAATATACACTGTGGCGCTTAAAGCAGCAATTATTCACTTTGCAACAGTTGAAGAACGCTGTTACTCAAAAGACAGAGGATAGGGACAATCTTTCCTCTAGGAGCAGGCATGAAACAAAATTCAAAATATCAATGGCATGACAAAGCATGAAACACGTTGCAGATCAAATTTTGCCTTCAAAGACAATTTTAAATTCATGCACGCCAAGTTAAGCAGGCACGGATAAAGAGAGGCATGAACTTTTTAACAGTTCTCTTTCATATAATTAATGTCTGAACTAGGACGTTTAAAATATAACTGATATCAAGACGGCGAAGACATTTTCAGATGCATTCCGATATTTGCTCGGTTGTCATAAGGTTAGAGGTTCAAGTTCAGTTCTCCGTCCGTCGGATGGGACGTTAATCGGTGAACATTTTGGGGTCTAATCGTGCAAGAGAATTCTGATTACGCTGGTATGCTCTTCTAAACTCTAACCCTAATATCGCAAAATAATCGTTGTATTACTACAGCGTAGGGATACTCTAATTAGTCGATAATCTCCAAGAAGGACGAGCTGAATTTTATCAACCATCTACATAGTGTGTTTCCTTGAGCTGCGACCGAAGCATCACACCAGAGGGATGTCAGTGGTGAGAGGGAGCATTTCACGTACCGACACCCTCAATGAGAAGCGAAACGATTACTCAACTTTCTTCCGATTCACGCAACGCTTCTTGACGTCATCTCCCCCTCACTTTCCATAGAAAAACCCGACTCATGACATCGCAATTCTGGCAACGCTGGGCCGATCCATGCCGAAAGAAATGCCTTACCTAATCGAAAGGCTTAAGGGGCCTGAAGGGTTGTTCTGTAATCGGAGGGGATACACGTAGGGCTTGTCCAAAAGTGAAGTTATGACGCACTGCGATTCTGAGTGCCGAGGGTCGTATCCGAAGGCCCGACCTTTGCACCCAAATTCAGTTTCTTGGGTACGTATGTGAGTACTATTTTGACACAGCTCATGAAAATTACTTCCGTCGCCACCGTCAATGGAATTGAGTGGCAGTTGTTGAAATTACCAAAACACAAGACGATCTGACAGCACGGAAGTATCAGGAAGAAAATCAGTAGTTCAAAATATCATTAAGGGTAAAATAAATAAAAATAGGGAGGATAGACTAACACATCTATTGGCAATGTTAAGAGTACAAACATTAACGTTCAATTGCAAACTTTCAAGACGTTTCGATTTGTTTTGTTGTTGCAATAAGACTAATTATACCATCTCGCCGGCGTTTGCAGTCTTCATTTTTCATTCATTTCATATTTTTTTCATGCTAATCAGTAAAAAAAAGAGCGGCCAAGGAGAACGATCGTCAGCACAAAAATTTCGCCCGGCGGTTGTTTTCGGGGCCTCGAGCTAAAATAATAGCAGAGAAGCAGTGGCGACAGCTGCAGGAACTCTCTTGTCTTACGAGACAAACGCCGCGTAAATATATGGGCCAGTCGAATATGATGAGGAATCGTTGCTATTTTCCTCTCAAGTTATCCGTTTGAAGTGACGCGTGAATTGCGCTAAGACTTTTTCCCTTAACTTTATTTCGGGGAAAGTCAATGTGGATATCGTCAAAGTGTCTACGTATTTATTTCGAGATTAAATCCACGCGTAATACTTCTCATCCTTAAATTTATTAGAATACTGAAGCGTATTGGCTAATTTAAGGCTGGCAGATTTCCTATTTACATACTAGATAATTTACATACTTGAGAAGACTAAATTAATTTGAAGGCGTAGCTGCACGGGAAAGCTAGGTAATATTGATATGTTGATTGATTGACGGAGTTCATTTAAATGAGCTCCTTGACACTTAAAATCACTCGACAACGTGTCTGTGCTGAGACTTGGTGATAGTTTTCTTTTCAGCTTCGCCTCCAACACTTGTGCACAGGCATGAAGAGGCGGCTTTATATCCTCGAAAATACTTCATAAAAAATGTTCATCCACCTCAAAAGGATTCTGAGTTTCCCCAAAAGTTATCCTCTTTAAAAACCAGCCTCTCGCTAGCATAAATACGAAGAGTAGGGGACCGTGTTCCCGTAAGATATCGTTCCACGTATTTTTCTCCGAAAGCAAAAATTTAAAACACCCTCCTTGCAGGCCGGCCATGCGTTTTACGGCCTCCACACTAAACTCAAGCTCCAAAGTTAAGGCGCGCCATCAATGCGAACTCATCGGAGGCCTTGTAATCGTCCCGAAGACAAATTTAAGGTCGGTCATAACCCCCATGACCCGGCCACACGGGTTTCTGTAAGCCCTGCTGGACCCCCTTACGAAGTGACCCATTGTTCCCATTGGTTAGCTATGTGTACATTTTTTCCCAGTAGCATCCAGAAGCTTGCATGGAGATAATCTATAAGCCTTGAAAACCCCATCAGTCGAAACGGGACACAGACAGCAAGCATCTTTGTGGCCTCGCGTATGAGACTGCGCTGACGCCTCAAGAACAGAACCTACGACCACAGAAACCAGGTGGTGTGAACAAGGTTTATGTTTTTATATCAATTTAACCGTTGGGTCGAAGGAATTCTTCCCTCCTGCTCCCACATCCGAAATGTTTTATGGTCTGGGACGAAGAGCACAATGCAAAGCAAGCGGGCGTCCTTCTACCCCTCCCCCATACCATCTCAGACACAACAACCACGTTCGCGACAAGAAATGACTATCTGCGGGCGCCTATTGAAGACGGGAAAAGGATAGAAATTGGAGATGTTTACGCGCAGATAGACCACAAAAGAGGCGGTTAGGGATGGAGGAGGTGAGGAGGAGAATGGATCTTACGCGATGGATGTGAGAGGGCTACACGCTATAGAAAGAAAGCTTCACGCCAGGGGAAGGAGGTCAGTTTGGCGGCCGGATAACGGTAATAGCGGCTTCTGCTTCGGGACGGGAAATACGGAATGAGTAGAATGGGCGGGAATTAAGGCAAGAGTGCCATTTAACCGCATCGGGCACCGTCAGGGGCCAATAGAGACGATGGAGGAACCATTGGATGGGGTGGGGGAAGGGGAATGGGACCGCGTGTGGAGGCGCTAGCATTATTAAGGTGTAGGCGGGGGTGTGGGAACGTTTGACCCAAGGGGGAAGGGAGGGGGAGACGACGACACGAGATTGAGAGCTTAATGACGGGTAGGGCAAACGCCGAGGACTGGGCGGCAGGGAGAGTCGGGCATCGGCCGGGAGAGTGTTCGGTTCTCCCGGATACACGCGAGGGTTTGGCAACAGGACTGATTCTATCCTTGGAAAGAAAACACGGAGCTGCGAGACTTAAAGGGCCGTTAGGAAATCGGGGTAATAGGTGCGCAAATCCCCACGAGATTCCAAAACCCTCCCCCGGTGTTCGTTGCGCATTGGAGGCCTTATGCAATACAAACTATTTCCGGGTGAAATTGTTTGAAAATGACATGAAGATCTAAGATTGGCTGGAAAAGAATACAATTTTGGATCGATCAAGGGCGGATTTCATTCGATGCCCGAGTAATTCGTGAATGTTAACTTTTAACTCCTAGATGGAATTTTTCCCTGTTAGCTAATTTAAAAAAATTTGAATTATCTCAAAATGCATACTGGTTTTTTTACGTTAGAATTTTTCAAAAGGAACGACATATGAACCCAGTCACTCGCACCCTTAAATACACACGTATTAGATGCAGTCCTAATACAAAAATTGGCAACTCATAATAAATGGATATATGATATCTTATTTTTAACGGCTATGTACATCCAATACCTATCTTAACTGGTAGAATGCCAACTATAATTATAATATTACACGGAAAATGTTGATTAATATGTTTACTTGAAAAATTTTCGATTTTGTGGTTGTACATTGACATCTGTCTTTTCTTTTCAGTTATGCTTTTTTCTTTTTTCTTAAGTTTATCATACGTGTAATACGAGGGTCATCCGGAAAGTAGTACCCGTTCGTGAAATAAAGACACAAAAGTAAATATTAACAAACATAAAAAATTTTATTTGAAAGAGGATACTTTAAACTACTTCTCAACATAATCTCCAAGCAAATTAAGGCATTTGTCATAACGTGTGACAAGTTTCTGTATTCCTGCTGCATAGTCCTTCGCCGCCAGCTCATTGAGATACGCGAGGGACCCATCTTGCACAAATTTTTGCATAATGCAGATGGTGTTTAACAATTTCATGAACAATTGTTCGAGAAACATTGGGAAAATGCTCACAGATGTCATCAATTGTGACGCGCCGATCGTTCCTCACGAATTCGTCAACTGAGCTCACCAGTTGGTCTGTAATGACAGACGGTCTCTCCGAACGCTCATCGTCGTGTGTGTTCCCCCTCCCCATGTTGAAGTTGCGACACCACCGCCGAACAGACGACTCGTCCATTACATTGTCTCCATACACCTCGTATTTTAAAAGATAGTCAACGTTAAAAGTGTTATTCATCTTGATATACCTGTATGACCCTGATCGTGCTCGTTTCTCAATAGTTATAGCTCAACATTAATATTAAAACCTCCACACTATTTGTAACAGCAAAATATATATGAAGTAATAGTTATAATGGTTAGCTTTTCTATTCACATCAGGTTAGGAAGAATCTATAAAAAACGCCCGAAAGAACATATTTACCGCAAGATGCGAACGTTTAATGTGCGAAGACTCAGAACATGATTTTAAACCTATTGCAAATATATTAATCGTAAGGTTTTGCATCCGTCATAGAAGATATAATACCGCCCCCAACTACAGAAGCAAGACAGACAATTGTCAGAAAAGGATAGATTCAAGTATTCGTGATTAGAGCGCCCCATTCGCACCAAACTCAAGGGGGAAACACTACGACAGATACTCGTATGAACAAGCACTGGCGAAAATAGTTAAGAACAAGCAAGTTGCATTTCCCCTCATCTCACCTAATAGCTGGCGCCGTAACGCACCCTAACGTCCCTTGGACCAGGTGATGGTGCGTCGTGTAAATTAATACATTTGTAAATATAGCTCATTTGTAAATATAGTTCATTTGTAAATATAGTTCATTTGTAAATATAGTTCATTTGTGAATCGCCTAATACGGCGTGCCTGAGTGGAATGCTACCCGGTAATTATTGACTGTGTTGCATGTGATACCATCTTTTTCAGTGGGATTTGTTATTTGTTTGTGTCTTAGTGCAGTCAGTGGAGTGGTTGCTAAAAGTACCTTCGCATGTTAGTAATTACTAGTACTACTACTAACCACTACGTTTATTAGAAATATGAACAGAGGATGCTGCACAAATAATGCCCACTCCACCCCTTACACGTGTCCATTTGGTGAATCATGGGGTGCCATGTGTTTGTGGAAGAATTGGGATAGATGTAGAATGATTGGCTGGTGACCTTACACTCCCTGCCATACACCCTTGAGACTGCTCATATGGTAGAGTATGGATGTAGATGTGATATTACCTAATCATCTAGTAGTTTCCTTTATACCCCTAGGATGATCGATGATTAAGGCCGGTGCTTATAAAACTTATCTTGTACCATCTTCCAAAACAATAACTAAAGCAGGTCTAAGACCGCACTAAGTCAAGGTTAATTTTAATTAAGGCACAAAAAAATTTTTAAAAGAGCATTTTAATTAACGGTTGAATAAATATGATCTATAAATCAGGCGATTCGCGATCAGGATTCATCCGTGGTAGTAAAATAAAAACAATTGGTCATCTGAAAAATAAAAACTTAAATCGATCTTGAAATACCAACTGTTCTTCAGTTAATCCATCAGTCTGAGGAATGGTTGTGAACTGCCCCGTGAATTATCTGAGATATGTTCTCGTGAAAGAAGAATTTTACAGTAATTTAACGTATTTCTTAAGACTAATTGCACTACTCTGGGAACGCACCCTGGATTGCCTAAGTCAAAACTTTCTTTTCCAGAACACCGGGAAGTCCTTAAACATCTGCACACGAGAAAACCGAGAAATAGCGACTTCGCGACTGACGGACTATAATTTCGAGACCTTTCGTTTGACCTTACCTCACTCAATATTCAATAACTGGCTACGTCATTTTCTACTCTTGTCATCCAATTTGCGACGTTTCTTTGTCCAATAGTTGGACAAATTTCCTCCGACGCCTTGGAAGCTATTTCAGCACATTCACACTCCCAATTAGGGCGTTGACCCTTGTCGGCCTTCTGATTCTTTTATTTATGCCCCATGTCTGTTCCTATTATTCCTGCCATTCCCAAACCCTCGCCTCCTAAATGTCCCCCTTTATAAGGCCCGGGCAAATCATGAAGACTCAGCCCAGGTCATAATTCAAGAAGATCTTCTTTTAAAGAAAGACCAAAGTTCATTCAAAGAGGCAACATTTACGGAGCCGGTCGAAGACTAATCTACTGGAATATTTACCTCATCTTAGAGGAAATATGCCTATTCCAGAGCTTGGGCTTAGATTCCGCTTCGAAGACGGTGGAATTTCATGCGAAACTTTCGATTGAGTGAAGGGAGATACGTGGGAGATCAGTCAGGAAAGGGGGTCTCACCAAAAATGAAGCAAAAACAACGAAATTTTGGCGGCATGTTCATAACCGATCGTGAAAAGTATATTTTGTTTTTATTTCTTGACGGACTAGTTTTTCAAAGCTTTAGTAATTATCCATACTAAAAAGAAAGACTAATTACTTTAATAAACACTATCTCACCTGACACATTACACAGAAGCACAAAGCCTGCAAAGTCTTATCACTGTTCTTAGGTTCGGTGAGGCCCATCTACAACGACTACCACTGACGCCATTCTGAAGTCTAATAAATGAATGCGTGTGAGTGTATGTGTGTGCATATATATATATATATATATATATATATATATATATATATATATATATATAGTGCCTTGCCCGGGAATCGAACCCGGAACCCTCCGGTCGGTAGTCCAACGCTGTACCCCTGGACTACCGCGACCCATATATGTATCTAGTCGAAGTAACACGAAAGTGTTGTATAACAAACTTGGGCAGCAACAAGCAATGTAGGAACACATAAAAAGATCACTCACACGTTATTTCTTGATAGTTTTAGATAGATTTCTTGATAGTAGAAGAAATAACGTGTGAGTGATCTTTTTATGTGTTCTCATATTGTTTGTTGCTGTCCAAGTTTGTTATATATATATGCACAAACAGCGCAATTAAATACTTGACGTGCATATGTGTATATACGAGTCCACGGAATATTCACACGCATATCTGAAATCTAATGAAATTTGAGCATTTCCTCCTTCCTTCGCAGTCTATGGTTTCTCCGGAATATCAGGGTGGGTACCCAAAAAATCACACAACTTGGTTAAGATGTCCGAAGCCACCAGCAGCAGCAAAACGCTCGGAATCACTGAGATTCGTACATACATGTCCGTGAACATGCAACACTAAATAGCGATTATATCAGGAAATGGGGTTACCTTAGTCTCTAGTCAAGTTTTAAAATTACAAACTATGAATATGGGAAAAACTTAGCGTCGTTATTTTAAATACATAAGGACATGTCCCTGTTGAATGACCAGATAGTCTAATGTTTGACGCTGAATTTTTCTCGATATTTAGACAGTAAAATTTAAATTGGTTATCACATCGATTTGATCCGTCGAGATCAGATGGCTTAGCACTCATTTAGGAGTTTATAATATCCACATATTTGGATCTGAGTCCAGAGATGGCACTATTTTAATACGGTCAGGCCAACCGGACAAGTGTTGCCGAGGAATTAATTAAGAGTAATGTCTCACCAAATCCTAAAGCTTTCAAATTGGAGGGATAAGGTAGATATAAAACGGAATGATCTGATCCACATCACCACTGGCGAGGATAGAGCAACCAGAAATTGCTCCCCCGTATTCCTCCACGGAATAATCTCCATCGACAAAGCAAACGATACATATCGATTCAAATCCGAAAATACGATTACTTTCGATTAACTTCAGATGGATTTTGAATGCCGGCACATGACTTATTTGAGCTCACCGAATCATTAGATGATCACGTTATTATAATTAGTAGGTAGTTAATATTCGGGAAGGGAGCAGTCCACGACAGTGAATTAAGCAAAAAGATTAGCACGGTATTCGGCCATCAATTTACAAAAATCCAAGTGGCGGCGATATACCTGTATGGTCGAGGTAGTTCAGGGGTAGAGTTGGACTACTGATCGGAGGGCCCGGGTTCGATTCCCGGGCAAGTCTCTCTGGCACCAGCAGGGAGTCCTTCCAAAACCTGCCTTAACCGGTAGATTATTTAATATCATATACATATATATATATATATATATATATATATATATATGTATATGTATTATATATCTGGCGTAGTCGTATAGATTTTAAACCTCTTCTTACACCCTCGTGTGTTTCACCTTGTTGCATGAAAAAGTTTCGCACGATTGGATAAAATTGCGATCTTAGGAATCCGGAAACCTCGGGTGTGATATAAATCTCATCATACTAATTTTCGATTCACTACCACCGCATTCATTCAAATCGCTTCATGTCACCCACCAGATCACTAAATTCACCGCAAGCCTAAATAAGATCAAACTAGACGTGACCTCTTCGATTAATCATTTCCATATCATACGCTCAAGACGTAAAGCATACACTTAGAAAGCTATCGTGATCGCCGGATCATGATAGTGATTGACTCCACACTTTCTATTTGCTGGATTTCGTGCTTTGTGAAATCTTCAATTATTGTCCACCGCCTTCTCTCCCGCCGGTCTGAGTAAAGACGCTTTCCTTCTTCTTATTTCGGGATACGAAAGAAAAATCAATCTTATCGAAACGATTTGAAGAGACCTGTAGGATATCCTGATAAATCATCAATGAATGGAGAGAAAGTCGGGAAATGGGTAGAAATGATCACGACTTCTAGATGAATGGAATTTGTGATACTTGCACAAAACTAGGTCGAGGAACTATGCACAGACATGACCTTCTTCAATCGCACCGAGTGCTGGAAATTTAAGCAGCATGACACCAAGTCCACGAATAAAGCGAAAATGATTACGCAGGGGTGTCGGGTGGCTGCATTTACACGAAAAAAAAGTCAAGAGAAACGTTACCGCGGCAAGTGACTCAGTTCTTTACCTTCAACTGGTATGCAGCTTACCTATTGACACCCACATAATTCCATGATGTCCGTAAAATGGCGGTGTGGCAGGAGATTCAAAGATTCTATGATTAAATTACGTAATTTTACGAGTCATTTCTAGTAACAGAAATTATGCATCGGAGATTTCGCATTTTCGCGCCATTCTGCGCCAGTGAATTGCGTCGAGGAAAGCAAGCTATTAAATCAGTCGAGAGCCATTTTCCCAATAATAGGTGGATAGTGCTGCGGAGGATTCCTATTCACATAAAACTCGGGTGTACTATGGCAATGCCTTTCTAACAAGCCATAAAATTACTCTGGTTTTCAAACAACTTTGCTTGAGAAGTTTCTCATCCTGATGTATGAAGCGAACAGTGACTACGGCCGTACGAATATTATGGGAAGAATCAATCCCAGCTGTACTCAAACAAATGGGCAAAGGATATGGCGAGGGAAATTAGAGAGGAAAATAAAAAAATATACATATAAATATAAATAAATAAAAACATTAATAAATAAAAAAATCAAATTAAATAAAAATAAAATGAAATGAAATAGGGGGGCTTAGAACAGAAAAAACGAAAAAACCAAAATACGATAGCAAAAATGCTCTGGCTAAGGTGTACCTAGATAGTTTTGACCCTCTCCCTTATCAAGCACTCACCCAGACAGGACTTGCGAGAGATTTCTCCCTGCGCCAGTTGCCCAACAATCACACGTAATAAAATAAATGCAAATAAATCCGGCATTGTCTAGCTTGGATTTACTAAATAGCATTGATCCTTGCTATTCTCAAACACTAAATTTATTCATTTATATTTTTATTTTTTTCCTCTCTAATTTCCCTCACCATATCCTTTGCCCATTTGTAAGATTACAGCTGGGGTTGATTCTTCCCATGATATTCCTCATCCTAGTTCTTCCTATCACACTAACTAACTTTCGTACAAAATTTCCAAAAAATTAGCAGACTTCTTCGAACCAGGCCCTTATTTCTTAAGATTATTCCAAATTCAACATTTTTAATATGCCTAAAATAATGTTCACGTAACATGGCATAAATGGGTATGCGAAGCTTTACGTGACCTTTCATACATTATTGATCATACGCCAATAACTTGAAAGAACTACCGTTCCTCCATTCCTGTAGTCCGTTTTCCGCACGACTCTCTCAGATTCACACATTTTATTTTCGACGCCCCCTTTTAGAAAATTCTGGTCAAAGAATCGACTTGAAAATGGTAATTGTTCTCCAGAGAAAACTCCGCTAATTAACGATTCTTTCCTTTGTCCGTCTGAAAAACACCCACAATGAGGAAAGGTCCATCAAAGTGCCGGACGGCTGGTATTTCTTCTTCTCGAGTTCCGTGATTCAGTTCCGGAAATCGCGTCAGGAATAACCCACGGCTCAGAAAGGAGGTATTTCCGGGGGACGCCGAAAACGACTCGTGTACACACGTACTAGAGAGAGAAATGAAGGCAATCCTCAAATGCCCCAGAACCCGCCAGAGCCCCCACCAAATTACGTGAAGATTCAAGACAATACAGGACCTATGATGTCTACGTCTAGAAATATTCCATGAATATTTAGAGACTCTCTCTAGGATAGACACAAAAAATAATACTGCTATCTTTTATCAAAGACGATGAGAAACTGGTCGATGAGAAACGTATTTTCAGAGAGATACGTGTTCGACCTCACGACATTTTCCCCGAGAGGTGGTCAACTACAAATTGAGTAGTTTCCGGCGGGATGTGATGGAAATTGAACATAATGAATAACTGATATCAGCACTATTCCACTAGACAAAATTTCCCCTGGAATATGGATAATATCAGTTATTCATTAGGTGGTTAACTGGTTAACATTTTAGCCGAAATGAATTTCCAAAAAATCGAAGTCAAATCAATACTGTTCTAGCATTCCTTCGTGAAACCACAGTTGATAACAATTAGAAAAAAATACAATTACAAACGATACTTGTACAATCCCGGACTCAAATTCGTGACCTCTTGCGCAGCAGTGTTGAATGCTGTCGAGTCAGCAGATCCTATAAACTACAAAATTAGATTTTTTTCCATTACAACAAGACGTTCCACATAATTGGCTCTAAGAATCTTACACAGAAGCGTAATTTTCGTAGTGGTAGTAGTATTTAGGGGAGGCGACCGACTGCTGAGGTCATTTGCGCCATTAGGGAACGACAGGAAAAGATGAAGGGTGGAGAGAAACCCGGCGTCGGCATTAGCCTACTCTTTACGAAAGGCGCCAAGGGGCCCGCAGCTTAACGTCCCATCCGACGGACGGCGTACTCACTCAAAGTGGCCTCCACAAAACACCTCAAGTAGGGATCGAGATACCACTGAAAAATATTCTAGCACCGCCGGGATTAGAACCCGATCCCTCTGGGTGGGAAGACAGTACGATAGCCACCGCACCAATCTCGATCCCCGTAATTTTCGTCCTAAGAAATATGTGAGGGATACACTTCTGAGCGATTGTTGTACTCATTCTGATTTCCCCGCAAAATTAAGAAATAATTAGTTTTAATAGCTTTCTCTTTTTTGAGGTTGTGACCCAAAAAAGATAAGTTTACGGATATCCTCTCCGCAACGAGATCAAGTCACTGGAAATGCACAAAGGCGGTCGCTTTAAGTTTCATATTGGCGGGAGAGCACCTTCTGGCATTCGCTAAATTGATGACCTGAGGAACGGCGAGGATAAGCAGATAATTTGCACCATATATCTTAAAAATTGCTGTGATAAAATGAAAAATTACTTGATCGCTGGAATACGAGATGAGAATTATCAGAGAAAACGTGTTATGCAACGATGTAATCATATAATAAATTTAAATTGGCTGTATTCACGGCATACGTCAAATCAAGACACTTATTCGTAGGCTAACTGAGATTAGTCATCAATTTCATTACAGTTAACTCATTTGCACCCACAATAAAAGTCATTCTTCGGGATTCCCCAAGGCAACGAAGGTATAAATTTTGTACCGTTACACGTAAGAGCGTTAAGTAAATAACACGTTTCGATTCGCCTCAAGAACACTGTAATTGCACGCGGAATCAATCCATGCTTCTCTTTAAAAATAACCAACTATGCATGGCAGCTATAAAGGAAAGCGTACGCAACGAGCTAATATATGTACGTCTAAGTTAAATATAATTCATCAGAGTGATCAAAACGATTTGATAAGGAAGACCCAGCTGCAAGACGGATTAAATGGTTGAGTTCATTTATTGAGGCCACTGTCTGTGTGTGGTAAAACGCTGTTCCCGCGTAATTTTTCTTTAATTCGATTACCACTTTAACGACACGATGGTAACTTGGCCCACTCCCTCCTGAATGCTCTGTTCTCAATTCCAAACCACGGGTCAAACATAAAATATTACCCGCATGAGGGTATTTTCTTTTGGTTTAACTCTACGGTTAATGTCCTCAATGAAAGATACATGTAATATCATTTCATAATTGTGAGAGGAAAACATATGACTGCCGAAAAACGATCCCAGTAAAATGGTTCAAAGCTATTACCCTCCATTAAAACAATACTAGAATATTAGTTTGGCTGTTGCTGATTCTTCGTTGAAGCACTTCCCGCAAAGCTAATGAAATTATTCAGCTAAATTCTCTATTCCAAGATAGAGCTACATTAATAATTAGCGTAAACTACTAAATACTATTTCACTTTGTCTCACCCTCCCACTTCGGCATAAATTAAAATACTAAAAACCAAAGGCGTGATGGAAAAATATAAAACCGTCATATTCGCGCATGAGATGAGCAATAAATTAAGAATTACAGTAACGAAAATCCAGCAAAGGGGACTAGGATTAGTCTAAAAAAACAGTGGAAAAGTGAAACACCGGTAATGAGAATAATATTCTTCAACAACCAAGAACAAATGGGTGGTTGGTAAGTTGTTTCGGTTCATCTCAAATAGTAGTAAACGGTAATTCAAATAAAGACGGTGAAATATAACCGCTGGAAAACAACAGCACGATGGCCTTCCTATACTGCCGGAAAAACACCCGAAGGATAGGGTTTTAACAAGCTCTACCAGCTTGTTAAACCGTAAACTTTCACCCACAAACATCGTTATCGCTGATGAAGGGCTCTTCTCGTAAATTCCAGTGATTGCCGATTGACCGTTGCTTGCCATTATTTGATAGACATCGGAAAAGCACACCTTTATTTTACCGTAATGTCAGGACAAATGTAAGAAAATACTTTTAATTTAGCACTACATACACACACAGCACTAATCGCTATATTCGCGAAGATTCGCGCTCATTTATTAATGATAAAAAATTTGTTCAACGCAAATATGTAATTAAAGAATTCACCGCACGTTATTCGCTGTGCTGAGGAGCGGGTGACACAGGAATATGAACGTCAGCTTCCTCCCTTCCAAGATTGTGATTTCACACGTAGCAGGTGGGATGTCGGTGCAATAGAGTTCCGTAAACGCTCGTAAATGTGAACTCAAAAGACCGATGAGGATTTACTTATTGTCATCGAACGTCTTAACCTATATTTCCTTTTGTGATAAAAAAACTATTTCGCGCATATTTAATGTTACATTTATTACTTCACATCTCAACAAATGATGAACAGACGTTGAATTCATGCTAACAAATACATCCACGGAATAATGTTTGTTTTTTTTAACGTAGATATTGATTGGACGGTTTTGGCAGGTCTTCAATTGAAATCTTCTTTGTGCTTTGTGCTTTTACCCGCTTTAAGTTTTCCTTGACCCTTGGTACCTCACGTGCGGATTCGCGACGTCTTCTCACTGTCTCTCACACTATTCTCTGCGTGTTTTTTTTACTTGTTCAACGAGTCTAATGGACACATTTATATTTTTTACTCTTTTTAAAACTTGTTAGATTCCAGGTTGACTCGGTAGACTCTCTTGCTTTCCGTTGCAAAGGATCAACGGTGGTAGAAAACCAAATGTAACTTACGAAATGATGTCAAGCAAAAAATCTAAATTTTGAATGCGACGATCAAATTCCATATCAAGTGCTAAGGAAGGAAGGACATTCCTTTGATCATTCAGGAATCTCATCTTTCCCGATACCAAACGAAATTGAGGCTACAGTCTAAACAACACAATAATTCCTCCCATGGACCAAGTATCAATTTATTATCACCGCATTTTACTACCGGCCTGTATACTTTCAAGCAAATTTATATTTTACAACATTTTAACGATGGGTTGAATAGAAAAGGGTCATGATCGTCTAAATTTACCTCGCGTAAAAACGCTCATCTATTTTTCAAATACTGAAATTTAAAATAGTAACGATCCTAGGCGTTCCATTTCCATGGTGAAGTGATTTGAAACATTACACTTCATATGATTTTTCTAACTGCGACCCGAAATGAACTTTACAAACGTACCTACCGTGATATCCGTCGATCCCTCGGGTTATAGAATGTACGAGGGCAGTCCAGAAAGTAACTTATGTTTGCGTGTCGCGAGCGAAGTAGTGAGGGGAGCCGAATGTTGGCTGTATTGACACACAACACACACACACAATAGAGCAGTACGCCTCGACCTGCAATGCTTGGAAGACCGTTCGCCGTTTGTTTACAATAACGAGTCAAGATAAAAAATTAAAATTGGAAAATCCGCCAAATGTAAAATCCGTTTAGTGATGAGGTTTTTACTGGCATTAAACTTCAAAATAGCTGACTTTTCATGGGAAAATTTGTGCTGTGCACCGACTAAGTGAGGAGTGATAGTGTTGTGCGTAAATGGTGTAGTTAGATTAAGAGTGAACGGACAAATATCCACGCCTCAGATATCCCAAGAACTGACCATCACTCAGTTCATCTGTCACAAGGTTAGGCCGGCCACTGCGGTCCTCGTCGTGGACATTGGTTCTTTGACCATTTTTAAACTGGATGCACCACTGCCTCACTCCGCCTTCACTCATGTATTCCGTCTGCGTATACTTCACAAAGTCGCCCATGAATTTCTATTGGCTTGTGGTTTTTTACCTGTAAAAAACCTAATCACAGATCGAACTTCACAACTCGCGGGATATTCTATCGCAGCGCACATATTTAAAGTTCGCAGTGAACAAAGTAGAAAGAACCACAGTCTGCCCACACTATCTCAGCAGGATGCGCACTGAATGTAGAGACTTTAAGACAGCAAATTGATGGCTCTAGTCCTACCCACCGCCACGCTAGGCCGAAACGTAAGTTACTTTCTTGACAGCCCTCGTACTTAATAAAACCAATATAATTTTTTTTAAGGTACATTTTAGGATAACTCTTCCAAACCACCCGAGGACAACGGCATTACGACATGGAATTGACAATCATTTTGGAAGCGTTTGACCCTAGTCACGCTGGTGCACGTGACCGCATTTGAACACCTCAAGTCAAGGAGGATGGAAGCCAGACAAGAGAAAAGAAAATAAAGACTCAACAGCTTACGAATCAAAAGTCATCAAAATAATAACCTTGAAGCCTTCGCCCAGTCAGCTTGAGAGGCATAAAATCGACCCCGTTGCCCCCCCCCCAAATATGTACAACGAATCTGATATAGAACCGAAAATTAAACGCCTAAACCGTCGGACAATTACACATGCCCTCTCCTCCATCCTTGTTGATGACCACACGCGGCAAACTTCACAAAGTTCGTTCGCATGGTGACGGTAAAGAGGAGCGGAATATAACTTAGTACCACGGGAGGATTGGGAACCATGGCAAATGGAGGGTGGGGGAGGGGGGGAGAGGGAGGGGTAGAGATGGAGTTAGTCGTGGGTGGAAGGGGAGAAATGGATGAGGGATGGCTCCGACTTTCATCCGGGATAGTTGGTTATATAGGCGTGAGAATAGGAGGGAGAGACAGAGAGAGAGCGCGCGGTGGGTGATGGGAAGGCGCTTCCTTTGCCCCACCCGCGCACTCCCAACCCCCCCACGAACACCGCTCCAACCCCCCCATCCATGCCCCCTCCCCATCCGAAGCGGGAGGGAGGGAAGGCGGGCGAAGGGATCGACGCCGCCCCTAACTCCAAGGGTATCTCCCTACCACCTCCTTCCTTCCCCGCCCGAATTCAAACACATCCCTCGACCCCCCCTTCCCATCCGCGAAACGAGCCCGTATTAGAGGGAAAGGGGTCCGAAAGAGGATCCTTGAACGAGAGGGAAAACCGGGGCGTGAGTTTTAGCACGGGCCGGCCATTCGCGGGCGTTTAACGGTACGAATTTTCGCGCTCGATCGCAGTGGTGCCAACATACGGGGGCTTGCGATCAATTTTCGCCAAACACGAATTGAGTAGTAACGAACTTGAATTTTTTATCACATTTCTTCGTGGCATTGTTTAGCGTAATTACTAATGTACCCATTAAGGCACATGGGGAGCCGTATTTGATCAGCTATTTATTATGTATCTTGAAAAGTTCTGACTGGACTGAGTTTAACTGATTGGAACTGTTTAATGCTTAATATATGCTAAACATATGCGCATACACACAAGTATCGTCAAGTGGCACACTAGTCACTAGAATCGCGATTGATTTTACACAGAATAATAACAAAAGCGATCATTAAAAAAATCAATCATTCAAACAATATTTAAAAAAATCAAAACTAAGCCGCCACGTGGATTATCCCGGGAAATGCCAAGTAACACCTTCACACATGGGCCTATATCACACCACGTCCAAAAACCATGCACTGTTTAACATCACTCCCCGCTTCCACTACTTTCAGAGGGGTACTAACAATAAATCTCATGCTAATTCGTAAAATTAAAATGTTCATATTTGAAATGGACCGAAAGGAAAACAAATGAGGAAGTACTGGGTATGGTGGGCGAAGAGAGGGGTTTGTTGGGTGAAATCCTAATGAGGCAGGAAAAATGGACGAAGGACATATTAGTCGGCAGTGGGATGTTGGAGACTGTAATAGAGGGGGGGAATGCTAGGCAAACGAGGAAAGGGAAGGAACAGGATAGGGATGTTGGACGGGATGAAGGGAGGAAGGAAGTACTCAAGAGGGACCTGATGTAGAATAGGCTGCTGGATTGTGTTTTGTTAGGAGTCACAAAATATTTATTTGGTAGTTATTTCAATCTAAAACCTACCTTAACCGGTAGATTACTAAAGAAAACATTACCCCGTGATTTCATTCAATATTTTCATCATTTTCCAATGGAGGACACCTAAGCATTCCGACTGCAGAGGTCCAACGAACGTTCAAGCCAGGACCGACCCGAAAAAATTCAACCCTCTACGAAATTTCGAAATAAGACTCTCAAAACTCTAAAAGTAGCAGCTATGAGTTACCATACAGCTAAATTCACATTTAATATTCTTTAATGACAAATATTGTTCCCAATAATTTACTGTTGAGTATCAGGGATCCGGCCAACCGGTAGCGTAAGACTACATCTACCTGTTCTAAATGGCTACTATATTTCTAGTACGCATCATCATTAGGCATCCATGCGATAATGGTTTTGCAGTAGCACTCTATCTAACTATCCCATTGCCAGCAAATCTTTCCCTTTCTTCATAACTCCTCGGCCTGATGTCTTTTATCACCTACTTCTCGTAAATCACACACAATTCCCTCCCCCTAAAGTGCCTGGACTTAGAACCTTCCCACTCATGACCGCAATGAATTTCCCGGCATATGCAATTACTTGCGAGAAGCCAAGTAAATACTCCCTTCCCCAGCAATTTCTTGTTACCTAAGATTCAGTCTGAAGATTATATACGGTAATTATTTAGTTTAAATTTTTGTTTAATCTACAATCCACGTTATCCTTAACTTATTTTTGTTTTCAGTTTGTATAGCTCCGTCAAAAGTGTCCTTTTAAGATTAAATTTAATAATTATTAAAGGTAAGTATGTCACAGGTCGAAGTGCAGCTTATATACAAGTAGGTAATGGACTACAGTAGCTATATTTATACGAATATATTTTTGTTGAAATTCTGAAGGTGGATTTGAAAGTAAAATTATTTATTTGGTTTCTTGATTATTGAGCTCTAAAACACGAACAAATAGCCCGTCAATCTCGTAATAAATGAGATACGAATATGTCGTAACATTATAGATGCATTGGAAAATATATCTAGAAAGATAGTTCAGAGTTCCAGCAGAGAATTTTCCACTTACACTGGAAAGGCTTCCAAGCAATCAAGGATGAATTGATAAAAATTAACTTACAGCTTACTTTTAGTTTTACTTAGCAACCGTTTGAACAGTTACATTAAAATCTCGAGTCATTTCTTTATGCACCACGTGAATGGTTAGAGTAGGTTCATCTCCAGTGATTATCCACAAGATAACACATCTCCGCCCGACTCTTAAACAGCAATGCGCGCACATGCAAGGAAACGCTGCTTCGCTCGCGGCGAAGCAGTATTATCTGGATCCTGGCGAGGAATGTCACATTCTGCCGAGGCAGTGTAGACGCACCTGGATCTGCGCATAAATTTTCGCCGCAGGTTTAATATGTATAAGCTTCAATGTCGCGATAAAACCGGTCTCGACCAAGTTCTTACACTCCTTTCACTGCCAACTCCTATCTAATGAACTTGCATAACTCCTTCCCGGGCTAAAGTAAGCGGTGTTTGTGTCGAGGATGGGTTCGGACGGAAGGCAGATGATGGCAACTCGCGCGGAGAGTTGAATAAAAACTCCGCCGACAGCATCTCCTCTCCCCTGCCTCCCCCACGCCCACCGTCCCCCTCGAGGGCACATCCTTCCTGATGGGCCCTCCACCCAATAAACGGCGGCCCTAACCCCGTCACCCTTTCACTCGCAGGTTTCACCGCAAAGCGCCCCTGGCGATGGTTGACACGGAAGAAGGGGGCAGGAGATGAGCGAGTAGGAAGGGGAGCTCGACGAGGGAGGAAATCTTCTTCAATTTCGCTCATGCAGAGAGGCTCCGAAGGATGTGTGTGTGGCAGGGGCTGTCACGGAAGACGACGGAAAGGGAGGGGGTGGGTGGGTAGAGGGGGAGGAGCGGGATCAGGAGCTCGTTATCCTCGGTTAATTCGAGAGTCGGGAAAAGAAACGAAGTATATTCACGATGTAACTCGAGCTTGGCGCATTCATCGATGAGTTTCATGGTGTGAGCTGTCACGTTCCTTCACAATGCGAGTTTAACAAGACTGATTGATGTACAGTGCTACAGCAAAGAGTATGGGAGAGTTCGCAGCTCTCCCATGTGACGAGGGAACTCCCTTATTTCCGCTTTCGGACATCCCCCGACTCACATTATCTATCGGATTCCAGAACTCCCTAATTTTATCAAATAATACAATCGTTCAAAATTGTTCTGACACCCCCTGCCACATACACTAACGGTGGCTTGCATGGTAGTAAAAAAATGCTAAATAATAAAACTCGTAGAAAGTAAAAAGTACTGTATTTGCGATTACCTTTTAAAAATCACGTGCAACAGTGTTCGGTAAAATAAAGAAAATGGTCGAAGAAATCCTTGATTCCAAAGGACAATGGTGCCATTATTTGAAAATGAGTTCTGCTCTGATCCGAAAAGAATACAAGCATCAATTTAAAATCCATTGATTCATCATGTGTATGCGAAATCTACGGACATGTAAGTGTAATATCTCGTACTACATCTATTACGGGAAATGGAAGTTTCCTGACTCCACTCCTTTCACGTAACGGGGAATAAAACATTCCAATTAACGGATTCAGTAACGTGGCCAAATCGTCATAACAAGACGCATGTGTGTTGTACTCTTCTCCCTGCAAAGGTCCTTCCACATCGTTAACGAAACCCCAAACGTTACCTCGAAGCGAGACTGGCCCCAGGCTGAGAAGGGTCCCCAAGATAAGAAGAAACGCGAGTGTGAGCCAATGAATGCATTGGGGGGAAAATGGGCGAGCAGTGACGCCAACAAAAAACGAGTTGGACAACTCCTGTTCATAAAAACGTGAAGAGAACTAAATGTCATCATACGTATCAATATAATACGTCTAGCTTTATTACTTTAAAATATATCCTTAATTTTAATAAATAATACACAAAATATATTTTGTGCAGATAGTGATTATCACCGTATTGGCGCCTAAGTAGTTCCGTCGCAACTGGGAAGTGATACGAAACAGTCTGATTATCAGAACGTCACGTGATTACGTAATTGAAGTCAGAGACTAGTGTTTAGATAATTGGTGGAGGCAAACATTCCCCCTTAGAAAATATTTCCGGGTCTACTGAACATATTATTCCCGCCTTCGTGTGCCCAATATTTACGTTATTCCCGAAGTCGCCGCCCGGATAAATTCCGCTTTCCCACTGGGTTGAGCAATTCGGAACGGAGTTCCCAGAGCCACGCGTTCGAACGGAACCTGCTGGTCACTTCCGACGACATATGCGTATGTAGAGAACGTACTCGAACTTAAAGAGCTCGTATCACGAATTCCACGCCCGGCGATTGGGGTCGGAGCTCAGTAGGATGTCCAACTGTCCACGAACATCGTTATTTAGTTGAGTTCAAACCATCGACCCTCCATTTTCCTTAAAGCAAATAACAGTTACTTTCCTCCTCCAGTTTAAAGGTGAACACATTGAATCAGCCCTAATTCTTACCTTCTGGGCAATCCGAAAGGATCGCTGAGGGTAAATTATTTCTCTGTCACGGCTTTTCCAGAATAATCTTTAAATTTGACTTCAGAGAGTCATCGGAACTTACCAAAATAAGTTTCTAGAAATGAAAGATGAGCATGCCCAGGACGTGGCAGTTGAAACAGCACATCAGACCCGCATGCATAGGCCCTTCCGACCGACGGAGCTGAATCACAAAGCTGGGACATTTTGATTACGAAGGAATATTGGATGACAATTAGAAATGAATAGTATAATCAGCAAATACAGAGATAACGATGGGGCCAAACAGCAGCTGTTATGAAAAACTGAAACACAACATACACCCTCGTGTCCTGCCCAATATCTCCCGCCTAGCCACAAAGGGGATCATATATGACGTAAAGAATGATAAGACTTGCTGACATGAAGCTGACGGGTGTTGGTCTCCAAGAAAGACACACGGAGAGCATTTTAATAGATATCATTTAAGGATGACACTTCAGAAATAGCGTAGTACAGCATGTCGCCTACTTGATCCATCCAAAACAGGAGGAAAAAATTTAACAAAGACGGGATGAACCACGAAATGAAGACCAGATGCGTCCAAACGGTACGACATCACACGCATTCTGGTATGCCTCGTCCACGTAATCAAGGATATTCCATTTGGTTTCCACATAGGTGGGACCACCAGGCAAAGAAACATCCTTCTACCACAAGTCTCACCAGTCCCACTCTTCTCCCCTCAGCTGCACTTATCACAAAAAAAGGAGGAGCTGGCCGGGATGACAGAATTATAGAGAGAAGGGGCGAGTAGTGGGGAGGGGATGGGGGCTGCAAGGCGAGCTGCGTTCGGGGGGTGTGGGATTCCGAGGCTGGGAGCGAAGCAAACAGACGCACACAATCACGCACAATGGCATTTTTTTTGGAAAAACCACACAAAGGCTAACACACAAAGCAGGGCTACCAACTCGCCGGAATAATTCTTAAGTTACAACTGAAACTTGAAAATTATCCTTGATTCGCCTCTTCCTTATTTAGCCAGTTTTTTTTAGATGTTTGTCGTTTAAAAACCACAGCACTGATGATTAATTTATTTATTTACATTGCTCCATCAAATTAGTCTTTCTAAGAAGCGAAGAGAATATAACAGTACTACCAGATAATACGAACGAGTTTCATAATTCATAGATTTGATGATTAAATGCACTAAAAACGATAATAGAAACGGAAGTATTTTTTTTC
The DNA here is from genome assembly GCF_022747635.1 of Hetaerina americana. Classification (NCBI taxonomy): domain Eukaryota; kingdom Metazoa; phylum Arthropoda; class Insecta; order Odonata; family Calopterygidae; genus Hetaerina; species Hetaerina americana. Next base: position 11,420,549 of record NW_027287427.1, read on the forward strand.
TTTTCCCAGCCATTCCCCAATAACGCCACACCAAGTGAAAAATTAGTCTAATTAAAATAAATTGTGGGAGACGCCGCGATAGTAATTTTTTTGCGGAATCATCCACTACTGCGCAAGTACAATGCAACAGGCGAATAATTAAAATGATTTAATTACACTTTGAAATTGTTGCATTGTAAAATTAGTCATTCATTTCCATTATCCTTAAACCTTGCAGGGATTCACTAAAGTACATAAATGTTTTCAAATCACTGGAAAACTACAATTCGACGAAATCGTTCGAAAAAATCCGCCAACTACCGTGGAAACGCACGATTTCAATTAACCGATGCTCATTTCCTTTTTTAACTCTTTGAGTTACTTCCACGTAAGAGAATACTACAGATGATTTAAAATGCCATTGATTTCCAAGCTTTTGTGCAAGTGTACCTCCAGGATTCTCTCGGGGAAATTATTAACATAATAGTTTTAGTAGTTCAGATTAGCATATTTTGAACTATATGCCATTGAAAATGATAACACTCCCATTAATGGCCTTCCCCAAATAAGTAAACGTTTCACAGTGCCTGAAAGAATTATTGTAACGAGAGGAAGGAGATAACCTTCAGACACGAATATAAATTAATGACAATAGTTTAGACACACGAGGACAACATTTTGTATTTACACGTGTCTCTGGTTTAATTTTTTGCTGTATTTAAGCTGACATCAATTCATTATGAGAAAAACAAAATTTGCACTTTTCCACAGATTTGTTTGTCACGCACAATGCGTTTCAGTTCATAGAACCATCTTCAGGCACAAGACAAGATCTTGTACCTGAAGATGGTTTGATGAACTGAAACACGTTGTACATAACAAATAAATCTGTGGAAAAGTGCAAATTTTGTTTTTCTCATAAGGACGAACTTCCACTACATCTCGTCTGAATCCGTTGACATCAATTCTGTTACGCGTCTCAAAAAACTATTTCTTTCAATTTCATCACGTAATCACATCTTTAAGCTGCTCTTTTTGTGTCTTTTTCGGAATCTGACATTCGTAAGCTCAATGTCAATCATCCCTGCTGTCATTAATTGTGTCTCCACTAAAATAAGATGATATCTAGGGATTCAGGGACTCCCCCCTCCCAGTCATTCCACCCTACCCCCATCAGATCTGACTTAACCCAGAATCGACCCTTTTGAAAGACACGAGCGCATTCAAAACACTACACCCTTTGGGCTCACGCACGCCGGTTACAGTCCGAGAACGGAAAAGAAAAAACCAGGCAGGCCATCGTCCTTTCCATAGATGAGAGCTGGAAAACAATTTTTTGTTCAAGAGTGCAAGTCTGCCGCGCTGAAGAAAGAGAATTAGGAGGATTTAGAGGAGGTGGTTCAGGGGCAGTGAAGGTTTTTAAGAAGCATCCCTCTCTTGGGTAGATCTCCTTTGAAAAAGGCCGACCGCGGCAAGGTGAGTATGACCTCGCGATGGAGATCGTGCCCTCTTCCCCCCCCCCCACCCACCCTCGCGGCTCATGCCCTTTGGTACACCCAATCTCGACGTACGTGACGCAATAAAGGCGGGTTTCGGAAGAGCTGGCGACGCCTCTGGGAAAGAAAGAAAGTGAAAGGGGGAGAAAAATCACGTCTCCCGTCGGCTCTCCTGCGGCTGCTGTCTGTCGGCGTGATAGCCCCATCGCGCGACGGAGAGGCGAGGCGGGACGACCGCGAAACCGCACGGATTAAGGGAATAGACGCCTTGGGAAAACACCCCCCTATGTTTTGGGTCGCCTTTTAGGGAGGCCCTAACACGCTTACAGGGTCGCACACCATATCACATCATTAAACATTATTATTACAGTAAAATCTTAACCGCAGGATCACTCTAAGGACATCGCGTAATTTTTTTTTTGGTTGAGCAAGTTTTCCATCTTAGAATGGTTTTTAAACAATGGATATGTATTTCCTTTCGAAATCTTGATGATTTTTATATTAGCTTTATTTTTTTATAATAGCTTTGATGCATTAGCCGAGGCATTTGCCTAAACAACTAAGTGGTAAATCATCAGCGTATTTCCTTTCATTACGGATCGATTCCACCACATCACACCTGATGTCGTAAAATATAGCATCTCGAAGAACGAGTGGGCTATAGTAAATTCTTCTCCATCAACATCTCCGAAGTCGAGTTTGTCGTGTTAAAGGCAGCCTGGCGCCAATAGTCTTGCAACATGACAACGCTCGTCCACACAACTCGCGCACAACTGGAGAGGCTCTGCGAAACCTGAAATTTGAATCAATTCCACACCCTCCTTACTCGTCCGATCTTGCGATTTTTATTTTTTTCCTCAACTCAAGAAACACTTCAAGGGTAATCATTACACCTCGGACGATGAGCTGAAGGCAGCTGTCAAGTCCTGGATTCGAGAAAAGTCAGAAGAGTTTTTCAGTGACGGATTGAAAAAACTTGTTACACGTTGGGAGAAATGTGTTAGGCTTAACGGTGACTATTTTGAAAAATAAATATATGATTTTGAAACTTAAGAATAGTAGTTTAATGTAATTTTTGCCCGATCTTTCTATTTGTTTTCGTTCGCGATCTACAAGCATGGGTGCATTACTTTTCAGCCTAGCCTCGTATTTCTATTAGAACATTCAGGGGACACAATTTGTCTTTCATCCTGGTAGCACTTCGTTCGATTTCGTGGAGCCCTCTCTCTCTCCCTCATAACCAACGAGCGTACTTTATGGTAGCCTCCTTAACACCTCGTTCGTCTGCCCTTTTACACCAAGTTTTCATGCCTTGAAAACGGAGAGCCAACGCCATAAATAAAAGTTGAAGAGGCCTGAAAAATCGGCACTCGCACATAAGCTTAAATGAGCTGGTCATGCCTCTCGCAAATGTTGGCTTTCATAATTTTATGGTTGGCGTTCGCAGCAATTTCCTTCGACTAATAAAAACGCATTAAGGAGTCATCACAAGCATTTAGACGTAAATATCTCCGTTTTGACACGTCTTGCCCTAAACTTGGTATAACTTCCGTTAGGACGGAAAGTTTGAGCATGACATGATGACGACACCTTGCCCGAGGCGGCGGCGATCCTCACTGAGTTAGACTTGACTTTAAGTTTTTGGCAGAAGCGGAAATGTATCTAATTAATACTTACGAGTACGTTTGTGAACGAGGGTGTTTATTTGAACGTGAATGTGGAAATGCGTAAGCATTAGTGCCCACTCATGTGCGTATTTATTTAATATTTATTTGGTGAGTTATATTAGCAGACCTTAACAACAAATGTAAGGGATTTTGATTGTTAATAAGCAAGAAAAAGACTAAGGGTGAGATAATATGAGGTACAGGTGAAAGGTTCAGCACCACATTGGAAGGTGAAGAGCTCAAACAAGTGGAAGGCTTAAGGTGTTTGGGAAGTGTCATCACTGAAGACATGTCCTGTTCCAAAGAAATCGAGTCAAGAATAGATACGTCAAAAAGAAGGATTCAGTATGAAGTAGAAACTACTGCGTGAACCTTAGAAAAAGGAACTGAGAATGAGATTGGCAAGACAGTATTATCTTGAGTGTGATATTATATGGATCAGAGATGTGCAATTTGCAGAAAGGTGAAGAAAAAATAATACAGGTCTTCGAAATGTGGATCTGGAGGAGAATGGAAGGAATTAGATGCGAGAATAAAGTAAATAATGAGGTGCTATGGAGGACTGAAGTCGAGAGACAATTGGTAGAGTTAATCAAGGAAAGGGAGGTTAATTGTTCGGGGCATTGTGTGAGGAAGAACTGTCTGTTGAAGAATAGAACAGGGAATGGAGGAAATGATAGCGGGGAATAGAGGACGAGGGAGGAAGATGGTGGGCATGGTTAAGATTGGGGGTAAGAAACCAAGAGAGTGGCTAAGGAGAGACAGACATTGAGGTCAACCATGAGAGAACCTGCCAAAGGCAGAACGACCCAAGATGAAGAGAGTTGTACGCCGTTTCCCCTATCTTTATATGATTATTTCTCATAGCGTTAAAATAAATGCTAACTTCGGTTTCATTCATTACGTTAAGCAACGAACCTTTAAAATCAACAAACTTTAAGCAACAGCATACTTTAAGCAACGAATTTTTTATTTCATTTATCATCAGTATTTCAATTGAGGATTGGTTTACTGCATCTACTACATTCTACTCTTTTTACAATGTAAGGCTGCATATCCTAGGGAGATTACAGGTATGTGGTGGTTTCCCGTTGTCTCCCACATTGCAGTACTGCGACCAATACCGTGCACATCACTCTTGCCCGCAGCTGTGGCAGCTAAAGCCACTCGGTCTGCGCCATCAGTGCCTAATTGTGAGACTGCTGCCTTTCACCATGGGTAGCATTATAGGAGGATTCTATTGTTCTCGTTCCGAAATACTATTACTGTGGTTTTCTTGTTGATATGTGGTTGCCTTGTTCGGAAAAATCATTAACAAATTATTTTCTAAGCTGAAAATTTTTCGCCGGCCATGGGAATGGAACCAGCGACCTTCGGCTGCTCCATAGGCAGAGACACTACCTCTGTTCTACCCTCGCTCCGATACTTTCACTTATACACATACATAAAAAGTAACGCTAATCTAAACACACTTTTAAAGTAAGGATGACATTGCATTTCCGACGATTTTAAGCAATGAACTCTAACGATAAGAGTACTACTGGACGGAGTTTATACGCGTAACGTTCAAGTCAAAAATGGCTGAGTATTTCAAACATATAAATGAAGAAGGTGAGATGCATATCGTGCAAGCGAGTTGATGCTATGGCGTAGACCACGAAAGAAAACTAATAGGAAAGAATAGAATTTAATTTGCGACTGCAATACATACATGGGTTTAAAATGATGCATGCATTCAGAATGATTTTAAATTGAAATCACCCATCTAGTCTAGAGTGATAATAATTACGGCAGTTTCAAAGAGTGTATTCATAGAAGCCAAGCGGAGATTTATAAAACACCTTCCGTCGATGGCTTGTCAAAATATGAAAACGAAAATATTCCGAAAGGTCTCTCGCATGCCAGTCAAAATAAACAACCGCATACAACCTTGAATCTTTAAATAAACGCAAAATCCATCATTCTAAGTCACTCTGGAAGCCATATCGACTCCCCGAGTTATCTGCTTCCTATTTTTCTTCGTTCCACGGATATCTATGGATATGCTAATTACAGCGAAACTAGTAGCAACCAAATTTGGTTTATTTACGGTAATTTTCTAAATTCTTCCACTCCGCTAAGAGAAATAGTAAACTTGAGAGTCGCTCCCACACGCAAAGGGCACATAAAATGTTGTGTATTCTTAGAGCACATTATAAGACGGGCAGCAGAAGAGAATTTCTAAGTTTATTTCGCCAATCAATATAGTCACTAGTGAAGTGGGTTCTATGTTAATGGTCTCTTCCAACTTAAACATAATAACATTTAAAAATAAATATGACCCTGGGAGAAAACTTCCGGCTGAAGTTCCCATGACGCACGGATGGGTATTTTTTAAAATAAAAGACATGTATCGCTTTTGAATTTCACAGTTTTACTTAGACTGTAAAATTCCTTCAAAATCACGATCCAAAAACTGTATGTGAAGTTAATGCAAGCATTTACTGAAGCGATTTTTATGTGATTGCAGACTGGAAATACAATGTGCGTTCCAAAAGTAATGCAGTTATTTTTTTTGAAGTAATTTATTGAACAGATTTGCACAAGCACTTAAAATTCTTCAAAGTACTGCCCTTGGGCCTCTACACATTTTTCCAGCGACTCTACCATGATAACATATAAAAATATATACATAATCTCTATAAGACGAAACACTTCATTTACCTTAATTGAAATACACTATAAACTACACGGCCAATCAAATTAATTTCGAAATAAATTTCTTATTTCCAGTACATGAAAAGTTTAAAAAAATAAACAAGGGTAGCGATGGAATGAGCTTGTTTGCCATTATGAGGTATAATATAAAAAAAAAACAAACAGGAAGACTTCTAAAACTTCTATCCCTCTCGTATATTTCCGAGATCATGGCAACACAGGGAGAGTGTTTGGAGAATGCCTGATCTCGGGTCAATGCCGACGCACTGTCCAAAATCAACACTTGCTGACATAAATATGGATATCGAAGTTTCTTGCCATTGGTTTTTGGATACCATACCATCCCAGAAAGTGGAATATGGGTACGTGGGTAAATATATTAATCACACTGTAGCAAATTGATGTTGTGCTATCGTAATACTTACTTTATTTTACTAACCTATCGGTAAAGAAATCACAAACCGTAAAAGCATCCTGGTGTATCAGCCATTCAATTTCACTCTCGATATTTTATTTTTGGTCAAACGACTACGAAAACGTGAGGATAGGGCCCTGCCAAAACAGATAGATGATAAGAAAACAGTTAAGCCTTTAAAGCCTACGAATTAAGCGCCCTGGAAGTTGAGCACGACTCTTATCTACTAGTGAAGGAAGCAATAAAACTGTTCAACATCAAGTGAACGGGAAGGAGATACCTCTGGGGCGCAAATATCTGTCAATATCGGAATATCGAAAACAATTTGGATACGTACGAACGTATTATGCACGCCGTAAACCACCTGGAAAATGTCCCACATAAGTACATAGGAGAAACTATCACCAACAAAACGGAAGTCCTGACAAAACAAGGATAAAAATGACACTTCTCAATTATGGCAACTTAGAAGCCTTTTCGCATCCGTGAAGCACGGAAGGGGATTTGGCGCACCAAGGTCTCCCTTTAAAAATAAATTCTCTGCAACTTCATGATAATGAGAGTGAGAAAGCGGGGTCTTTCACTCGGGCGAGATTATTTTGAACCGGCTTTGTTGACGAGAAGACAAGTGCAAGCTTAAATTACAGGAATTAACAGTCAATCATAAACTTAAACGTACATAGATAGCCTTAATGTTTCCGAATTCAAAATTACTAGCACGCATTGCCTCAGGGAATAATGAGAGAGCACCGGAGATACCAATTCATGCAAAGCAACGTTCTGGACAACTGAAATGAACCTCGAATGCCATACGCAACTTGGGTGGTACATTTATTAATTCATGAAATATTTAAATATTAAGTACACGTTCGCGGTTCCCTGAGTTTTACCTGAAATATTTCCATTCGAAATTATACGCGAACCTATTTTTTACACTCAACAAGATATACGTTTCAAACATTAAGCTTTTTGATGATCCTTTTTCTGAGTGCATAACCATTAAAAAGTATCGTTATCTCCAATCAAACCGACCAATTAAGTAAACAATTTGATTTACTGACGAAGAAAATGGATACGTAATGTAGTCCACCTGCTCATATAAATGGTTTATGAAGGTGGGATAATAAATGCGTAAAGAGGCATCAGAGCTCAGAATGAAGAAATAAAGGCTCGAAGGAGAAAGAGGACAGACTGAATAACTATCCTGCACGCACAAACGATGAGATATAATTTAAACTCACGAGGAAATTAATCTTAAATGAAGAAATATATAAACACACATTGAAATATTTTAACATAGGATCAAATCACAATAGAAAGAACCAGCAAGATGTCCAGATCATTCGCAATAACAAAATGTAACAGAAGGAAAAGAGGAAAATATTAAGTTCATTCAAAGAAACAACCATCCCAAAAAATGTCGTCGTCACGACTTATTATAAGTGTAAAATATTGCTACTACATGCATGCAACAGCTTTCGTGAATCCGCGGGGCAAGAGGAAAAAAACCAAGGTAATTACAAATTTTAGAAAGTACAGCCGAATTTAAACCTGGAATTGGGAACGCAAGGAAATATTGCTGAACTTGCGAAACCCACGAATAAAATTGATGGGCTTAGGTATTTCTTACGAGAGCTTAAAAAGTTTGGGTACAATCTTCAAACTCACAAAGTTTTAAGCCGATGCCATGGCGGAAGAGATGGATGGCACGGCTGCGGTATTACAGAGGTATGTAACTCAGAGTTACACTTCGGACTATTGACAATGCAAAAAAGCTACATTAGATTACGCAATCATTCCACGTAATGGCACATTACGCGTTGTATTAAATGAATGGGTTTTTCCGGGACAAAAACAGTGCAATGAATATCTGAAGTTGGGCATAGCAACCAGTTGTTTAGAACGCAACATTTTAAAATAACCGTATTCCTAAATTCCCCCTTGTCAAGGCTGTACAGAGATACCGACTCCGTACTCCGGATGGGTCAGTTACTAAGTAATTACATTGATTCCACCAATAAAAGTATAACACGTTGCTATCAACGTCAAATCCATGAGTCAAAAAACGTTAAATTTCAGGAAACGTTCCACCCTTGAAAAACAACCTCAAATTCCCATGCACGAAAGCTTTCCAGACCTCCTCAAGGATTTTCCAAATCTAATTACGAGAATCAGTGCTGGAACACTGGATGATACGACGTGGGAACAGGCCGGGTCCCTAATTCGGCCGCACAGTGCGAGGGCGAAAGAATTAAAAATCCCAATGCCCGCTGGAACTGGAGGGTAATGCGTATTTACTAGTCGTAAAATCGTCACGGAAAACGGCAAACTATTCGTATTACGGAGAATGATCAGCGCTCGATTAACACCGTGGTAAATAAAATTTCATCTGCTTCGAGGTCCAATAAGCTTGGATTCGTGTACCTCAATTATAGAAGAATACAAGAACAATAGCAAAATAGACGATTAGTTTTATTAACTTCGCCTGAGAGAAACCATTCAAAAAAACTTTCGAAATCCCGAAACACTCAACTCGCAAATCAAGTAAAACCTGATATTTCCATTAGTTTCTAATGAAGATTTTTATTAAAAAACTGAAAACAAGCAAATAATCAACTAGTGACCTCATCGGGTCCCACAGGTCAAGGAAAACCGAGTCAATTTCTCCAACATTTAATTCTCCGACAAATATACAGTGTCTCACAAGAACAATATTCAAGCGCACTCGTAATTTCAGGACGATCAAAATGAACGCACGGGAAGCGGAGGATTACATGAAAAATACCCACCCGCGTGCGATTCACGAAGCATCGGAAAATTTCAAATTAAAAAAAATCCAGGACCAAGATTGCGCGTGCCTCTCGCATACGAGCTAAGCTCTTCACACAAAAAAAACATCTTAAAAGAGCGTTCCTTTTCCTTTCTTATCTGCGAAAGACTTCTCAACGTTTTAAAGTGCTTACCCCACACTCAGCAGAGACTTCGCTCGTAGGAAGACCTTGAGTTAAAGCAAACGAGCGAATATCTTGACGGAATATGCATAATTACTTAAGGTAGTATACGTATTCATACACGAGCTGCTCGGGCGACGCGAAGGCCCATGACCCGAGGAAGTGACACAGCCCAGGGTGGCAGGGAGAGTCGTGTAGGTCAGAGAAGGTCGCTGGCGTTATATCGTATTCCGCGTTCAAAAAACTTCCACAGAATCGCTTGACGGATTCAATTGGCTACCGTAATAAACGGAATGCAATGCGAGGATTTTACACAATGACATTCTGTCGAATAACGTCAACGACAATGTGATTGAAGTAAACGATAGTTTTAGTAGAAATGCAAGATTGTTTTCGTTAAAACAATGCATCAAAAGAGCGTCAATAAAGACTGTCGATATTCAATGCCCTTGAAAAGTTATTTTTAACAATAATGACTTTTAAAAATAAAGTTTCGAATTATCCTATCATAGGTCTGTCGCCAAGAGAAACCGAGGAGTTGTCACGCAATTTAAGACGCATGATGCCTGTCCATTGCGATGCATTCACTAAACTTTAAAGCAACGAGAAAATCTGCCAAGCTTTCACTATTCCAAGCAACCTGATAAACAAAAAGAATAAATTGAATAAACTAATGAATAAATACATACATACAAATGTAAGTGTAAAAGAAAAATAATAAATTTCACATAAAATATAACTAATGTTAGAATTGCTTATGACGACTATTTCAAATTACAACATTCATATTTCCAAACTTAATATATCTATAACTAATGCTTACAATTTGCTAAGTATTTTACCGAAAACCCCTCCCACTCAACCAGTCACGAAAAATGGATTGGGTGACAACAAAATTTTTTAAAAAATATTGGTGGCATACAGTTGAAACAGTGAAGAGAGAAGTTTGTTTAGAGGCAGGCCGGAGAAGGCCATCTCCAAACAAGTGGCAGCAGGGGATTTTGAAAAGCAGTCGGGTTTTGAAGACGGTCATAGAGGGGAGAAGGCGAGGGGTAAGCAGGGTAGAGGGAGGAAAACAATGGGCATTTTTGGTGGGCTTAAGAATATTAGAAATTACAAACAAGAGCCGAATGAGTTATTGTATTATGTAGCAAGAGATTTCGAGGTATTTTGTGTCTTGCTAGCGAGAAATTTTCAGTACAGTAATGTCTGAGTCCATAGAAAACCTTGCTTGTAGTAGACTACTGTAGTAATTATATTAAAATTAAAGAGAAAACTTGAAGCAAATAGTGGGACAGGATGCAGTTTGGGCTCCTAAGTGCGTTTGGCACGCATTAAAATAAGAAAATCAACCGAGCAAACTTTATCACCCAGAAAAAATATTCATCAATCACGGTTAGAAAGGGAGAATTTGAACACAAATATACTCTTAATGCAGTCGAAGTCGGAACAAAACGGACAACCGGTATACGGCTAGCGAAATGGGATCGCATTACGGAAGATCGGAGGTTAAATGAAATGATTACATGATTACACCGTAATTTTCCGTTTCCAAGAAGGAGCTGCAAATTACTTCATCTGGGAGATGCAATTTAGCATGAATGTAGCACACGGAACTTATATACGAGGTCGATTAAATTTATCAGATTTATCCAGAGTTTAGCACGTCAGGGAGGACGTGCTTTGGAAGTCCACGAAGATGTAAGAGAGATTTCACAGGGAGTCCAAAACGTAGCCCTAATCACGATGATCCATTTAAGAGAAAAGGATTTCTCCTCAGGTTCACCACGACGCAGCGGGCGCCATTGAGTGCACAACACTAATCACGTGCTCGCCCCATATGGTAAACAAGGCTGGGAGCAAATCGTTTCTTGGAGCCATCGAGTGTGGAAAATATATTTTTTTTACCAACTCCAGCGCTAACAAGCCACTGTTTGAACGCTAGGGGGTTGGCAGCCTCGGCTGGGGGGTAATTCCTCGTCCTCGATAAGTGGCCGGGGAGCAGACACTGCGTGATGTTAAGTGGCTGCGAATGAAATCGGGCCGACGGGGGAGGAGCTATTCTAAACCGTTTTTTTAAGACATGGACGGAGCCTGGGCGCGCCTACCAAAGTGTATTGTCACGATCAACGCGGAAGGATGAATATCTAACTCTCTCTCCATCGCATGAAAACGGCAATAACCCTGCGCGCCCTTCAAAAGGAACCCCTTGCCCTGCCAGAAAGGAAGAGGGGAAGAGGCCAGGGAGGTGAGGGTTGGCTGCCACCTAAACAACTGGTGCAAAAAAAACGAGCAAGGCGGAATTCCAACAGTTCGAACGTCCTTGGCAAAAAAATATATTCCAAATCAAAACGGGATATTAACTAAAATCTGGACTGGACATAAAATAGCTTTTTTCACATCTATGAGCCGTCATCCAAAAAAAACCTCTCAAAATAATATTCTCCTTTTTAAAACTAAAACTACGAAGCGATTAAAAATAAGTGATTGTAAGACATTGTTATTATATCTTGTGAATTGTTTTTGTATTTGATCATCAGAGAAACAAACGAATGCTTCCTCAGTGACCCTATGTAAAATCAGTGCCTAGAGGAACCGTCATAATAATTAATCAACATTTTCATAGCTTATAGCGGGAAAATTGACAGGTATTACATTAATTGTGATGAAGAGCGGACAATTGTGCTTTGAGAAATTCTTAAGCAATAGCATTTTCTACAACCCTTAAATAATAAATAAGAACTGAAAGGAAAAAACAATATTTGCTAACAGTTGCATACGATAAAATATTCCATAAACAGGTATCGATGTCTTTCACGGAGCAACGTTAAATCGTAGTCAAAGTCGAACCGACAATTTTTCGATCAAAAAGAATACAAAAATGAAAATAAAAAATTTTATTTTATTTTTCCGATTCAATAGGGTTGTAATTATTTTAGCCAATATAATTTCCCAGATCACAGTCATGGTAATGATGAAAACTTTACCAATAGGACTAAAAAAATACTCCCGTTAAAAATTCCCCGAGTGGATTTTTTGCATGAAAACATTAATAACATAACGACGAGGTGAAAATCAAAGGTCGAAATCACACCCCCTGAGAAACTGCACACTCGGGTGACATAGTAGCCCTAACGGCCGTTAATTCTCGCGAAAAACCTCCCGAGGCCACTCAAACCAAGTTGTTACTCTCGGCAGGGCAACTCGCTCCCTTCAACCCACAAGGAATAGCACAAGAAGTAGAGGATACTGAAGGCCCTAGGACTGACTGGCTTAACCGGAATCACGAAGGGAACCACTATTCAGACCATGGTCAATGCGAGCGAACCTCTTCTCTGTGGTTTCATCGGCGTCGTTGAACATGATCGGGTTCCCGCACTCAAATTACTTCCTAGCAATTTCTAGCACCAGTCTCTGAAGTACGAGTCTCCTACGCAATATTACCAACGATCTCATTCATCTTTTCAATAGATAGAAGTTTTCGCAGGATAGTGTTACTTCAACTTTGCACAATGATATTCTTCTAAAGAGTAAAATTCTATTTAACACGATATTTTTCAAAAGTCACAGGTTATAATTTTATAGATAACTAACATAAAAAATAGCTTTGTATTTCTCGAACTATTTAAAACATGAAATTCATACACTAATACCAGCAATAAGTAAGTCAACGCCAAATTAACCTCTTATTGACTGAGCCAATCGTACGAAATGCATTAATTCACTGTCGGAAATACTTATGAATGAAATTGAAGACTGTATGAATCATATTCTAAAGTGAAAGTAGCCTAAACATACTTTTTCGCGCCAACTTTTTTGAAAACGTTGCGAGACAAAAATTTGAAAATGTATTGAAAATACAGGAAGTGTTAATGTCCTTGGAGTACTCATTTTTTTATAATTAAAAATACAAGGATGAGAGCCAAAACCTGAAGCGCGGAATGTAATATCCTAATCGGGGTTAGTAATGGGCATAAAGGTCAATCCGAAAACCCAGAAGGCTTTAGGGAAAGTTGCGCCGCGGAAGTAGTCCACTTTCCATTCGCGCAGCCATCAACCTTGACACCCGCGTCCCGATCCGTCCTCTCCCGCCAAAATAGCATGCGTAACGACGTGTTTGATTTAAAATAATCTTTAATTGACCAAGCATCATAGCCTTGGACGTCCTTGAACGCGAGCCAGGTACGATTGAGCCAAGCCGTGGCTCACCCTAAAAGTAAATAAAGAGTCAATCAAACGCCAATGAACTCCCCAAGGACGCACTTATTACGTTATACGCTTCGTCTTCGCGATGGAGTTGAAAGTAAAGTATTATTATTTGGTAATTTACCGTTTAAGGTAGGTTTTAGATGGACACAACTACCAACTATTATGTTTCCTTTAACAAAACACAACCCAACATTCTACTCTACAACAATTTAAAGTAAACATAAATCTAATTATTTTTACAAAAGCGAAGAGATAAATAAAACGGAGGAATATTCATTTGATACACTCCAGGAGTCTTAAACGGGTTTTGCTTTAAAAAAAAGGAATTTATGTACATGCACACACCCGTGCAGGAAATGCACGTGCCCTTTTGTTACGTGAATGCAAACAAAAACATTCCCAGTCACCTCCACTGCGTTCAATCTTCCAGACCTCAAATCCCTACAAGAACTAATTACTAATCATTACACGTAAACTAATAATTTAATCCGGAATTATTTAAACACAGATGGAATATCTACTCGAGCAGGTCCGTGACCTGACTCAACCGATGACCATTAAGAAGTAGGCTTCAATTAGCCGCAGATTTTTTGTTAAACGTACACGTTTGCCTGAAGAACCCTTTATAGGTCGAATACATACTAGAACCTCGTTCGTAAGTATCCCGGATTTGTGGTACGTTTCAGCGTTAATCTGAATGACAGACAGAGTGATGGAACAACACTTGCAGAGATCCAATCGTTAAATAGAACTACTAGCAAGAGAATGTGCGCTTGAGGCGATTTCCAGAGAGAGCAGTCGGACCAGGATGACGCCCTCCGTTTATAAAACGGCACGATTCTAGCGTGAATAAATAATGGTGCAGCGAAGTTTTCGAAAGAAAAACCCCATGAGAACGGGTCCACGTTCCGAAAAACATGAAAAGCCTTGATCTATTAACCATCTATAAAATCATGCCCGGCGTTATAGCATCTTAAGGACTGTCGGGACTTAGAATCCTTCAGGGGATATAAATTGTTCAGCAGGAAAACTGCTGAGGCATCCAAGAAGATATGAAAATGTTCACAAACTGATGAAAAAAGGAATTAAAAAAGGGATAAAGTATATTCAGGAAAGTGGGCATCATAAACTTGTTTTATAGAGGCATGTGTATTCACAATCAACGTCCACATACCTGTATCACGACCAGAGCAAGATCTATGTGCTCCTATTAAATTTTTGTTGTATCAGGCGTACCTTTACGGTACTTACATTTTGGAATTAAATGAAATTATTGACTTTGTAATCCCACACACTTTCTTTAGAACATGACCCAGGTTTCGACGTTGAACGTCATCGTCAGATGATGATCATCAACGTTGAAACCTGGGTCGGGTACTAAACAAAGCATGTGGAACATAACAGGTTCAGGCTCAACTTTGTGGAATCCCTTCATGTTGAGGGTAAAAAAAGAAGCTTCGCATTCTAACATAAAGATTTAATATTTCACACGACCATGGTTTCGATGCTGAGCATCATCATCAGGTGTTTATGATGGGCAGCATCGAAACCATGGTGGTGTGAAATATTAAATCTTTGCGTGGGAAACTGCAAAGCTTCTTTTTTTGCCCTCATCAAAGCGTGTGGAATTGAAAAGTCAATTATTTCATTTTAATGAACTCATATTTCCTTCGCGACCAAGATAAAGAGTCGTGTTCTACCCTAAAAGAATATTCTCATTCATCACCCGAGATTGGCTGCTTTCTGGGGCACTAAAAATTCAGATGTAAAAGATTTTTCTGAAAAGTGAAAGCCACAGCAACGGTGTTTCCAGTCACATATTCCTAGGACCGCGGCAATGGCATGAACCCTCCATGCCGGAGAAACTATCCCGTAGAGAATACGATAAAACAGCCATTAAAATTAAGTCGTCATAATGACAGTTCAATACAGAAAATCATATGCAAGCATTCGAATTTAGCCTGACTAGCTTCAACAGATACAGCCACAGAGAAAGGTCGCATCTACGTATTTAAAGATCTAATCTTTCTACAAACCGTGGCATATTAATCACAGGAAACCAAAGAGTTAATACGCAGACAAGTATAACAGCCAAGCGGCATGAAACACTTAACAGGGTCAAAGAGTTTCAGGTGGTAATAGAATGTTATGAGAATAGCTTACTCACTATAATTAATGCCAAGTCATTGATTTCATTGACCTAATGAAATTAATGCCCCCTCCAACGACACCCTTGCCAACTCTAGATGATGAAGGTATATTCTTGCAAAAGACAACGGTTATGATGTTTCGATCAACAGCTTGATGCTTCAATTCAATTGGCTGATTTCAACTATGGAAAATTGAATTAGGAAATCGTTTATCCCAGCATTTGTCAAACGTCAAGGAATTTTCCGTCGAACTGTTGAATGTGGGGAAAGTTATCTTAATCCTTATGAATTGGTAATGAAGGGGAAGCAGTTCTTTTAATTCATAATAATATAGAAGTTGAAAAGGTAATGTAACGTTTCTCCTTGTCTGAGAAAAAAACTTTCTGATGCGTGATAGTCTTTTGGAAAATGTGATGGCGTCAAATAACTTAAAGAGGACGTGTGTTCCGACATTACGCCGCCCACCTGAGCTCACTCATGGCGCTCAATGAATATAATGTCGACGATACCGCCTCGCATCAATATGCCTAGCAATTGAAGTAAATGTGAAAATTTGCTTCTTACTTCCTGGACAGTGGGGCAAAAGAAGCATGCTTTTTCCGGATTCATTTAGTAGGTGAAAAAAAACAAGGATTCCTGGTTGGGTCAACATATATTTCCCTAATTCAATTGTTCCGCAATTCAATGTTTAAGGACTGCGAACGTTTTTAAAAATATGCTTTGTTAACATCAGATCGCAATGGCGAGGAAATAAAAACGAAGCGAAATGAAGAGAGCAAAAACTTTCATCTATTAAAGATGAAAAAACTTTCATTTATTCATTTTTTTTTAAATTCATCTTCAACGCTTTGTGCCCATTTGCGCAGAAAAATCGCCAGGGTATAGTACTCTAGAAACTTATGGACCACAACAAACAACATTAAAAATAATAGACATATTTAAGAGAAATCAGAAGTGCGAAACCATTGCGAGATTACCTGATTTCGAATTTGCCTGACCAGTTGGTCAGACGTAAAATGAGTGTGGTATCAGAGTTCCTATGCTATCAAATGCTGCCCTCAATGAAGACTTCATTGGTCAAATGGTGATGTAGATTTCTAATGCCAAATACTGATAATAGTTAAGCAGTCAAGGTTACCTAAGGCATTTCCCACAGCAACAGAGCGTTTGGAAGGGTCAGAGAGAACAACATTATAGTTGTTCTACTTTCTATACATTCAAACCCAGTTTCACACGAGGCATTCTGCGGTACAACGGTATTTTTAAACATCCATTCATTCCGACTCATCGACAGGAGGACACCCAAGTCGTTTACGTGATTACTGGCAATCATACTTTCATTTGCCCAGGGCAGACCGTAAGTACACTGACTTGTGGTTTTCTCTAGCGGCGCTATTTCTATAGCTTCAAGAGCTCGCTCGCTCCCTGCCCTTTACTCGTTGCGTTTGTTTACCTTCGGTACAAGGCGATTTCCAAACGAGTAACTCCTTTATGAGTACGACCTCTTCCAAATGGAGACATACGAGTATGCGTACACTTTCTTGGAGCTTGAACGCGTACCTTTCCTGCAAAGCAGATGGGAACGCAGTGTATCTGTAATGGCATGCCATTATGCTCATAAACTACACTGCTCATTACAATTAACGTCTTAAATCATTCCGCAATAGATAAGATATATCAAGACTCGGTCTGAATTGAGAGATGTTTAAATCTACGATATACGAGTATAATACAGAGCCCGACAGATCTTCGCCGTATTAGAGTTCAGATTAAAAAGATGTTCTACTTGGTTTTTTTACATTTATGGGTTGCCTATTGATAGAGCAACGGTACCCAAACTATGAGCCGTGTAAGGTTTTTATCAGGCGAGTCGAATAATTTCATTTACTATACTTCTTTTAGTTTATATTCTTATGAATACGAACTCTTCCATTCAATTTTTCCCAAGCACCAAATTGCCTCACCGCCGACTGCTAACCCGTCAGCCGTTGATAGCTGCAAGCCAAGAGCATTTTCACGCCGAGGCGCCAACGTTTAGTGAATATCGGAGTTGAAATCTCAGTATGTCGCCTATCCTTACGGTAGAGGGCTCTGGTACCCGAAATTTTCACTGCCACCGGCCGAGTTGTCTGGGAAGAACGAATGAACCGAAAATAATCATGCCCGGGATGGAAACAGCAGAAAACAGGCGAACTAAACCTTGCTAATGGCTTGACTTGAATGGTGGTGCAAATATTTTCCACGTTTAACACTTTCGCAAACTTATGCAAAAGACGGATACTAGAACTCCGCTGAGAGCGTGGAAGTTCCATAACTGGTGATTTGTTCACCGTAATGCGACGTGATATTGGTCTCCTTAGCATTCACTTCTATAATTAGGGAAACTGGTACTCAGGAAATTACCTCCCTCAGTCGCAGAGTCACTAAAAAAATCAAATTAAGGGTTATACTTATATCGACAGATATAATCCATAACAATGGCGACACTATTACGAAAGAAACCATCAAGGCAAGCATGACCTTCAGATAATTTTACCAAGAAAATGAGAAGGAGACGACTTTTTTTGGTGGATTTTTGGACAACATTAAAATTGAAATCTGGGAAAAATATTTCCTGAGTTTAAAATGAGTCCACGCTCCGCATTTTAAAAATAAATAAATTACACGTATGTATATTATTTTACAAACAAAAATCACGCATAATAAACATATTATGGTTACGATATCTCCAAAACTGGTCCATCATTAAGTCCTTGATGAAGAACTCTTGGTCAACCTTCAGTAGTACGAGGGTCATCCGGAAAGTAGTACCCGTTCGTGCCGCATGAAGTGCTGACGACGCGAGTAGCCGCTGGACGAGGTCAGATAGCTTCAGTGGCTTGTCTGCCTTCTCTGAGCCAAGTTGCGTGACGCTAGCATTGCCTGTGTTGTTTCTGTGACTGTTTACAATGTTTAAAAAAATTGAGAACGCCGCCAGTTGTGAAGTGAGGGCAGTGATTAAATTCCTCAATGCAAGAAACGTTCGCCCATGTGATATTCATCGCCAATTAAAGGAGGTGTATGGAGACAATGTAATGGACGAGTCGTCTGTTCGGCGGTGGTGTCGCAACTTCAACATGGGGAGGGGGAACACACACGACGATGAGCGTTCGGGGAGACCGTCTGTCATTACAGACCAACTGGTGAGCTCAGTTGACGAATTCGTGAGGAACGATCGGCGCGTCACAATTGATGACATCTGTGAGCATTTTCCCAATGTTTCTCGAACAATTGTTCATGAAATTGTTAAACACCATCTGCATTATGCAAAAATTTGTGCAAGATGGGTCCCTCGCGTATCTCAATGAGCTGGCGGCGAAGGACTATGCAGCAGGAATACAGAAACTTGTCACACGTTATGACAAATGCCTTAATTTGCTTGGAGATTATGTTGAGAAGTAGTTTAAAGTATCCTCTTTCAAATAAAATTTTTTATGTTTGTTAATATTTACTTTTGTGTCTTTATTTCACGAACGGGTACTACTTTCCGGATGACCCTCGTATAATGGAATGTAAAATGAATGGCAAGCCAAGAGGTCTTAGGAATATACATATCTGTATTGCGTAATCCGTCTATATACGTGCGTGAATGTATATAATGTGAGTGTCCTTTTACGTGCTATCTAATTTATTTTTGTGTTCTATTGTGCCGTCCAAATGTTATGTACGTACAGTACCGGTCAAGGAAACTTTTTTACGCTCGTGGTCTGCTTAATTCCACCCTCCTCACCATTCCTGTGGGTCTTTTATGCTTTTTCCAATCACTTGTCCTTACATCTTTTTCCGAGTATATACATTCTATATATATTATATATATATACACACAAATATATACATATATATACACAAATATATATATATATATACACTATATATGTATATACACACACACACACAAACACGCAGAATCGGAGTCCTCATCATCCGACTTAAACCTCTGAAAAAATGAATGTGGGTTCAGTTGCCGTGATTCTTAAGCCAAACAGCTGACTAAGGCGTTTTGTTTAGCGCAGACACCCCACTCCAGGAAGTTATGACTTAATCCTCGAGAATGTTTCAACGGAATAACTGACGAATGGCTCGAGTTGAGGAACCCTGAGAGACAAAAGGGGGTTCTCTTTGGGCAACAACACACCCGTGCAACATTGCCACGCACAGGCACAACGTATCCCTCTCACTCGTGCACCGGGTGTCGCTCCGGGAGTATTGGACGAAGAGCGTACATACGAAACGGCGTTCCCAAATGAAACAACGGCGAAAACCTGACGCGTGCATTCAAAAGAGCAAAAGGGGGGGGGGGGGGAGTATCCGTAAATTTGCGCAACGAGCGTCACATCACAAGTTACGAATGAGTGGAATGATGAAAAACACACTAACGACCCAAAGCGACGACTGAATGTTACCTTTTAGTCCTTCGACGGAAATCCATTCGACCACGGTTAAGTCTCAAGAACGTTATCGGGCCCTGCATGGCGAACGGAAACGCAAGAAATGACCACGCCTGTGACCGCATTGAAAGTAATAATAAAGTGGGAAATCCAAAGATGGTAATCATTCACGGGAAGGAAGGCAAAAACTACTGGAAAGACACTTTTGGAATTAATTTTCGCATACTAATGCAATGAAAGGTAGAGGGATGTTGAAGGCCGTGGCAGAAGAAATGACGTTAGGCAAACGGGATAGAGAAAGGAATAGCGTGGTAACAGGCAGCTTTCTAGGCAGCATGATGGCAGGCAGAAGTTACGAAGGAATGAAGAATACTACATTGATGCAGGGCAACGAAAAAGGAAGCTCTCACAGAACTGAAAAGAGTAGTTATACAGTCGTTATGGAGCATCCAAAATATACCTTTACCCTAATTTGCACGATAACTTGAATGTAGAGTTTTAGGCTGAGCTTCACGAAAATCCAAACTAAATACTTAATTACGAGCCCTGTCAAAAGCATAAACAGACTTTAAACGACGATTACTCTCAGTAGGATTCACTTTTTCAGCAGTTAAAAATTCGATAACAGGACGCTGTTAAACTGGCGTTGACATAGCACTAGAACACTTCTCCATACTTCCGCTTCTCGAAATACACTGGATGAATGTAACGACCTCAAATATGGGCATGCGTGTTGAGGGGGAATGTTACTTCCACATGTCCCCAGGAGTGCTTCTGAAGGTCATTTCGTTTGTGGTCTACAAGCATGTGTGCGTTATTTTTCAGCCAACCCTCATACAATTTGCTATTTCCACACAATTTTATCGCTTGCCCGACCGGGTTTCAAAGCATTGAGGTCGTCTTTTTGTTTTCAACCTCAATTAAACGTAATTAAACCTCACTTCCAAAATCACACGCACAAGAAAAAATACACGAATTTAACGTAGACTAACGTAGGACAATGTTAATTTGATTATGATGCAAAAGTGCATGTTGCTCAATCCATATTATTACCGTCATGTCACTGAACGAAACGGGGAATATGGATCATTAACCAAAACGAAATATGAGGGAGAAATACTACAGAAGGAAATCACCCCATTAATGGGATCAAAACATTTGTGACGCGTCTAAGGATGTACGGCTAACAATTATTACGTTTTAGTGATTTAAAAACCTGGAGAGGAAAATTCATCAATTTTACCTGATACGCCAGCCTCGATAGTGGCCAGACCTCGTTAGAGAATCCAGAGGTCGTGTGTTCTATTCCCACCTAGATTCGTTTCTTTTCCCTTCGCCTAGGGCGTAGACGTTTGAGATCCTCCTTGTCGTCGATATTTTCATGTGAATGAACCAACTTGTTTTCAATTTTTTTAGTATGTAAGAAAGTAAACTGAAAAACGGATAGGTAGGTAAACAAATATACGTGGAGCGGTGCGAGAATATATGAGGATCGACGCGCTGCGAAGATTGTACCTTTAGCCTCGACGGCGCAGGGGGGCAGTAGCGCACGGCCAGCCCTCACTCGCCATCCGCGACCCCTCCTTCCCCCTTCTCCTCCTCCCCAACCGCGACTGGACCGGGGAAAGTTCCCCGGTCCAGCCACGGCGCGGACGAAAGTCAGTCGCGGGGGGAACGAGGTCGGGAGGGAGGAATGAAGTAGGCGGGCCCCGATCTGCATCGCTCTTCACAGCCTCCCAACAACACTGTCCAAATCACAGCACCAAGAGGAGGGGAGGGGGGAAGAGATGATCCCTGGGCATGAGACGCGCAACAATGACTGGGGGAAGAGAGTCGGGCAAGAAATCTAACCGAAATCGACGAAAACTGCTTGGGAATGTCGGGTCCAGTCGACGAAGAGTGGTTTGTTTGAGAGCGAACGGCGCGTCATGCTCCGCGTTTAACTTTTTTAACGTCGGAGGAACCACATGGCCCAGCATTTGACGTGACTGCGATGTTGGGTGCCAATGGGTGCCAGACTGGCATTTCTTTGAATCTAAAAAAGTGAGCTCACGCGCGAAGAGGCCGCCCATTTATAGGGGAAAAGGAGTCAGTCCGTCTCGCAAACCTCAACACAGAAAATTTACACCGAAAATATTTCAATCGGCGTTAAGAAGTACCAGCCAACATTGAAAACAACTCGCAGAGTACACTTTAAACATTTGACCTCACCTTTAACTCTCGAAGGGCTCTCAATTACCCAATCACGGTGTATGTATAGTATATAAACCATAAAACACAGCAATCAACCCGAAGGTCGATTTGGTAGGCGATGATAGAGTTCACCCAGTACTAAGCCCGGCGGCGTGTGAAATTCAAACATCAGGGTAGGGGGGTCATTTTTATGTGTGTATATATATATAATATATATTATATATAATATATTATATATATTATATATATTATATATATATTATATATATATTATATATATTTTATATATATATTATATATATATTATATATATTTTATATATATAACATTTTATGATAGCATCACCACAATATTAGAAAAACGATGCCTTTGTAATGATATACAACCGACAGATATCAATGAGTATCATTTGAAAGAGACACGAATTTTATATTATTATGCCATGAAATGGTAAAGTTGGAGATAATTTTGGAGTTCCCTCTTGCTTAAAATTCTCCTGAACGTATTCTCTCCGATGGAAATATTTTGAGTCACGTCTACTATATATTATCTTTTCAGGTACGCAGCGCAAATATGCGGTTATCTTATCACAAATTTTTGAAAGCGATGGAGGATGGCAAGGGACTACTTACCGAATATACAATAAATCTCCTTAAAATGACCTATTCTAAGACAACTTGAGTAAAGAAAGCTATAATTCGTACATGTACTCCTGGCGCAGATTTTGCGCAAAAATAATACTATTACAAGAGAATGAAAAAAATTACGCCTTGAAAATACTGAAAGCTTGGAAACAGACGCATTGAACAATACGAAAACATCGGTAAATTCACTATTTCTTACGGGATATCACTAACATCCCAGGGATATTGTTCGAGTTAGTATGCACCTAGTCTCGCATAGATGAATAAACCGTGGAACTCGGCATGAAGAGTAATCATCACGATTTATTGACAAAAATGCACAAAATAAATTAAAGGCATAATAGAAACGCTTTTTGGTTTAGATATTGAATATCAATATTTTGAATCGTCATAATTATCTAAACTCGAAACCGTTTCAGTCGTTTAGTGTTAACGTCGTCATTGTAAGGACTAGCTTCAAGAAAACCCCTCACATCAGCAATAAAAAGGCCAGAAGTTACTATTTACCATCGGGTTATTTCACAATGAAGCCTTAAGAAGAACTCATTACAGTAATCATGGCAGTGAATACTGCCTTTCACAACGACATGGTAGACAGTATAAATAATAACAAGTAGCTTAATCATCAGTAGATCGAATAATATTAACAAAAATTTGCCCAGTTTTCTCAACACATTTCTCAAGCAATCTGAAATTCAGTTTAATCATGGTTAATATGTAATGGTTACATGGTTAATAAGTACTGCAGGAAAATACTTGCAAACAAATTCATAGAAATGAAATTCTGCAGTGATCTTCACGTATGTGAAAAGGATCGGGAATATAAGAAAATCTTCCCAGAGATCCCAGAATAATCGGCTCTTAAAAAAAGGGGGCGATGAAAATTTAGGGGACTGGTATTGTAATGATATACCGAAGGCTTCATCGCTCGTGACCTGCGATCACGGACGAAATGTTCGAAACGTGACCCGCGGAATAAATTCGATGGCGAAGGCATCCCCGGGAACAAATTAACCAAGGGAGTTTCATAAAAAATATACCAATCACCATTCACAATCACGTCTTGATATCTAAATAAGGCTATCTTTTTATGATCCCCAGGCAGCTACTGCGAGGGAAATCAAAACCACTAATAAAATGGAATCGAATGAAATCGTGGTCCCCAATCAGGCTGTAAAACGTGCAATAATAATACGATATTTTCGCATTCAAATATCGAAAAAATAAACCTAAGGCGGTTGTGGTGGTGACAATCAAAAGGAGCCAACACATAAAAAGCAAGATAATCTTTGTAGAGTTTCCATGGTAAAAGGTCCCCGGATCGATTCCCTTCCCAGACACGGCCACCCTGTTGCCATGCCGACATCTGTGAACCCGTGCATTCATCTCGATAGCCTGAAACCTGAAGATTTCTGCTAATGAAGCGATCTAAATATTATTTTCGGCGGCTCAAAGAGATGAAGGGAAAAAGGGCTTCAGGAGATGAACTCGGGAGATTAATCTTGACCTTGAGCGAGAAAAAAAAACATGGGAGACCCACGCATTGCGCAAAGCCTCTGACTCGGAGAGGTCATGAAGGAAAAGGGGGGGGGAAGCAGACGGTCAACAGACGACAACCAACGATGTTACCAGCGTTATTCGAGTGCGCTGACCTCTTGATGGAAACCTCTCGGCGAGAGACAAACGCGCGTACACGACTCGCTCTCGAATGCCGACGTAGGGGGGACTGGCTCGCTGTAAGCGCCCCGTCGCGTGTATCCGACCGAGGCACGAAACGGGGGAGACACTCTTATTTAGCATCCCTGGACCTCCGCCTTGGATTTGCCGACCCCCGGGGACCTGTTGCACTCGAGAATATTCCAAAAGCATATCCTTGGAAGCAAGAACCTGACAATATGAGAGGCGAAAGGAGAATTCCCAACTGGGTGGATAGGAGTGGGTCACACAGGGTGGACAGGAGGTGCTACCGTGGTATGTATGTATACCTCTTTCGGGAAGAGATTAAGAAGAGCCAAGGTTAATGTCACGTTTATCGTGAGTTAGCTGAATAAACATCACGAGGGGAAAGCTTGGGATGGTATATAAAAAAACACTTAACCTTTTACGTGCGGAGAAAACGTCGTTTGACTCGGACACAAATTTGTGCTGAGATGTGTGCAGAGTCATAAAGACGGTGATGCAGACAGCAAAACTTTGAATAAAAACGTCGACAGGGATGAAACATGCTCAAACATAAAGTGAGACTTACCAAGTAATAAGAAGAGTGAATAGATGCCATTTCTGACTTTCAGTAGACGTTTCTTTGGTGCTAACGACGTAGTTATGCCATTCCATTAACTGACAGTCGGCCACGACTACCGACAACACAGTTAAGAGTACGAAAAATTTTTTTAAATAAATAATCTCTTTTTAAACGCGGCTTAGAGATGAAAACAAGAACTTTTCTGACAGTGTTGGAAAAATAATGATGCTGAAATATCCTTACTGAAATGAAATTATTGATCCGTAATTCCACACAGAGTAAAACACGACCAAGGGTTCGATGCTGAACGTCGTCATCATACGAAGGCGTCACAGACGTCCATCGTCGAAACCTGGGTCGTGTTTCAAATGAAGTTTGTGGAATTACAAATCAATAATTTCATTTCATTATGTTATGTAAATTCCATGAAGTTATGCCGGAGACAACGAATGAAATATACTTATTTTCACGCAACTCTTATGGTACGTAACCACTGAACTTTGACCCCGTTGTGCTAAAGGGAAAGCATCCGTGTTCTACCGCATTTCTTGACCAACTCGTAACGAACAATTCAAATCGCTGGCAGCCACAGACGTTGGGCAATGCTTTCCGAGGTTCTTATACAGTAGCATCCCATTAACGTATAAAGCACCTATCCTGTAGAGAATCCCATAAACGTATAAACAATAGGGCACTGAAATCTTCAGTGAGGCGACAATAACAGCAAAATATGTTATAAAATATGTAACTCGGAAGTTATGAGGGCACATTAGTGAGAAAACGTATGCATATGGGCCTATTTCAATAATTCATTTTTGTCCAGATTTTTTAAGATAATCATGTGATCCTTCAAAACACAGACAGCAATTAAACTTATTAAATTTTCTGCTCCTGCATTGGATGCTCGAAAGATACCCTTAATGTAACTTTTATCGGTTTCAGCAAATATTTTTTATACACTAATGCATATAATATTCCTTATAAATCTGAGTATACAAACGATTAGAAAATTAGAACATTATTCAATACCACCAAATACACCGAAAGATTTTCAGCAACATGACTTGATAATTATACCTTAGTTAAACTATTTACAATTAGGCAAATGGCCAGATCCTCTTATCGTTTTGATTCGTTATTTCACTATTATTGTAGTATTATATTAATGCCTTAGTTTCTCTCGATGTTAGTATTAAGCAAGATATCAAAATGCTTGCCCTATTCCACATATGCCACAATGAAATCAGCGATATACTTATTTTTAGAGAATTGTACATAGTTAATGGTTTGGATTAAGTGTATGCATTATTGTAATGCATATTTGAGTATTTTTTTCAACATGTGCGCGTCCGACAAGTCGTTCGTAAATTCCACGAAGTCTTCTTTCCCCGAGCCATCTGTATTTCTATTTTCAAACCACCGTCATTGAAAGGAAAATAAATCTTATAAAGAAACGAAACGAAAAACGCGCACAAAATAAGGTCATTAGGTAGCTTGAATGCAACGTCGGAACTGATTGCCCTTTGCTCCTTGGCTTTCCACGTGAAAAATGAACTGCAAAAGATTCTTTATGACAAACTATCTTATCATGCTTACCATCCAGTAATCTCGAAGAACAAAGGGCCCTAAAGTCAACCCCGGAGCTCTGAAGGACAAAACAAAAGGGTGACAGGAAAAAGCGGAATCAGGGATATAATTAGCAATTTCAAATAAGATAAATGGATAGAAAGTTAATGTCTTTAGGACTAAAAGAGTAGAATCACTGCCGTGGGCCGTGTTAACAACACCCCACTCAAGCGAAGCCTCAATTCCCCAATCCCCATTCTGAGCGCGTGAAGACAATGATTCAATCTTACATGTGCACCGACTCGGGCAGGAGCGATTGTTTCCCGCGTCGGCAAGGGAAACCGGCGTTGGAATTCCCATCACGCTCGCACCCACCGTGGAAGCATTCGCGGGGCATAACGGCACGACAACCCGGATTTTCGCCAGGCGACCGGTGACCCATTAAATTTCCGCTGCTTTTCAGAATGTCCCCGAAAGGCTCGCTTTCGAGGGGCGGGGACGAATCACTGATCGATTTCCCGCGCCGCCCTAAACGAAGTGACATTGAGGATATTTGTCCATCGTCCCCGTGATGGCATTTCCGGCAATTTTGAGAGCTTTCACAAGCCCGAGCCGTACAATGGCGAGACTCGCGTGCGCGCTCTCTGTCTCTCTCTACGGAACGCGCGCGTGGGTGATTTTTTTATTTTTTTAATGGAGCTCTTTCCAGACTTTGCACGACTTTTTGATTTTTATTGCGCATGTCATTAATTACCTATGAACTGGGTGGAAAAATGTAAGATTTTGTATTGGTTTAGTTTCAAGGACATTGAAGAAAGAGTCAATTTAACGACGAAAATAGAAAATCTCTTAAGAATACGCTGATCTACATACAAGTACATCAAGGCCAACGGCAGAATCTCAACCCCGGACTTGACGATTACGGGAACGCTTGACTGCGGAAGGCAAAAGCATTCTTAACATCGCAATTCCTTGCATAAATTTAAATTATGTCTCTTCAGCAGTGCCATTGATATTGTATTATTAGCCCCATTGTACTACAGTAGGAGAGATTATGTAAATACAATTAGAGAGATGTCACTTTTCCCAAGAACGATAGGGGATCACACCCCCTGCCACGCACCCAGGCGGTACCTTGCAGGCTAGTACATAATATTAATATCAAAAGACGTTTAAATAACGTTTTTGCAATCAATTAATTAAAAAAATTCAGGGCTATTGTGCAGAAGTTGATGACTATTTTCTTTTTAATACAATGGTTGAATCCATGCCACACCTTTACTTGGATTGAATCGAACGAAGCATTAATTATGAAAAATTATAAAAAACCTATCATTAATAAATAAAAAAATGTACTCCTATACAAAATGTGTACATGTAAAGAAATGAAATAGACGAAAAAAGGTATATAGTAATATAAATCCGCTACTGAAACATCACTCGGAGAGGCTAAATATAATCACACCATTATACCTAACTACAGTCATCATCCCAGATGGTTGGCCTGATAAATGTGTACTGATGACAGAACTCACGTCGTAATGAGCTCAGAGCTTACCAGATATCCCCGAAGTCAGAAGTGGATGGAAAGTTCTCATTCAGTGTCAATTTTTAATTTCCCAGATATACTCGGAGACTCAAGAGATAACGCATTATTGGTGTTCTGCTGTGAATTCCCTCTCCCCGCCCCTCTGGCCTCACAAGACGCTCGACATGTCCGGCCGGCATCCATTCTCCACGCCACTGCAGGGCTGCCAACATCTCGCTGGGGAGTTATAACGAATATTTCGGGGAGACAAAGAGCATCACGAGTTTTTCAAGGGAGTCGGCAGTTTAAAATATAGGCTGCGGAAATGGGAGGTAAAAGACCGACGACGTACCTTCATTTATCATTAAGTTCCCTTCCTCCCCGCAATTACTTTCCAGGGATATCATTTTCCTCCGCCGCATACTCCTGACAGGTTTAAATGGCTGGGTTAACAATTTAATTCAGGGTATCCGAAAGAAAATTTTGAGAGCTCCGAAAATATATGGGGGGAAGTGGAGGGAGGGACATGGACCACCTTACTACCCCTCCACCTAACACGTGACAGTGACGTGACGTGAAGGTCAATGGGCGCTGCTTCACCCAAAGCAAAAATCAAGAGACAAAAATAAATGAAAAAACCACTGCGTCCTGATGTAATATCCTGTACCTGGGAATTAATCTTGCAATTTAGTAGGAACGGTGATGATTTCTTCGTATATCACCCCCAGGACGAAGGGAATCAGCATTTGCCGGACCCTTGATATGAAATAATGACGGTATAATTCAGACAATTTTAACGGAGTCCAGTGGGATTGAATCGCGAAACAAAACAGGGCCACCGCGACTGTGTCCTCCGCTCTCGTTTGCTGGCTGGCATCAATCTTCATCTTAGGGACCGAGCGTCCGACCCCTCCCTCCACCCCCGCCTACCCCCCTGCGTCCCCCGCCCCGGCCCTGAGCCCTCGTTTTTCGAGGACGCGTACTCGCGTCTGACGGCGAGTGGCACCCAATTCACGTGATCCGTAATCTGAACAAGGGGAGATAATCCGAGTGGTTTGCAAGAAGCGGCTGATCTCAGCGCGATACCTTCCACTTTGCCCGAGGGAATCGATCCCGTCGGTTCTCAAGTTTATATATATATGTATATATATATATATATATATATATATATATATGTATATATATATATATATAATAAGTATATATATATATATATATATATATATATATATATATATATATATATATATATATATATACATATATATATATATCCGTGGCCAAACGTAGGGTGAAAAGTTTGACCTGACTCACACTCCTGAACTAATGTTCTCAAGTTTTAAGTGACTCTTTGAAGGACCTGAGGAGAGGATACTCGCAAAATCCTTCAACTAAATTCTCAACGCGAACATAAATTCGTCACCGACAGCGGAGTAAAAAAACACACAAGTGGGCGAACTTGGGAAAACGTTTATCCACACGTTTTTCAAATGTATCTCAGCTGTGTGTTATCGGCAAATAAACCAACCCATAAGCTTCTTTACGATTCGTTTTATAGCCAGAGAAAAAAGTACATACAATTTCAAAAACACTTGAGCCACAAAAAAACAGCTCACGGAAAAATTTCGATTAGCTCATGAAAACTAAGTATTCTGTCCTATCCTTGGAGCTAAAAAAAAATAACTATAAAATTGCACCATGACGTAATTATGCCAGATGCCGAGTCATCCATTCGTGGAAACACTAGATTAGGTTAGTTCTTCAGCAAATGAAACGCATTGAACTGCGACCAATTCAACGCATCTACATCACAAATGCACCAATTTTAAATTGCAAAAAATCATTTGCCTTGACCGGGATTCAAACCCGGATCACTCAATATACCGGTCGATTGTTTTAGTTAAGCTACCGAAGCATCCTCTAAACAACCCTAGATTACATTTTAAAGGTTGCAAAATACCTACCACGAAAATATTTACTTATTATTATCAGCAACCTCAGATTTCGTACCAAAAAATATGTTTATGCTAGTCTAAACCTTTACTGATAGATTAATGCGATATATAGCGCATGGTTTTTGGACAGCTACATTTTCTAAGTCCTCACAATGATTAGTGTGGCCTTTTCGAGACAGTAATGATAAAAAAACCCATAAACACAGTAATCAACCCGAAGGTCGGTTCAGTAGGTGATGGTAGAGATCACCCAGTACTAAGCCCTATACGGCGTGTGTAAATTCACACATCAGGGTAGGGGGGCCAGTTCCTTTCCCTGTGACAGTTCCGGTTTCCCAGGAAGACCTGGTTCCTGAAAAATCACATTGCTTGGGTGGAGCTGCAGGTGCCCAGGGTGCCTTGCCCGGGAATCGAACCCGGGACCCTCCGGTCAGCATTCCAACGCTCTACCCACTCGACTACCGCGACCCACACAATAATCATATGACTGTTCAAATACAGAAATTAGTTGTGAGACGACACTAATACTTGACGGTGATCGGTGTACAAGTAGAATTGAGAAGAAGTAATAACGCTTTATCTTGAGTAATGCCATGGCGACACGAAACATTCTCGAATTTTGGAAGCCTTGGTCATCAAGTGTATGGACATTTTCATTCGATATCCAGAGAAGGAAAACTAGAACGCGAAAATTACGTCATCCTCATAATACTCCACGGTCCAATACAATTCCAATGCGGAAACAGCCGTTTAAATGCCGCATGGAAATTCCTTTTGCGATAAATCCGCACCGTTTACCTATTATTTTAAAATCTGGTAAAAATTACTAACGGTAAAGATCCGAAATAGAATTATAAAGAAATAGATAGATCATGCCAAAGATGATAAGTCGGCTTAATCGTCGTAAATATCAATTATTTTGGTGGCCAGCGCTGACTTTTTAATCTCGGAGACAATACAATCATATCAGCACACTGCCGAGCTATACCGCCAAAATAAATTAGAATAGGCTCGCAAACATATATTTCATGATTCATTCGGCAACTTAAGATAATATGCTATGCTGCTTCTCTACTTTACTCAGGTTATATCTGTGTTTCAGATAATTTTCTATACGCAGGTTTCATCTGTGGCAATAAAGATCGTACACGAGGTGTGAACATTACCCGACCTCTTTTAGCCACTCCATGATATTTTCAGCACCAAAATTACAGTGATCCTCCTTTTGATACACTTACATAGATTCCGAATATCATGAAAACAACAAAAAAGCATCGTTAAATGCCTTTTCTCTTAGCAACAATGATTCTAAAAAGTAAGCCTCAATTAAAGTCGTTTTCTGCTATCACGCCCTCGTGATAACACTCTAATCTAAATAGTATTACCATAATTAGATAGTAGTAAAATATGTTACAGCCAATTTTATACTACAATGAGAGCTTTAGAGCATGCTCATTAAAACAAATGGATCATTACAATACGTATCATTCCACTGGTAAAAATCACAATGAAGGCCGCCCATGGGCGGGAAATAACAAAAAAAAGACAACAAAAGAAATTATAAAAGATCCGGAGGATAGAATCCAGCCGCATATTTTCCATTCGACGAGAGGCCAGTCAGGCCCCCATCATCGCCGTAAACTACATCCTGTTTCTACACATCCTGCCCCGGAGCAGCATCTCCAGGTCTTGTGTGAGCGCCGCCCATGACGCAAGGCGGGGGATATGAATATTTTCACGAAGATTAATTGCTAGGAAATCATCCCAAACGTCTCGGGTGAAGCGATAACAGCTTACGTAGCCCTACCGGGACGCTTTCCCAAACGTACACTTAAAAAAAATAAAGGCACCCGTAAATGGATAAGTCCATACTTGCAACCCCATTAGCCCGGAAATAAAAGAATTGAGACCGATTTCACGAAAGAATATATACCCAAATGCAATTGAAAAAATGGCCAGCCTAGGAAAAGTACACCCGGATTAAATGGTCAGTTATTTCAAAATCCGCACCCGAACGTCGAGGCACTCCTATTGCGCGTAAGTTAACTGAACGCACTATGACCATGGACTTCTCAAACATAACCGTAAAAGAAGTAATGGCTACAAATACGTGGAAAAAATCGCAACCAAAATTGAACCACGGATACTCCCTCGAGTAAACGTTGATCGATGGCGGAGCGCACTTCTTCTTCTTGACATTCTGTCGAGATGAGCAGAGTAGAAAAATCCATAATTATTTACCAGCCAATCCATCTCCAATCTTCACTGGTGGATTATCATGAGTCTGAAAGTTGTTGATAAAGCTTCATATTTACCGATATCCCACAATGTCCGTTGAAACTATGATCTGGAAAGATAACTTGTTGAAGGAACACATTTGGATGGATAAAAGAAAGAGAAATAAAGACTTGTAACGATTTCGTGTGCTCGGATCGCTTGATAATTAGAGAGGCATTGACAATAACTTAAAAATGACAGGTAATTGTTGTTAAATTATACTAAATACAAGCGTAGGTTTAAAAATCAATAACCATCGAGAATTAACTGAAATGAAACTGACGAAACTATTTATAGCAAGATATTAGTAGGAGATTACAAATTAAGGCCCTATTTCAACAAACTTCCGTTCATCCTCCATCACTTGATCAGATATCATTCATTATTATTTTATGTTCAGTCGCGATGGTCGCCAATATTCTTAAATTGTTGACTTCGTGGATTTTTTTAAATAAATACATGTACCAATTTCAATGTTGATTAGTTTATAGTTCTTAAGTGAAACGCAAACAGTGAATAAAACCATGAAAAGATGGATGGAACAAAGCACTAATTGTTAGCGAAAAGGAGCATAAAACATATTCGTATCGAAGTATTACTACAACAAAAAATTAAAATGGAGAACACATGAACAAATTTTTCGCAATAAATTTATTAATAACTCAGAAAAAACAAACCAGACTTTCTCAGGACTCGTATTACAATTTTTTAACAACCTACCAAGCGCTTACGCCGACGAAATGGCTTTTTTTTAGCACGGACGGATATAATGGTAAAATTTTCACTTATCGCCAACCGACCATGTGCCGTTGCTTTCTCGCACAAAGCCGTGAATTGCCAACGTTTCAGAGGAGAAGGGGAATATTGTGACCAGGCGAAATCATTCCGTCCAATTGCCTCGGAAACCCCGTAAAATCGTCAGGCCCGAAATTTTCTTCGTGCAACGGATTCCGAACGCGTGCCTCGCGACCGTGTCGTAACAAAAGAGCCGGTGTATCAAGGCGAGTGAAATAAACGAGCAAAAAAAATAAAAAAAGACCGATTGAACGGTTACGCCACGGTGACTTTGCAGCCTCTTTAACGCCAATGCATCCATCAAGTGCTCTTCATAATTTATTAATCCGACTATATGCAAAATATACAGAGTTAAATATTATTAAAATAAACTGAAATTAAGTTGATCTCAACCATAAAACTTGTCAAACATCTTAATACTAAATTAATCTTTTATATATTATAACCAAACAAATATAAGTCAACGCTTTTTTTACACAGGTTTGAAATACAGTACAAAACCCTCGATTGATAAAAAAACTAGCAGTCATTTCCTTGATAACTTCATCATGACATAATACGGCCATAACAGGTAAAAAAAACTTCTCCCCCCCCCCCACCCTCTCGCCCTATATCTAAAGTAAGTTCAAACTTCGTTCCTCGTAACGGAATGACCGTCGAAAGCTTGTGGCTAAGTCCGTGTCGTTTCTTATACTCCTTGAAGAAAAAGAAAAAAAAATACGAAACCCAAAACCTCGGGAGGCTTAATGGCGAACATAAAACACTGTTCGGAAAACAACGATCTCCACAGAGACTTGATAGAACCCTCGGATGCATATACCATTCATTAAGTCCGAAGTACGAGTTGGAAATCGGACTGTATTTCTCGCCCAAGAGCAAACAAACTTGAAAGCGCTTTGACTTGACGTGCGCCCCCATTGGGTTTCCGTTTGATCTGTGCATGATATTTCACGGCACGCTCGACAAATAATTCTCCCGTCTTCAGAACTCAATTCTCCTTTCTTTCCCGCGACACAAGTCCAAACTCGCTAAATTTATTTTTCCACTCATTAACAATAATTTAATCTGTTAAAAAAATGCTTAATCAAAAGATTTCTTCATCTTCATTCATTGCCACTTGATTTCCTCACCCAGTAATAACAATCAACATCCATTTCGTCCGATGATTCACACACAGCAACGCGCCGTAACCATCATCCTCCTATATCACACCAGATGCCCAGCGTTCACTGGAAAGTTCAAAGAGGCGCTATTCCCTTCCGCGAGGCTACACTACCGTCGCGCCGAACGAGGCTGCTACAGCGGCAAACGCCCAGTATCCAAGGCCGGAATCCTTTTACAGGAAATGAATCGAGTCACACAAGAAAACAGCACCAAGTCAAGACACTGCCGACGCGTCTCAGCTTCTCTCGCGGCCTCTGAGATCATAAGCGCGGCAAGTCACACGGAACGATTGGCACCCTCAACGACCAAGGGAGCAACCGAACGGGATCTCCCTCAATTCCGTAACCTGCCTCGCACCTTTTACTTTCGATCGAATCTGTCCGATGCTTCCTTCCCTTGTCCTTTCAACACTCCGACGTATTCCAAGACAACCTATCCTTCGCGTCAACCGTGGAATCGTAACATAAGAGAAGTGCTTTTTCTTAAAAACTTAGGTTTTCACAATTTCTTTTTAAGACGATATTATTAGGGTCGATTGAAAAAATGATGGGATGATTTTGTGCTCATTAATCATGCTAAAAAACTGATGGGATTGGTGCAATTTAAGATATTGTCTCGGTCACTCCAGCAAATGTCCATGAACGTCGACTCGGGGCTTCCAAAATAGTCAAAACTAATTCAAGTCATTTTGGTTCAATTTCTTGACAAATCCATCAAAAATGAAACCCATTTATTAAACAAAGAAACCAAAACGTTAATCCCCTGGGAGGACATGAATACGAGTACATTACCACTAATAACTGTCTAATTTAGAGACTTTAGAATAAATATCGGCAACGCTTCTGTGTATCTCCACATTTCTTCCGAGACTAGTTACGCGGCTCAAATTTCATTCCCGCCATTAACTTTAAATTCCAACACACAACCTCCTTCAATTAGAATCGATCGGAGTGAAGGCCAGTTATTATTGGCCATCGGTGCAGTTTTAGTTTAACCTTGCATTCTTCTGTAATGATTCCAGGGACGAAAAATTATTGCTGTAATCGGATATGGCGCTGTACTCAAAAATGCCACCGGCAAAACATTTATACGCATGACGAAACATACCGAACACTTCATTAAAAAAAAACCACCATCTGTTCTAAGGGGAGTGACTGACTTCCCGTTTCCCAGCATTCAATTAGAGGAAATCAATGGAAAAGCAAGAGGCAATTTAAAATATTAAATTCAAAGCGAGATTTCTCCGCAGTGCTGCAACTGCCTACTACTTCGGAATCTTGTTTCAGAGGTTAATGGCGACTGCGTCGTGAATGGAGCCGCAGAAGAATACTTCACAAAAAAAACAGTAACATCAAAGAGCAGGTTTCATGAGCGAGGGTTGATTTTACAAGGGAATAACCTCCGGCAATGTGAATTACGAACATATAGTAATGTAGAAAGGAGGTTAGTTAGGTCAATTAGTAATATCTCTGGTTTTCCACCAGCTTCGGGTAAGCTGAAAAATCACACAGCTTACTAGGTTTGACTGCAGTTGCTTAAGGCCATTTACCGCATTACGAATCTAATATGTATTTTAGAGTGCATAGTCCAAACAGACTACACTCTTTTAATAACTGGACAATTTCGTAAGTATTATTAGTATTAAAGTTCAAATTGATACAGGTAGATATTCATCACTCAAAGTAACATTAAAGAGAATGGACCAAGGAAATCACCAGGAACTAAGCCGGGTCAGCCACCATGGTCGCTCTTTTAAACATCATTTAGGCATGGCATTACTTTCTGGAGACGTTTGCTGAGGAGAGGAAAACTGATTTCCAGTCTCCGCCCATGTTCCTCGGCTAAAAAAATTTTCAACAGGTTATTTTGGGAGTTTTTGGTGGGTGTAACATACGACAACAAAATAAGAAAGAATTCAACACTGAATTATAAATTATTTATTTTTATTAATTACATCTCAGTGGAAATAAAAAACCAAAAAAATACTTTTTAATAATAAACACATAGGTAGTCTATTATTTTCCTAAAATAGAATGTGTAAGTGAATAACAATTCCATAAATATGCCGTAGTTTCCACATTTCCGAAAGTATTTCCAGAATGGACGAAATTAAATGTTTGGTACAATGCCTATTTTCTGCATTAGCCTGTATACAATACAACAAATAGACATTCCAAAATTACAATCGCAAGGTAAAAAAAGGCATTCGATATTTGAGAACAATTCTCGCGAGTGCATTAAAAAGACCTACACCTCTCAACCATTGGTAAAATAACTTTCTTAATAAACTATCTATCACTTCCGCCACATTTATAAGTTTATTGAAAATAAAAGGCGAGCAAATTGAAACAGGCGGCGAATGCGGCTCTGAAAGAAGATGGCATCCCGTTTACTTACTGATTTACACAACAAGAATTCCAAAATGTGGTTTTTTTAAATCATTAATCTGCTTACAATCAGGTTGATTTCAGATCTACACACACTGATGTTATACATGAAAATAAGTGGCTTTTCAAAATACCATTGAAATTCTTCAGAGAATAGTAAAGGTGGGTTGTCTATAATAGAATTTTTCGATTAATCAAAAACAAATAGACCACATTCATATTTCTTTTATGAAGCAATAACGGAATCACTTCGACATATCACCCATCACACAGCCTACATGAAATGCCTAGCATGGAAGTGCGGAGAAAGTCTTTCTTTCCTAATTTCTCTGGTTCGGTAACAACTTCAGCCGAGCGATAAAGGGAAAAGGAAAATAAAAGAACATCGTTTCAAAGGCCGCCGCCCGCGGCACTTGTCGCCGTGGATGATTTCATCAACTCGCAATGGCGTAAATATGGTTGCATAGTAACACTCGCGATTACGATGCGTCGTAAGGGTTTCTTGCCACGCCGACGGAAACCAGAAGAGAGAGATGGTCGACGGCTCAATCGAGCAAACGTGCGCCCGTTTCCCTCTCGAGTATTTTCAAACGCCGCGTACACGATGAGGCCGTTCCTTTAGCGCATCGAGGTTCGATCCAGACGACGATGCGGAATCAATGGACGACGAATACCATTTTTTTTAATTTTCCCTGGATCTTCGCCGTCGCAATTAGAAGTTTGGCATTCTCTTTTGGCAAAAAAATCTGTGCCAGAATAAATAATGAGACGACGATAGGATCAGATTCAAGGTTAGAATTTAATCGTGTGACCAGGATGCATCGGGATGGAAGTCATGAAATTTGAACGAGCGTGTCGCTGTGATGGGATCAGAGCACTTTTAACTGCCCGCGGAGTCGGTCATCGCGACGCGTGGACCGGCATTCCCACCTTTGCGGTGGGAACCGGCTCTTCGCTAGTCGCTCGGGAACTCCGCGGCGCACCAAACGAGATGGCGAGGAGATGGGAAGTAAGGTGTTGAGATTTTGAGATGATTTTCATCGGAAGAGGGAGAAGGAGGCGGAGGAGACAGTAAAGACGAGGAAGAGGCATTCACAACAGGGTCACCCATTCGTGAAAATCGCGCGTCCTCAAAAAGTTAGGTCTATCATCATCGCACACAAATTAAGCTCTGATAAGGAAAAGAGAAAAACGGATGCCAATCACCGCTCGCGCTGACTTTCAGATCACACACACACACACGCGCACGGCACGCACATGCTCTCACACGCACAGTGAACAGAGGAAGATAAGAAGTAAACGCAAACAGACTCGAGCATCCACGGAACTCAGCCCCCATGCTCTCTCGCTCGCTCACCACTCATCTCTCAACCTTGCTCGCCCGCCCGAATAAATACAAAGAGCATACCAATTGGCCTACATTCTCGCACGCAAACATGCCCCAGGTACAATCACCATCACACACTAAAAAAAAATTATGAGACGACAAAACCGCCACCGAACCGAGCACCGTAATTGATTTATCCATCACTGGCAACTTAAAATAAAAAAGTAGCGACGTGAGACGCGCAAACCTTTTTTTTTAAGGCCTCAGATGCACTCCCTTATCATCCTTAGATCCTTGATCAGGATGCCCGGAGGAGCAGCTGCCGTCTCAACTCAACCAATATATTTACAAACTTAACTGAACAGTTAAAAAAAATAAATTAAATTAATATCGCAGGACACAAACCACACGAGCAATTAATATATATTTTTGTCAAAATTAGTGTGCCATACAAGCGATAGCTAAAAATGGTGTTCATTAGGCTTTGAAAGAAATGAAATATTACGAAGCGAATTAATGAGGTTACATCGAAAAACATCGATTACTTCAAAAGAAAAAGAGCGGACACGAAACCAACTCACATTCGATACTTGCTCCAAACAAACTCTAGCTCCCACACTACATAAGAGACAGGCATCCTCACGGTAGCGTTGTAAGGGGTTAAAGAAGATGGGAAGGGGGGGGGTAATGAGGGAAAAGGTCGTTTGGATGGGTCACCGCCATGTTCGGCGCATTGTGGTCCCCGTTCCCAGGTACCCACAAGCAGTTTCGCGTTATCATCATCTCCCAGGTTCCTCCCACGGCTCCGAAGCATCAAAGCACAGTTTCCAATGAGAACAAGATAAGGGGTGACGGAAAAGAGTATATTCTGATGCACGCCTGCTGGGCAGGGGAGCGAAGAAACATGCTACCGCAATATTGTGGGAAACTTGGGACCCGAATGGAAATTTACCGAATCGTGACTTCAATCACACATTTACCGCATCACCTTTCAGAAAAGAAATGCACTTCTAATTGCGAAAGCGATTTCGGGAGACATGTTACGCAAGGTTCATGGATCCTCATAGGTTTCGCCGTCTTGACATTTCGAAGATTATTATATGATTTAAGCGTAATTATTAATGGCATAATATTTAATAACCAGAGAATAGAAAAGGACTTCAATTATTCATTTGTTGTGGCCACTGTTAGAAAAAGAATGTTGGTGTGAAGAGTGTCTTGACATTTTCAAGTTTTAAATCCATTCAACCAGCTTACGACACAGAAACATAGTCCATCAGTATCCTACTGATGGAATGTGCCAATGGTTCCTCACATTAACACACCATGAGGTATAATTATGGTGATAAAAGATAGATATGGTGTTTTCCCGGCGTATCAGCTGCGTAAATTCCGTAAATAATTATGGTACTTGCACCATACAGAGAATGCACATATAAGTAAGGGGTCTCCAATTGCATCTCCGACGTGGTCCTGGCACTCGGATACAACCCATGGTTACACATAGCAACGAAGATGGAGAAAGTAGTATTACCACATTTCATTCCTCACAGTAAGTCACACCTCCGATGCGATAAAAAAAAACATTTCGGAAAACTCGCAGAAATTATTACTATTTCGTTTCCGCGATGAGTAAAACTAATCACCATTCGGGAAAGAATTAAAAGAAGAAAACCCAATCACAGAAGAGTAATAATGATCAACTCGGCATTTAAATTTTATTAATATTTGCCACAAAAAAATAAAGGTATACTGATGATGCCCAAAGCCTTTAAACGCCAGCTGGGTTGAAGAATTTCCTGAAAACAATAAATAAACGAAAACACTATATGCACTGCAGTCAGACCACATGGCACAGGGGAATCAAATTCGCCGGGCATAATATAACTTTAGAATATGCAGAAACAAAAAGCAAAGAACAATTTACCGATAGTAAGCGTGGTACACGTACTATCAGGAGATACGTTTTCTTAAAGCCTCAAAGTTCTATTTTTCGGTAATCATACCTCAGGCTTGGAATAGAAAATATTATAAATAAAATATTACGAAAACTGCCACTCGATTTTAAATGCCACTGGAGCATCTGATTAGTGGGGAGTTAGGCCAATCAAAAAAGTTAGCCTGGATTAATATTCGGCCGCTCGAGTGCATCACACACTGATACGCACAAGGGCTAATATCTCCTTCCAGTTTCCGAACTATATGTACATATTCTAAACATTTATGCGAAGAGCTATTCTATGAAAAATAAGACAATGATTAACAATGAACTATGGCATTAAATAAACGGATAATGTAATGAAAACAAAATGAGCGATGCCTTCCGCCAACTGTTGCGAAAGGAAATATTTGCACAAGGTCGGATGATGGCAGAACAGATTGATGGTAGAGTCCCAACGGATGGACTATACCTCTGACGGATAGCAGCTTGGTTGAAAGCTGATGAATGGATGTTTACGTCTTCAGACAGATGAGACAAGAACCGTTCGTACATTGCGCCAATCTGCGATAAATGATCTTGGAAATCGGATGGTGCGCGATACAAAAGATTCCCTTGTTTGCGAAAACACAGAAATCCCTCGGGAGCCGTCACTGAAGTCTCGTTCGAAGACCGACCTTAAGCCTCCCCACCACAATATACTCCATTTCAGAACAAAACAAAACGACCTATGAGGCCATATTATGCACAAAAACTATATAAATAAAAGCAATTAATTTTATTTGAAATACACGTGCTCGGGATCAGCTGTTCATGATATGAAAAATAAGTAAAATTACCACAAGGTATTTTTCTAAACAAAACTAAACAGTTATGCTTAACTTAGAACACAAATTCTACACCCATGGAAGCATTTGCGTGATGCTTAAAGAATGTTAATAACGACTT
Organism: Hetaerina americana; assembly: GCF_022747635.1. NCBI lineage: Eukaryota > Metazoa > Arthropoda > Insecta > Odonata > Calopterygidae > Hetaerina > Hetaerina americana. The sequence goes on from NW_027287427.1 coordinate 11,461,505, forward strand.
CAAAAACGAAATGGCGTCACTAAATAGATGATCGGGATGGAAATCTCAATTAACACTGTCTAGCACCAATCCTTAAACGATTGAATATGGCGCGCTTCTTCCTTCGGGGTACAAGGCCATGGTGCAGCTAAAATAAAGCTTCTCCGAATAATGGACCAAATTTCCCCCTCAATACACACTTCATTCGTTAAATTTCGATACTGAGACACATAGCCGCCGCATGATCTGGACAAGCTGGAAGATGATTATAGAATATTAGTGTATTTGATTCATAAAAATATGAATTATTTTTTTCCCATGAAAAATCAGGCGGCACAAAATATGTGACATTGGAATGGAGACCGCTTAGTATTGATTTGAACATTTCCACTTAATCGAATGTGTAACTTCGATATTTCCCGGTCAATTTTTCATTCTCATAAGTCTGCATCGAAGCCTATGAAACACGACTTCGCCTAGCGTGAAACCTTGACGTCGCGAGGTCGAGTCCTGTCTCTGGCACGGATGTTTCTAAGAGGTTCGACGCAAGAGTAGACCTCGTATCCCTAGGTCCGCCGTTAATAAAGCCGAATTTTGTATAATTACTTAATCTAAAGAATTATTCTAATACGAACAGTGCGGGATCATGAAACTTAGATTTTTGACAGCAGAGGACAATGATCTCTGGTAAACTGCAATCACACCGTCTGAAAAGGACCATCACGGCTCATGACGTTTCGGTCGCCGCACATCAGTCTTGCCTACGCATCAACACTGTATTTACGGTACCGCATCTCGACCGCCTAGAAAACGTGGCCCTCGGTCAAAGCGCGAGCTGGAAGGGCTCCAAATCGCTTTCCTGCAGGACTGAACAAAATAAAATCCGCCATCGCTGGCTAACAGGGTTGGTCACGCACGACCAATGTCTACGGCGGGGTGACTCGCCTGGTTCTAGTACTACTGGAAAGGGAATCGTTAAAAAGCTACTATAATAGTTGGACGGGGCGTAAATTCAGAATTTATTCTCCCAAGGCTTCCTTCAACAGCTTTTATTCCTATTGTTAACTCAATTTTAGTTAACCTTACACAAACTTGTTTTACTTTCCAATGAAGTAACAGTACGCAACGTAACTGGCACATACAAAGTTATCTCGGCCACATTTTGCTTAAGAAACCTACAGCAACAGAGTATGATCCGAATGCCACCATTAAGAGCACACTTCTCCCGGCGATAAGTCCCAGTAATTAGCGCATACGGGGTTTGCCGATGGTAATAAATGCCGCAGCACATGTCACTTACATTGCACACTTTACACATGCAGTACACGCTTTATGAATTTGAAAAATTTATATTGCATTAGAGGCTATTTTCAGAGAACCTGTACATCGAATTGCAGCTACTAATTATGATTCACTTACGCGCCTATTTTCAAATCCTAGTTATTTGTATAAATATTAAAGCATCAAATATGTATGATGAACACACGTCACAGCTCAATGGCAAATGTTATTCCGTCCATTTTCGCGACATCTACGAGAGAACAAACAACAATATGATAAGCCAGAGGGAAATGTTTATCTCCATCCAGAATTGTACTGAAGTCACCCTCTGAATTATATCGCTGGGATTTAACCATTAGTGCTCAGTGCCCGCGGAGGATAATTAATGGATTCATACCACCGCCAGTCTCCACATTGAAACCATCTCACTTAATAAGACTGTGACTTTTGTCTGGGCATTTGAGTGTCGACAAGATTACTCTCGTTTCACCAACAGAGAGGATATGCGAAACCCAGGGCAGGTGAAGCGAATAAAAACTTCGCAACACGTACAGAAAGGGAAACTTTTTTAAGTATATATTTTTTCTCACTTGAGATAATGGAGAGGTCCCCCTTCGAGACGAAATATAATAATAATAGTAATTACAATAATAATTTTCGCACCTTTTTTCTAATTTTATTGGGCCTGAAATACCACCAATGAAAGATTTGTCTGCAATATCCGCGTAACCTTTTAATGCCAAATTTTTGCAAGCACACCAGGAGAGTTTCGCTGGCGTCCCGGAGGGCATTTCCGGGAAAAAATAACGTGAAATTCGAGAGAAGTTCACCCAAAAGAAAACGACAGAGAGGTGAGTGTGAGGGTTGAGTTTTAAATTAATAAACCCCGATGAAATCCCAAAGAGAAAATCCTTCTGCTTCTTCGATCCCCATTCCGCGGAATGGCAAACAAATCCTAGAAGCGAATCTGTCCGAATTTTCTTGCGGTGTTCTTCTTAACGCAATGCTGTTACTGCTTATTAAATATTAAGCCAAAGATGATTTTACACTTTGGACCAATCTCGTGCGCTTCAATATCTCGCAACAAAGACGGAAAAAATATGTCTGTGAGTAAATAATCTTTCACGATGATCGGATGTTGTCGATAGAATACGTAATGTTGATTTCCCAATGGTAAGAGAATTTGGTATTAAGTTCAGCTTCTACGGGAACACTCTCCAGATCCCGGAACCTACATTACAGAGTGTACCATCGTATACATCAAAGCGGCAAGAGTGTTCGGTGTAGGCAATACACCCGGTGATCTGCATATAACTTTTATAGAAGTAAAACTTGCACTAGAAAATCTTGACCGCGATCAGCGCGCGCCTCTCTGGGTTCTTCTTTCTCATCACCTGGACCCCTAATGGTTGCCACGCTTACGTCGAAGTCATGTTGACTTCGGAGATACGAGTGCCCGGCCTACTCTGCCCTATCTCAAGTTTTTGAAAAAAAATGCGAAGATTAGCGATATTCATGATATTTTACTCGACTTCACTTTTTCCAACAGATAAGGATGAGTGGTACTACCACTCAATAAGAATGACGATAAAATAAATTCTAATCACATTGCTTAGCAAAAATCGAAAGTTATGCTAAGACGAACGATCCAGACACTAATTCGAACCTTGTCATGAGACGGGACAATGTCCACTTCGAATAAGGATTGCGGGTAGGTTGTTCTTATAGCGTTAGATGCTCACTTCTATCTACACCTCATAGTTCACGGCACTCGGCCTATCGCCTTCGCCGTTGCACACCTGCATGCCTGAACAACCCAATTGCTCCTAACGCTCTTTATTTTATCGAAAAATGACGAAGAAACAAGAAAATTAAACCAAAAATGTTTAATTTTCGCGTGCGATTTGATTTTTAATGCATCAAGTTGCGAATTGTCTTTTGAACACCTGTGCGCTTAAGGATTCAATGCATTAAATAAAATTATGAACGAGAAAAAATCGATAAGAGCAGGGAAAACTACGAACTTAGTACCGGCTTACGGTGAAAAAAACCAAACGACACGGCCAAACCATGTCCAGGTCTATGGGAGGCAAAATAACCCTTCGAAACGGATCTTCAAACCTTTGGAAAAGGTTGTGGGCAGGTAAGTAAATGTACAATAGGCGCACGAACCCAAGTGCATTTATGGAGAAGAGACTGGGGGCACATACGCCTATAAGAAACCGGTTCCTCAAGAATATACCTAGACGCAAACCCCCTCCCATGAGTCGCCCGGGACCACTGATGAACCGAGTAAAGAAGGAAGGGATACGGGAAATGATAGCCAAGTAATGGAAGTGACTGGACTAGCACAAGAATAAGTTAACTCGTTTTCTCAAAGAAAAAAAACAACTCAATACCTAAATTAAATTATAATTATTCCCTAAGAATAGCTCCTCGAAATTATAACACTACCCGCTAGAGTTTAATGATAATTAAACGGTTATCCTCGAGTACAAGGAAATTACGAACAAGATTCGGGCGTCTATTAATTGCAATGCAATGCTGCCAAGGGAAAAACATATGCCCCTTCACTTCTCAACTAAAATATTACAAATGTACCAACTGCAATAAATATTTGTTATCCAGAATTTAAAGTTAACGTTTTCTGAGGTTTCATTATCTACAGAAAACTTCTAGCTTCGACAAATTCTTCGAGTAAACAGGTACCAACTACCGCGATCACAAAAAACATTTAAATATTTAAAATAGCGGTATTTTGGGCAATGCTAGAAATGTTCCACCATCACAAATATTCTAAGCACTTCTTATAGTTTTATTCCGCTCGCCTGCCACAAGATGATATCAGTATTTGACGTCTGTTTCTCAACAGTACGTGCATAAAATCACATATGCAAACAAGTTCATGGCACGTGGGCAACACCGGACTTTAATCCATTCGTGTACGTGAAGTGCATGGTCTCTAAAATATTACATCGTTCACCTGTGGGTAACTATTTCGTACAAATTGAAATTTTTCGTTCTGCGCATTTCAAACAAAAAACGACGATTTTTTTAAAGAAGAAACTTTTAAAAAGAACCCAAACCAAGTTGAAATGGAATTTTCAAATCTTTCCTTCCCAAACTTTAAAAACAAAATCAAATGAATCCAGCAAGTGGTTGTTTACATTCATCGCGATGCACACTTACCTGCTCGAAATTCAAACGTCGAGGTCTGAGGCAGAAAACACCATCAGGTTATGAACTTGTAATAATGCCTCCCGCTGTGGCACAATCAAATGTCATACACTAAACATAAAGTACACTTTTCAACTAAACACTATAGTTCCTCTCACGTGTGCATCAGTACCTCGTATCACCATACGACTGGGACAACCTCTCGCGACTACGACCGCCAGCCAATTAATTGATATTTTTCCCGTACACAACAGGGCGCTCGACGCGACGCCTGCTGGTCTACAAATAAATCAAGTTCTAGATGACGCTACCACGGAGGCTACCACCTACTCATTTCCGCGAAATTTGAAAGCCATTACAGCCACCCCATTCGGCGCTAACTAAATATGAAATAAATTTTAAACACCTGTCGGTGTTAGCCTTATAATTTGAGACTTTTACGGGAAATTACATGCATTTGAAATATAATTGGATAAATAATTATGGAGAGTGCAATTTCGAGAAAGCAAGTTGTAACTTTTTTCATCATCATCAATTGGTACCTTTGGCAGTTGTTACGGCAGCATACGTAAAGAGTAAAGAAGGTTCCTTAGCGATGGTTCTTACATTTGTCAACGTCTGTTTATTAAATGACCCAGACAAGTATGTAATTCAAACCGACTCCTTAAAGTATGAAAATTTTTCCAACCACATTTTACAGAATATTGCCAATGCCTAGAATTCGTTTATTAACCTGAGTTCAAATTGAATTTAATGCTGTATATATTCATCACAAAATGAAAGTGTTTACTTCAATGCACCAATAGAGGGATTGAATCATAATTTTAGGAGACTAATGAATACTTTATGGAGAGGTGTTAAGACAATTTGTAAATTTTCTAATGTATCAAAATGGGATGAATTTGACTTTTTGTATTTAATTTTTCCAAAAGTAAATTAGCCGGAGCTTGGACAGTATCCCCAGCATAAACCACTTCAGTTTCTTAATTATCATGTTTGAAGTTATTAGTTTGAATCATATACTTGCATGATTGGTTACATAATAATCAAAATCTACAAACTTAAACACTCACCATAGAAAGAGCCTTTTTGACATGTTGCCATAACAGGTGCAACATTAACTGTTTATCAATGGCCAACAAAAATAAGATATTTGCTCCACAGGAAACTTAGTGAAAAATATAAAAAAAGAATATTAGTGGTAAATCATATTTCATATGGCAGAGAACAATATTAACATTGGGTTATACTATATGTTATATAAAATGGGTTATACTATTAAAAAAATATTAATATAAGTCAATTCTTCAAGAAAAAGCCAAAACAAAAACCATAAATTTTCAGAATCGCAAAACCATGCAGTTCTTTAAGACTAATCTAAATCCAAATTTATTCGTCATGTATTATAATGAAATCTTTGAAATTTTAATTTAGAAGAGTTGCTGCATGCATATGCCAATACATTCAGTAACTAATATAAATTATCCCAATGAGTAATGTCCAGGGTTTTGGGTGAATTGGCAGTAATGGTTGTATTGCATCAGTCAAATATTTCCCAGCTTGCTAAAATTGCATACTACATATGGATAAAGAGAGGAATATTTTTTCCTTGCAAAAGGATTTAAAAAAATAAAATGGGCCATATTGGTCTGATAGGAAGGTAAAACATTGGATGGGCTGGATTTTGTCAAATAAATTATATCAGATCCTAATCATGTGTTTCATGTTTCTCGTTTATTTTACATTATTATTATTATTTTCATTTTATGAGAACCACAGGTGGTGGCTGATTGATATTGCTATGACCATATCCACTACATGGCTTGAATACACCAAAAACTTCAGCTTTATACAATAACAAAAATTGTCAAATCTGTACTTAATACTTGTGGAGGCACAACCTTGGTAATATATCAACAATTATATTACATTTATGTTATGTACAATGTCGACTCTCAATCCTAGTCATGGGTTAAATTCACTTATATAAGTGAATTTATTTCCAATGTAATAAAACCATCCAACAGTTAACAGCCTGTGCTGTGAATAATGTATTTTTTTACATATATATACAATTACTCAGGCAAAGTAAAATAATTTTAAGGATGCTAATATGTAATGACATTTTTACAGTGAATTTGAGTCCTTGTTACTGTGTCCTGGTCTACCTTGGGTATTGTCAATCACCTGTCCTCATGCATACTTCCCTATTAGGGCTCATCAATAGATGGCATATATTTCTAATCTTAGTATATTGTCCATCATTTATTCAACAAAATGAACCAGCATATTACTGACAACATGCTATAACACCCTTCAAATCACCAAAATTATTCCTCTGCATACGTCTGTTATTTGAAAATGCTATACATTTAGAGTCAGCACAACTCCAATAATTGGTACGCAATGAAAAATAATAACAACCAACAAGGAGAAGATTGAGCCACGTTTAAGTTCTTAGTTAGCATTAATGAAGTTTAAAATAGATTTAAATGGCTATTGTGGTGTAATAAAATATAATCTAATGGGCCACATCCAAACGTTACTCGTGCAATATTACTTTAAAAATAGAGACAAAGAATAAGGAGGGTTTGACCGGTGAGAGGCAAAAGTATTAAGTCTTTGAATGATGCTTAGTCATAATTGAACAAGCATGAACATTAACGATGCAATTTTAAATAACTCGATTGATTTTGTATTGAATTCTTATCACAAAACATCTTAGGCATTGATTTTTGAAACTGGGCAAACAAACACAATAACAAATGGACATGTTGAAAAAATCACACCAAAAAGAAAAAGTTTTTGCAGTGGTTTTACACCACTTTCTCAAAACATTTGCAGCACTTACCAAAAGTGAATATTTCCACTACTGTAGTAATAAATCAAGAGTGAATTCAAGGTTCCAATCACTCACCCATCTGCTATAAAAACCAATATTTTCAGTAAACTAGCATTTGCTCTCCACCACTGCCCAACCGGTCAAAGATGGACTGACCCCCACTATTTCTGATGGCCAGAGTAGAACGGTTTGTGCTGTTGTGCATGAGCTTGTGTTCCGTGCGGTAGCTGTTGTGACCTCTGTGGCACACCGGTCCGCGTTGGGACTTGGGGAGGTGCAGGGTAATGCTGTGGCTGGGTGCGCTGATGGGGCAGCTGCTGTTGTTGAATCTGATGCGGTGGAGGACGCTGCTGTTGTTGTTGTGGAAGGGATCGCTGTTGACCTTGTGCCATTTGTCTCTGGGCTTGCTGCTGCTGCTGTTGTTGTGGCTGTTGTTGCTGATGCTGTTGTTGCTGATGTTGTTGTTGTTGCTGATGTTGTTGTTGTTGCTGTTGTTGTTGCTGCTGTTGCTGTTGTTGTTGCTGTTGTTGTTGCTGCTGTTGTTGCTGATGTTGTATCTGCTGTTGCTGTATTTGCTGAGCAGGATGAGGAAATGTCACACTTTGTGGAACATCATGACCTTGTAGGCGTCTTTGCTCTTGTCCTGCAGCCACATAGGAGAATACACACAACACTGCGTAGCAGATCTGGTCAGCCTGCATAGAAAAGATTCCAATATAGATCGCAGAGTGGCAACATCTCACTGTTTTCAAGGGAACTCAACAAAGCATCCCTCTGTAAAATTATTTTTATTTAAAAGAAATATTTGCCCTGGAAGGGGGATCCAACAAATTCCACTAAAGTTGGTGGTGAAGACCAAGGATGGTAAAATATAAGGGTGAAGTAGTGAAAAAGAAAAAGATAAAAATCAATATAGAATTCTACATGGATCCTAATCCTATAAGCTGCATTTGTTGAAAAATAGCCACTATATGTAAATCTAGCCAATTTTTTGAGCAACTCTAAAATGTAAAAAAAATATTTTTGAGTAATTTATCCTCTTCAAACTGATGTTCCATCACAGTACACTCTTGAGACATTCCCAATTTCATCCATCTTTATTATATATCTTTTCTTAGTGTCTCACTATAACTTGCAGGCAAGAAACCTAATAATAGAATTAAGCAAATGAATAATGTTTCCTACCATATTTCCCTGCAAACATGTACTAACAATATTAATTCAATAACATTCATGAGGTAGAAGTTGCCATTTTACTCGTTTAGGCATCAGTCTTTTGCAAAACCTCGGGATGAAATTATTTACATTAACCTCTTTCATTAATATCCATCTCAGCTAATTTGGTTTTGTAACTGCTACTCCTGATTAAGATGAGCAGACATAACATATATATCTTTTGAGTATCGCCAGGAGATATTTGACATAAGAAATGGGTATATGAAAAAAAATTATTGAAATACACATTTAGCCTTGTAGGAAGGGTTTGCCATGTCAATGAACAAGGTTGATTTTATTCATGTGGTTGCATATTTATATTTATCCATGATTAGTTTAATAAAAAGTTTGAAGTGGGCTTTCCAACACCAGCTTAATACTACTTATTCATGCAAACTGTCTTAAAATTCCATTAAACAACATATGCATTAATTTATGGATAATCAATTCCAAAGAAATAAATAAGTATAGAGGTTCAGGAATTAGATTACATTTCCATATCAAAACGAAAATTTAAGCATTAAAATCATTACCTACTATATTCTCAGCCAGATCAATGCAATAATATTCACATATGCGCTACAGAGGTTTTCTGCACATATAACACCACCTACTTACAGCTGAAAAGGTTTTTCTCCACATATTTATACTAATCATAATTCTATACATACTCTGAATTTGAAGTTCTCAGGAATTTACTTTGAGTAGTGGCTATGAATGTCAGTCTTGAGTCTACATACGCAAATACTTCAAAAATTGCTAAACAGAACATTTCACTTCTGTAAAAAATTGTATCATCATGCACAAAGTTACAACAGCGCACTAATATTAGCCCTATTATTATGACCTTTGTACATGTTTATATATTTTGGTATGAAGCACTATACTTTTTTATTATATTGGAACTGTGCAATTATGCAGGGACCTACTAGGGTGATATAAAGTAATACTAGTGAAGTGAAAGGTTGGATTATTTTCAAACAAACACTTGAGAGGTACGTATCATCATTGGCTAACTGCTTTTTATCAAAATAAACTCATGGAAAGAATATTTCCAACAGGTTATTTACATATCAACAATAAAATGACTTCATTTCTCTTTCAGTTTCCGATAAAATTAAAACATAATTGACTTTTTTCAAGCATGTCAAAGAATTATATTTTCTTTTCTAATAGTCTTATTATACATTCAAAATTATTATTAAAAGTAATCTACATATTAAAGTTAGTTTTCCATTGTCACAGGCAAAAATTGCTCAATTTTAAGCCTTACGTAACAACCTAAAACCATGAAAATCTGCTCTAAAATAAGTAAAGATTCAACTCTGCATGCCTTCTGCAGCCATCATGGCCAACATACTTAGTCTTTTCCTCCCACCAACCCACCTCACCTATTACTTCCTCTCCTTGCAAAATCAAAATCATCGCCCAATTATCCTCCAATACTGCTGTTTTTTGCTTTTCAGGCTTGGAATTAAAAATTATAATGGACACAGAAATAACACTTGAATATAGCCACACATATTATAACATTATATATATTAACAATAATGTATTTACATAAAGAATACAAATTGTGCATTCAAATATTGTTTTGATAGAAAAGAAACAAAAGAAGGAAAATAAACTAATTTACCAATATTTTCCACTTGTTTTTTCAAGAATTTTGATTGCCCTATCAAAAGTATGTAGAAAATAAGACTAATACCCTAAAAAATCATCTAGTCATGCAGTTTTATTAGAATCATAAATAAATATTGATTGAAATGCTAAAAGAGTCATCATGAAAAACTTTGGTACTTTTTATCAGAGCATGAAAATAAACTAGCTAGAGGCTATCTAAAGAAATACAGGGTCGCATTGGAAGGTTGGTAGGAAATTCGAAACGGTAATATTCAGGCAACTCATGCTGAATTACTGTGAAAAATTCTTATTTTACACAAGCCAATTTCTTAGCTATATTTTTATGAAATATTATCATTTTTAGTAGAGCATTTTTGCATAATTAGTTTTGCTCATGATTTTGGTTTCATGAGAGAAGCAGTATAATTTATACAGAAAATAAATCATGTAAGCCAAAAGGCTGATTTTGCCTTATTAACCAGGTTGATTTATATATTAATAAACACAAGCCTAGCCTGTGCCTTATTCTAGAGAACAGAAATGTGTGGCACATCTTTTAAAATGCTGCAATCATGTCATTGATTAAACAAATAATATGTGCAGTTTTTATTTGAAAAATATATCATATGATCACATGAGTTGATTTAGGAGTGCATGCTACAGCAATAAGGATAAACTTCGAAGGCTGTCAAAAACTTATGCGTAAATATCTTCCTGTTATTATGAAAACACAGAGAATGGACAATCAAAAAAGTTGATTACTAGGTTTCAAATTGATTACAGTGGCCAATTCAATAGAATTTTATCTGAGAAAATACTTAATTGAATAACAACACTATAGAGTAGTGATGAAAACTCCTAATCTTGGCTAAGTTAATAATATTTTAAAATCCATTACTTCAAAACATGTGAATTTAATCACTTATTTAACACTGAATGACAAATAAAACAAAACGTATTTTTTTAAAAGAAGTCTAATCATTCAAAGCCACCAAGCAATAAACACAAAGTGAGAATTAAGGTCAAGTATGCCATAATACAGCATTATAAATGCCCACAGGACAAATACATATTCTGAAAATTAAATGGGTGTCCAATTTGAACACACATTCTGTACAAATACAGTAGAGGTTTGACACGCAAGGAATGGGCTAACCAGGATGTAGATTAAAAGATATCTCACAATAAATGTCTTTATCTTTGAAATCATGAAAGCAATTTGGAATAGGAATAGAAAAAAAATTTGATGTCTAGAAACAATAAAAAAAAGCCAACTGAACGTATTTCAGAGTTAGCTTTTTGATTTAAAAAATACGAATTCATTAATTTCCTTCAGCAAAATAAATATAAGACAACTACAAGAGTTGCTAAATAAATAGATAGCAACCCATATTTTAGCTATTTATGAATTCATTAAGAGCGCTTTCTGCTGGAGATTTGGCTCTACAAATTATATTTAAAGTGGATTAAATTTTAACCTATCATCCCAGATATTCAACAGTCTACTGCACACTTATTTGTCTTTGCAGTGAAAAAAAATTAAGACCTAGGTAGTATATAATGGTAAATAATAAACAAAACAAATAAAGCTTACAACATTCACAAAGTGTGCCCACTTCATGCAAATGGAATCACATCATTTGGGGAGGTGCATGGAGATATGCCCTGTGGGTGACGTTGTGGGCTTTCCAGTTGCTTGGCAAGCACCAGAGAGATAACACGATGCATGGAAAGACTGATTTCGTTGGCCTATAACACATGAGAAGGGGAAGAGACATCCAGATTTGCAGAGGGGTGAAAAGAGCTTGGACACAATTAAGCATCTACAAAGGAAATAAAAATTAACTTTCACTTACTCACATTCAGAGTCTAAGATTACAAAGCTCATACACTAAAAAACACAAATGTTTAAAATGAGCCCCTGGAAGAATTCTCAGGTCAATGTAACTCAAACAGATACTTTTTGCAATTTAACAGATATGCTCTGCAACATGAGTTCATGACTCCAATTTCAACGAGTACATTATGATAGGAACCATTATAGAAACAAAAGACATGTACACTTACATTAGTAGAAAATGCTGAGAGAGAGTTTTAAGCAAGTAATGTCTTTCAATTAGATTTAAGAATTTCTAAGACAACAAAAAATATGTAAGATACATAGAAGGAGATTCTAACTACACTTGAAAATATAAATACACGAATATGATAGATGTTTGGAATATGAGTCAAGATAAAAAAATAATTGATTCAATACTTTTTTCACCCATGTGAACAATTAAGATATTCCTAAACAATATTTCATTCATTGCATGAAATGAAATGTAATAAAAGATGAATTTCTTAAGAATATACACTAACCATTATCAATCCAAAAGGCCTGGCTTATTTACAATTCCATCCTTTAATTCTACTGGGTAGTATAGAGGTTCCACCATCTATAGAGTCATACCTGTAGTTAATTGCATGTTCAAATTGAATAGAATCTGAAGCAGAGAAAACATGAAGCCTTTTGCCTTTTCTTTTATTGTTTGCTACTACTCAACCATTGGTCACTTAAATGATAGTAAAAATTTAATTTTGAAAAATAAGAAATCACGGTTATGATCATAATCCTTATAACAGATTCAAATCATCATTTTAGTCAATGAATACTGAATATAGAATGTTTGACTGCTGCTAAAATGTTCTAATTTACGATATCAGCCTTTTGTTTCGAATAACAGATTTTTCCCACCTGTAGTAGCGCTGCTATCATTGCCTCCAAGTACATATGCATACCAAAGTCTGTTTCTGGTATGCTAATTGGCATATTGATTCATGAAACCTCAATATGATAGCAGAGCATGGTTCCCATTTTATAAACTAGGCAATTCAGTTGCATGTCTCAATGGATGGGACCCACTTTACCAATTAGTGGTGTTATTTTTCATTTTTTATTGTGGCATGTTCTCATGTGGATTGTGCTTCATTGCACTTGTGAATGGAGTTGTTTTCTGATACCTACATAGCACTAAATAAGATTTCTTGTGGACTCAATCAGCCACATGGTGTTCATAATTAGAAAGATCTGGAAAACTTGTTATGTGGAATGAACAGTACGGCTAAGGTTTGCATTAAAAAACACCAAACCAGTATTGATGGAGGGTGCCACCTATGGTGTGCAGCATTGTGTGTGGAATGCTGCATACCCAGTGTGTAACAAAACAGCAAATCAAGCTACATGTTAAATCTTAGAGAAAGCTATCAAACCAAAAATGACAGCATGGGTTGCCATCAATGACTCAGCCTACATAAAAACCATTAAGCATATTATAATTGATAATAGCATAAGTGTATAATGGTCTGAAATTACATAACTTAGGAAAACTACACCTCTAAATCCAGATATGAAGTTTGTTGGAATCCAAAATTCATTTAATATGCATTTAAGTTTATCAAAGCAGAAAAATTCAACTTTAAGAATCTCTCCCCAAAAATTTTTCACATATATAATATCTTAAATGTATTTTTTATCTTAAAAATATATAAAATAGCTACATTTCATCTCTTTACTTTCCTTTGCATAAAAACAGCATTATTAAAATGTGGAAACCTAGCCATTATTGAATCATTTTTATTAAAGATATGAAAAATTTATCAACCAGTACCCACATCATATTATAGAAATTAAAAGTTATTTTTTAATTGAAGAAATGCTGATTGCATTATAGTCATTACAAATCCAGCTAATTGAAGAACTGCTTATAGCATTAGGTGTATAATCAACTGGGTACCCCTGAGGATCAAGCCATGACCGATTGCTGGATAGACTTGGCACTAAATATTCAAAATATTTGCTGAGTAGATGACTCCTGGAAAATTTGTAACATATAGTGATGTGTATAAAAAGAACCGTGGTCTACTGAAAAACAATGTTCTCTATTATTCATGCAATGCACGCAATATTAACATGATTTACCAACATATATGTGTACTTCAAAGTTTGCAAAAAGTCTCTCATTTAGTCTAAATGTTCACAGCATGCCAAGTTCACATCTAATCAAGAATTCCACTCATCTGAGTTAGATACCAAAGTCAACTAAGAATGAGATAAATCATTCCGTATTTACCATTGAAGACTTATATTTTCTCTGAATCACTTGTCTGGTCTTGGGATCTGTAAAAAGAAATTATTTAGTAGTGAGGTTATTGCGGTACACTTTCATAAATTGGCTTATATCTATTATCAAAATCAACAAACAAATACTCACTGTATTCTTCCAATACAAATATTCCTCCTTTCTGAGTGAAACATTTTCGGATGTGATCCAACCTCACAAAGAACTGAAAAGTTAAATGATCAAGTATGAGTATTGTGACTGCTTTCTGAAACTAACCAGGACTATACCTTCCCCGAGAGTTTGAATTTATGTATTGATATCACCTCTGATTTTTTTCACATGACATCCTTCTACTACATACTTAAAAGGAATCAAGTGGGTCAACCCAGTCAGTTTTGTGAATTGGACACAATCAAGATGTCAAAGATGATTAATGTTCTTGCCATAATGCAAATGGCACCACATAATTGGAATTTATCAAATTTTCACCAAAAATTACATTAAAGTATGCTTGAAATAATTTCCAATCAACGTTTAACACAATTATTTGATTATACCAAGGCATAAAGCACTTTTACTCGGAGCAACAATGCCACATGCATACTTATTGCCTATGAACAATGTCATGCAAGGGAAGTTCTTCATTGCTTCTTACAGTGGAAGGCATTGAATAATAATTTACTCCCAGAAATACTGAATCCCAGAAATCACTAAAATATCAAGAGCTCAAAAGAATTGGATGATGAATCAAATCAATGAATGTACAGTTATACTTCTCAACTCATATTAACTTTTTTTAAATTATAATACACGGCATTTCACAACTTTTAGCCTAGAGAAAGCTACCAGGTAAATTAAGGAGTTCAATTGCAAGCATTACTCATTGTTATTGAATAACTTGAGGACATTGTAAATGAAAATTTTTTAAACAAATGATTATATACATTACTTAGCCAACTATTCCTGGAGAGCAATTCCTTCCTCTGTAAACAACAGGCTCTATTTATTGCTAATCAAGCATGCACACAGAAAATATCCACCTACTTATTTAATGTAGCAATGCATGCGTGCATTAGGCTTACATTAACATGCAATATTATTTAATAGAAGTTTGCACAGAATGGTGAGGCTGAATTTGCTGCGTGATTGAGAGAGGTGGCAGATGCACATTCAGTCGAGTAACAATGTGTAATTGATTGCCACACAAGCATGTACGTAAGCTTTGCTGGGACCTAACAAACATTCAAAAAAGCAGGACTTTAATACAGCATAGGTAACTTTAGAGATGGTCAATCACCTGGGGTTATTAAAAACTATAAGAGCATATCCAGGACCACAAAAGTGCCATGCTGTTCAGTAAGTCTTTTTGGCAGTTCTTTAAAGTGAACTTATTAGATAATAGTTTGACACATTATTACTTCTAAATAAAAAACGTGTTATATATATATAGAAATATATAGATAGTTATATACCACCAACTCTAAATACTGATAACTACTTAGCAGGAAGCAGTGTAATGATGATGTTTGTAATATACCTCAAAGTCCTTTTATTTGGATGCATGGAGGAGAAGAAGGGAAAAAATATATTATATTACCCACCGCATTAGGGATCCGTCTTCAAAGTATTGTCAAGGACCATCTCAAAAGTTCCTAAGCTTGTTCCACCAAAAGACAAAAAAGAGAGAACAACTCTACAAAAAAATAAACCGATAAGAAATAGAACAAGGAGGATGTAAAAAGACAATAAGGATTGAAAGAATCAGCCTTGAGAGATTACAACCAGCTGAAGAAAAAACAGATATCAATCAAGATATCCATGCAGAGAAAGTTAGTACATTGAAAAGTTAAAGAAATAAATAAAAGATGGAGAATTTGGTTGATTAATAAAATTATTAGGTTAGTAAAACTGCTGAACTACCGGTTTTTCTCATGTATGGGAGATCCATTATTTTTTTCATATCTTCTGTTGCCCCCAAATTGCATGGCAACATGTTTTCAACTCTTTTTTGTTGACTTTTCTGCAGATATTTCTTTTTTAATAAGAAATAAACAAAAAGTGGGTTTTTGGATGTACCAAAATGTAGCGAGCAGCAGGAAAGTTTTGAGAGGTCCTTGCATTACACACACACACATCCAGCATGTCATCACACAGTGTAGTAGTCAGAAAAAGAGAAGCTTGTTGGTAGTGCATACAGTAAACAGATGAAAACAAACTATGTACCATTACATTTTAGTCTTGTCAGGCCAGTAGACATAATTCTTCAGCATCCAATGATGATTATCTGTCATTGCACTTCCCTTACAATCCATGTTACAACTAATATTATGAGCTCCATTATTTTTTTACAGTTAAAAATGTGATTGATGATAACTTTTGGTAACTAATCCCTCAAAGAAAGATTTTTAAAATCCACCAGAGCATAGCAAACACCATAGAAAATTTTGAAAAATTAATGCAGAAAAAATGAATGAGTCAAAGTTGCCATACACAAGTCATAAAAGCATCCCATTACTATGCTGATTGAAAGTTTCCAGGTAATATGAATATGCTAACCACTAATGTTAGATAAAAAAACATTTTAAAGACAAATAGCAATGCATTAGCATACTAATAAATAGATATATAATATATTTAAAGAAGAATGGAATTTTGTAGAAGCATCAGAATGTGAAATATACAAAATGGTCAAAATTTGATTCACTTTCTGTTGGTAAAAGTTGAATATGTATTGGCAAAATCGCAAAGCATTAAAATAAGATGCAACAGATTCCCTTAGCACTGATGCACATCCATATTTAAAATACAATTTTAACAATGTCATCAATATCTGTTATTTCATAAGCAACATACCTTATTAAAGCTTTCACTCAGTCTAACAATTACTGCTTTGAGTGAATAAAATTGGCAATATGAATATACCTACCAAATTTAAGATGAATGTAATTAATCCAATAAAATGCATAGGGTGTGGCACCCTTCCTCAAGAATCTACAAGCAAAACATAGTCTTACCATGACAAGTCCAAGAATATTAATTTGAGATTTTTCTTTTGTTTTCATTGAAAGCAGCTAACTGACTCCAGATTTAGACAGTTTTTTCACAGTTAATGTAACATCTTTAACTGATTTGAATTGATGACACATTCTGTCAAAGAAAATTTGCTTTGAATTTTAATGCAAGGAAGCTACATGAACTGAAGCAACAATCATTTACTATTCATAAAAATAATGAATGGTACTTATGATTTAATGAAGACCAATCACTGCATGATAAGCTGTGATGCTGCACTGATAGCATTGGTACCAGTCTTTAGTGCTCTCCTACCTTGCTATTAGCAAACAAGAGGCCAACTCCTTCCATGCAGACCTGCAGCAAACCACCTTCCCCAGTCCTCATGTCCTGCACAGGGAACTCACCACCAAGCTCCACACCAGCAGCCAAAGCACCACTTCCCCTCGCTACTGCCCTTTCCATGGCATCTTTAATGCAGTAGTACAGATCTTTGCACTGTAAAATGAGAGAGTAACATGCATGTTATGCCTCATGTAAAAAATTACTGTATTTTCCCATCGATGACGCACACCTTATGTATAACGCCCACCCAGAACTTTGTAGTTATCATGAATTCGTGTAGATACCGTGCGCCCAGGGCTTCATAGTTATCTTGAACATGTATAGATGCCATGCATCTGCATGTACATATGTATATATATATATATATATATATATATATATATATATATATATATATATATATATATATATATATATATATATATATATAGTACAATACACAGTAACACAATATATAGAAACACAAAAAAAGGGAACACTCACACGTATTTTCTTGATATTTCGACGGAAACAATCCGTCTTCCTCTGAAGATATAGAAGTAATGACTGCTGGAATTGTTGAGGTGAGGGGTGCGAGAGAAAGGGAAGGGGGCCATGGGAAGGGGAGAACGGGAGGCGAAGGAGGGGTGAAAGGAATGGTTGGGGAGAGGGAAGGGGTGGAAGTAACAATTTTAGGCCCCTCCCATCAATGAACGACAATGAGGCCCGGATGCTGATAGGCCATACAGATGTAAATGAATGCCATTTCAAGAGTTTTTAATTCTATAGGGTTATCGGATGTGGGAAGGGACGCTAGGACGGAAACATTGTAACACTGGTTGAAAGGGGTATTATGATGGGAAGCATGTTTAGGGATGGGGAGACCCGCGGACGGGGAGGAGGGATTGCACGAGGCGCGGTGGTTATTAATCCTAATGTTAAGTGGTGTGGAACATTGGCCTATGTAAAAGGACGGGCAGAGTTTACAGGTAAGAAGATAAACAACATTCTTGGAAGTGCAAGAGGAATAGGGGAAGGGCAGGAGAGAGTTAAATGGTGGGATGGAGTGGGGTGGAGTGGTGAAAATAGGGCAGGTTTTGCATCTTGCTCGATGACATGGAGTGGGTATGGCTCTGGGGGTGTGAGGGGATTTTGAGAGTGGCCTGGTGAATTTGAGGATATCTGCTAGGTTGGCGGGACGTTTGAAGGTGACAGAGGGGCAATTGGGGAGAAGGTTGGAGGAAGTGTTGTGATTTTTGAGGATGGGGAATAGGTCTTTGAGGATGAATTTGAGAGACTGAATGCCTGGGAAATAGGTAGTACAGATTGAGAGAGGCAGGGAGTCTGTGGTTGAGGCAGGCTTGGGGGTGTAGGAATGTTTAAGTATTTTTTTATGGAGGAGAGAATCAGGGTATCCTCGTTGGAGGAGGGAGTGGTGAAGGATGTTAAGGTATTTGTTAAGGGATTCGGGATGGTTGCAAATGCGGTGACCGCGGATAGAAAGAGAGTAAGGGAGGGAGCGCTTGGTATGGGAGGGGTGACAACTGCTGTAATGAAGGTATTGCTGCTTATTAGTAGGTTTGGTGTGAACAGAGGTAAGGAATTTGTTGTTACTGAGGGAAATATTAACATCGAGGAAGGTAATCTGAGAGGATGAAATGGTCGAGGTGAAAGACAAAGATGAGGAATCATTGAGTTGGGAGATGAAGGAATTGAGGGAATCTATGCTGTGTGGCCATAGTAGAAAGATGTCGTCAATGTATCGGAGCCACAGGAGAGGTTGCAGAGGATAGTTGGAAAGGAAATTCTCTTCCAGGACACCGAGGTGGAGGTTTGCATATGAAGGGCTGAATCTGCTACCCATGGCACAGCCCTTTATTTGGAGGTAATGGTTATTATTGAAAGAAAAGGAGTTGCGGGTGAGAATGAAATTGGAAAGATCAATGAGAAAATTGGTACTGGGGATTTGAGGGGTAGGGCGTTTGGAGAGGAAGTAACGTAGGGAAGAAAGGCCTTCTTGGTGAGGAATGGATGTGTATAAGGAGGTGACATCGATTGAAGCCATAATAATTTGGGTGTCTGGAGGGAGTGAAGTTGAGTGGAGCAATCTGAGGAAGTGGTAGGTATCTTTGATAAAGGAGGGTAGGGAGTGAACTAAAGGTTGGAGATATTGGTCCACGAAGGCGGAAATTCTTTCGGTCGGAGAGCTACGCGAGGAGACTATAGGGCGGCCTGGGTTGTTGGGTTTGTGGATCTTAGGAAGGATGTAGAAGTGAGGGGTGTGAGGTTGGGAAGGGGAAAGGAGGGAGATGTCCCTGGGGGAAAGATTCTCCTTAGGGCCATTGTCTCGGAGGAAAGCGATTATTTCTTTTTGGAATGCGGGGTTAGGGTCAGCAGGAATATGTTGATAGGAGGAAGTGTCGGAGAGTAATCTGTTGCATTCTTGAAGGTAGTCTGCAGTGTTTAGGATTACAACTGTCGAACCCTTGTCGGCAGAAGTGATGACTAGGTTGGGGTTGCGTGTGAGTTTTTTTAACTCAGCTAATTCGGCCGGGGAGAGATTAGTTTTCGGGTTTAGAGATTTAAGGAAAGAAGGACTAGATGTTTTGGACAGGAGAAGATTGATAAAGATTTCGACCGGGTGATTTGGAGGGAGCGGTGGAGGCTCAAGGTGGGAAGGCGGCCGGAACTTGGTGAGAGCGCTGTGTGTGTGTGTGTGTGTGTGTGTGTGTGTGTGTGCGGGGGATTGAGTGGCGGGTTGCATCGCCCAGAAATGTCGCCATCTAAGATTTCTGGCAAAATTGATGACGTCTGCGAGGATGGTCACGTGATTAACCTTGAGGGTGGGGGAAAAAGAGAGGCCTTTTCCCAAAAGAGAGGTTTGGTGCTCATTCAGCGTTGTGCTAGAAAGGTTCAGCACGTGTTCGGCAGTATCTATTGCTTGGTCGGCCGGCGGGGAAGGGACGGATTGAGAAGGGTTTTGTTGGTGGCAACGGCTCGGTGGAATTCCTGGTGTTAGTAGGGAAGGTGGGGTAGGTGGAAAATAGTCGCTAAATCCGGTTTCTTTGGGTAAAGGGGTGGGGGAGGAGGGCTAGGTTTGACAAGTTGGAGGTAAGGCAAGGCCTTGGCAGAAGTAAGAAGTGCAAAGATTGGACAATTTATTTAAGGCTTTTCTGCGTCGGAACTCAAGGGAGCGGAGAGCCGATTTAAGGATTCGGTTTACATTTGGGAGGAGATGTGGGGAAGTGAGAGAAAGAATGTTGATGAGGGAATGTGTGGAATTGTGATATTTGTGAATGAGGCCATTGTATTGATCTCGGATGAACGTGCAAAAAAGAAAGGACTGTTGAAACTTGAGTGCATGTAGACTGGGGTGCAGGACGGAAGGTAGGCCTGATATAGGGAACTTAATGCATAAGCCATTGGGAATGATACCCAACGCAATGCATGCCGAAAGAAATTCAGTCCTAGCGTCCCATCCCACATCCGATAACCCTATAGAATTAAAAACTCTTGAAATGGCATTCATTTACATCTGTATGGCCTATCAGCATCCGGGCCTCAATGTCGTTCATTGATGGGAGGGGCCTAAAATTGTTACTTCCACCCCTTCCCTCTCCCTTTCCTCTCCCCAACCATTCCTCTCACCCCTCCTTCGCCTCCCGTTCTCCCCTTCCCATGGCCCCCTTCCCTTTCTCTCGCCCCCCTCACCTCAACAATTCCAGCAGTCATTACTTCTATATCTTCAGAGGAAGACGGATTGTTTCCATCGAAATATCAAGAAAATACGTGTGAGTGTTCTCTTTTTTTGTGTTTCTATATATTGTGTTACTGTGTATTGTACTATTCGGCACTTCCGTGTTACGTCTATGAAAGCATATATATATATATATATATATATATATATATATATATATATATATATGCGTGTAAAAATACGTTTCTATCACATGTGTGTGTGTGTAAAAGTACGTCTATGTTTGGGCTTTTTCAATTTTCATTACATAATGCACATGGTCATTTTTTCAATCATCTGAACATTTTTGTATGGATAACGTGCACGTTATCAAAGGGAATATATGGTAATAAGAAAAAATGGTGTTAATCACACATAATGGGTTGAATCATGAAATCAAAGGCTTATTGTAAATCACAGAGGATCATGGTGCAATGCCTTGCATACAGACTTCTCAATAAGAACACCCAGGTTCAAATCCTGGAGATGACATTTTTTAGTTGCATCCTGATCCCTTAGTATTTTAAATCTTTGCTGCTAAAACCCCTGTTTCATATTTGGACCTATCCTGTAGATCTAAATTTAAAAGAATTTCAGGGTTCACCTTACAGTCCCACATGATATCCCAGTAATCCCAGCCCATAATCAACTCTACCATAACCCTCTCGAGCTAAAAAATCCAAGTGGGGATTGGGATGGCACAATGGCTAACATACAGGCTTCCTACTTAGAGGATCCAGGTTCAAATCCTGGAGATGACAGATATTTTCAGTGGTTTCCCTACTTAAGGTGCCTTGTGGAGAGTACTTTGAGCGAGCATGCCATCCATTGGATGGGACGTGAAACAGCAGACCCCTTGGCACCTTTTGTTAAGATTAGGTTAATGCTGATGTCAGGTTTCTCTTTACTGTTCCTCCTTTCTGATCCATCACTAATGGTGTAAATGACCTTAGCTGTTGGTCGCCTCCGCTAAAACTACTACTATTACTTATTGTAGTTCATTATTGACTGCTTTTGTTAATGCAACCACATACAGGCAGTATTGGTACTGTTAGCTTTGCAAATGAAACACTGAATTAAATTCATCATATTCCAATAAAACCTCACTGGTTTGTCCATGATTCATTCTCAAGCATACTTTCTCATTGATATTTTGGTGGCCTGGGCCATCATGCCCAGTATTTCTAAATAAATTAAAATTAAAAGTTATCATGGTGTCACATTGATTGAATAATCAAAATTCATGGTGTTTCTAAAGAGGAAAAACAATTTTTAAAGACTCAACACTTTGGCCGAATTAGATAATTCAACAGGAGTAGACTGAGTTCATGAATTACAAAGAGGTTAACTACAAAAATACATATGTGTAAGGTGTTGTTAGATTGTATTTTAATTGAATAAAAAAATTGGAAGTTACCAGAAAAGCTGTTAATGACATCATTTACTTGCATGAACATTATACTAGATAAAACATAATTGAAGTGCTAACTGCACATGAATAGAAAAATATTGAATGGTTTGTAGGTGTTCCAGTTATTGTGATTATTTTACCCCATAAAAACTGTTTGAATAATCAATAGAATTTATATAACTTAATAACCACTCTGCATGAAAGTTTATAACCTTTAACTTAATATGTTTCTGCTCATAATGGTCTACACAAGACAGCTTTAATCGATGAGCCTAAATCAGGGAATCATTTTGCATATATTTTGGAAATATATTGTAGAATCAGTCATCATTTTCAATATAGTTTGGTTAAAAGCCCCTGGCATGAACGCAAAAACTCTTTTCAGTCCAACATATTATGAAGAACTGCAGCAAAAAGGGTGTGTGAGTGAAAAAGACAATTGACCACCCTATTAACCCTAGAATTTAGCCCTTTACCTCCCAATGTCACTATTTCTTGAGCAGATATTCTTGGAGTTTGAAGATGGGCAGCCCATTCTCCCCAGGAGTCTTTCAAATTCAGTGATATTTAAGAATTTATATGAACCAGTACTGATGTGTTGCATCCTGAGATGTTCTCAGATAGGCAAAACATAACTTATTAAAGGCATTTACTTCAAGTTAGGCACAGGTCGCAAAAGATAACCACAAAGAATGTCTACTGAAAATATTTAAATCAAAACCACGCGGGAAAGAAGGGACTGAGGGCTGGATTGACTCTGGTAATTGTCTATCCTTGGACTCCCAACCAATCCTTGGACTGCCAACATTTAAAAAAATTCTGCGCTTTATATTCCCTCATAACATTTTATTCCTTCAGCACTCCTTTACCACTTCCACTGTAAATTATGCCATGGGACATCATTAGTGATTCCTCCATTACAGCAATTATATTCTGAATTAATCATAAAATATTTGGTTAAAAACTAAGTCGGTATTCACCAGGGAGACCATATTACAGATAAGGTGGCTCATTATTTCAAACAACATATATGTCAATGCATCTAAGTTTTGTACTGACTTTTGGAGTGCTCTTCAGGCCTCATACAGTGTAAAAGAACTATTTATCGAATTTCATAAAATGAGGAAGAAATATGAAAAATATTGAAAATTTATTTCTATGCCATTATTTTCCTTTGAGTGAAATTATGTCTTTATGAGTGAGTCATTACAAAAGCAAGGCACCACACAAAAACCCATCTAGGAATATGTACAGCTAAAACTATGTCAAAATTAAGCTCACCTTTTTGGTGTAGTATTTATGAAGCTGTGTTTGACCACCGCTTCTTCTCCATAAGCACAAGACTTTATTTTTTGGGCCATATGTCATGTTAACTAGTCGCTCGAACCACCAACGCTCAACAATTGTACCGGTTACAGAGCGTAACACCAAACCATCTTCTCTCACTTCCATGAATAGCAATGCTCCAGAAGAATCAGTGCCACAATGAACTGTGAAACTTTGACGGTGTACTTGCCTTGAGCCTAGAGGCTTTAGGTCAATGTCATTCCCATTCTGAAAGATTTGAATAAAAGTATTGATTACCATGGATAGCCTTATAATTTGGCAAACTTGCAGAAGAAACATGTAATTAGTGACTGCATGAACTTTTGAAAGTATAGCACATAACAATAAATACTATTTCCCCTTCATTTTACAAGCTATAAGACAGAGGCTGCATTCTGGTCACAATCAATTACTGTAAGAAAAATCTAATAGTATCCATGATTTTTGTCAATGATGTAAGCATATATTTACACTCCTAAGAGTTATGAAATTACATAACATTACTTAAATTGATACTAGAATTTCCTTAAAATTATTCTTTTTTATGTTATTTTGGTTAGCTCATCAAAAGAAATGCAATTATGTGCTAAATAAAACAGAAATATTTATACAATTTCTTTGTTATTATTTATTTCATCTTGTTATCTTACAATGGTTAAAATTTCATATACTACCTTGATCAAAAAGTTCCCGGAATAACCACCGTGTGGCGCTCCCATCGTTCCGATTTGAGTTCTGTTTTTTTTGTTAAATTGGTACATCTGTTGTTGATATTCCCTTTAAATCTTAGTGTCATAACTTGACATTTGCAAAAGTTACGTAGCCAAGAGTACATCTATCTCTGTGTGTGTTGGCGATTTTTTACAATTGCAGAAATGGATTTAAATTTGCAACAACGAACTTGTATTAAATTTTTGCGTAAAAAACGGATTTAGTGGCGCACGGACGTTGGAAATGTTGGAAAAGTGTTTCGGCAACGATTCTCTAAAAAAAACGGTCGTTTACCATTGGCACGAGCGGTTCAGAAGTGGTCGTGAGTCAATCGAAGATGATGAACGCAGTGGCAGACCATCGACATCGAAAGTCGGTGAAAAAATTGATAAAGTAAAAGAAATGTTGGTCAATAACCGCAAATTAACCATCAGAGAAATAGCGGAGGACTTGAACATTGCCTATGGATCCGCCCAAGACATTGTGGTTAATGATTTGGGTTTCCGTCGTGTAGCAGCAAAGTTGGTTCCAAAAGACCTCAATTTCATGCAAAAAAGAGACCGTGTTGACGTCGCAAAAGACATGATTTGCGAGGCTGAATCCGATCCCACATTCATCAAAAGGATCATTACTGGAGACGAGACGTGGGTTTATGAGTACGACACGCAATCCAGACATCAGGCAAGTGAATGGCGTTCACCAAATGAGCCGAGACCAAAAAAACCACGTCGTTTTCAGTCAAAAAAGAAGGCAATGCTGACGGTTTTCATGGATTACAACGGTGTAGTGCATCATGAATTTTTGCCAGAAGGCCAGACAGTAAACAAAGAGTATTATTTGGGCGTTATGAGACGTTTGCGTGAAGCAATTCGCCGAAAGAGACCAGAAATGTGGGCAGAAAACTCGTGGATTTTGCACCATGATAACGCACCGTCGCACAGTGCTATCATTATTCGTAATTTTTTGACGAAAAATGCAACAAATACCATCCAACAGCCACCGAATTCACCTGATTAGGCTCCCTGTGACTTCTTTCTGTTCAATCGAGTTAAAAAAACCATTACGGGGAACGCGTTTTAGCAGCCGAGAGGAAGTAATGGAAAAATCGCAGGAAGCACTGATGGACATACCGAAAACCGAATATAAAAAATGTTTCGAGGATTGGATCAAGCGCTGGCATAAGTGTGTTGCAGTCGATGGGGATTACTTTGAAGGGGACAATATAGATTTAGATGAATAAACTTGTATTTTTAATTTTCTGAATAAATTCCGGGAAATTTTTGATCAAGGTAGTATATATTTTAATATTTTACTTTGTTTTGTCAGATAAGACTTAATTTTACCATTTTCAGGTTTGGTTCCTGAAAAGCATGTAATTGAGTGAAATTTTATTAATTAAGTTGTCATTTTATAGTTGACTTGAAATAAATGTTGCATTGCATGAAATAATGAATGAATCTAAGGGAAAAATTACAACTTCTCTGGCCTGGAACTGATTTGAAATTTGTTCACTACAATTCCCTTGGAATACAGAGTAGGCATGCTACTGCATGACTAAAGCTCCATGGCAGTAAAAATACATTTCTTCCATGAAGCAAGTAGTTACATTAAAAATATGAAGCATATTTTGATCTATGGACACGTCTAAATAATGTTCAGACATAAGCAGTCATTCAAAATGAAACATTGAACAAATACAGACTGCACAAAATTGGTATGACTTCAGCAATGAATCTTTTAATATTCAAAACATATGAATAAATGGTGTTCTTATTAACATAGTGGTTTAATTTTTATAAAAATATGTTGAGGTGTCCATAAGTCTTATTTGGCAAATATCTCATTACAAAATTATATATTTATAAATATGAAATTATAACAGCCTCTTAAAATGTGTAATTATGTCACTTGAGTGATTGACTTTAATATTTTGCTAATACAGTAAACCCTGCCTATCTAGCCTATGTAGAGCTGGAGATTGCCTGGATTGCGTGAAATCTGGATTGTCCAGAGTTTTGACACATGCAATCTCATGAACCATTTTCCCCATCTGAATCTTGTGTACCATTAATCGTCAATGACTCTTAATGACTTTGTATGATGCATTGGAGCCCCAAAGTGTTAGAGGATCCCGTGAAAATATGAAATAAACTTATTTGGATGGAATATATCACCATATTTCCGAAAAAGTAATGCCGGTAGTAATTTATAAGTACCATCAAAGAATACAATGGTAATGCAGTCTCAATTATATTATCTCATTTATTTAATCTATTTCCATTATTAAGATAACTAATTAATTAAGTTGCTACTTGAATAAAAGAGAGCTTAACTTCAGAGTAATGGCACTTGCTTTATTTTATCTTTGTTAGCGGTAATGCACAGGTACTACTGTTCTCACCCTATATATATATATATATATATATATATATATATATATATATATATATATATATATATAAATACATATATAATATATATATATATATATATATAAATACATATATAAAATATATATATATATATACATATATATATATATATACACACATATATATATATATATTTATTATATATATATATATATATATATATATATATATATATATATATATATATATATATATATATATATATGTATATATATATATATATGTGTGTGTTTAAATTATTAGGAAAAGCAGTAAAAAACATTAATGAATAGTTTTACTTATTTTTAATGGGTGATCTGCATTAACCAACAATACTTGCAAATGCTTTCGCTACCTAACTGATGCACTAGATATGACTATCTATATACTAGAACACAATATAAGGTTAACTTACCAAATTGTTTATCTGATCAAGCAGCTCATTTACTTCCTGACTATACACTAGACCGATATGACTTTTCCCTAGGAGACGCCTCACTTTCTTTTTTATTTCTTGCTTGGAAACATTCATCATGACTAAGATGGCAACTAGGTTATAAAGCATAGTCGATAATAAACGATCCTCTTCATGCTCTAAACGTTTCCGTTCAGTTTCACTGAGAGAATTATACCTGGAATAGAAACAATGGCAGACAATGATCTATGTATGTTATCACATAACATAATTTTTGTGGCATTCATCAAGTTTTGATAAAGTCCTCTCTTTAGTGCCAACCAATGTGATACTTCACTCCGTTCCATTTGCAAAAAACTACACATAGATATGCTTATGCACCACTTGTTATGGTTGTTATTCTAATTCCAATCTTTAATCTTAATTAGATATTGCAAATATGCGGGTTGTATATAGTTGTAGTTGATATATATATATATATATATATATATATATATATATATATATATATATATATATATATATATATATATATATATATATATATATATATCAACTGATATGAATTGATACAATTTCAGAAGTAGACATTTAGTTCACATTTACAACTTAAAAGTTAACTATGAAAATACCATTAAGATTATAATTTTAATGCCATTTAATGACTTTCATTCATCCTTTTTTACTTGTCTTACACACAATTTTATGGTGATATAAAAATTAACCACTTAATAATTGATAATATATGTTTAAGAACTGCATTAATTTTCAAGTTCAATTATTCCTTATGATTCTGATTCCAGAAAAGCAATATAAAAACAGTGACAATCCTACTTATGATTATAATTTTTTGTCACCACATAATTTACATATTTTACATTTAATAATAGTGGATTTGGAAGTGAATGGTAATATAGACTAATATTTACATTTAATGAATGTATTACCTTTCCATCATTTCACCAGGCCCTTGGTCCATTCCAACCATGTCCCTCTCTTGTGACACTGCATCCAAGAATGCATCCTCCCAGAACTGCATTTGATCCCAGAGGGTAGATCTTTCTTTGCCAATCAAACCTTTGAAAATTAATGCGATTAATTAATGAATGCCATAAAGTTGTACCAATTAATTTTTAGTATCACTCACAATTTTGCTTTAACTAGTCTCCTAATCTCATGATATTTAAAACAAATATATTGAAGCATATTTTTGCCAATTTTCTCAGATGAGTATAAAATGGTCTTAACACTTTCAGACATCACTTCCTAGAATTGTTTGATGTCCATATTAAAAGAGTTAGTAATTTTCCACAGACTTTATTTCCCAGTACAACATGTTTCACTAACTTGGAATGTCTGATGATGCCACAAAACCGTGAAACGCGTTGTAATGTGAAATAAAGTCTGTGGAAAATTACAAACTCTTTTAATATGAACATAAAATAGTTTTTTGTAATTTTAAATGGACTATTTGACCAATACTAAATGAATACATTTGTTGTAACCCCTAATGGCTAGCAAATTTTTTAAAATAAGACCCATGTTTGTATCTGCAGTAAAAAATTGGAACGTTTGCTGGTTGGAAATTACATAAAACTTAAAGATGCCATTCTTCATCCAAAATGTGTGTGTGGTCGGTGTGCTACACCAAAGAATTCCCGATGAAATTTTCAAACTTACCTTCAAATAAATATGTGCGCCCTGTGTCTGGACTAGGTGTTGTAGAAGTATTGATCATGTTCCCGCCATGGTAGCGAAATCCAGTGCTTAATGATGATTTACTCGACCAAACACTCGGTGTCCGTTTTGTCTGTCGTGGAAACTACCACAAGAGAAAGAACAAATCCAGAATATTAACAAAGCATTAACCCAAAAACATACTCATAATGACTATAAAAAGGCTACAAAAGAATGTACAAGCAACATAAAAAGCCACTGAAATAAAGCTCATTTTTCGGAAGTAACATTTTCGGTAAAACAGAAAGTTGCAGTGATGGATGGATTTGAGTACAGATGTACAGCAAATAAATTGTCATTAAAAGTTTTCATCATAACTCTTTCATATATATCGTTATGATGAAAAATAACAGGTCTGGAGAAAATATATCTTGACATAGTATGTTTTATGCATACAACATAGGATATTTTCACGCATATGAAATGGATATTTATCTTGTGGTTAAGTTTTATGGAAAGTACAGGTTAACTGACTTTAGTCGCAAGTGATTATCTCATTTAGCTTCTGCATGTTAAATTAGGGTACTGATTATCGCATTCTACCAATCATGTAATTACATTGCATCTAATTTTATACTAATTTTGAAATTTTACTGCGTTGAATGCACATGAATTGAAATGGGGTAGTGAGTTGCACCGGGTTTACAATAACATGATCAATGATAAAACATTATGGAAATCATTTCTATAGGTGCAGCAAAATTCCTACTTGGACTTATTTGAGGGCTTGTGTAGAAAAATTGGAAATTGCATCTATCATTAAATTTGTTATTTAAGAATTATTACATCATGTTACCACTTTTACAAATAAACAAAAGTTAAAATTCAACAATTTCGGAGTGTAAAACCATTCTCCTTGACCGGGTTTCGAACCTGGACCCCTTGATGTCCAGCTATGTGTGCTAGCCAGTTAAGCTACCAAGGCATTCTCTTACACTCTGATATTTTGGACATCTCGGAGTGTAAGAGAGGACGCCTCAATAGTTAAACTGGCTATAGCATTCGGCCGGACATCTAGGGATCCAAGTTCTAATCCCAGCCAAGGTGAATGATTTTCACACACTGAAATTGTTGCATTGTAATGCCCATTTAGCAGATGACTCTGTTAAAGTTACTTATGCGGCATCTCCTGCAGTTTCTTAGAATTTTTTAAAGAAAAATTACTTCAAGTTAGTTTCAATAGTCATCCATCATCAGCATCAAAATCAATAGGTCAATCAAATCAATGCCACAAAGAAGAACATAACAAGGCATGAAATAAATTGAAAAACATATTACTGTGGATAAATAAAATTAAACTAGCCTCATTGTGTAACACACTAAGGGCAATTTGTGCAAAATTTTCCTTTAAATGGCTGCCTTAAAATAAATGAAGTAAGCAGCTTCACATACTTATAATAATGACTACACAGCAGTCAAATAAAAGTGTTGGCATCGTGTGAAAAGGATTACCCAGCATGCATTCTGCATTGAGTGTGTTAACAAGCTAATTTATCTAATAAGAATCAAATAATTTAATAGGACTTACCACCAAAACATGCATGTTAAGAACAAACATTTCAGGAAACAGTTGTACATGCAACATGAAAATAAACACACAGCATTAAAGAACACAATGAAAATGTTTATTTTACACTTATGATTCTTTTAATGCAAAATGCTATTTTGACACATAATTTGATACATGTACGTATAACATAAATATATTTAAGATGATTTGTTCAAAATGCAGACTTAATAATTAAGCTATTTTTCAAGTAGAATAATGTATTCTATTCAACATAAATAGTAATACTCTAGATTTAATTTAAGATATTGACTCACACACATAATCTTTACCATGGGATGCACATCCTTACCGATGATTTTAAATATCTACAATTTTTAATAAAACTGCCAGCCTTCAAAATTTTATCCATTTTAATCACAAATAAGTTGTTTCACAACATTATACTCAATATTATTTTTTTACTTTTACATTACTGCTTTAAAGTAGCTATGAGAAAGAAACTTTGTTGGACAATTGTTTAACTCATCGTGGGTGCGAGAATTGATTACTTTGGGTTATCTTAGTAGGGCAGCCAATGACTCAGGTGATAGAGAATTTCAGATGCATTAAAATTCTGGCACAATTCCATAAAAGATTTAACAAAAACAACCAAACTTGCTTAAATGATGCTTGCTTCTCTGCCAAAACTATTTTTGGATGAATGGCTGGTCAATTAGACAAAATTCTCTATCAACTCTGTCACTGAATGGAGTTATAAGACAATTTAATGACTCACATTCCCGTGCTCGATCTCACTGTCGGAAACAGTACTTCGAAAGGACAGCTGACCAACCCTGTGTCGCTGAAATGCAGGGTTTGTGATGATGCTTCCCGTGTCAGAAGCATTGCCTGAGGGTACACCCTCTGAGCCCTGCAATGTGTTGTCTGAAACCCCTCCCTTAAAAACAGCCCAAAATTGTAAATGAATGACAGGCTTTTATTGTTTTGCAAGGCTGAACAAAAAAATAGAAAATAGCTGGCAAAGTTAAGTAAAACTTTTCCAATACACAGCTGTGCAATCATGTACATTTAAATTTTTCAATCAAAATATTCACTGTAAAGTGTCTTCTTCAGAAATATATATATAAAGACATATAACCACTTGCAACAAATGTACTAGAAACGTTCCCACATAATACTGCAAAGTTTCAAGTGAATAAAGATATATTTTTGATAGCTACGCATGCTCCACAAATCCATAAATATGCAGGACCATGAATACACATACACACATGTACAAATGTGGAAAAAGCTGCTTCATACCTCCGATTCAATTGATGTGAGTTTTGATAGAAACATTTGCCTCTTCTGATTGAGAAGGTCTCTTAACATATCTGCAGCACTTGGATCTTCTTCAGCTGAAATGTAAGAACACAATTTTTGTTACATAGGTCTAAAAAACTACAGCAGCAACAAAAAAATAGATAGTAAATTTGGGAAATGGTCATTACTTTGAATTCCTCCCTGTGATGATTTCCTTGATACAGATTCCTGGTAAAATTCCATATGAGCTTGGGGAAGAGGAGAGCCTCGAGGACTTTGAGGTGACTTTAAATTCTCCTTGCTGCCGAATGGGCTTGAGGCCTTGGAGAAAAGAAAGCTAACATGAGTTAATGGAAATTCTACACAATAAACAAATAATATATTTTGATAGCATGCATCCGTATGACCTGTGGAAAGTGATTTCTGGTAAGCACATAGGTTTAGACAACTTTCACGGAGTTTTTCACAACTAAACATGGAGGGAAAAAATGTAATCATCACACCGTGGGTAAAATTCGTCCATAGAGATGTGGTAAAGATGACTGTTTCCCTATGCTTAGTCTTAATACAATATTTTGTAGAAGTGTAGCCATGGTGATAGGATTTAGGGAGCAAACTGAGGTAATGCAAAACCATGTAGCATGTAAATACTGAACATTTACATGAAATGAACTCCACATCACTTTAACATAAAAAATTCATGTTTCTTGTTTAAGATTCTTTGTAACTCAATTTCTTCCTGTTAATTCACAGGTTGAAAGAGAGCATACAAAAACATGTTTAGGAGTCAATTGTTTATTAGCCTATGCCTAGCCTAGCGAGATTTCTGAAAGGTCAATTATTCAGTATACAATATGATACCAAAGTATACAGGATACTGTTAGGTATTTTTTTAGTCGATGTATGAATTTCATGTGGAATCCCTTGGTGAAAGCATTAAACTGGCATACAGTAACATTGAAGAGACACTTTAGCCATCCTTGACACTCTGACTAGTCCAAGGAATCAAAACCCTCCTCCTAAAATGAATGTTGAAAGTTAACAGCTTCAGTGATATATGCTGGGTGAGACTTGAAGGTTTGTCCCTCCGCCTGCCCACATTATCTCACCAATGTCTTTGTCACTGATACTTATCCAACTAAGCTCTTTCTGAGTACCCTATTTTCCCATTGATAACGGGCACGTTATCTCTGCAAAAATGTTAAGATGATCGAAAAAAATGACGATGCACATTACGCAATGAAAATTGAAAAAATCAAAACATAGACTTATTTTTACACACACACAATCAATATAGACATATTTTTACACACACTATATATAATTTTTATGTGCATATATCTATGCAAGTACAGATGCTGTGCATCTATGCACGTTCATGATAACTATGAAGCCCTGGGTGCGTGGTATCTATACAAATTCATAACTACAAAGTTCTGGGTGCGCGTTATACATTAAGTGGGCGTTATTGATGGGAAAATATCGTAAATGGATATAATTAAACAGGATAATCATGATTTAAAACCATTATTGCTATTATTTAGTTAAATTATGGGTTCAAGACTGAAATTAAGAATTTCAAGTTGGCTGCATGGGTAATTAAAATGGGGAATTAAGTCATGTTAAAATGTTACAGTTACAATAATTAGCAAAAGACTTTTTTGAAATATGACATGAATGTTTGGTATGACCTGTAGAACATTCTTACCTGTGAGAGTAAGGCTGTGCTCCCACCACTTCCCCCAGCTGATGATGGATCTAGCCCACCTTGTGGCTGGTCAGCCAAATCCTTGCTCCAATAATGTGTGTGGGCAATTTCAAGGACTTGGAATACTGATGCCATCCCTCCAAGACCAAAATTGGTGTAAGTAACCTCTAGCCCGTGCACCACAGATATCAAAGCCTTAAGCATTCCTTTCCATACAGCACGAGAAACACACTGAAATGTAAGCACCCGATATGAATGAACTACCACTCATCTAATCCAAAAATATAACCTAAAAGTATTCTGCATCCCAATTAAAAAGTAACCACATGTATGCCCATTTTAATGTCTAACACTAAATGTTTAAAGATAATTAAAGTGATTTCATGGATATAGAATTTTTTTAAATTCTAAATATGTATAACCACAAAATATGGGGATCAATGCAAACAACTTGCAAGACACATAATAAGGAAGCTCAAAAATAATATTCCTGAGGAGCACTTAAGGACGCCTTCTTTGTTTTCTTTCACATAAATATTAGTCATGGTCTGAGGCTCTAGGGCCATTTAGCAGAAACTAAATCTGTGCTTCTCCTGCAAAGAAAGTAGTGTGCTTCAGCCCATGAGAACACTACCATCCACACAACTGTATTTAGCCTGTATATCTAACATTAATGAAACCTAATTCAAACACATACACACTAAGGGTGTTTGTAGGTTCATAACAGCAAAGCCAACTAGCCTTGATTTCTTTTGACTTGATCATATCTATAAAAGTGTATTTCTGCTATTTGATGATTATAGATTTTTGTTATTACTGATAAGCTTGATCATCCCTTACTCATGTTTTTTTGTTAGTTACTAGATCCTTCCATTTGAACCTCACCACTCTTCATTAAAACCACATTTTTATAGTTTCCATTGCTACAATGCATGCATTGGTCACAAAAGTATTCTTGATGAAGTGTTTTCTAGATCCCAAGGTTATATTTTAGTTTGTGAATAGATTTTTTTCTTCTTGAACAATGGCTTCTTGGCATTAGCTATTCTAATATTTGTCTTTCATGATTTTTGAACCGTGTGATTAATCTTCTCAAATGACTTTCACCTTTTGGTGCTGGATGCTCCAATTTAATATTTGCTGTATTTTTTCTGTGATCTTGGGCAATTATCTTAGTTTTATTTATATTGTCCCCTTATTATCCAGATTACTTTTCAGATTTTCTTCTATCTCAACCACTTTAGCTATACCATCCTTAAAATATAAGATACTGGCTTTTCCTTTGAGAATCAAAATTCATGTAGCATTACCTTTATTTTTATTGCAAATAGACTTCGTGATGCAATCATTTGAAATAGTACACAGAAGGATACATCTTTGCTCTTTCCTAATTCTTGCTCTTTTACTCTTGAATCTTGGCATAATTAATTATAATATGATCTTTAGCAAACCTATGCATAAATCTTCAATATGACAAAGTTTTGTCCTCTTAAATATTTAATTATTTCTGAAATCATAAGATTGATTCCCAGGGTCTGCTTTACACCATGTCCTTAATCATGGCATCGATTTCTAATCCATCTTGTATTGCCTACACCATCAAGTTTGTCAACAGTATGTTTCTATTATTTTCTGCCACAGTTATTTTTAATTGCACAGATGCTGTCAGCACTCAGAACTAATGTCATCCATCACTCTCTCTTTTTCCTCAATTAAGATGCACCATTTTCATCTGATATTATATTTCATTTTGTGTCTTGTTCCTTGAAGTGGTTTCTTGCAACAATGAGCTGTTTCAAACTTTTCCTCCCTGAGATGACGTTCGTTCAACAGTAATTACGGCTCAGTTATCATGACTGAGTCAAGATGACTGAGCATTTCAGTAGCAATCATTTGTTCAGAATTTTGACATGAGGGAAGAAAATCGAACTCATTTCAGTTGCTTGCATTGTAGAAGTGATGACAGGAAGTACTGAGAGAGGGAGGTAGATTAAAGAACCAAAGGGAAAGTTGGGGTCATCAAAAGGGCTCTAAGGCATTGAGGCAAATATGTCTAATGTGATCCACCATCTACATAGAGACCTAGCAATAGCATCGGTAGCATTTTATGTTTTATTACATTTCTTTCAAGTACAGGCAACTCATGTATTTCTTTCAAAGACTTTAATCAATTTGCCTTCTTTGATAGAGATTTACAAATCAGGTGTTCATCAATTAATGCTGTTAGCAGTATATTAATAATAATTTTACTTTTCATTCCTTTTTTCTGATTATATTTTCGAATCACTTAGCCTTCTTGGTTCTCTCCAAAAATAATTACATTTGAAACATGTAGGTATAGTGGTAATAAAAATTATAGTATGCTATAATTGGAAAATCATTTACACTTTGATCATTGAACAGGGCAGTCCACTTAATGGAGTCACAAGATGAAGAGATGATAGAAAAGAGGGAAAATGATATACAAAGTTGATGAAAACAAGAAAAAAAGCTTACCACATCATCAATGTGATCATCTGGACTGATTTTCCTATCTAAAGTCCGGTTAAGTTTGCTGACAACAAAATTTCGATAACTCTCATCTTCCATTAACTTCTTCATCCGATTTAATTTCAGCCACCCTATGCCCTCACCATCCAGTACTTGGGTAACAATCTGGAATAATCAAAATTAAAGACATGAGTGATTTGTGGTTGATGCTGAACTTGATTAACCATAAACATTACTATCATATAAAAAGCAACAGGAGTTAGCTACAATTAATGTACTCACATCTTTAAGGAAAGCTTGATTTTCAGTATTGGAGGTAGATCTCTCAGATGTTTGAACCTTTTGGGTTTCCTCTGGACGAGATTTTGTGGGAGTGTGGCGTATTAATGAAGACTTCTCAACCAATCCTTTTCGACCTAAGCCCAATAAAAGTGAACAGTTGATAACTAATCATAGATTATATTTTAAACATGAGAATGTATATCTAATGATTACTATTAATATGACTAACTATTTGAGATTTAAAATGTCATTGTTAACAGGGAAAATCAAACAATTTCACAAAAACTAAAAGACATGCTCCATGTTAAATTTATTTAAAACATCTTTCATGTTTGTCATAATAGGACTATTATTTTTAAATCAACATGTAACTTATAGTATGAAACTTCTAAAACATATATCATCCACATCACTAAATCTATGTTCCAAGGCATCAGAGCTAAACAAAATAAGCAATGCAAATTAAAACCATGTATATTTACTATATAAAAGTTAACTAAAAGCAGCTAGGTACTTGGACCAAGAAATTTCAATTTTATGCATTTGAAACTAAAACCAAATGATGAAACACCATAATAATAATAATAATAATAATGATGTTGCCAGGATTAGGCTGGTCTACTCACGATTCTACTAGTAGTACCTGCCCACGGACAATTAACTAAAAATGAAAAGCTTCTAAGGACTACTTATGATGCTGCAATTTACATAATTTTGAGCTTGAACCTATTATCTACTTCAAAGGGTTAAGGTAATGCAGGATGAGTATGGTTTCTCCCCCTCCCCTAGAAATGAAAAAAATGAATACAGATGGGAAAAAATGTAACTTATGATATTTTTCAAATTTTCAAAGTGATTCCAGGTCTCTTAAAAATCAACACTTTGATATTTTCATCTTATGCAATGAATATAATTGTCAGAAAGATGTAAAAACAGTAATGGCAGTCTACCCTCTATATCAATTAATATGCCAGAATTATGAACATTTTACAATTTTTAAGTTCAAAATATAAAAATAATATTCCATCATGGAAGATAACCTAAAAAAATAAAGACTATGAAATCTTTCTAAAGACTGTATATGCAAGCTAATGTGTACTGATATTGATAATAAATGTATATATTTAAAAAAATAATGAGAAACTAAATATTTTCTGGCTACCTAATGCATTCACAAATGGTTTCCGAGACCATTGAAATTCAGCAAAACAATTCAAAAATCTGCATTTGAAACTGAGGAAATAAAATGCTAAATCCAATGGCTTCATTCAATAAGAAAAATGAATGTCATCACCATAAGAATAACTAAATCTTCTTTTCCTCTTAGTTAGAAAAAGAAATGGTGGAATTATATACTCGCGTCACGAGATAATTACACATTACTTTATTCCAATTTCTATTATGAAAAAAAAATAAATAATGAAGTTCAAAAGCTGAATCACGATAATTATTATCAATAAGTAGGAGTGAATATCAGTTTGGATTAGAGGTATGCTGAAACGACAGCTCAATGGTAATAAACTAAGATGCATACATTAGGCTTTCAAGAGCTGAAATTGCAATGCAAAATATGTGTATGCTGTCACTTCGCTGATATTTTGGCCTCTTCTATTTCCTACTGCAGTGCAAAATTTCTGAACATTCAAAAAAATGCAAAAAAAAACTCAAGGAGTAATATGGAAAACAACACTTAAAACTCCTAAATGGAGATTTAAGAGAAAACAGTGTGGATTTTTGATAATTTTTTGTGAGCTATAAGTGGTTTAGAAAGAAACCAGTTTAAATAGGTCCTTCATTCTGTAGAATGGCTAATGTCAGAAAAGATTATATCCATCATTGTAATCAGAGATCCTTCACAATGAATTTGAGTCTCAATTATGAACAACAATTGCTTGCACTGATGGTATATCAACATTGAGCTCTCCAACACCCAAAAAAATAATTATTTCCAGATATATTTTATTTGCTTGATACATCAAATCTCTACTCTCAGTGGTTGTAATACTCAAAACAAACTAATGGATAACCTGTGTGAAGTTTAATGAAATCATAATAAAAGCATTTTAGAATTGTTTTTTCTTGATAATTTCAGTAGGTCTTCAGTAGATCTTAGGACTATCACAAAGAATTATCAAAAATGAACACTGGCTGGTTTCACAGTGAGTGGTACTGATTTCATTTGGCCTATAATCAAGACATGTGTTGCTTAGTGATTAGTACACCATAGAGACGGCCTATGGCCTCACCTTTGGGAAAAGGGCCAAACGGTTGAACCTTCTCTCTAACTCGGAAGGATCCCATCACAGAGGAGGAGGAGGAGGTTGAGGCTGCACCAGGGCTGGCGCCATGGGCACTGGCACCCCCACCACTGGTGCTTTTGCCCCCTATGGCGGACAATAGCAAGCAAAGCGTGCAAAAGCTTTCTTTCCCTTCAAAAGAGGCTCACTAACTATGGCAATAGGACTATGACAGGCTTTCAAAGGAGGTAGCAAAGAAAATATATGTAGATGCTTAATGCAGTGACTCACAATGACCACATTAAAATTTTGATTCAATCTGTAAAAGATGACCCTACTGCCTGAAACCAACATACCAATTTGAATAGTCTGGTGTGTCGACTGTATAGTTTACAATATCAACATTTTGTATAAGGTTATTTAACTTTCCTTCCCTAAGAGCTGCTAGGGATTGTAAACTCTCTGTGAGTCTTTCAGACATAATTTAAATATGTAATTCCTCCCTTTGCATCATAAACACACATTATAACACTTACAGCTCCAATAAGGTTGAAATAATAGAGATATTTAATAAAAAAAAGTTTATGCTTAGCTCAATTCCATAGGACTGCAATAGAAAATACTCCCTAAGAATGTTTTGTAGCGAAAAAACACCTTGGTGTGTTGTGGCCAATCACAATTGACAGCAATATGTCAAAACAACCATTACCCAACAACAGGCCACTGTACTCAAAAGTTTACCGCAACGTTTCTCATAACAAAGTGACAATTTTGTGAATATTTCAATGTATTAAGGTTTTCTAAGTTTGCTGGCCAGTATATTTCAGAATATAATGCCTGAAAAAAACAAGTTCTAGGCACTTTGTAAAATATATCAA
The DNA here is from genome assembly GCF_022747635.1 of Hetaerina americana. Classification (NCBI taxonomy): domain Eukaryota; kingdom Metazoa; phylum Arthropoda; class Insecta; order Odonata; family Calopterygidae; genus Hetaerina; species Hetaerina americana. Next base: position 11,501,215 of record NW_027287427.1, read on the forward strand.
TAAATAAGTATGCATACATATTTGTTGAAACCATACTGTAAGATAAAATATAAATGAAACTATTCAAAACAACTGATTAGTTGCATATATCTGCTTTTTATGGCATTACATGGCATGCTGCAGAAGAAATTCATGGATATTATAAAACCTGAAAGTACAAAAGTCACATAGCTAAAAGTGCTGACCCTCTATTAAGTGAAGGGTGACAATTAATAGTTTAACATTCATGTTGGGCTGAACAGATAATTCTGGTGATGTACATAGGCATCTATTTATTTATCACAGGTTATTTATGGGTTTAGGTAGGTACATGCTATTGCAGAGTTCCAAGAGTCCAGTTCAATTCAGATTCAAAGTTACATAGTCTAAAAGAAGCTAACATACCATACTCTAGTAACAAGGTGTAACTTTATCATCCAAAAACCTTGTAGCTAATCTGAAATGTTCATCATTTACAACAATCACTATGAACTAACCACTTGGTGCACATATCGGCTTCATTTTTAGACTAGTAACACTATTCTTACTCATGCTTAACAATGCCAGTAGTTCTCAAGCTTTAGCTAATTGCCCCTTAAATAAATTAAATGAATTTTAAGGCATAGGTTAATAAGCAACGGTAAAATCTGGACTAATGAAAGAGGCAGTTAAGCACTGCTAAAGAAATCTGTAAAAAGTTGAGATTGGCTAATTACTATTGAAAGAAATGAAGTGAAGCCAAGAGAATAATGCACAGGATGGCCACTTGTTTTAATTGTTTCCATTCTTGACTTTTACCAATTTTCCAAAAGAGTTTGCTGTCCTTTGTCATAATATTCCTTCCAAGGGTTTAGAATCTGATTAAGTTTTTTTTTTGCAGATAAACCCACACTGTTTCACAAGCCACTGGTGTAACTGACTTCCATCAAATTTTAGTTTTCGTTTTTACTGGGTCCTGCACCCACACAGTATTCCATGTTAAACATGAACATCTCACAACTTATTCTCCAATTTTTTTGTCCTCAATTTTCCCAACTAAGTTGCCAACCCAGTGCATATATTTTGCCCTCCCAAGCAAAATAAGGGTATTATCTATTAGCTCTCAAATGAAAAAAAGACAAAACCTTTTAAGAAGGCTGCAGAGGGCAAAGTATGAATGGCTTGAGAACTACATTTCTAACCCTATGTGTAATACTTAATTCCAATTATTAAAGCTCAACAATTTCTAAAAGAGATCATGCATAATCTAGCACCTCTTACCACCAACACCCAAAGGTTCTGGATTACCAATGAGAAGTGTAAAAGAATGAAAATATACAATAAGCACACTGAGTCATGGCTCTAAACATTGCCTTATTTAAAATGTAGAATAGGTTTTTCTATTGGACAATAGTATTACCCACTAATGCCTCCTGAACCTTAATTACTGTTTTGCTCAAGTTTGTAAATTGACCACACATGGCAATCTACTGAGATGTCAAGGTAGATGTATATTTATCAATTGTATGTCTTTGCCACATCTTTATATGCTTACCTAAATCTAAATGACAATTTTGTCACCATTATTCAAGCATGGTGGCACATCGCTAGCCTAATTAATTTAGAGGAAGGTGCTGATAGACAATTTAAATTATGCAAAATCAGATAAACATAATTTCCAGGCAGCAATGGGATTTTATTAGGAGTAACTCTTATTGAAGTCTTCAATTTTTCTTCCAGCAAATAAGTTTGTTTTTTTTCAATTATTTTTGTAATTCAACTGTTCATTCCATTCACCCACCAGAAAACTGGCTCGAAGAAAAAATTACGGCTGGCTGATTACTTGCGCTTTCTACACCTCCTTTTTAGGGAGAGAAATGAACAGTGAAGGTTTCTATGCACATAATATCACCTGTTGCAAAATGAGAGCCAATTTTATTTTCCTACCTTTTACATATGTAAGGCAGTTCAGGTTTTAAGTAATGTATTGTAAATTATACAATTACACTGCACAATATCAATAAGGAAACTCCAGGAATTGACAATAGGACACAGCTTCACTGATTTGAACTTTTATCTCAGACTTAATTATAAGTTCATGGCACTCTACTCCTATTAGCATTCACTTCCTCCCTCTCCAAATCAGCAGGAAACAAGGTAGTGGAAGATATTAGATACTTTGGCTTTGATAGACAGAGCGAATAGTTCATGGTTAGAGGGCTTTTCAGGGGTTCCAGTAGTCCTGGCACCATATTCTCTTATCCATAAGCTTATCCCCTCTCAGAAAGCTAACATAATAAGGCCACTCACTCCCCTACTATAAAAAAATTGGTGCATCTAAGCATTATGCACACTTTCTCATATTACATCATCGTATTAATGAAAATCTGTTGAATGTTTCCTAAATAATTTAACAGTAAAATTAGGCACTGTCTCTCTTTTTTTAATTGTTTTAGAGTAAACAGAAAATATGGCTCAAATGTTGGTTTAAAGAACAAAATTGTCTACTCAGTCATAATAATACAGAGAAATGCAGCATAAATCTCATCACAGTGCAATGTACACTCATACATATTTTAGCAAGATGTTTTCTGAGAGGTAGACACACTTTTCTGGTGGATTAAATGCCATTTGTGGCAAGCAATACAGCAGGAAGGTAGGCAAAGGGAGTACATCCAGTTAAGCTTAAAATTCATATGAAGGGTCAATTCTTCATTTTATCTACTAAGGTTCCAAATAGATTTCACAATTTAAAATGAAATTATCATCATCTGAAGTTTCCAGCCACTGGCCAGGTCTGCTTGTGGCATAGACATCTCAAAATTAGTAATATAATAAGTAATAACCCTCTTATTGCAGGTTAATTGTCAAGGTTAATTGATATAAATTTGCACAGGGCAAGCAGCTTTACAATTTCTACATCATTAAACAGCCACCTACTCCCTACGATGCTCACGTGACACCAACAATTGATTCCAATGAATAATTGAGCACAGTAAAATCATATGAAGTGATGAATATATTTTAGGCACACACTGTTCGTCAGCTGCCTCTGTGACTCATTATGTAAGTGCCAATGTAAATAATTAATGCTAAGCCAAATGATAAAATAAAAGACCTCCCTATTTACCTAACTTTTGGCGTCCCTAAGATCTCAACCAAGTTGATGTAATTGCAGGGTTTTTCATTGGATCAACATTCACCAACAGATCAAGTGCTTGGACTAAACTTTACCAGCAATTGTTACAGCATTACTTGCTAATAAATTATGAAGTTTCTAGATAATATATTGTGCCAGTTGATTATTTAATACATAATTTGAAAATGTTATGTAGCCACACACTTCTAATATACTATAGTTATGACATTTTAATGCATATTTTTTTAAAGAAATTTATGTAAAATTATTGACCTTTTCTTAATATAAATGGTGATTTTTTTCCTTAAATTGACTAGTGCGGAACAAAAGAACGATAATTTTTTTCTTGAGCTGCGAAGTTATTTGCATATACTCCTTATATGAAGTACAACATGAAATATGTTAAAAATGAAGAAAAGTAGCAGAACTTCAATTAAAAATGAGTACTGCATCTTTTGCAGCAGGCTATAAATTTAGAACAATGCAATACCATTATTGTGGACATCAGTATGAAAGCAATTACTTTACTATGCAATATGAAATAAAAGCACCATTTATATAACTTCAGCACCTGCTGCTCAACATGGTAAGTAAGTATGCATATGACAGTGAAACCTTAATCTAAATACATAGCATGCATAAAAGATTAAATGAATTTTTAAAATTAGTGCATGTGATACCCATATATTTTCTACAATGGTTTCTATTCCAATAACACTATATGAATACTGGAAATAGGTCCTATTACACGTATTATAAAATTCTAAGCTCAGCGAAGGTTTTTTCAATGGTTTACAGACATTTGACCCCTAGTTAAAAGTGAAATGTGCCGCAAATGTCATATACCTGTCTGTATGTGCTTTATATGTGTCTTGAGTAAGACCATATAAACAGTAAAGCAGAAAATTTAACTCATAAATTAGGTAAAATTTTGCTGATATATATCTTATGAATTAAATTCATTTCATGTGATTATTAAGAGAGAATTGACTTTGATTGACTGATCAATGATGAACCATATAAAACTCCACTGGTTTAAGCCTCTGGAAAGAGTGACTCAAACCTAGCACGTACCTATTTTCCAACTGCTTACTGAAAGGTCTAAGGCAAAGCTATGTGGCCATCTCTTCCAATGGAAATCAGTGAATGACATTAATCTAAACTTGAAAGTCTCCAAGGAGATTGATCACATGTCGATGGGATAACTACAAAGTAGCCATGAACAAAAAGATTTCCTTGGTTTTAAAAATATATTCATGAACTTTATATAATTACACCATTCACTTGCTGCAGGGCTAGCAGCAATGAAGTACAGATGTCTTGAATCCCTTAAATCCCATTACATAATAATACTAGTCAGAGGGGACCATAACTCTGCAGAAGATTTATCTGAGCAACATATGGTAGTTCCTGGGTCTGAGTCATGGACTTCCAAAAGATATTTTTAATGCAAATTTCAACATATAAATACTTAATAGCTAGAAATCATGAATTAGGAATAAGAAATCACCATTATTCAAGAGAGCCTTAATCAATACCAAGTATAAATTACTATTCAATTGATATTCATGAGTTATGTGATTTTATGTATGTATCACACTTAAGTATAGATTAAAGGCTGTTAAAAACACTTAAATATAATATAATTTTATTATTTTAGTTAAAAGATGCTTGGAAAAGAAGAAATGTGTCACATTTGTTTGCCATTACTAGTATGCAAAATTTGCATTTTTTTGCAGAATGCATAGCTTCCTAAATAATTACCCATTTTTATTGTGATAATTCTTAATTTATGGAGAAAACCCATGTAATGACTCAGTTTTCAATGAACTCACAAAAGTTTTATTAGTTAATATTACCAAGAAAAGTACCTTATATTTTATTGCAAAAAACATATCAAAATATTGACTGATTCACACTGTCAACTCACACTTAAATCATATTCATCACCCAGTAATATTGTGACTTGTACATATCCAAAAGTTGTATTAGGCATATTCTTTTATCATTCTACTGTTTTCTACTTCTCTAAACATTTCACATGATGACACATACAACAATATATATTACGATGAAACTTACAGCTAAACAAGTCCGGAAATGAACACTTTTCTTTACAATTCCAAATACATGCTTATCCTTTCTCATATGTTCTACCTCTAATTACAAAATCTCTTCCTCCCACTCTTCCCTACTTTTTAGTTATTGCAAGAGTACTAAAGATTTTTATCCATATTTACTACCTTGTTCTCCATTTTCCATAATAATTTTTATCTATCTCATGGACCCTAGACTCCTGGACCTAAGTATCCCTTCAATGCAAAAATTTCAGAGTGTAAAAATCATTTGCATTGCAGTTTTTTTTAATTTGACTAAGTAACCCTTTTTTGCAGCACTTTCTATTTCTCACAACTCGTAATGTTTCATTTGCTGGGCTTTCTGTTCTATTTTCAAGGTCTACTAGCCTTTTCTTAAAATTACCTATCTCTTTATCCTTACTTTGTGTTTTCTTGGTATTCCATTCTTTTTACCCCATTTAATGCTACCTAATTCCACCCAAATATTCTTCTATCCACCTTACACCTTTTGAATTGAAAATCGTAATTCATAATGACTAAATTAATGTCCACATCTGCATCGGCCCCTGAGAAGCTATGCGAGTTGATGGTGCCATTTCTGAATTCCGTCAACGCCTGACATACTGAATGATAACTACCTATAGTTTCCTCCAGTATTTCCTTTGTATATCAGTGCCTATGATGGGTTTTGAACCAGGTGTCAGCTATGTGGGGTGTTCAACAAGTGCTTAGGCAATCCAAAAGGTGACACTGATAGCATTAGAAGTCTCGCTTTTAGCCTCGATTCTCATTGGACAGCTGATAAAGTTTCAGTTGTACCCATTACATGATTTCATTTTCATAGTTAATTCAAGCAACAAACTTTTGTTTTTTTAGAAAAATAGAAAAAAATTACTTTCTTGGGGTGATTAAACAATTAAATTAAAAAGGCTTGACACCAGAAGAGAACAAAGAGTTGGATGAAGTTCATGGTACCTCTGCCCCTGTGTTTGCAACTTTTTACATTTGGGTAAATGAGTTTAAATGTAGCAGCTCATCCACAAATGATGAAAAATATTAGGGATGTCCAGCGGAAGTTACTTCTTCTGAACTGATTGACAACATTTACTATATGGTTTTAAGAGGTCAATGAATCGAAGTTCAAGAATTAGATGGGCCCCTAAGCATATCACAAAATACAGTGCTTTCCATTTTGCATGAAAATGGTGGTTGTGAAAAAATCTTAGCATGATGGACAACACATTTGCTCTCAGTGGAGAATAAATACAATTGTGTGGTTGATTTGGAGGCTGGTTTGGCACTTTTCTGTCAAAATCATGATGAGCTTATGCATTTATGCATAGCTGTGGACAAAATAGGAATATGCTTCTACACTGCAGAGAAAAGAACAATTGAAAGAAAGCATTTCTCTAGGCAATCCAGCATCATAGAAGGCGATGATGTTGAAGTCAGCCGACAAAGTGATGACAGTTTTTTAGGATGCACATGAAATCATCTACATCGATTACTTGCAAAAAGAACAAAGGATAAATGAAGAGCATTTTGCGTCATTATTGCACCATTTGAGTGAAGAAATTAAGAAACAATGTCCTTATTTGGAAAAGAAAAAAACCTCTCCCATCTTAACAATGAATGGGTAACTCATATGGATGTAACTCAAATGCATGGGTAATTCAAATTATTATAACATCCAATACATTCTCCAGATTTGGCCCCTGGTGATTTATTTTATTTCAAAACTTGAGAAAATGACTTGGTTGAAAAGGTTTCACATCAAAAAAGGTAATCAGTGCCAAAACAAATGCCTGTTTTGAGGACCTTCTGAAGTCCTACTTTTTGGACTACTTCAAAAAGCTGGAGAAACAATGCGAAAAGTTTATCGAGCTAACAGGAGATTAGGTTAATAGTAAAAAAATCTACCCAAAATAATTTTTCTATTTTTTACCAAGGACTTATTGAATAACCCATCTATTATCACATTCTTTCTCCTAAACAATTAGATTGCTCTCCATGATGGTTTTCTACAGTAAACTCTTGATTATCCATGTATGAATTAGCCATTTTGTGGATTACCCTTACTATCATCTTCCGAGAAACTCAAAATTTTAATAAAATTACAATCATAAATATAATTATGTGCTTTGAAGCTTCGATGCACTTTTCATTTAAAAATACAAGTTTGAAATACATGGGCTTCTTTCAAATCTTTTTATTTCACAAAATAAAAGGTTGTCAATAGTAAATTTTAATTTAAGCCCTTCTGTACTCTCTGTACTTTCCCATTATCATTTACCTTTCATTCATTGGCCCTGAGAATTCTGTATTCTCCTTTAAGATGAGCAAGTAGCTAGTTTTGCAATGCAAAAAATAAGTTGTTGACTATCTACTCTGTATTATTTTCCTTGGTATCAAATGATGAGTAGAAATCCATATCCGCAATCCTTTGTCAGTAATTTTATTTTCCTGACTACATGAATAGTTCAGCTTTTTGAGGAAATTACACTCTGTTATTCACTTGATGATAGTTTTTCTGGGAAATTATAATTCCATTCTTGTAAAAATGGCTGAACAACAGAATTAATTGTGATTCCCATGACTTAAAACCATAAATAAATCACAAGGAATAATGTAGGAGAGTCTCTGTACACATTTGTTAATATCTTGATATATTTTTTACATATTTCGGTCATCCATGCTCCTCGATCATCCATTAGCATCTCTCTCCCATATCTTCCTTTGCCTATCATAGCATTCCAATACTTCATTACTATCAAATATTAATTTCTAGGCATGTTCAAATAATTTCTTTTAATTCATCAAACAGACAATCTACTTCCTGGTGGCCACTTGCATGCACATTCAACCAGATTATCACTGATGGATTTATTGGGTTTGCTTTTATCTCTATGCTCTATCACTCAGATGCTCTACATCCACCAACCATCTCCTCATTTTTCATCCACGCTGTACTATGTCTCTACCACATTGACTATCCCTTCCATTACTTTCTCTCTATCTCACCTCACACAAACCTAAAGCATCTATAGTTTCCAAATTTGAAAGAACATTGCTTGAGTGAAGTAAGAAAAATCCATCGGGTGGATCAGCATTATTGAGTAGACATCACTGAATCACTGGGCAGAGATGAAAACAACAACACCATAATTTTAATGATTATAATTCATATTCATTAGCTGATATTTCTTCAGTTCTTTAACCATAAAAGTAAGTGAAAGGCTCTTGGTGAGAGCTTATATGCTTTATAAATTATAAGCCTTAAAGATCACGTTGATTTACTTAAAACAGCTAAGATACTTGATCAAATTTCAAGAAAAAAATCTCCCTCCCTAAAACCATGATAATTTTACAATTTCCTAAGTCCACTTAACTACTGAAGCCATTAGTAATATTTGAACTATCACAAATAAAAATACCCAATTGTGTTCTGCATGATCTGCTCTTATTAAACCCTAGCTGGTTATGGCAGAGTATATAATATGGTTTAATGGATGGGAAATAATCTTTGTGGCTTAAATCGAAGGAAAAGTTGGAATACAAGATGCATCTTTCTGGTTGCTTATAATTTGGCTATGACAAATGATTATACATTGCACCCATCAATATTAATGGTAGTTTTGGTTAAAAAATGTAATTGCTCAATGAAACTAAAGAAATTTCTTTCCACAGTAATAATTTTTTAATAAAGTAATCAATTATTAGACCATGGACCCTTGCCATGAGAGAGGCTGCCAATGAGACAAATGGTCAAACTCACCTTGATTCAGCTTCTAAGTGAAGGGATTAGAGCCCTACCAAGGTGGGTCACAATAAGCATAATTTTGTGCCTGGGAGATTTTTCATATGAAAAGCCTTAACAAAATATTCAACACATATCTATAGAGAGCCTCTCATAGTATTCAGAGTACAGGAAGTATTTCTCAGAAAATTCTGTACTTCCAGAAGGGCCAAAATACTATCTATGCCTTAGAATTTAATTCTATGTGTCACAACAATCATTATTAATATGGCTATTTTTGGATATGGATGCAAAATGTTGTGGGTATTACACACAATGCTCAACTTAGGGATCATACACAACTAAAATAATAATAAAACTTTTCCACCATTAGAGAGCATCATACTCACAAGTGTGTGCTCAGTGGTTTGGCTTATGATCACCAAAAAAAGCTTTAAGAATGCAATGGGTTTTAAAAGTAGTGTAAACCGCCCACTTTTTTATATACTATCTCCAATTCATAGACACTTAAAATATACTATGTATTAGGAAAATTTTCCATTTTGAGTAAACTATATTCTTATATCTTTAAATGTATATTTTAACACTAGTTCAAGCACTTCAAGAATCCACATTTCATTAGGAAAAATTAGACTTACACCATATAATCAACCATATTACTGAATTATTTTAAAATCATCTTAAACTGAAATAATAAAGAACTAAAATCAAGAACAAGTGAAAAGTATTTAGACTTTCTATAGTACAATCAATATTTAAATGCCATAGCAATTATTTTTATGATCAATAATATTCCATTGGAGGTAAATGATGCACTGGGCTTCAAGATTGTTTCAAACTTACCAAATAATTCACTGAACATATTTGAGGTTTGTGCTGCAATCCCATTAAGTTCACTGCTCATATTGGAGAAGAAATCTCTGCCAGCTGTCCGGGTCATGTCAGACTGCACGAGTGAAGTGACGCTTGACCCACTGCCTTCTCTCTCCCTCCCCTGGGGTGATGGATACTGCTGTTGCTGCATTGACGGTGAATACTGCTGAGAAGGTTGCATCATTGAAGCACCAGGCTGAGGGCTTGATCCTGTTTCCCTTGAATCTCCCAAAGCCTTTTCAAAGGAATTGATTCAGTAAAGGAAGTACTATTAGAGTTTATTGCCATATTTTTGAAAAAGCATCTGGATAAAATAAATTGTGTCATGTATGAAGGCATTATGAAATGGAATATGGATGACTATGCCGTGAGCAGAGGTGAATTTAATAATCATTTAATGATATGCACTTTGAACTTTGCTAAAATACATAATCTTCCTCACCACTTGAGTAGTAATGAGAGGATCTATGGTTAGTGCTAGGCTCAAGAATTACCCAAAAGACAAGTTTGCATCTAAAACAGTCATGTAAAAATGTCTCATTTAAATGGGGTCTTGAAACTTTTGATGCAAATATAAGTGGTAAAATAAGCTCATTAAAAGCAGAACACAAGAGGGGACTGATTCTTCCCCCTCTAGTTTGTTACCCAAAAAAATTGGGTTGTAGCAGAGTATTATGAGATGCTGATTTTATCATTGGTATCCTACCGGTTTGGGTAGGTTTGGATGGACACAGTCTGCACTATTTCACAAATACATTCACTTGCCTTTCTGAGCAAAAAGCATACCTTAAAATCGATCATTACAGTTAGCCCCACTTCAATTCCGTATACTTCTTTCCTGCCTTCATTCTGTCCAACATTCCGATCCTATTCCTGCCCCTTCCTTGTTTCCCTAATATTCTCCCCTAAACCACAGTCTTCAAGCAATCCACAGCCTATCAATATGCTTTACATCCATTTTTCCTGCCTCCTTTGGATTTCTCCCAATAATCCCCTCCCTTCTACTACCATGCCTAGCACTTCCTCATTTGTTTTTCTTTCTGTCCACTTCACCTTCTGCATCCTTCTACACAGCCAACTTTCAAAAGTCTCCAATCTACACCTATCATCCTTCTTTAATGACCATATTTCCATCCACTTTTTGTGAATGAGTCTCCTATCCCTCCAGTCTAATTCTATTTGCTGTAATACATTTATTAATTCCACCTAATTTACTTAATCAAATGGTTTTTCAAAATCCACGAAATGGAAAAATATGTCCCGATTGTATTCTTTGTTTCTTTCTATTAGTGCCCTCGTTACTTTTATGGCATCGCAGGACAGAATAATATAGGAATTATAGGAATTGAAGACCAACTAGTTAAAATAATTAAAACATTGGTGGTGGTACTTCATGAAAAAAATTTGGGAAACACTATTTTGCATCTATAAAAATAGCAGTTTTTCACTAACCTTCAAAAGTAGCCCCTTCTTAGAGGCAGCTTCCTTGGCACTCTTGGTAAAATCACCAAATGTACTCTTCCCCACATATGTGAGGTCATCTAGAGTGTTACGGCTGACTCCTGCTGCAGTTTTACTTGCTTCTAATGCAGTTCGACTTGCTTCTTCTGCTGCTTTTTTAGCTTGTAGAGTAAGCTGGAATATAGAAAGGAACTCATTCATTCAACAGATTCTTCATATCATTGACTGCAAACTAGATAAAAGACTGTAAATTGTTTTCTGGTTTGGATGTGATTTCAAATTAATCACTGAAATAATTTCTATTATCAAAGTTACAAGTTGATGAAATGTTCATACAGCATTGATATCCACTCCCAAATTCCTCTTATGCAATGGTCCTATCCCTAAGGTGTGCAGGTGTGACCACCCATCCCCCCTCAGGAGAGGGCAGAAGGTGAGGAGGGAAAGGAAAGGAGAGAGATAAAAGAGAAAGGGGGAGAAGAAAAAATGAATGTAGGGCAAAGTGGGCAACCACACCCTGAATCACCTGTAGGCACCACTGATCCTACACTCTTCTAACAGTTAATATAAGCACAGCATCTACATGAGAACCATAAACTCAATAATAGAGTTACCATTATCAAAATGTTTGATCAAGTAAAAGATCCACAAAATAGGTGAAAAAGATTAATTTTTTTAGAATATTCTTCAAACTCATTATACAAGCTGTATACCTGTTCCAAAGGAGCAAAAAGGCTGCCCTCTTCATTGCCCTGCCTAGCTTCAGTTATTTTCTCCTTTGCCTGAAGTTTCAACTGTTTTGGAACATATACAAGCAGAAACATGTAAAAACAGAGAAGAAGAGAAAGGATTGAAGAGTGAAAACATTGAAAAGTAATGAGAACATTGACATTAACAAACATGAACACATTATTAAAAATGAAATGCTGAATTGGATATAAATACTTACATATAAAGTGCAAAGTATGAGCATGTGATTTCTAGTCCGCTACAGAACATGCGCTAATATTTGGAGACATGCATACATGTTAAGTGATTAATGATAACTTATTTCTATGGGAGCATGTTAATAGCAAAGCAGTGATCTGGAAATATTGCACATCAGTACAAGGTGAAAGAGCGGATCTCAGTTCAAAATGGCAGGATAAACAAAGCAGACGTTTAAATTGTTTCCCTTTTTTAGTGTTGGAGTAAAGTCATTATGCAATGAAAAAGCATTAAAACATTTGTTTACCTAAATATATCCCCCTGCATTACCTCATATGGCATTACTACAACATGTACCTGGTTGAGAATGTGTTAATAGCTGAAAGGAAAATTCAACCTGAAAATCATGACAATCCATTCATTTTATCAGCAAGAACCAACTAATCACAGAGAAAAAGCATTCACTATTAAAGCTGCTGAATAAATTGGCAAAAATTACATAAAAATATAAATAATTTTCCTAAGTTTATACTCATTATGGATCCATTTTCTTACTTACAATATATTTAGCTATGTACCTACCAATGAACGAATAACTTCCTTGAACACTGTGACTTCACCATAACATAATCTCTAAATAATAAGGAGCTTGGTCTACCAAAAGTTATTTTATAAATCTGAATGGGAGTAATGAAAGGCAGAATCCCACTAATGTGTATGTGCTGGAGTTATCAAAGAAGAATATTGTGTAACAGCTATTGCCTTTGTTCAATTCATTACAAAAATACAGTGAAACCTCTCACTAATTATTCATGGTACAAATCCTAACCATTCAACCGCCTGGTTAGAGTTCTTGATTGGACAGTCTCTTCCAAACCTCACCAGTGATGATGGTGCAAAGAAATAAATTAACTTTCATTGCAAGCAGAATATTCCACATACAATGCAGCCTAAAGTCCCCTTAGGGATGAAATAAGTCAGCAAAAAAAGAACTCAAAGAAGGAATCAGAGTCTTATAAAATTCCTCACCACACATGTAAATACCCTTTTACTCATGGTTTTTGACAAGATATCACTGGTCAAGAATTACATCCATCTTATGCATTCGGTTTGATTAGAAAAGTAATAATTTGAACTTTTTCAATTAGAAACACAAAGGATATCATTATAAGATCTTTTTCTTAGGAACATCAATGAAAGAAGATATGGTGGAGAGAGAATAGCACAAGTCAATGTTGAAATTAACTGAGTTAACTCTTCAGAAATCTCATTCAATAATTTGGTTTACAACTTTGAGCACTTACTGAAAGTTATATGCCTTCATTCTTTTTATTAACATGTGTCTAAGTATAAAAATTTCATAGAAATAGTATATGAGGCTGTCTTTTCCATTTTTTTGTTGATGATATGAAACTGATGTATGATATTGATTAGATATGCCCAAATATCTGGATTTCTCAGAAATTTCTATTTAGGCAAACAGAGAGGCTGCAGAATACAGAGAAACATCAATATTCACATCCCCAAAATAATGAAGTGTCTTATATACAGGGGGAGGTGACTATTCCTAAATCACTGACATACAAAAATAATTCAAACTAAGGTAACTTTAATTATTTCAGCATGGAATTTTTTAAAAATTGAATTTAAAAATATATGCACCATACTACAATTGATTGGCAGGAATTTATGGCAAAATAGGTATCAGATGAACACCAAAGAAAATAAACTCAGACGACAGTATTTTGATGCATCATTTATGCAGTGAAAAAGAATGTGTTTAGATCTTTAAAAACAAGTATTCACAAGTATATGTAGATGAGTGATTAGAAGACAAATCATTTCATTGCAATTTGAAAATTATCTTATAGAGGTTTCACTGTTTATAGATGAAATAGGTACCAATGGCAAAAAATGTATTCTTCTTTCAAGCAGGATTTGCAACGTATTATTCTCAAATAGATGTGACCTTCCTTTCATTCATTTCATATTCCTTGCAATGTATTAATTATGATCTTCCAAAATTAGCACCCCATATGCATGATAGTCTCATTGAAATAATACCATTCTTAAATGTCTGATGATATTTATAACATATGATATTTCATAAGATACCATATCTATAATAACCATGTCAAATTAATTTATGCTAAAAAATCAAAGTTCAAAAATACGAATACACATTCAGATAATTAATTCTCTCGGAGTTAGGATGCAATAAGTCATATTAACCTCGTCACCACATTGGTAATGTGTCTTCTGGGATTCCACTTTATTATGATAGAAATATACATAGTTGGATATTACAAAAGATTAACCTTAGCTAACACAGGGAACATATATGCAACTATGATTTTGAATAATGATCTTATGAAGTTTGTTTTTATGTAGTATTTTGAGATAAAGAAGAGATCACCACCCTTAGGTGATTGTCAATATGTATGATTAATTTTTAAATTTTTTTCCAGAATGAGCATTAGCTACAATGAGGAAGTGCTAATAAGAAAATTTTCAATGCTTTGATGAGACAAAACAGTTCACTGAGGAAGATCAAACTGTTGCCAAATTGGTTGCAAAAAAAGATACAAATCAGTGGTTTGAAAAAATCTTTGCTAAGAGTAAAAAAAAAGATCAGGCATAACAATTTGCCAAGCACGGAAATCAAAGAGTTAAGCTCAATATAGGTCTTGAAGAAAGGAAGCTGGAAAGAGAAAATTTTCAAAATGGCTTCAACTTTTACACACTGATCAAGTCATAATATAAGCCACATACTGATGAGGAAAGTCCTGCACAGCCACTGAACTTTTGCTCCAAACACAACAAGAAAAACAATCCAGATATGTAGAGAGAGAGAGAGAGAGAGGACTACCTTATCCATTTGGGCCAAGAGGCCATCTTGACTGCTCTGTCTTGTAGTCTCTCGCACCAGCTCTTTGGCTTGAGAGGCAAACTGCTCCAGCAAAGATGCTTGACTACCCTGGCGCACAGGGCCTTGTGGCCCACCTGTGCCAGAAGAACTTGTGGAACCAAAGCTTGATGCTCTGGCCAGCACGTTGGTGATGCTTGACTGCCTCTGCGGGGTGGGACTTACTGGGGGAACCTGGTGGTGCCATTCAGGTTAAAAGCATGCAATAGGCAGCAAAGGATCAATGCCTGGCCATCCAGCTATAGAAGCAATTGATTGGTCTGGCAGTTGTTGCAAAATGACTATTTTAGGTACCTGGTCTACATTAGAACCTCTTGCATTTACAAGCCCTGCATAAAAACACAGCTTCACAAGCAGTTGTGTAAAACAAATACATGGCATTTCAATCATTGCAAAAGGTGTACACAATTGTCAGTTTCATTATAAAAAATGACTACATAATGGTGATCCACAACATTAATAACTTGTGACAATGTAAAGTGTTAACAGCAAGAAGATGAATAACTTTGAGGTAGAAGCTGTAAAGGGTCATAGGTACAAGTTTTAACTCTGGTGTGCAACACATATCATGAAAGAAAACAGGAGATTCAAATAATTTCAATAAAGCCTTCATGTCATTCCACACAAGGTAACTCAAGTAAAATTAAAGGACAGACAAAGCTCGGCCAAAGGCATAACAGGGAAAGTGGGGAGGGTCCAGCAGGCACAGCTGGGATCTGTTAAGGCTACCAAAGGCTTAGAAAATGCTGGGGTTGCCCAAGGTCAGTGGAGAGCCAGTATCAGCAACCAAATCACCTTATCCATGCACACTTGTGCAATCTTCACATCTGATGACTGCATCATACAATTGTTTAAATAAATAAAGGCAGTGTGCAAAATCATTGTATCTGTGCCAAAGGAATCATTATTAATAGGAATTAACGTGTTTTATTTTTGCGCATGGTCCAATGATGAATACAAAGCCATCAGGAAATAAAAATGAAAAGAGGAAGCTGTCAAATATTGCTTTGCCCTTTCTTTTGGATTTTCCTATTTATAATATTCTTATCAAAATTAAGCATCCTTAAAATATATCATGAATTTTCATGCAAATTGCATGGTAATTGGTTTTTTGGTCAAAATTTGAGTGATCTAAGACTTTCCTCTTTGGCCAATGGAAGTAACTACAAAGAGAGTAGTCCTTGAGAGACAAAAATATTCTTCGGTCCCCAGGAATAAACAAATTATTTACCAATGAGATAATTGTGGTTTAAAATTCAGTAATGGAATTGGAAATTAACAACATGTATGAATTATTAAACAAATCAATGAGAAAATTACATAAGTTGTGAGTGGAATACTATTCCACTTAGTTTTATAAAAATGAAGTTTGAAGGGCGATTTGATTTACAAATATGTTGGGTTAGCTTAATGGAGAATCATATATATTTAAATCAATCATTAAAAGGTACAATCTCATTAAAATGAAAAATTCACTAGGGAAAATTAATGAATCTCAAAAACTGCTAAACTATTGGCAGGTAATCAAGACCCAAATAATTAAATAACTTGTATCTCAAATGGAGCATCAAAGGCAATTTGATGAGGATACAACATCTCATGTGTTTGCTAGAATAAGGTTTTCTTGCGATGAAAGAATTAATGAAAGGTAGCACACAGTTGATTGTTGTTACATTTGGCACCATAGCATTGACATTTTCAATGCTAGAAAATTTGATCTTGTAATTTGAAACACTTGATTATGGCAACAAAAAGTAACAAACTCAAGGACACATAACATGGTGCAAGATCAAAAGCATGCAATCCCCACCCCCTAAGTTTTGTAAATTTGAGAGTTATTTTTTTTTAACCATGCATACAAAGTTCCATTATGAAGCTTAATTTAAAATCAGCCTTTTTATTTTTTAACTGAAAATTAAAAAAGACTGGGTTATCTGGAAGTAGAGTACATAGAATGCCAACAACATGATTTTGATGCGAAGAATCCTTTCTGTGCTGAGACTACAAACAAACTATCATGTTCAATCATCTGCTTTCAAAGACATAGCAACAATTATGGGTTTATAAAGCCATAAAATCTATAGCAATATAAATTCCTTTGGGTAAAAATCCTTTACCTAATTTCTTAGAGTAATATTTTACTGAATGGTACAGTTATAAGTTGTTCTGTGGTGGTATTAGGGAGAGGTAAAAGATTACAGATAAACCTGCAATAGTGTTTCCATGTTCTCTATTAAACATGTTAAGGTGTATTGAGTAAAATATCTCATCATAAAAGGATGCTTCCATATATCAGGAGACCTATATAAAGGGATACTTCCCAGTATTAATGGATTTTCTAAAGATGAAGAAATAATTTGTCCAAAATTATGTTAAACAAGTTAAAGGAAAAAATATACAAATAAAACCATCCTCAATGATCCTCTCTCCAGAATATATAAAATAATTTATGCTTAAATGTACTAGAGTTTTCTCACAAGTTATTAAAATATCTCTGATTTTTAAGTTTGATCAAAGATTATTATTGAATTTGGACAGAATATATAGGTGCTAGGACAGGGTGGGCAGTTTCTTAACCATAATATGGCTTGGAACAGAAGCATCCATATGAAAATCACAGTACAGAGCTTATGATTGATCTACAATGAGGCATTCGTCCAACCACTTTGTGAACAGCCCCATTTCAGAGGAATTTAACTTCCATGAACTAGAACGAAGAGCATGTGCAAAGAGAGCTAAGAACAAGAGCAAAGGACATAAGCCAAATCCTTCAGTTCAAAATGCAGCCCAATGGCAACTGTTGTAATTAGGATCTCAACCCCATTCCTCTTTGGACCACCACAACACACACCCTTGTTACATTAAGTCATATAGCAGCTGGCAGAGGAAGAAAAATTTACAGCTCCATAGCTGCTTGAAACATTGCCAAAAGTTGAGAAAAGAAGCTAAGCCAAGAATACACAGAATAGTTTTCCTTTCTCAGCTTTCAAACTCATGGATTACATATCTTTCCCATCCTATACTGACCAAGAACAAAACACTGTGCGACCAATTCCTCAACCTCTGCCTTTATGAATAAATTATTCTTGTGCCAGCAACACAGTGGAGAAAGGCACATGTTGGTCTTTGCAGACATTAGGTTGGTTTTGGTTGGTCTTTGCAGGGATTTGAACTCTACCCAGTCATGAGTATTTACAGCATGGTCGATTTTGATGCAGGTGTATGATAATATTGCAAATATTTTGCCACCTTTTTTTAAACCAGAGATTAGTTTAATCAGGAAAAATCTTTGAAAGTTAGCTCATGTAAACTGAATAAAATAAGACCTCCAGCATAAGTGAGAAAAGAGGATTTTGAATTAGATAACCTTTAACCTATGGATGTTTACCCACCAATCATATTAGAGTGCCTGCCTTATAATCAGTACAGAGCCAGAAAATCATTGGAATACAAGGATATGTTCCCTCAAGAAAAACTAACTCCATTTTGGAAAATAAAGTTAATCCTCAAATGGGGCAGCAGGCTTACAGCTTTTGACCTTGAACCACTGAACACACACACACATAAGTAGCCATGTATCATTTTAGGTATGCAAAAATAATTATATTGCTCACATAAATATCAAGAAAATTGCAGATACAAAAAAATATTGCAATAAGCTCTAACAACAAGGAAATCACTATTTCCACATGATAATGCAAACACAAAAAGTTACCTTATGTAAGTTTCAAGAATGGATATGAAGGTAAACCACAGCCTCTTCTTCAAAATTTTGTAATCCTAATACTACTCTTGTAAATTGGTATTCTAAGAGGTCTTGCTAACTAAATATTATTACAGAAGTTAAACAATATGCTCGCATAAGGAAGCCTTTGCTAAAATTTAAACAAATCTCATGAAATCAGTTTTGTTTATAAAACAGAAATTGAATGAGTGATGGGAGCTACTAAAAAAACAACAAAGGTTGCTTATTACTCATCGACATAGCTTTTAAAGGTTAACTACTCTTGCTTAAATACATTATCGCCAACATTAATGCCAAGAATACCATAGACTCTGATCTTAAATGCTATGATGAATCTTTGCATGCGCATCTAAAATATTGTCTAAATAATTATGAACACCATGAACACTTACCCTATAAGATTCAGACTTGATTATGAATCCAAAACCTTACATCAATAGGTACTCTCCAAATAGTGCCACGCAAAACAGAAGTGCCTCCAAATCATTTTTATTGTTTCATTATGTGTATATAAATGAATGTTTTTGCATTAATTATGGAAAATAAAACTTTTAAAACCATATTATAGTTCCAATTGTGAATACATAAGCCCTTGTATTGGATTGCAATAAATATTAGGTAGGCTGTGTCAATGTTACAAACTAACAAAACCCTTAAATCCAACAGATTGATTAAAGTTTTCAACAATCGAGGAAAATATTGATACAATTGGTCTGAAATTTGCTGGGAGGACAATGGTATGGGATTCACAGCAGCACATTTGTATGAGTGTAAACCTTAACGCTGTAGCGAATAATATATATTAATCATAAATGGGGATCTATTTCCATCATTTTGGAGATTTATAAAGGAGATTGGACCTATTTCATCAAATTTTTCATTTCTTAGTTCCACCATTTCAACTAAAAATAGAAAAATGCATCCTACTAAGCAGTTTTTACTAAAGCTCAATTTTTTTTAAGAATAGCAAACATGGGTGATGTATACCTACATTTGATTGATATGTTCACACAGAAAATCAAACATGTATCTTCTTCAAAGATGAAATATATTCACTTATTTATTCAATATTGTGTACAACCTTTTGAATTCAAATGTCTTTAATTACTGACAATCAAGTGCAAAAGTTCCTTTTGAGAACAGGGCTATCATGTTCATATTGTGGGAACAACCACTTCAGTGAAAATATAAGGTTTGCAGTTTCATACAAGAGGCTCTAGTGCACTGTGTCTTTACTAGGCTATGAAATGGTTAGTAAAGGATAATTGATGTGCAAAGGTGGAGGGGTATTGTCAAACTTGATTTCTGGAAGATTATTTTAAAAAGACAAGGCCCAAATGAAGATTCATAAAATGACAGGATGAGATGAATGATGACAGGATGAAATTAATGATGTTTCTTTGTATATAATACGGTAAGTTTTCAATTACTGTCAAGAAAAACTTTACATTATTTTGATGAGAGTTATTTTGACCTTTGTCTCTCTGGTGGTTTTGTGAAAAGGGAAACCTATCTCTTACTCCATTAATAATTTATGTTATTTTAAACAGTAATTTGAAAAATGGATATGCATTGTAGTCATAGAATATGTAGTTATGCTAGAAATCATTTTTCAAATACATACCCAACACAACATGAAATTGAGATACATCCAGAACAAATCAAGGACTTAAGTTTGCAAATATTTATGTTAATATACTTTATTTACTTATACTGAAATAAGCACCATACTAAAATGTTAGTCAGCATTAGAAAAAACTACCTTCCTTATGAGAGTTAAAGTGATTTATGATAATGCATTTAGTGCAAATAAAATGAGGTAATTAAAAAAAGACTACTCAAAATCAGTGATATTTTGAAATGATTAATTTTCCATTTGCAACAAACTTTAGTAATATAATGATTATTAAAACAATGACATGAAAAATATTATATGCCATCTTGTTGCGAACACAAAATACATATACTATTAGAATAGCTGGACACAGGCGCATGATGGGTGTACATCCTTAAAGAGCAAGACTGATATGAAACTCCTTATCCACTGTGATAAAAAAGTGGCAATGTAGAATTAAGAGACACGGGAGTGGCATGGAACTCCTGAGTCATTACATGAAAAGTGATAATGTACAATTAACAGATAGCCCTAATGGGCAATATCATAAGACCAAGAATGATTATTATGAGATAGAGCATAGATTGTAGCAAAATTAAAAATGAATTCCCCAACTAAAAAGCTCAAGTGAATCATACGTGAAGCTAATGATTTCCTTTAGTTACATAGGTACATACTAACAAGTGATGGTGCAGAGCTAAAAGCAAGGCCCATTTCTTTATTTTTTAAGAAACCCATATCCTGTTATTATGCATGTTACAGGAAATTTTACTTGCAGTCAAAATCATTCAAAAACATGTGATCACGGGTGAATCTTATTTACTGTTGTTAAAACATTCTCTTGAAGAAATCAATTTATAATTAAAACTTTGAATTGTGTATGCAAAGTTATTACCATATGATGCAATTGAAATGGCAGAAAATGTATGTAGTTACATGTCATTCTACTGCCATTCTTTGGCAGTATTAATTCCCATTTATTTAACTTGCCCACGACTGAAGTTATTATTTAATTATCAGTTTGAGATGGTGGCATTCTCAATGTCAAACTTTTAAAAATAAGGTAATTATCTATATTATGCTAACTATAAAAATCAAAAAATTATACATATATCTTTTGAATTTCCCTCAAAATTAATATTATCAAAGATGATCATTGGAACCCAGTGCTCTCTGTTACCTAATTGAATATTCTTTCAGAATCATCAGTTTTATCCAATTGGCCTGGTGTAATGACATTCATATCTCACGCAATTCAGTCACCACCACAACTGCCTGTCTTAGAAACCTACATTAAATATGAATTAAATAACATTTTACTCACAGGAGTGGTAGAACGACCAAGTCTGTTCTTGGAAATTGGTGACAACTCCTGTGACCCATCACTCCCCAAGGATTGGCGGGGAGGGATGGGAGGAGGGGGAAGGGGACGACTGGTGCTCAGAACTGTTTTTGGAGACGTAGTGGTGGAATTTGAGTCGGATTCACCACCCGGACTTTCTGTGCTCCCTGGCCAGGTCCCATCGCCTTCCATCTCCGGCCCCCCTCGAGTTCCACCCTTTTTTTGAGAAGGCAGCAGCAACAATGAGCCCATAATGGGATATTTCAACTACTACATAAGTACAATGAAACATACCAAAGGCAGTATTACAGGGGACTATGTGATTTTTCCTTCATGTGCAAGGGTCCCATCTTAGACAGGCTGAATACATGAAGTGAACATCCTTGCACAAATTAAAATCAAGAAAGGCATATCTTAAATCAATGTTAATTAAATAATCTACCTTTAAAAATATAATTCCACAAAAAGAAGTTATTAATAGGAGTGTATAACCATTATCAGTATTAATATTAACTCCAAGCTCAGTAGCGTAGGGCTAAAAAAATTTGCCTGAAATTTTATTTCCATTTCTTTTATTCAAATGCAACTGATCCAAGGTTAAAACACGATATACTCTGAATGCTTTCTGCTGGATTTTCACAGATTCCATCTTTCAGAGTCACTAATTTGATACAAAACTTGAAAAAAAATATTCCTTCGGTGTAGTTCCTCTGCTGCGATTTTTCACCCTATTGTGATTAACACTCCCATGTGTGAAGAAAGTTTGTTTTAGTGACAATAAAACACTCACAACTCAGTTCACAGAGCTATTAATTGATGGCATTCCAGATAAAGGTGTGACAAAGCTCATTCTGTCAGGCCTAATATAGTGGAACATATCCATACTAAGAAATAACTTCTTGCACCTTTCCAATCCACAAAAATATAATTTTGCAACGAATGTTTCAACTCACTTAGCCATCATCAGGGACCATATTAAGGCATTAATCGTTAACTTATCATATATGCTTATCCATCAGGATGGGGAAGTAGGGATTAAATAATGGGAATTTTAGGTAGTGTGCCTAATCATGACTCCATTAGCTGAAATATACATTGTGAAATAAAGCTTTACAAAGAGGATAATTTGTAGAGATTATTTGAAGACATTTCCAGTGCTTTCCCGGCATACGGTATGGTATCAGTGAAATCATTTTTGATTTTCCATAGAGTTAGTTCTTTCATCTCTACCAATATTTCAATTAATGACTCTCAAATCATCTTCTGTGCCCTAGGCTACTATCCATTTTCCTATGAATCAAGATTTTAAGGAAAGAGAGTTTTCCCTCCCTCTCTGTCTGCATTATAAATTAAAGGTTCAAATGCTGATTATTCATGTTTCCTAGGAACAAGTCTAGAGAATCTATTCCATGGTTTTATACAATAAATGTGTCATGTACATATCTGTACAAGCATTTTGAGCACAGAGGATGCTCAGATGACGTCAATTTCAGGCCCTGCTCCTCAACATCTTCCATGTAAAAATTTGCAATGGCTGGTGAAAATGAAGATTCCATGATGACACCATCTACCTTCTCGCATTGTATGTCCTATCATATAGAAAATTGATTTCAGGACTTGGTAAAAGTGTTTCACTATTTCATGGTCAAATTCTCTTTCCAGGAGTTTCATGGAGTTGATATTTGGTAATTTGGTGAACAGTGACACTGCATTGAAGCTGAATAGGATATCGGAAACCTCCAAAGTAATTCCTTCCAAAGTCTTTACATATCCAGTTGTTTCTAACGTGGGGCTCGAATGAACCCAAATATAGCCCTAGGATTCCGGTCAGTTTTGGTATTGAGCCAGATTGTAGCTGGGTGAGCCAATGGCACTTACAATTGGTCGTAAGGTTATCCCTTCCTTGTGGGTTTTAGGTAATCCACACATCCTTGGAGGTGCTGGTGCTAGAGGCAGGAGTTTATTGATGTTCTCTGTAGGAAGGGAGGCTTCATTAAGGCTATTGTTTTTCTTACTTTTGCCTCAGCTTTGTCAGTGACAAAAACCCAAATTTTCTGGTGATAGTCTTTTGTCTTCATTAGGATGGTGGTGCTGATAATGGTGGCCTTGTCTACTCGCGAAATGGTGACTGCTGCATTTGACCGTAGAACATGAAGCGCAGTTCCTTTCTGGAGACATAGGGTTCAGGCAGTGTGGTTTCACGGCCAATGAAATTTGATTCCTGACACCCAAACCTAACCTTGTTTCATTAGTGCATTTGAAAGTATTATTATAATGAGCTGTTACATTAAAACTATTGCCCACGACAAAGGACCTTTTAAATATTGAATTGAATTGATTTCAGTTTAGTGAATTTAACTATATTTAGGAAATTACGGTAACCAAATAAGCCAAGGTGCAACATTATATCATACTAACACTGCTACGACGTCGATTTCCTGATCCCAATGCATCATCATCATCATCCTGTGGTTCCATTCTGCTTCCAAATTCCATCTCTGAGTCCCTGTTGAAGCTAGGAGAACTGAGATCTGAATGACTGGAGGAGGTAGAAGGTGGTGATCCAGGAACACTGAAGGCTGAGTCTGGAGAAGCATTTCCACCTGGAAGCTGCAGGCATGATGGGGGATGATACACAGACCGATGATCTAAGCCACTGGAGAGAGCTGCCTGATGGGATGAGGCTCCAGCATCTTGTGTCCCTGAAACTGAATTCAGTTATGTCTTGCAGTGCCATCATGACATGTTCATTTTAATCTACAAATGGCTAAGGATGTGGAAAGAAAGAGGATAATGGCCACGTCATAGCAAACACTGCTTAATGAGTGTCAGTTCCTCATACTATACTAAATGGAATTGTCTCCTAAGCACATACTTCCACAAGAGGTCGCATCAAATTGGATGAAATGGCAAAAAATGCAATGACGACCAAGCATTTATTTGTTTCTTTTTCATACTTAGGATTGAATTTATATCAATTTACATAATATATCGACTACATTTTAAATTAAATTTAATATCTAGCATTTCTTTGTCTTTTGACATTATTCGTGTGGAGAGGAGATGCTAAAAACACTCATTAACAGCCACCTCAGGAATGGAAAAGTCACTAAAAGTGTACATATGCTATCCTTATTAGGCAAAGGGAAATAGGCTGCAATTGGAGGTTTTGTAGGTGCTGCTAAGTCCTAAAGACATACATGGTGTTAGGAGACAATGCGAACCCATTTTGGAAAATTGAGGGCACAGAACAAAAGAAAGTGATGTGTAGAGGGTCAACTAATTATGAAACAGCCTTAAATGTCTTTTTAATCATCCCAACCTAATAATGAGAAAAATATGCCAGACCAGTTGAAGTATAGAATTGCATAATGAGTGTTCATGTGCAGAAATAATCTGCTATCTCTGCGATGAAATAATGCCTTACTGGATTCGAGACAGCACATAATTGAAGAGGAGCATAGCAAGGATTAAAACTGAAGCAATTAACATGGTTTATTACTGTTTTATTACTCTCCTCATTGTGACAGGAACTTTCAAGCTTCATTCCTAATGAGCCTCTGCCCATTTTTATGGCACATGCTATGTCAGTTAAACCTTACTTGTGTGATAACTCTTCTTTATGGAGATTCTTTATGAAGGATACCATATTCTCTGGGATTTTTTTTACCCAGATATTCACAATAAGGGTATTATTAATTATAAATAATGATTGGTTTTATATATTTTTTCAATTTCAAATTATAATGCAAATTTTACTCAGATTATCAAGTTTGAATATTTAATAATGTAAGCATAACATTTTTCACCTCTCATTCCTTGTAGGATGAAATTTTAGATGTTTAGACCACAGTGTCAAAAAATCAGTTTAATCATATTCTTAATTTGGTATTAAATTATTCAAAATTAGCAACTTGTTGGATCATTTAAATTATCATGTGAAGACAGGTAGTGGAAGGTAAATTGAGAGGAAGAGTCGGAAAAGTGAAAAATTTTGTTATATCTAAAACCAATGCTATTTGATGATTTCATTAATTAGAAAGAAGATTATGCCATTTCTATCAATTGTATGCATGATTACCACCTCTGAATATCACTATGGATGGTATCAGGGATGTGCGAAGCTGGAAATTTTCCAATGAATGAAATCATGAATCATATATCAAATAACTCTTGGCTTAAAAATACTTGAGGAATCCAATCAGACAATTTTTTCCATTCATACATTCTTAAATAGGTATTAATTGGCTAAGCATTACATTATGATATTTAGGGAAGGACGTATTTATTCATGGAGCTTTTATGAAATATTTATGGAGCGGATAAAAGTGTTATTATAGAGCGCTATATTATAATCAGTGCACCCTATTTTTGAGAAATAAAATTTAATTTAATGCTT
Source organism: Hetaerina americana (assembly GCF_022747635.1). Lineage (NCBI taxonomy): Eukaryota > Metazoa > Arthropoda > Insecta > Odonata > Calopterygidae > Hetaerina > Hetaerina americana. Next base: position 11,527,435 of record NW_027287427.1, read on the forward strand.
TATATTGAGTGAATGCATTTTGCTAATGATTAATGGGGTTATGAATCTATTGTAAAACAATAAATCCTTTTGAAATGTAACTCCAATGTTATGAGTATAATATAGCCTTACTGAAACAATGCATGTCAACTCAATATTTCTTGAAAATACCTGACACTAAATTATTTAATAACCTGTCACATCCACAGACTTTAAGTTACCCTCATAACCCATAATTTACCTCAGCCTACCTTGGAACATCATAATTTATACTTCACAATAGAATATATATTCAATTGTTTTTTAATTAAAATTAATCAAAATTCATTATGGTAGATTAAAATGCAGCAATTTCAGAGTGTAAAAAGCATTCACTTTGACCATTATTCAAACCCAGATTCCTTTATGTCTGGTGGAGTGCTTTAGCCAGTTAAGCTGCTGAGGTGCCCTATTACACTCCAAAGTATTGGGGGCTATGAAGGAACAAGATATTACGACAAGATACTATGCATACAATGCCACAGGTAGTCATAGATGTGGGCATTGCACCACAGTCCATGAGGTTAAAACCAAACTCAAAACACTATGATATTTTACCTTCGACAATTTAATTTTGAAGGGCAAGAGAATGCCTCATTAGATAATTGGTTAGAGCACTCAACCAGACACCAAGAGATCAGGGTTTGAATTCTGGCCAAGGAAAATACACCCACTACTAACATATGCATATGCCACAGAGAGCCACGGAGTACATAACGAAGAGCTGAAAATTTATCGAAATTTCAAATTGACTTACTTGGTGACAGGTCTGACGATACAAGCTCTGACACAAAGTCGCTCAAGGATGAATATGAGGAACTTGTACTTTCAGCACCATCTGAATCTGATCCACTTTCATCTGGTAAAAAAATTTAAAAATCAGAGAAAGTTTTGAGTTGATCAAAAACTTCCATTCATATATGATATAAATCTGTAGGCATGGAACAAAATGAACTAAAAATTCTCTGAGTAAATATTTGAACCAATTCTACCCAAAATTATATGCTGGAAAAAAATGTGTACATATGTGAAAATATTTTTAACACAATATTGTTACTTTAAAATAGTAATGAAACCACTCAAGAAATCAATATGTAAATGAAAAACTTTGAGACAGGGTTAATTTAAATCTGAGGAATTAATAAATAACTCGCAATAAATTATAAATGATTGATGTCGTAACCAAGTAAAACCTTTTCATTTTAGTTTTAACGTAAAATACTTCTGAATGTCTTTAAATAACCCATGTAAAAATGTTAGAGAGCCTCAAATTGATTCCGAATTGGCAAAGCTTGTTGACTTACCAGTTGGTTGACTCTCTGCATGTCTAGCAGCCTTAAGGGCACCAGAAAGAGAGCTACCATCATCCCAGACAGGAAAGCAAATTGGCTCTAAAGTGTGAGAATACCATTTAGGCTTATCCCCAATTTGCACAGGGTCAAAAACCCCTGTCTGCACTCGTAAGAAGGCCACATTGGTAGGAGTCAAAGACCATTCAGCAAGGAATTCCACTGCCTGGAGAAAAAAACAAACAAAGAAAGAGTCAAATTGAAAGACTAAATTTCATAATTACCAACATTAAAAAGTCATGAATTCAAAATATTTTTAGCACAGTCATTTATGAGTAACTAAGAGTTAATGAAATGGCAATAGGAACAGCAACACAATGAAAAGCATGTAAAATGAAAATTGTCATAAAAAAAATTACTCAACATTATAAAAATCGGCATAAAGCCAAACTTGGGAAAATTTTGATGCATGATGATGGGAAAAGGATGCAAAAATAATCAGAAAACATGGCTAGGACAAAGTCTTTTTAATAAGGCCCACACTCAACTCAAATGAGAGTAGATAAGTCTTCGTGAATATATTTTTTATCAGTTTAAATTGTTTTCAACTAAGTAGCATATCATGTCAGTAATCAATTTCAAACCTTCAACGTGCATTACTATAAAATCTCTTAGTTTAGTGGCACATGCAAACCTATCTTCTGATGCATGAAAAATTTCATTTAAGAGGACAAGCATTGAAATACAATTTACCTGAGTACGAGCAAATCTGTTGAGAAAATGGGAAGTACGAGGACGTGATCGAAGAAAACTGTTGATTTGAAATGCCACCACTGGGCGGGGGTAAAGCCTTAGGGTACGGGTGTGCTCTGTGAAGTTGGCCAAGATATTCTGCGAGTTGAAGAATCTGACCTGAAAAGAATAAAATTTGATGTTTTCTCCATTAAAAAATTGCTTCATTTATACTTTTTTTAAATGAATTTGTGAAAAAGAAAAAAAACAAACTAATTGCACAACTAGCTTGTGAATTGGTATATACAGGCACAACAATGTAATCAACCTGATAAACATTGTAATATATATTTTCATGAGTTAAAAAAATTTTGCCAAAGCATGCATTTTATTCGTCATAAGAATATCCTGAACTTTGAATATTATGCGGATCCTTCATGCGCATGCAATTCCACTTTTAAAATATTCCATGACTATTAAGAGTGCATTTGCATGTGGTGTTCTAATGAAATCTATGTCGCTTGTAGCTTAGCATTGGAATGGTACAATTGTCAGCAAATTACTAATATCTATTATTCCATTGAAACGAGATTAAATATTATAAATGGAAATTACTCATAGTTCCACATCTCTGTGAAGGCAACTGAAAACTCAAAAGTGGGCAAGTAGTGAAATCACGCACCATTGCAATTCTGGTGGCCACATCCACAGAGTCCACATCGTTGCCATAGATGAAAGGGTTGAAGACAGCTGCCCCCGCGCCCTGTTGCTGCTGCTGCTGACTCCCTTGGCTCCCCCCTGCGCCACCCATACCCCCAATCATGCCAACGATGCTGACCCTGCGCTGCTGTTGCTGCTGCTGTTGTTGTTGCTGCATTTGTTGCATCTGCATCATTTGTTGTTGCTGCTGGTAGTGCATCTGCTGCTGTTGCATCCTCTGCATTTGCTGCTGCTGCTGTGACTGCACTGACTGTTGCTGTGGTGACTGCACCATCTGTGTCTGCATGTGGGGTGCCGCATGTTGCTGTGACGGAGGCGACTGCCTCTGTGATTGGGTCATCTCACCCACTTCCTTCCTGAGGTTCCTCCCATTGTCACCCTGCCCCTGACCCATTGGATCTTTTAAGGGCGTGGGAGCCATTGACATCCCTGCCAGGCCCTGGTTGAAACAAATCACCATACTTTAGAGTCCACACAATTGTGCTCTCAGATCCTTTTTTTTTTTTTGTTGCTTCACTGCTTACTGGTTTTCACCTTGTTTATTTTTTGTTTAGGAAATGTTGAAAGCAGTCATGTGAGGAATGAACTTTATGAAAGATATTGCATTCAAGGCATAAAAATTATGCTTTTGGTCGAACAAACATTCAAATTTAGAGATGATTCGACATTCAGTTAGCACTATACTTTTTAGTTTCTAGACTGTAGCAAGTTGTACTTTAATTTAATGAAATAAATCAAAGTAAAAATAAACAAGCCATAGAAATAAGTTGACTTGACTAGGATTTCAACTTGTCTTAGATGATGATAGACCAGCTGGGAGGAATTTCTAAAATTATAAAATGCCATCAATTTTGATACTTTCAATAAAAATTTTAAAATCACATAAGTCTTACAAAATTCTACATTGCCTGTAGCAAACAGTAGGCTTATGGTAAATATGATAAAAATGTTTTTTTTATCATCTTCCTCATAACAATAGTAAGTTTTCCTGGATTAAGACATGTAATGTAAGACAATATAAGGCATTTAGTTAAGATGGAATGACTAATGTCACATAATGATGGAATATGTGAATTTCAGGACAATTGAAGGTTGCAGTTAACTTTTGATCAGTCATGATTGCATTTGATTTATTAAGTTTCAATGACTATTAGGGATGGAGAAATTGCAGTTTGATTTTCTGCATAAGTTTTGAACAGTGATGTAAATTGTATAAGTGGACCAGTGAAGTAAATTTCCACCAGTGAACATCATTGATGTCATGAAAAAACTAAACAAATGTAGAATTTGTTATTTATGATTGAATAATTTACTATGGATTTTGGATGTACTTAATTAATATGGTTAGCATATTCTTAATTTGCAAGTCTGTGTTAATGTGTGCTTTGTGATTTTAAAAATGAACCCTATGTAATAAGATACTTTTTTAAAGCACACAAGAGAGATTATAGTGGATTGCAGTATAAAATTCAAAACTATAAGTTACTTGAGTTTAATTTCTTCTTCTACCTTGTAGCCACAGTACAAAGTGGATTTTGACTGCCCTAAGTGATCTATGCATCAGATGCCATAGCTAAAAAATTGTTCTTAACGATTTATGGAGGAAAAAAATCATTTTCCCAACTGAAATACCAGATATACTCATGATTATCTTCACTGATAAGCTTTCATTCATTTGTAAAACTCAGCAATTATCTTGCTTTGGAAACTAATTTTATCAAAAAAATAAAGAAATCCATTCAAAGTTGAATAATAGTCTACAGGTATATCCAGTCCTGTATATCCAGTCAAATCACTGCTGTTTTTGAAGTATTAGCTGAGAAAATTTTGACAAGGTAATGCTTTATTGTCAAAACCAGTAATAATTTAACATAAAAATCGTGAATTCATCTTTATAAACAGGCTAAATACAGAAGTATTGGAGAATCAATATTACATTAAATACTAAATTTCAAAAAACACTCTTAGGTGCAATAGGATTAATCATTCACATGCCAACACTAACGTATCTTTATAGGAACTTGTTTTCTGAGGAGTCTAATGTCAGAACATACATGAGAAAACATTTGATAAAAATTATGTGTTGTAATGCTAGTTAAGGTGCAGGAAAATAGAAGTACAAATTGTTCTGATTGTGCAAGTACAAAATTGGATTAAGCAATAGAAACTCTGTGGTAGCATTCTCATTCAAATAAATGGATAGTGCTGTACAAATGTGTTTCCTTTGGAGCCCGTTTAGTCCTGCCATAAGTAGCTCTTGGAGCCCAAAAAATGTGAACACCATCAATAGGGGTCATTCTAAACAAGAAATGTAAATTTAAAGCATTAAGAAACTATATTCATCCCAAAACTGATTTACTCACACACTGGGATACATAGAAAAATGTTTGGGAATTTTCACATAGCCCTGGGGTTCGAGTTTTGTCCAGTAGTTGGTTGTTGGATCGGATGGTTGATTGGAATTGGCATTTCTGAAAAAGTCGCAAAAGCTAAAACCCAGGAAACACATTTAGTTCTAACCAAAAAAATGATGAAACTAGTGGGAAATTCTGGGTAGAGCATGTGGAATTAAACTGATCCATAGTTGTAAAACTATAAAATAGTTCATCCAACTGAGACTGAAATTTCTTGTTCAGATCATCATTTATCCTAACCCAAGTGAAAATATGAAGATGGAAATCAAATATTATCATTTTTCATGATTTGTTAATTCTTTAAACCACAGCCACTATAGACACAGATTATCATTCCCTCCTTAAACACCCATAGTGAAAAGAGGTCATATAAGCCTTAACACTAATATTTTTGGGCTTTTAACTAGTATCACATACTTTTCAGACGAACTTTATTTAGGACAAAATGTTCTGCACCGTCATCATGTTAAATATACAGAAATGGGAACTTGTAAAGTATTTACCAAGAGTGGGGTGACATTTTATTGGAAGATTGAAGGAGGGTGAAAGAATGCCAGCAAATGAGAAAATAAAATGCAAAGAAATGATGAAACTCTACGTGGTAGTATAAATACATGTCTATTGCTACTGCAATAATTTAATTTGTAAAGCTTCTGATTTTTTCATTACCATAGTAAAGGTCTCTATTTTAATTTTTTTAGTATGCCACCTTTATTATAGTGCTGAAAATCAGAACCTGTACAAATTTAATCATTATAGTATTAATAGACATTTGTGAGTGGGGTAATGTTTATGTTTCCAACATTCTAGTCTTCAAAATGACTATAATTTTCTTTGTTAGAAATGCAAGCTTAACAGGTTAATTGCATCTTTTTTTCAATGCAAATTTATAAAATACTATATCACTTAAAAGATGTTAAGGTGCCAATAGCGAAGTAGGAGTAAGGCATCAATGACAATGAATGATGATAGCAGTAATAGTAAAGCATTTTTATTGGGGGGAGATTTAGAAAAGGTGGTCCAGAAAACAAAGAAAGTCCAGAAAAACAGAATGTTCTATCCTAAACACAAAAGCAAATAAGTACCAAAGTTATTTTCTGCTTAGGTGACGGTCTGACGTGATGGGTAATAATGATTCAAAATGTGTGTATTCTGGTAAGAATCAAGCATGTAATATTAATACAATGTGGGGTTAAACTATGAAAAAGTACTAAGCTAAGGAATCAGAAAAGACAAGTAGTATTAAATATTTCATTTGTAACTGCAGCATGAAAGCATCATAGTCTTTATTTAACGTAGACATTTTTAATGGACTCAGAATCTTCACAGGGAGTAACTTGCATGTGAAAGATAACTTTCTCAACAAAAAGTTGAAAAATTATCTATGTTTTACATAAGGTGATGCGAACAATCATCCTAATGAACAGTATCAAAGTAACAATAACAGTAACAGAAGAGTTATGTAAAATCAAGAATCCACTGTCTTGGTTACACTGCTCATTCAATAAGGTACAAAATCTCTATTTTGTGATGCGAGTGAATTAATTTGACATTTGAGCCATGGGCTTAGGCTTAGTTTGAAAATAAAAACAACAGTACACTGATGCTCCTAATTTTATGATACCTCCAATTTTATAAAACTGAAGTTCAACAGCTGTTAGAGATCTGAAGGTATACTTCATAACACTTGTACACCCTTGGACAGTAAAATTGCGCTAATTGAGAAGAAAATAGCAATAAATGTATCATTTAAATTAATTTACAGCATTACAGAATTCACATACCATCCGAAACTTATACTAATTTAGTTCAAATGTTCTAAACAATTTCAAGATAACTCTACAATATACCAATACATATGTGTATCTACATTATTGCATTACAGATTAATCATTCTAAAATGCAAAAATTATGTACAGCATAAGCATTACCTTGATAACATGTGCATTATGTTACTGTGCTTTAACTGAAATACAAAAGTCTTTTATTACAAAGTTATTCTGCTTTAATCATGGTGCCACTACTGCAAAAGTAACTGGATTATCACCCATCCCTATGAAAACTCTTATAATGCAGTGGAACCTCAAAAATATATACTTCAGAAATACATAACTTTGTTGAAAGGAATGCTCAGGTAGAGGTGCAGCCTTAAAAGACAGGAATATTGGTTTATTGTACAATAACAACAATCCGTCATCATACTGTTAGAGGTGTATGCTGAGAGTGAACACTGAAATAAATTTACTTTGTGTCTTATGTAGCACATCAAAAAACTAATTGAGGGATAGATAAATACAGAAATTGCATTTGGGAAACAAAATCGTAATTTTCTGCTGTTATTTGCCATTTTCAGCCAGTTAATATATACGTATGGTTGCTCATTTGAAAGCAGGCATTTGTAAATCATAATAAAAACAAATATTTACCATCAATCACTCATATCCTGGACAGCAGTTATATCAATTCTGGCTACTAAAATGATATCACATCACTGTAAGTGTAATATATACATACTTAATGAGCCAATGTGAGGTGATTTAAAGGCATTTCTTCCAAAACCCCAAGAGAGATACGGATAAAATTTAAACATTACATACTAGTTTTAATAGCATGGAGAAAAGTTATCCTGTTAAAAAATACTGGCTGTCACACTGTGAAATGGGCACTATTTGATTAAACATGGACAATGCTATTTAGAAGACAAAAATTGAACCCCTCATTAGTAAAACCTTTTACCAATTTAAATCCCAAAATGTAATAAACATGAATATGGAGGATTTAGCTTCATATATTACAGGGTCAGGAAAAATTTATGATTTATAAGATGAAGAAAGGTCATGTATACATCTGTCCTTTAAGCAGCACACATAGGTTTATTAAAAAGTTGATTTTTTCATATTAATTGAGTTCAATTCTTCATTTATCATATTTTTGAGGTTCTTTCTGCAGAATTTAATTCATGCATTGTGCAGCGAAAAAAAGAAATATTTTGAGAGGAAGAAAATTATATTTACTCTGTCGCCACCCTCATCCATCAGTTGCATAGCCTTAAAAGTGAAGAAGACAGGTGAAAGAATAGTGAGATAGAGATAGAGAGAGATAGAAAAAGAGCTTAATGATTTTTGAGGAATATTTAGCCAAAGAAATGGAAAAGACTAGCTGGTAGATGTGCCTACCAAAAGCTGCTTGGTCAAAGGAAAGTCAATGCCAAGCAGTGAGAGAAAAATTCTAAACCAGTGGTGATTTCAAATATTGGAGTGTTTTCTTAATAGAACTCAATAGTGCACTTGAGATTAGGTTAATCACTTATTGATATGCCAAATGCATAATAGTAGTGCATCATTAGAGATGAAGAGCATCTTTTTGAAAGCAAGAAAGTGTGACATGTTTAGAAAATTATTACAGAATTACTTCACTATGGGTTTCAATGAATGCAATGCTTTTGTACAGAAAAAACTATTTCACTTTTACTTCAATTTATCCACTCTGAGACACTGCACATTTTAAGATTCATTAAAAAAAATGATTGGTTCAATCTATCATCCTGCATTAAATATGAACAAATAATTTACAGTTCTTTGACACATTCATTACCTGTTTCAAATGATTTTTCAATATTGTTCCCTCTGGTTCTGGTAAAGGAGGCAGTTCTTCGCCATTTGAAGGCATAGTTATTTTATTAGAATCTAAGTCTACAAGCCAGACATCATCTGGTAGCCTGGAATAAATAAAAACAACACATTTGAATGGCCATACGTCACTTAAGCATGAGGAAACAATTGTCTGCTTCCTTAGTCTTGGAGAGTTTATTATATAATCAGTGGGACTCGGACCTTATTAAATGAAATAATGCTTTTTACTATTTCTCTCCAGTAAATTAGTCATTAAAAGATCTTGGTTTTGTTTTAATGAGCTTCCTTTCAAATTTGTGCATTCTTTACAGGCTGCATAAGAGAGGGAAATTTTCCTTTTGTTTATGACAATTGGTCAGGATGAGTGGGGATAATCAAATGAGGGCAGAAAATACACAGTTCTTATGAAGTATTCGATCCTTTCAAGGGAATGTGATTGTTGAGCAGTTGCCACAATATAAGGATAATTGTTTGTAGAGGTAGCAACATGCTCAACAAGGGATCTCATTTATCATCGTTAAATTCATAAGGAAGGCCATGGTTGAGCTACCTCTTGAAAACAAGGATCTACTTCATAGATAGTACTTTAATAATTGGAGTTGACTGTGTTTTTGAGATCATATAGAACATAACTAACCTAAAATTCTTCTTATATAATAAGAAGCTTGCAGGTATCCCAATCACATAAGGAGTTGGAGCCAAAAGAAGCTGAAAGGTGAAATAAAACAGATGAGAGAACTGAAGGAAACATAGAGTTGTTTTTAAATCTGCACATCATAAACAAATGGTCAATATAACCAACTACTAATGCTATTAATAATAAGAGTATTCATTAATTAACTGGTAGAATTATCACATTGTATACCATCAACTACAGCTGAACCTCACTTAACGAGCACCTCACATAGTGATTAATTTGTACAACAAGCAAAAATATTTTTACAGAAAATGACTTGCTTAACGAGCAACTCTTTGCATAAAGAGTAATGAGGAGAGGGGAAATCCAGGAATGATTGCATGCCTGTTGCTTCAGTTCATGTTTAGCAGTTGTACCGATAGCATTTGTGTTGCTAGTGTTCACACATAATCCCTAACGTGTGTGAAGAAATATTATTTGTGATTTTTTTGTGCAAAGTTTAATAATATTTGGTGCATAGTTTTAAAAATGTCCCCAAAGAAAATTCTGCAAGAAGACAGCCATAAGAGAATGAAAATATCAACAGAAATGGCAATTAAAATCATTTAAATGTAAGAACAAGGTGTGAGCATGGCTGCACTAGCATGCACATACAATTGGTCTACATCAGCAATTGGTCCTATCCTCAAGAACAAGGACAAAATTAAGATTAAGGAGGAGATAGATGATTCAAAGGGAGTGACAAGAATAGTTATGCAATGGTTTACGTATTCTAAATGATGTTGAAAGGCTGTTCCTCATATGGATAAATGAAAAGCAATTGCAATGCGACATTATTAATGAGAATATCATTTGTGATAAGGCCAAAGTTATTAATGCCAACCTCATTAAGAAGATGTCAGGATCATTAACATCCAAAGGAGTATAAAAGGGAGGTCATGTGTTCTAAGGGTTACCTGCCACGACAGATCTTTAATTGTGATGAGACGGGTCTCTTTTGGAATAAGATGCTGAAGTGAAACTACCAAATACATGTATGTACATGTAACAGCAGAGGAGAATGCTTTGTCCAACCACAAGCCAATGCAGGCCATCTCACTCTACTATTTTGTGCCAATGAAAGTTGCAATTTGAAAATTAAACCCCTGCTTGTTCAACATACAGACACTCTGTGGGCCTGCGAAAAGTGTTAAGTCCAAAAGAGTAGGCTAAATGTGGAGGTTATGGGAAACTATTGCATCACATTATGCATACAAAGCATCAACCTAACAAGGCAGTGGTTGCGTGTGCTATAAATTTGTTTAATGATAATGGTATACTAAAATTACTACACAATTTGGATTATTATGTAAAAAAGACACATTATATAGATTTAAATTTTAAACATTATAATTTAAATTTAAAATAAATACCATAGAATTATGATATAAGTATACATTCCATACTAACCTGCTCTGCACTATTCATGCAGGTTGGTAGAAGTGGTATTACAGGGAACATATACTCCAGGGGATAGATCATAGTTACAAATGCCATCACGGACATAGAAAGGGCATTGTAATCACGGGACTGAAGCACCATCTAGGACAAAAAACAAATTATTGCTTATTTTTATATAAAATGGCGAAACTAGAGGGTCGATTTTACAATAAAATTACAATTTACCAGTTTTCAAAAGCAAAGAGTTGCATATCTTCAATATCTGTCATCCGAAACTGGTGGAATTATGGAGGATCACAAATGATTATGCACTTCATCATTTGTATTATTTCACTTATATATGAATAGGCTACTCTATTCAAGTATGTATGCAATCCTAATAATTTTCCGAGACATTTTTACAAGAATAAAAAAAAAGATACTTTTATTTCAAGCACAAAGTTAAAAAATGCATACCATGCTTGTTGATGATGGTGAACCATTTTTCATCTAGGATCTTGATACTCTTAGCTGATAATTCAATTTCCCTGTTCACAACCTGGTCAAATAAATAGCTGTCTCTAAGGATCACTCATTCCATCTGCTCTTAATCTATGATGAATCAACAGGGGGTATCTGGCCTCGACTAGGTATGAGGAAACACACTCTTGTAGTACACTCTGTAGTTATTTGGTCAACAAGACAGAACTACTTTCAGCCCCATCTCATCAAAATTTTTACCATAACCATTAAGGCATCTATTTTCATCAATTTTCACACATAAGACACCAGGCCTGCCAGATATGATTGTAATTGAGATTAGAGTCCTATTCTATTATACCTTGGTGAAAGTTGAATTGATATAGTGAGACCAGGTAGTATCCTCCACAAAAATAAAAGGATTTGAAGAGAGGAGAGAAAAAAACCAAATTGTCTGGAAAAGAATCTGCAAACAGCAGCTGGTGGTCGATATGGCTTTTAACAGAGCACCTATTCAAAAGTGGGTCATTTAAAATGGAAACAACAAATCATTTAAAAAATCTGATGACTAAGTTCAAAATTGGAGGTGTGCCACTCAATTCCAGTGAAGGAGTTTTCAAAAACTCAGGCAAAACATTTGTATGACCTAAAGTATGATGCTGAAAATGAAGAGTGGTAGAATCCATGTCCCTACAGCCATTCTATCTCAAATAACTACTCTCCCATTTTACTTTTTCTCTTTTAATTTGCAGTATCTAGTTCACAGCAAAATTTGCAGCATCTTTGAAAAGGTTGAGATGAATTATTGTAATGATGATGAAACTGCATCAAGCATAGATTTAGGAACAAAACAATAATATGTACATAATTTAACCTTACCTTATTTTCAAGTAAAATAAGCGTCAGGACTTTGAGACATGTTTCAACTCCAAGTAACTCTAGGGGTAGATGAAGAGGGAAGTCAACGAGAGAGAAACGAGTGTGGTCAGGGAGAGCAAATGTCAGGGGCGGACAAAGGGTTTGTGATAAAATTTCCACCTGAAATATGACAAAAAAAATGTAGAAAATTATTCATATTATAAAAACTTATTGGTAGTTAGCAACATTGAGATAAAAGACCAAGTTTGGCATGCATAATGAAACATAAGATGATTATTTAATTAATTCATTTTAAAGACGCCACCTCAAGACAAATTAAGTTTTTCATGAGGAAAATTTCATTCACTAGCTTTCATTCTTTTCCAAGTATGACACAACTATTTATTTGATTCTTTATGGAAATAAGAGCCAGCATATGGAAAACTACTTAAAGAATGCACATTTCAAAACAATTTCTTCAATACCTCTCTCAGGTTTCTGAATTCACAGAAACTGTTCCTTACTCAATAAACACTGAATAAAATGCCATAGAACATTGCCTTTGCATTATGAATATACCCAAAACAAAAAAATAATGGTACCTGGCTTACATTTACAAATGATAACATTAATTATACACTAAAATGCAAAAAAATTGCCAAACATATTTTTAGAAAACATCAAAATTTAAACGAAAAAGTAAATATGGTTTGATACAAGTAATAATGATCATGGAAAATATTCAGCTCTTTTTACATATCGTCTGGCAATTGTGTATTCAGATGAATGACATTTATATATATATCCCCATCATAATTTTTAGATTGATCTGGTCTTCCATGAAGTGAATTATAGTGTGCACCTTAATTGTAGTCCCACATATATATTTTGCTGAAGGAGAGATTTGAAAATTATACAACAGCACTTCATTTTACTGTAAAAATTATTCTTAATGCATTGATTTAATGCTCATGTAGAGAAAAAATACCTGCAACAAATTTTTGAGAGTCTGGGAGATCAATGACTCCGATTCGTAGTAGTTTTAGGGGAGGAGACTGACAGCTAAGGTCATTTGCATTATTAGGGATGGATGGGAAAGGAGGAATGGTGGCAAGAAACCTGACATCAGCATCATCATCACCAGGATTCGAACCTGAGCCCTCTCGGTAGGAAGCCAGTACGTTATCCTCCGCACTTGGATTCATTGCCTTTTTGGGAGAGGAGAGGGTTATGGTAGATTGATCTATGGGCTGAGACTAATGGGATCTCATCTTGGACCACACGTGAACCTTGGAATTCCCTGAAGTTTAGTTCCACAGAATAGCTCTAAACATGAAACAGGTTTTAAAGGCAAAGATTTAAAATATTAAAAACTCATGTTAATGATCACTGTAAAGAAAAAACTGATGTATAAACTGTGAAACAAATGCCCTAAATGTATGCCAATGTTTTAAAATATCTACTGTTAACATGGTATTAGCTTGCAATATTTTAGGAACATAGTTAGTGATAAGGTCTATTTATTTATGAAAGCCTTCATTCCATATTAGAATGTTACCCAAACATGGAAAAAAAAGTGTGACATTATGTATTACGAGAAAATGGCCAAGGTGCCACCAATTATGGCATCATCTCTTTATTGAAATTAAATTTAAAACACTTCGCTTTTCCGCTAAAAAAACTTTTATTTACGACCTAGGTTTCGTTATGGTATAACATCATCAGGTATACCATAACGAAACCTAGGTCGTAAATAAAAGTTTTTTATGTGGAAAAGCGAAGTGTTTTAAATTTAATTTCAATATGAAGAATTTCCACCAAGTGACGCCAGAAACTGTTTCATTTATCATCTCTTTAATTTAAAAGGTCTTTCCAGCTCTTACTATATAAAAATAGAAGTGTAAAAATACCTCTACTCTGGTCTTCCCAGGCACAGGAACAGGAGCACTTAAAAGCCTCAAAATCCATGTCTCAATTTCTCGAACATCATGAAGAACAATAGATGGGGTACCCTCATGAGCTTTACCAGTTAGAACACTCCAAACAGTATCCCTGCAGGCACAAAAATGAACAGGGGGAAATGAAAGAAATCAATTTTTTTCCAATTGAAATTTTTTCTATGCAGCAAAAGTCATATGAAATATGAGTCATCTGTGTGAAATACATTCTGAAATCGATGAATATTCATCTCCTAAAACTTGGCATGAAGTTTTAGAGGTATTAAATTTTCAGTATATTTGGAATCTGTTTCCCTTCAACTGACATGAGAGGTTCTTATAAAAATTTACCTTAAGTTAAACTGTTTATGGATCTCTTTTTAACTAAAGATTTGATTTTCAAAAATAAATTATTCTGGTTTAAATGTTAAATGGGATTTGCAAATGTTGACAATCGAATGGTAGTTTAAATTTGGAAGTGGTAGATGTAAATCTAGGGACATGAGCAGAGCTGCCCAGGGATATTTATTTATTCCTTCTCTTATTTATTTAAATATATTCCAGCAGTTTGCATGAATAACTTTATGAAACGCAAAATATTTTCAAACTTCAATTTGGCATGAGGCTTCCTCTTATATTGATTTCAATTGGTTAACGGATTAATTTAAATAAAAGATTTTACTGAATACATTTGCATTTGATAAGGACAATAAACATTCATATTTTGCATTAAAAAGAAGAAGTCCAAGATTTTTACTGATACTCTCAATGCAAATATACTATCCTGTTTACTCATTAGCATGATCCATTCTACTAACCTGACAATCTGCCTTGATCCTCTGCCAGGTGTGATACTATCATTGCATGCATCAATTAGCTTCTTAAGGGTAAAGAGGCACTCACGGAAGATAGAGAAGAAAGGATGATGAGAAAGAAGGCAGAGTGAAGTTAATGAATGATTCCGCACTCTCTGAAAATAAAAACATTTTCCATAAATTAGTTCCTTCATGGTGCCATGAATTCAAGAAATTTTATTCAATTGAGTCATATACAAATGAAATTGAACTAAAATTTCATACTTAAAGTGGTATAAAAGACCTTTCTTTTAAGGTTACTTTGGAAGTTAAAACTTCAGAATAACATACAACCATAGAAATGGATGACTAGTCTAACTGTATTGAACTTGGCTTTGCCATAGTATCAGTCCATAGAAGAGTAGTGGAGTGGTTAGTGAACTGACCCTTGGCTACCAGAAGGGGAAAGGTCCAGGATATATATTTTAAGTTGAAGTACCCTGACTAATATTCCTTAAGCATTGAGAGCCCTAGGTGAAAAATTGGCGACCAGTTATTAGAATTACAGAGAAATGAAACCAAGTAAACTGGTTCATAGCACTGTGTTACAGTTTCAGTCACCTTTCCCTTTAAATGGCTACTGATTACAATTTGAAATGCTGAGTTTTGTAAAATCTGCAGCCACTCATGATAAGAAAAATAGGAGAAAAAGGAGTAGGTTAGTTGCAATGTATAGAATTGTTAAAAATGACAAAGCGTTGGAAGATTTATGGAAAGAGATAGAAAAACCAAACTTTAAGGGAAAAAAATGACAGCAGTTTTAAAATAAAAATAAAAGCAGAAAAAACAAATCAGAAAAAAATACTCTTTTAGGAACAGAACCATTACTGATTGGAACCAGCTGCCAGGAGCTTTGTTTGAGCCCTTTCCATTGAATTTTAGGATTTTTAAGAATAAGTGTAAAGCAGCCACTGGGTGAAAAACTTCATGGCTCAGTGATTATTATACTATTGTACTTCTTTAAAATATTGTTTGTATGTGGTTTTCACGGCGTGATAAGTTGTATTGCAAAAGTGAATGATGAGTTTTCAGTGCATGATTTTAACGTTATATGAAATTGAAGAGGGTGCGATTATGGACGGAGTGCGGCGATTGACAAAGCATTGTAGGTATGGTGTGAGCCTAGCCCTTGTGAAAGGAAGGTAAAGGTGCGGTTGGTAATCTCAAGTGTCATTGTATATAAGAGCATTTTGTCTCATATCTGTTCTTCTTGTGTATGTATGTATAGTATGTGCATTGTAAGAGTAACCATTGACCAGACTTGATCGTTGCCACCAGGACAATTGCACAATTGCAATTATATCAATCATTAAATAAATTTGCATTTATTCCTGGATTGAAATTGAATATCTTAGAAATAATCACCTGTCTCCTTCGACTAGCTCGCGGTGATGGTGAATGAGATCCTCCACTCTCGGAGTCATTGCTAGGAATAGTGACACCTAGGCGAGGTGCTCCAGCTGATTGATGCAGTTGGTGCTGGTGGTGAGTGACAGCTGATGCTTCCGAGTCCCTCCTGCTGGGACAGTCCCTGTCTGAGTCACTTGGAGCCACATTGCTGCTCCGGTAGTCACTGGATATTTCAGCAAAAGAGTTTTGCAAAAATGTGGAACTTGGATGAAGTTGCACACATATACTGAATTGCCTACTTCCATCCAAAGACTTCTCCTTTTCAGCCACTGCTTTTAAAATACTACTGAACATTAAGGTATGCTTCTATTTTAAGTCAAATAAAAATAAATAAGAAAAATCCGTATTGAAACTGAAGCTCATCCATAAGCTTTAGAAGCCATTATTCAGGCTGTGGGGCATTCAAAACAACTTCAGGAGCTTATGTACATGTATGGGGATTGGGGAGGCAATACTTATCAAGACTTAAACCCTCATATAACATATAATGGAACAAAAAAGGCGTGGAGTGATTTATTATTCAATGATGAAATACAATTACTATTCTTGAAAGTCACATTCCAGACTGATCAAATTGTTGAGACTAATAATCCAATAAATAACTTTAATTTACCTCACATTAAGTATTGGGATCATTATGTGTTATTATAAGATCACTAGTCAATATGAACTCATATCAACAACCCTTTAAGATGTATCATTTGAAAGAAAAAAATGTTTGTTAATCAACTCAAATTAAAGTGTAAATAAACATGGAATTAACCCAAAAACTGTTTTTATCCACTCCACATCAACTTCTCAAGCAGCACTCACGCCTTTGTTCCATTGCATAATACCTGGAAAAAGCAGAGTCAGAACTTTTTTCCATTGACTTCCGCCATGATTCTCTGCGAAAAGTGGATGAACTCCGCCTCCCAGCCGCTCCTGAGACGGGAGGAACTCTCTCCATTGGCCGATAAAAGTTGACACATATTCCATAGCGGCTCTTTCCTAAAATAAAAATTGTTTTGAGTTGATGATTGGTTAGAGACAGATTGTAAATTAAAAAGTACTGTCTTTGGAACGCTTATTTTTAAATCAATTAATGAAACATACTTGGGATGAATAATAATATTTAGGAGATGGATGACTATGCATTTTGTGGAACAGCATATACAAGGATTCTCTAATCTAGAGAATCAGTATTAGTATAGTACAGGGTGGGCCAGAACGGACTTCCTGGTTTGACGGGTAAACAGTAAAAAACCAACCAAAATAATTACATAAGGTTTCCTTTCTGAAAACTACATTAAATACCATTTTTTCATTGGATTTAAAAAATTATTTCATCTAGGTGACGACCTTGGTGAGCGATGCACATGTTGAGTGGTTCAATAACGTTTTCTAAACCTCTTCTCTGTATACTATTTATTATTCGTTTTTCCAGCGATTACATCTGTAATTGCCTACTTAAGAGCTTCCAAGGTCCTTGGTTGAACTTTGTTAACCTCAGCTTAGAGATATCCCCAAAGTAAAATAATCCAATGGGCTCAAACCCGGGGAGTGAGAGGGCCATGGAACATCCCCTCGTAAGGGAGATCAGGCAGCCGGGAAATTGTTCTTGGAGGATTTGGCGTGTACGACGGGCGATATGAGCCGTAGGACCATCCTGTTGAAACTAAAAGGCTTCCGTGTCATATTCCTCACCATACTCATCCATTTTGTGGAGTAAAAAGTTCTCCAGCATCTCACAATAGCGCACAGAGTTCACAGTGACAGTTGAACCTCGAGATTCAAAAAAGTAAGGCCCAATAATGCCTATGGAGGATACAGCGCACCAAACTATCACTTTGGGACTATGAAGAGGCCTTGGGTGAAGTTCGCGAGGGTTTTCAGTCGTCCAGTAACGAAAATGTTGCTTATTTACTGAGCCGAGGAGGTGACAGTGCGCTTCATCGCTAGACCACAGTGCCCTCGACGTCGCCACCAAACTATTATTGTTCTTAAAGAACGTTTCTACGACAAAGCCTCGATGCCCCATAGACCACTGCATGGTAATCACTAAAAATTGTGTTGTTTACCCCAACTAACGCTACTACTCCCCCTCTGCTAATATACCTGCGCGCTCTTCAGTATTTTTTTAAATCTAGAAGGTCCATTCTGCTCCACCCTGTATTTGAAATAATAATTAAAACCAATAACATCAATTGACAAACATTCGTACGTATGTGCACATATTTGTTGAATACCCTCAATACCCTTAGCTTTGAAAATTTGTTAAAATATAATTTTTAACATTAATAGTATTTTGAAAAAAATATGTATTGAACTTCTCCCATTACAAATGGTAAACGATTAATATTAGTTGAATATGGTAAAGGTTCTTGAATTAATTTGAATATCCAAATGAACAAATTCAAAGGACTGCCAAAACTGCACAACAGGTACTTTACGGGGTCTGTTGTCTTTACTGTTGTTCTCACAAAATCATAGAATTTTCCAATGCAAAAATCATCCCAGTCAACGTGAATGATTTAACAGTTTGAAAGTCTCACATTTATCAGAATGACATAAATTCATGGGCACAAACTTCCTTTTGATTCTTAATTTACTCGAATTCTTTGAATAATTCCTTTGACAAATAATTCTAAGCTTGAGAAATGGAATGCAGCAAATAGTCTAAGTCACGACTCACCGGAATCCTTCTCTGTGAGGGTGAACACAAATGAGTTAGCGTCTCTCAGTGCAGTGCGTCTTGGTCCAACAGAAATGCATCCTTCTGGCTGGCAAAAATACACCATATCCAAGGGGAGGGGGAAGTCCTTGTGATCGTCGGGGGGATACCGACGTAGTAGCTCCGGCAACTGGACTGATCCACCCCCTCCGGTTCCCACACCACTACCACTAACTCTTCCAGGAGTAGACCTTGCCCCGACTATGGTGAGGTAATCCACCAGACGAGGACAAAAGAATTTCTTCTGGATGTCACTCATCTTGAAGATGCACTAATACGATCCAAAGTTATGACAAACAATGCACGTGGCAAAAAATATCTGAGCTAATCTTTAAAACAGACATCTTGGCTCTCTTTGATGTTATTCATGCCCAAGGAACTCTTTTATTTGAAAAACTAAATAGGGATGATAAACGAAATGATTTAGAGTTTCACACAGTTCAAATATCAAGCTAAATGCCAACTATTATAGAAACAGTGGCTATTTAATCAGGAAGCACGAATCAAATGTCTTTTTTTATTATTTGTTAAATAACGTGATCACAGCCAAGACTATTAACGGAAATTCTTTTCAACAAACCTTTGAATTTATTATTGGACCCACAGGTGGCAAACGTTTGTTGTTTTGTTTTTTATTCAATAGACCTAACACCTTATCCAATTCTGATATTTTACAAGAAAATGTGCATCAATAAAGTCCAAGTACTAAGAGAGTCCATCTACTGAGCCTTAGCCGGAGACCGTTTTGTAAAATAAAATCGAACGTTCTAAAGGAAAAAATTGTTTGATCCTTTCTTGGAGAGTCACGTGACGTCTGGAACGGCGCCTGGTATACAGCGCCGGCGTCTCCTTCGACGCCTCATGAATGATCTGACGTCAGTTTCAGGTGTCTTCATTGGGGAAGAATGGGTGAGGGTTGCCTTCTTCCTAGATAAGTCTCACGCGTCCGGTTGACGGCGTCGAAAGGTACGCTTCTGGTGATTCGACGAGTCGCTGGACAGCGCCTCCTTCCATTTTATTTGCCTTCATCCGAGTTATTTCTTCATTTTAGACCACTGCAAGGAAAAAAATTTATTAACTCATGAAATATTAATTCATACTTGAAAGTATCTATTGAGAGTTTAGAACGATAAGTTTAGTTGACGGCAATGTCCGACGAGCGAGATGGGATGATTCCCTCTAATGATTAAGGCGCTTTCCCGACTCTGCAGGAAAATTGTTCTATTTTTCGATAGCGTCTTCAGATGCACCGGTCTTAATCTATGAAAGTATAACCGATTTTTGATTTGAACTGTGAATACGATCGATTACATATTACTTCAGAGGAACACTGGCAGACATCAAAGTAATTCAATCAAGGTTACGTCAATTCAACATCACCTTCAAGTGTATCAAATACGTTGGGATTTGGGAAGGAATTTGTGAGGAACAACTTAATGGTTGTATCTCTAAATGGATTCGTCTACACTCTACAATACACGCATCTGAGTTTCCAGTGTGCTAGTGGAAGTTACTTGAATTAATAAATAAAAAACAATATAGAGATGGAATTAATCTCCAAAATAACATTCATATTTAGTATATATATGTATAGATATATATGTATATATATATATTTATATATATATATATATATATATATATATATATATATATATATATATATATATATATATATATATGTATATATATATATATATATGTATATATATATATATATATATATATATATATATATATATATATATATATATATATATATATATATATATATATCAGGTTCTGTGATTGGAGGTTCATCTTCAGGGCTCGGCTCGATCTACTCCCGCTCAATGCCTGTCGCCGTTGGGAAACCAACGGGGACAAGCGGTGTCGGCGATGTGGCTACGCGGAGGAGACCCTGCCTCACGTCGTAAATCACTGCACGATGCACTGTCCCCTTTCTCTTTTATTTTCACGAGCCATAGTTTATGAATGGCCAAGCCGTGGTGTATAAACGGCCCTCCCCAAAAGTGTAAACCCTCCCCGTGGATAAATTAAAAGTGAACAATATATGACTTGTGAAGAACAAAAACTTACGAAGAGCATACTAAATATTACAATTCCTCATAAAGGGGCAAAAGACTTGTGCTCCGGCTCCCTCACTTGGAGGGAGCCGGGCGATGTATCAACATTTACTATGTATATATATATATATATATATATATATATATATATATATATATATATATATATATATATATACTCATATATACAGAAACAGATATAAGGAAAATGGATAGGAACACACATAAAGGACGAACACAATAGAGGTGGGGAAGGCGGAATCGAACGGATCACAAGAGTAAAAATATTTCCTTGACCGGGACTCGAACCTCTGCGTGCCACGAAACGCACTGTTCCTTTCCTGTACGATGTTGTATGAATTCTAACCCACTGTCCTTTCCTCTTGTGTATTGTCTATTTCTCCTTTGGTGGGTGAAACAGCCCCCTGACGCCATCTCTTGGCTAAAGAATCGGGGTGCTTGGCGACATATTAGACCCACAGATCCCATGGTAAATTACGTTTCCTCGATAGCTCAAGTGGTTAAGAGCATCCGCCCGGCAAGTGGAAAGATCCGAGGTTCGAGTCCCGGTCAAGGAAATATTTTTACTCTTGTGATCCGTTCGATTCCGCCTTCCCCACCTCTATTGTGTTCGTCCTTTGTGTGTTCCTATCCATTTTCCTTATATCTGTTTCTGTATATATGAGTATTTATTCGCCGTTTGGCGGGATTTCGTGTATATATGTATTTGTATATATAGTATATACATATATATATATACATATATATACATATATATACATATATATACATATATATATACATATATATATACATATATATATATATATATATATATATATATATATATATATATATATATATATATATAATATATACACATGAACTATGGAGGATTAGTTCTCATTTCCGTTTAAATGCTAAAAAATAAATCAACTTTGGCCACAGTGCAAGTGAAATATTTCTATAGTTTTTTTTTCATAATTTGTCCCCCCCCCCTTCTTAAAACCCAGATTTTCAAAAGCATGCCACGCAACCACTTAACATTTCTTTTAAAAAGTTCAAACTGAACCTTTTCGTGGACACAGAAATAGTAGTCAAATATGGAGAGTAAGATATCTAAACAAAACTCCTTTGGATTGAGCTAGAGAAGGAAAGAAACCCTTTTAAGAATATTATGGGCTTTATAACAAGCATCCTCGTCGACCTGTTTACCCAGGTGGACGCCTGCTAGCTAATCACGAGGTAATATTGGTTTGAATGCTGCCATATGGAGATGGGTTTTACGCTGTCTAGATCTATTTCTCAGCAAAGTTTTTGCGAGGCGAAATTACCTCCGCTGTCGTGTTAGCTATTTCTGTATATCGAAAGATTAACTGCATAGGCACTGAGAGGATATACACCAATTGAAGTATTAATGCACAAAAAAGGACGTTCACTAAGCTTTAACATAAGCGTGATGAAAGGAAGTTAATAAGTACTGTTTGAGAAATTATCATCACCTACGTTTGGGTCATCGACTGATCGTGAGGATGAAGCGAGACATTGAGCATTGAATCATACCATATGATTGGTATTTTAATAAACAGCCAGGGAGCATAAAAGCAGAAATAAAATTACTTATAACCCCAAGAGGTTTGGTAAATATAGAGAGAAGCAAAGAAGAAGAAATACAGCAACACTGAATTTAGTGAATCCGGTAACAATGAATAATTGAACAAAGTGAATATAATTCATCACTCTCTTACTCCAGGAAGGTCAGAGAGAACTTCAAGCATAAAAAGCCTATCTATATATAAATAACACTTGGACGGCAAAATAGAACACAAAATTATGAATAGAAAACAAGTGAAACGATACTCACATTTCAAAAAGTTTAAGCTTTCGGCCTTCTCCAGGGGAGTCTAACCTGAAGAAGACCTAAGAGAAGGCCGAAAGCTAAAATTTCTGTAATGTGTTCTTTTCCGTGTTTTCTATTCATATTTTTGTGTTCTATTCTGCTGTCCAAGTGTTATATCGCTCTCGTGAGTGCTTCCAAACCATCGGTATACTAACATATATATATATATATATATATATATATATATATATATATATATATATATATATATATACATATACATATATTATTATATTTTTTCTATACACACACATACATATTTTTACATACATATACATATATTAATACATATACGAGGGTCATCCGGAAAGTAGTACCCGTTCGTGCCGCATGAAGTGCTGACGACGCGAGTAGCCGCTGGACGAGGTCAGATAGCTTCAGTGGCTTGTCTGCCTTCTCTGAGCCAAGTTGCGTGACGCTAGCATTGCCTGTGTTGTTTCTGTGATTGTTTACAATGTTTAAAAAAATTGAGAACGCCGCCAGTTGTGAAGTGAGGGCAGTGATTAAATTCCTCAATGCAAGAAACGTTCGCCCATGTGATATTCATCGCCAATTAAAGGAGGTGTATGGAGACAATGTAATGGACGAGTCGTCTGTTCGGCGGTGGTGTCGCAACTTCAACATGGGGAGGGGGAACACACACGACGATGAGCGTTCGGGGAGACCGTCTGTCATTACAGACCAACTGGTGAGCTCAGTTGACGAATTCGTGAGGAACGATCGGCGCGTCACAATTGATGACATCTGTGAGCATTTTCCCAATGTTTCTCGAACAATTGTTCATGAAATTGTTAAACACCATCTGCATTATGCAAAAATTTGTGCAAGATGGGTCCCTCGCGTATCTCAATGAGCTGGCGGCGAAGGACTATGCAGCAGGAATACAGAAACTTGTCACACGCTATGACAAATGCCTTAATTTGCTTGGAGATTATGTTGAGAAGTAGTTTAAAGTATCCTCTTTCAAATAAAATTTTTTATGTTTGTTAATATTTACTTTTGTGTCTTTATTTCACGAACGGGTACTACTTTCCGGATGACCCTCGTATATATATATATATACATAATCGTATAAATATTGAGTCAGTAGTGATTCAGTATAAGCAGAGCCGCCGTCCATCAGTTTTCAATCCTCAGGCCATGCTCAATTGATTTCAATTAGGTTTACTACAGCTACCGGAAAATTTATTTTTAGGACCATTTTCCGGCACCGCTTTGAGCGATGATTTTTGGCCTGGCTATATTGCGGTTGCCATCTTTTCCAAAGAATTGGTCAGTGAGTTAAAGTATTTTACAATGAAACTAACAATTCGTAGTGTGCAATTGCGTTAGGATAGTGGAAGTATAACTCTGGGATGATGATGAATGTGGACTGAAATGTACATATTTGTTCATAGATATTGGCTTGGAAGCGTCAAGTTTAAAAATTATGCCATGAATTCAAATAAGGAAAACTTCAATAAGTAATGAATCATATTTTAATTTTCAAATACAAAGGCAAAGCGCTATTTGCCTCGAAGGGAGCACTGGAAGGATAACTAACTAAAATTAAAAATGTCCTCTCTCTGGAAATGTATGCACTTCCCAAGATCAGGTACAACAATAATCAACATCTTCATTATTTATATATGAATTTTCTTAAAAACTAAATGTTACCAGCCCATATATTAAAAATAAATAATAAATTGTATCACGACTGTGACCGGCAAAGAAAGAGATTTACGATTTTAACCCTATGAAGCCTTCAGCCTTACAGAATTTAGCTTTTCTCGTAATATCCACCAACTCGAATGTGTGCATAGATAACTGTCAAATGCATTCATTAAACATAAATGATTCCACTGAAATATTGTGCGCACTTACGTGCGAGCAGGTACCGAGATGCTTACATAAGTTCACCTATCTTGGCCGACTTGGATCCGTCTTGTCTCGGAAAAAAATATGGCTTCCTGCGAAGGATTCCATGAGAAGGTTTCGCTCAGTGTGGAAGCAGGTCCCGAAAGAAGGGGGAAAAATCCCGAAGATCCGTCAATCTAAGGAGTGAAAGGGAATATCTGGAGAGTGGGAGGGGGAACACCGGCGATGAAATCGATTACGTTCAGGTAATAGCATCCCCAAAGGTCTGCCTGCCTCTGCTCCGGCTCCATCCCAAAATACGTACTTGGCTCCCGTCGATCGATCCGTGTCATGTAAGTGACCTTGCGCGCATGGTGTCATCTCGGAGCGATTCGCGGGAAAGGGGGGGGGGAAGGAAATTCCATCTCGGAGCGGATTTCGCCGTGGTACATACACACACACTGGTGGGCAAATAAAAGATCCAATTTCACCCCGCTCGGCTTCCGACGTACGTAGAATTCTCGTTAGTGTTTGGGAAGCCGTTCCATTTATATTTCCTTTTTTCTATTCTCCTTCATGATGAAACTCTTCGCCCACGATAATGGAGAAGACCAATAAGGTGGTATATACATACGTTTTGCTGTTCCTTTCACTTTCCACGGGTTGAACGCGCTGAAGGGGTCGTTAAAATTTCACCAGTGCCGCCGAATCACTCGGCAGAATATAGCCAAGCTTTTGCGAAATGCCACCAGAAACCGTCCCTCCTTGAGGATCACCTTATCGGAGACATCTCCACCTCCGGATAGCATGGCCTACGAGCGTGCTCCACTGAAGCCGACGGCTGTTACCGGAGGTATCGTAACTATCAACGTGGTACTCTCTTGCCGTACAGATCCGGGAAGAGGAGTCAGAGCTTTATCACACGCAGGGGATGGGGGCTTCTTTAGAGGCGGTGGAGCCAATCCCATAAAAAAGAGGAGAAAACCCTGAATAAAAAAAGTCCTAGCACTCCGGAAGGAGGGGCTCGGCGGTGGATTAACTCCCTGCCACGGCAAAAACATTCGCTCTCCGCAACTGGAGAAAGGCAAAGCCCTGTGAATGAACAGACATGCACTTTGGCTGCACAAAATGTCCTTGGTTTGAGGGCGATGGAATCCAGGAGGTTAAAGGGGAAATATTGATAAAGTGGCTGAGGAAATGGAGATCCTGAAAAGGGATGCCTTAGTCATACCAGATAACGGGAAGGTCAACGTCAGGGACTGAGCGGAGAGAGTTATTGTTGGGGGGCGGAGTGGAAAAATCAGAAGTAAATGTCCTTACAAAAAGAAAGTGTCAACAATAAATAATTAACTTGAAGGAATTGAATGGGATGACCATGAGAATGACGATGTTTTAAATACGATACTGAACTTTAAGTTAAAGAGTTGTATATGGCCCAAATGATGATGAGCCAATTGAAACGAAGAGGATTTTACGGTGATGAAGAGAGCTGACCGATTTGTTCCAAAATAGGCATGGTTGATTACAACGAGTGATATGCGGGCATTGGAATTTCAGTGGACGTGTGTGAAGGAGAATTGATGCCCACAGGCTGTAGATAGAAAAAATGATAATGGTCGGAGGTTGGTGGATTTCGGTTGGACTAGGGAATTTTTTCTGTGACAACATCATTCAAGAATAAGGAAATCTATTAGTTTAGGCGAGTGAACACAGTATGGTACTTGAATTCAGTTATGGATTAGGCCATAGAGAAACAAAAATATTTAGTCAAAGTAAAAGATGTTTGGGCGAAGAAGGGAATATAAATTGAATAATATCACGTAATAGTTGTTTCAAAATGTGCGTTTTCAGTCAGGACTTAAGTGAAGTATGTTCAGCTTGGAAGAAGTAATGTAGCCACCAGAAAAGACGACTGTCGATACGAGGGCTATCAAGAAGGTAACTTATGATACGGTCTAGCGTGACGATGGGTAGGGCTAGAGCCAGCATCTTGGTGTCTAAACGTCCCTTCACTCAGTGCATGCATCCTGCTCTGGTAATGTGTTCAGACTGTTGTTCTTCAACTTTGCTCACTGCGAACTGTTAAAAATGTGCGTTTAAATAGAAAATCCCGCTAGTTGTTAGCGAGATCGGCCTCGTGCATGGTGCGCTCGCTGCAGGAGAAGAGCATGCAATATCTGTATTCTAAAGGAGGTTATGGTAAAGTAACTGGGGACTAGAATGCAGAAGAATTGGATATATTCTGGAAACATCAATTGTGGGATGCAGCTGAGGAGATTTAGGTAAGAGTGAGCCAAAGTTGGGGATGAATATCCCCAAAGAGACCCGGTTCAAGAAAAAATAAATTAAACGTTTTGGAATCAAACAGCGGATTGAAATTAAATAACATTATTGACTTTGTACATCCACACACTTCATTTAAAAGCACGACCCAGGTTTCGACGTTGAACGTCATCATCAGGCCTTTCGACGTCATCACCTGATGACGACGTTCAACGTCGAAACCTGGTCGTATTTTTTAAATAAAATGCGTGGAATTACAAAGTCAATGATTTCATTTCATTTCAATATGTTATATTAATTCCATAAAGTTACGCCGGAGGCAACACATTCAAAATAGCGGAGACTTAGTCAAAAAGAGAAGTTGAATGAGGGGTGTAAGGGAAGCAATGAAAACTTTAAGGGTAAATAATAGATCATTCATTAAGATGCAGACGAATGACTGGAAATGTGAGAATGGATAATAGAACTGTGCTAGCTTTACATTCAGAGCAATGGGACAAGTATTATATAGATCAGTAAATTGAGAAGAGGCAGGGAAATAAAAAGCAAAAAGTGTACAATATGTATTTGGAACCAAGTTTAGAAGAAAAAACGGGGCAGGTACTAAGGAAAACGAGGAAGGGAAAGAAATTAGGCCTTCGGGAATACGTGCTCTATACTTATGGGCCCTCCCAGGTTATAAGGCTCGGCACGTGTTAAACGTTCTATCAGGTACTCGAGTTACAAGAAGTACCGAAAGACTAGCGCTTGCCATATATATATATATATATATATATATATATATATATATATATACATATCTGCTACGCCTAACAGACGAAATAAGAGCGGTGCCCTCAAAAAGCAGCATCTCTAGTAGCATCCTTATGAATAGGTTGGAACAAGCAATTCAATGGAAAGTTAGGAGGATCAGGTAATCCTTGCTGTTGGATGATCACATCATGGACCAACTTTCCTACCTGAGGAAGATAAACGAAATATTGCACGCTAGCAAAATACGAACGACTCAGTTCCTATTAAAAAGGGTGGAAAGTAATGGGGTGCATTGGTGTTGGAAGATCCCTAATATCACTCATTAGGTATATATTCGAACATTGTCAACTTGCCACAAAGGGAAGGAAAAACTTGCTTCATTTAGAATAAATAAAAGACTTTAGAAAGGCTGGTGGCTATGCCTCCAACCATATTTACAAAAAATGTGGAGATACACGTGTGGTGGTATGGAAGACCCTTTGCCCATGGAGCAATAGTATATTGTACACGAATTATCTCTAAAGTGTCTGTGAACGGCCAGTTAATGACTGCTCAAATTCATGAGGACTTAATAAGTTCAAAACGAGAAAGCCGCTGAGAGCATTCGAGGATGAAGAACTTAAAAGATGACGTAAATACAACTGAGTATATGACAGTAGGAGGAGGTAGACTTGATATTATTTGGCCACAGAGCACCATCAAATCAGTGAAACAGTTCGAGTCCATTCATGGGTCTGGCAAGAGTGAAGTGGATGTGGATTATAGGGTCCTTCGGGCAAGAGACTGAAGGCGACCTATATTTTAAATGGATACCGTAGAGTGATTTCACATTTAAGCAGGTGAATGAAAGGAGTACTGGTTAGAGCATTGACCCAAGATGTGGAGGGATGGATTTAACACGAACGAAAGAAATGGTGGACACAGGCAGTAGAAATCGATGAAATGAGGAGAGCAATGAAGATATGTAGATTGGCGAAAAGGGAAAATGAAAACGCGAGAATGATAATGGAATATAATAGACCAGTCGCGGAAAGGATTCAGAAGAAGGCTCTTTAGTGATATGGTCATGACAGATGAATGAGAGGAGAAAGAGGGCCGGAGGCTCTTCTGAATTAGTCTCCAAAGGGAAGAAAGAAAAACGGTGGACCATGGAACGAATGGAGAGCTGAATGATGAAGGGTCGTGGTCTAAGGGAGGAAGACTGACGAGATAGAGA
The DNA here is from genome assembly GCF_022747635.1 of Hetaerina americana. Taxonomy (NCBI): domain Eukaryota; kingdom Metazoa; phylum Arthropoda; class Insecta; order Odonata; family Calopterygidae; genus Hetaerina; species Hetaerina americana. Next base: position 11,556,602 of record NW_027287427.1, read on the forward strand.
ATTATGTAGAGTGGGAATACAGGTCAACCAGCATTAAAGAGTGTAAAAGTCATTAAAAGAAAAAACACACAAAATGATGGAACATAGAAGCAGTCTTGGATGGATGAGCCCAACTCTTGCAATCCCAGAAACGTCTGTTTTGAAGGTAATTTTTTGAAATACTAATAAGTACCAGCGGCATTTAACCTTGAAAATAATTTATTTTTAACAACGTCATTTAGTGAATACAAAAGATTCTAGGTTCAGTATTATCTTTATATATACTCTACATGATATTCAACAGAAATATTCCGGCACTTTGCAAGTTCACGATGACTCAAGAAATAGCATGGCTTTAACTGCTACTAAGGCCAGCGGTGTCAATACTTGGTGTGCCTGACCTGGCCAAGGGGTGCCTCTTAGAGAAGTAATGCTGTTTACGAACTCCCTAGTTCACATGTTAACTTGTTGGAGCGGCAGAGATGATTCACCAACTTTCATTCATTGATGAATTTCAATGTTTCTCTCCTCTTAACTACACAGCGCACAAATGCTCCTCTGCGGTTCATGTTGCAAATGAAGATGCCGTGTTCTCACTATTGCTGCGCCATATTGTTGTTCTCTGGCACCATACTGCTAACTGTGGGGCACTCATCAAATCATGGCTATCACTATTGCCAACTACTAACAGGACGTTGGACACCATTTTGAAATGTAGGGCATTTTCTAAGATTTCACTTGATTCCCTCTCTTATGATTTTAGAGCCGAAAGATAGTAGGTAAATAAAGTCGTTAAGTAACTCTTATGGCGAGGCTATTGCAAAAGTAACTGCTCGTCACTGCCATATCCAGGGAGCAGATTATCGCAAAAACAACCCTTATACTTGAAAATCACACCTGAGCCCAATGGCGTGAGCGATACGAGTGATCCTATCAATTGTGCCGACCACTCGCACGTTAGTAGATACAGCCACACGTAAATCTTGCATCATTTTGAAATGAAGGAATTCCTTCAAGATTTTAATCCTGGTCAAAATGTTACACGATTTTCTAGATTGGCTTGTTATATAACTTTTCCAAGCTTGGAGATCATTACGTTCTCAACCTAGAAGACGTAGACGATTATATAATCTTAGGAAAATGTCACCATTGATATTTATTTGGGGTTGTGTTGGATTTGGGTAAATGATGACTGAGCAGCAAGTGATGAACGAATTCTCAGATAGCCTGAAAAGAGCCAAAGCAGATAACCTAAACAAGGCATGTCTGAACAAACAATTTAAGCTTCTCGTATCACGATTGGCTTATTATAAAATAAACAGATTGGCGGTTATTTCCAAGAACGATAGAAAAACCGCAGAAGTCTCATCCAAATATTATCGCTAGCTATCATTTCTTACAATTGGGTTAGCAGAACACAATCACAGTGTTACTTGAAAAATAATGATAAAAAAATAACGAAATCTAGTGGAAATCGTAATATATATGCTCAATGTAGCCCAACGGTACATTTTATATTTCAGGCAACTACAGATAAGGGCAGCCAACCAGAAATATGAATTGATAGGTAAAGATGTAGCTCACGTTGAACCCAGCGCCATGTCTTGTTAGCTCATACTTAAAGAGGTTGGAGGAGTATTTCCTTTCCCTTTTCTGTCTGTGGCTTCATTCAAAGTTCTAACGCTCATTACATTGTGTTAAATGGGTTTAGCGGAGGAGTGCCCAGAGGTTTCCCCAGCATTTTGAATCTCGGACCAGGAGGAAAGCTCTACGTACTTGCCATGCCAAATCGTAATCATTAGCCTACCACACCGACGTCAAAATATGCATACAGTCCCGAGAGGATAAAATACTTTGTCCTGACAAACACCATGATCAGGTGTTACCCAGTCCATGATCCACTTACAACGCCGACAATTTCCGCATGAATTAAAATCAGATGCCTTGATGCCAAAAATTATGGCCAAAGTTAATCATGTGTCACAACTACGAGATTTAACGAAGCACAAATTCTCCGAATGCTGTCCTATTCCCTCTGGTACAAACTCATTTTGTATTTACTCTATTTTCCTTAATACCAAACCAATTTAATCATCATCATAATTAACCCCCCCCCACCATTTCTGCACGCTCTTATTTTCAACCGCGGCCCATTTCGCAAAACGGTAATTAAAACGGCAAAATTATGGTCGTTTAGCCAATTATGCCCTCACATACTTTTTATGCTGGAGTAAATTGAGTTCAATTTTTCTCACTCTATTGAAATATGCCTCGATGATTACATCCTTTAACTCTCAAGATACGCAGCGATACACAGTGTCACTCGTTTTCACACTGCTTAATACTTTTCACTGATCCGCCACTGAAATAACTCCTCAGTCCTATTGCCTTAACCAAATATCAATTTACATGACCTTCACGACAATCCAGACAGATTTGGATTTGTGCGCTGTGCGTTGTCCTCTACATTGCTAGGGGAGGATAATCCCGGGAAGCACACATTAACTCAAGCTGTATAGAATACTTCTAGAGCAGCGAGTGCCCAACTAGTTAACCCACAGTCTCCATGACTCCCTTTTAGGCCTTACTTATACGTATTCTTCCACCATGGAGGGGTTAATCTCCTTTGATTCTACCATAAAATCTCATTTTCGCTCTCAGTTCCGTCATTTCCTCATGGCTCAGATGACCTTATCTGTTCGGCGGCTTCCCTAATAACCAATTATTAACTCTTCCGGCTACTTCTCCTCCTCTGGCTCTCAGATAACTAACTATTCCTTACCGCTTGAAGCATTCCAGAAGCATATTCCCTAATATTTCGTGGTGAATTTTGAAAAATTGGATTGATGTAAGTCTTCGATTTCATTTCCAATTAACCAAGTGTTCCACGCTCGTGAGGAAAAGCGAGAGAAATTTTGATGGGTCGGCAAATTCATCTCAAAGGACCAAACTATTTTGCGAAGCCGACCCGAATGGGGAACTATGGCAAATCGAAAGACTTCAATTTCGCCTTGGACTGGGGTAAATATTTGTATCAATCAGAGTCAATTATAATAGAAAAATTTATTCTACATTATTGCGAAATTATATAGATTTTCTCACTCTGATTCGCATCTTCTACGCACTGCAAGAACTACCCCTTGCTTTCCCAAAGGAGGAATTAATAAATTAATATAATTAAAAGGAGCCATTAATGGTATTAGCAATGTTTGCCATAGCGGTTAATATTTTCACATGATAGCATTTATTTATTTAATAAGGACTTATCAAGGTCCTTATTTAACAAAATAAAGTCTCTATTAGCCTATATTATGCAGTAATACTAGTAAAAATATAAAAGAAAGATTTAAACACAACAGAATAATAGAAATTAAATCATTTAGAAAATATTTGACACTAAGAAAGTCCTTTTTCAACCTATGGTGAAGGGGGGTATATTCATGAAAGATATCAATCACCCAAGTAGAAGACGATGTGACGAACCTTCGAAAACAGGAAAAACGGAAAATTATTATGCGCGTCTGAATCAAGTGTTAGGTAAATAGTAGAAATTTACTGAGATAAATAGTATTTACCATAAGAGAAAAAAAATAGGTGAAGTTTTACCCTACAGAAGTAATATCAGAGGACTACTATTATTAAAAAAAACGAAACAAATACGTCTTACAGGAGAGTGGTATGAAAAAGGATGTGAAGAAAGGGATGAGTTTAAATAAGGTTTTACGAGCTAAAAAAAGGGCAAGGAAACATCAGGAAGACTGAAAGAAGGAAAACAGGAGCTTAGCGACATGAAAAATAAAATTGGCAGTATGGGAACCTCCAAAGAGAGTAACTAAACACGCCGCAGTAGCTCAGGCAATGCCAATTTCGTCTAAAGGACTAGTATGCTGCAATTCCTTCCAGCAGTTACGATCCTCCTCTCGGGCTGACTTATATTGCTCAGCCATTGCGTCCGCATCGTTTCGCCGAGGGAATGTGGGGGCGGCAATCGATGGCCCCGCCGCGGCAGGCGGAGCCGGACAACTGCTCGCTCGCCTCTCAGGTAGCTCACCATCGCAATGTTTTCGCCGGCGGCGCGCGTTTGTTCGCGAGGCACGGGACAAAAGGCACGGGCGAAGGGAAGGTTCCCCTACCTTCGCTCTCTAGGGTAGAGGGACCTTGAAGTCACCCGGGAACGCTCGCCCGGTCACGGGCCTAGAGACTGGGGTCCCAGGGAGGTGCGTTGTTGAGCGCGCGCACCTCACGAAGGTGAGGTCGCAATATTATTGACCTTCAGCCCGTCGGGAATAGGGTCATCGCACCCCTGCGGGGGGAAACGGGAAGGATAATGCCAACCGATTCGCAGTACCGTAACGATCATTAGAGGGAAACATCGAATTTACGCGTAAAATCATGGCATTCTCGCGGGGGATAAAGACCAAGTAAATACGTTATTTGTCATTTGTTGGTCAAATATTCCGTATTTGTAATAATATTAACAACCTTCAGTTGAATGAGACGTAGTTAAGAGTATTGATGTAAATCAGCAGGCTTAGACGAAATGATATAGCCAGAGAGAAGAGGAAGGTTGTGTAAATGAGCCATCAAATCCGGTTATATTTTTCCCACAGGCGATGAAAAGGGGTGAAGGGGTTCAAATCAATGACTTTATCAACATTTTATTTCACCGGAAGATTTAGGATGCAATCCATTCGGAGATAAGTAAATCGCGTGTCAATCGAACTCTATAATAGTACAAGGGTCAAACCGTTATCAATTATACACGGAAATTATACACAAACAAGGAAAATATCTGAGCGGTAGAAAGTCGAGTGAACAAACGAGTTTAACTATGACACTGAAGGAATTATAATGGCCCCACACTACTTAGGTAGATCAGACCACAAAGATAAACTAAGGGAGATAGATTCCAGGACAGATAGGTACAAATACTCATTCTTTCCCCGAACAATCAGAAATCATAATAGTAAGAAACCGAAGTCACTTTAGAAATATTGAAAACATTGAATTTACAAGTCGGAGCAAAGTTAAACACTGCAAAGCTGTTAGGTATACTTTAAGATGTAGATTGAGTGTTTGCATGTGTGTGGGGTGTAAGTGTTCATACATGAATGTATGCCATTTTTTTGTGGATATATGATTTTGTGGTTATTGCATGCGGTTTTTTTTTCCTTTTTCTTTTCTAAATTACGGGTGTTGTCCTAACACCCCCCGCCACACGCCCTTGCGGCGGCTTGCGGGGTATTAAGTAGATGTAGAAGTCTGATCAAATGCTTTCTATCAAAGAAACCTTTATCAAAGAAGTATGTTGACACTTTTTACTGAAAGAGATTTGGCGTTTACTTGAAAATATTTCTTAAGAACGTTCACCCAGGCGGTCGAGTATTTTCGGCAATGAATACACTCCATGAATCCGCGAGTAAAGCTAAGGCTCCCCCAAAAGGTGTTCGACCCCACCGACGCGAGACCGATTAAGTGCCTCGCTCTCATGAGGATGATGTGCTTTTAACGGGCGCGGTGAGTTGCCTGTGCAGTCAGTCGCTCTGGGTGGGCGGGCGACTCACGCCAGGGGTGTCCGCGACGGGGGCATAATGGGGAGCGGAGGGGTTTCCCTTTGTAGATTGGGGAAGGGGAGAGACGACAGTGGGGCTGGCGAAGGAGATACGGGCATGGAGGGGCGGGGAGGAAACTTTTGGGGGGGAGGAGGAGGTTCTCGCCCGCCCGCTGAGGGTCGGGCGAGTGGGGGTTGTGGGGAAAGTGGCGGAGGTGTAACGGGGTAGGTATGGCAGAGGGTGCGGGCGGGAGGGAGAAGGAAGGTCGCGGGCCGGAAACGGGAATGGCGGGGCAGGAGGGGAAGGGGGGGGGTGGGAGGAGCCCGTGGCACATATCGATCGACGAGGGGCTGGAGCCTTTTAAGGGGTCAGATCGCCTAGATGCCCGGCCGAAAAAAGAGTGAACCTATGGCCGGCTGGCCCGTCACCGCTCGGGGCGAGGGATTCACGCTCCTGTCCCGAAGGTTTTCCCTCTCGCTCCATCCCTTCTACCCCCGAAATGACAATGACCACACTCTACTCCCCACACCTGCCACCCTCCCGCCCCCAGGCGCAATCGGGCTGGCTCGCCGTGCCCTCCCGCTCGCCGGAGAGGCACGCGTGGGCGGCGCGACCGCGTAAATACACACTCGCACGCGAAGATAAACACGCGTAAAGTCTCTCTGGGTGGAGGGCATATCATCGATCCAGGAGAAGGGGTCGGACGAGGACGCCCGACTGAACGAGGTCACCCACGCACTCGTCTAAAAGACTGACGTGTTAAATTTCAACGAATCGAAGCGATCTCGACAACCCAAGACTCCACGGTGTCCTCAGAGGACATCGTCGAAGGGCTCGAGGTCTTTCGACGAACCGCGGGGAAACGCGTGCGCGATCATGACGACGCCGGGGATGAGAGTCACAGTTCGATCGGTGCGGCCCGAAACGGTGCGTCACGTCCGAAAAAAAGGTATTCTTTTCCTCACGTTCAAGTCGGAACGAAATAGGAAACCGGTCGATTCCTTCCGACGCGTGGAAAATGACGGGACGGGAATATTTGTACTTGAAAAGAGGCACTCACCGTCAGGAGTCAATTCTACGGAGGAGTGAAGCGATTAACGTGGGTTGGCGTGTTTGCGCAGCTGCCGTGGTCCTTCCCTCCGATTGCAGGTCTTCTCTCTCGCGCGTTCCCCAGATTCAAGTCCCTCCCTGTCCAGGGGTCTTGTCCGCTACTCGGGACGGACCTCAGATGAGACGGCTCGTTCCCCAGAAATGCGAGAGAGCGCCCGTCTACAGACCCTTGGCGCGACTGCTTTCCGACCGACCCCGAGACACGCCAACCACATCCAGCCCCTTTTACAATCCGGGCACTTGACGACGCGCTTGCGCAATACTCGGTTTGCATTGATCAATTAAAAGGATTCCTTCCCCACTCCCGAGTCGTCCCTCTCTCCTCCTGCCCCAGTGCCCTCTCTCCCCCACCCTCTGCCCCGCCGACGACTACGCTCTCCGGATCCTTTCTGGGTGGACCCTTTCCTCCCCCCTCCCCCACCCTACCGCTTTACCTGTGCTCCCCGCACCAGACAAACGGCCATTACGCCCACCCACACAAAACAAAAGGCGCGTGCTTTACATTCCCCAAACACTCCGACAGCGATGGTTTGCCATGGCACGGCACTTCCGTGAGGCACGCAGGGGCACGGATGGACCTTTCGGCTGCGGCACGTTGAGTGATCGCCTTGCCCCCTCTCCCCGGGGGTCCAGCGAGTGCCTGGCCAATCCCGTGGGCGAGACTCTGGACGCTGGCAATCGGATCTCGAGCGCGGCAAAATGTCCGTTCCGATAAAGTCCGTGCGATCGGAAATACTCGAGGGAAATGAACCGTAGCTGGGAGCGATGGTGGAGGGAGACGGCCACAGCGGAAGTGCACGTAGCGAAAGGGAGGTGATCAATGGGCCCGATTTGTACTGCTTGCATCTGCCCGCAAACTGAAGCCTGCGGGTCATTTTGTGGGCCGAAGAATTCCTCGTACAATACATCTCCATAAATACCCCGAAATCCAGCCAAAAGGTATGTGGCAGGGGTTTCATGCACCAAGTTGGATAGATAACGAAGAGGAAGGGCGTTTAAAGGTTTATAAACAGATAGATAGATATAGGTCTTTATTTGGGCGAAATTGAGACCTAATAATCCCTTGTTCCATTTAACCCATCGTCTTATACATATTATATTAGGCATAAGACTTTCAGTCACATTCATACGCATACATAAATACATATAGACAGACACAAATTCATTTAGCACACACAAAGATTTGCTAATCGAAAAGAAAAGGAAAAAATGTACACACACACACACACATACATACATATATATACATATATATATATATATACGCGATATCTATATATATATATATATATATATATATAACTATACATCCATACATACATATAAATATATAAATTAAGGATGCACCTACACATACACACATACTCAAAGTAAATGACAGTGAAGAGCGAGAACAATAAAATACGGAAAGTCTAAGCAAAGAATGAAGTTTGTGTGAAAAGCTAGGGAGAGTTCACCCAGTAAAAACCGTTAGGGAGAGGAAGAAAAAACATATTCACTAAAAAAACTCCGAAAATACGTGTAAATCCCAATACGCGCTAGCGGAAAACTTAGTCCAAAAAATACTTCAAAAACGTCACGTCAATTTTAAATACTCTACAATGGTTCTTGTGATAAAATAAAAATTATTTATAAGTCCATCAGAGAGTTACCTATACCAAACTCTTAATAAAATCGAAATGAACTACACATAATTCAACCAAAACCTTTCCCAGATCTTAAAGACAACTTTTTTTGCAAGAAAGACGTGCTCCAGGGAGCCACGATCGTTTCTGTAGTGCTCCGCGAAGCTCTATTAGTGAGCACTAGAGGTCATCTCTATTTATTCTTCCCGAGTCACAAAACTATTCTCGGTACACAAGAATACGTACGCCATATCAGACTATATCAGGATATAATAATGATGAAAGGAAATTCAAATTTTTTCAATGTGACGTGAAAATTTGCCGAATACTTACTATCAGTACACTTGGGTTCGGTATCGATACATTCTGATTGAGGGAGGTCACACCACGTGTTTCAGATCGCCGTGGACCGCAAGTGTGAGTGCGCTCACAATAGCAATAATCAATGAGCAATAGAACCAATGATTGCAAGACGAAAGATCACCCAAGATCCGTTCTCGTGTCTCAAGAATACTCCCAGTACGAGTGGTTGAAGTCCAAGACGTTATAATTCACATTGTATTAGAACTCATAAGTCCATCTTTGAAATACATAAAAGGGAATTCTAGGGAAAACCAATCACGAGGAGAGAAATCAGAGATCCACGTAATCCAATCAAATGAGGCGACCGTTCCCTTAATTGTAGCCCGGGCGGATAAAAGGTCGAGTGGCTGTCCGTCAGTAAGGACGATAAACCGCGTGACCCTCTTTCACCTTTCGTTGAGAGGGGGCATAATTCCGACACCGACGATAATTTCCTTTGACGACGCTGATTCCCCTTAGCGCGAAGGAAAACGAGCGGTCGTAGGCCAGCCAGAGAGGCGGTGGCTGAGCGATTTATTCCGAAAACTCCTCTTTCCAATCACGAAAATACAGGGAATCGTGTTTTAACTCGGGAGCCCACCAGCTTGGCAAAAAAAGCCCCCAGGTCGCTTGCTTTAGGACGAATATAAAGGTGAGAATAAAACACGCAAGTACGGATATTCTTCAAAGGGACTGCCAAGTCAGGTGCATAAAGCGTAGTTCGACAAGGGGAAGGGGGGGTACTTAGTTTAGTGTGCATCGTAAGAGAAAATAATGCAAGCACCAATTAAATATACTAATTGCATACTCCAGTGAGTGGAAGGATCATATTAGTCAACTCACGTATGACATTATTGATAAGAATGGGCATATTTGCGGCTAGTACAATGGCAGGTGCGGCCGTGATATTTCGGGATAACAATTTGTAGTCAACTGCGACTCAGGAATTTTCCTGTTACCGGCCTGCCACTATTTACTGTATTCCGATTGGCAAATAAAACGACAATTTGGAAATGACTGACATGGACGTAAAGACTAGATCAAGAATGCTTAAGGTATTTATTCCGATGACATAGAAAGTCTTGCTTGAAATGAGGTATTTTTGGATTATTATGTATGATATGAGACAAATGAATTGAACATGATTTCCACCAAAGTAAAATTCTCCATTGTCCTTGAGATCGCGTTTTCTACATTCTTCGGTTTAAACCATCTCTTTCATCCCCGATAAGGGCTCAGACTACCTTACTACGCGTTAACGTTTCAGCTATTACATTTACCGGGAAACATTGATTTTCCGTGGATTATCAATTCGACTCGTTCGTAGAATAGAGTTCAAATCTTATTTTCCTAATTGGCTTTGATGTTAATTTCACCACAATTAATACAGCTACTGTAATGCAATTACTTCCACAAGGTCACCCAAAATATTTCACGCATCACGAGCCATAATAGGACACGCGCCAGGGATATTTACCACAAATAGAAACTTTGAAAAATGTCAACATATTTTACGACGTACTGAGTAAATTAATTAAATGGATCGGAGAAACCTGTTCAGCAGCAGAACCATGATATCCATGAAGTAAATGATAATTTACGTAGTTGCCTGAAATAACAAATTTTGGGCGTTGTTCGGGAAACCAGGAAGTCACTAGAATTGCAACGGAGAAACGGATTTCTACGTGCTACCTCAAATCATGATTAAGTTTGGAGCGATAAACGCCGGAATCCCTCCCTGCCCCCAACCTTCGATCAAGAGTACTCGTTCGTCTATTGAGATGCGCGATTTGGTCTTTCCCGGAGACGGTTCTTAAAATTAAAGAAGGTACTCACAAAAAACGAGGAATGAAGATATAAATAGTAAAACATACTGGATAATTATATTCACGGAATGGCGACTATCACACCATTGAGGTTTTATCCCTCCGTCACTCCATGAGCAATGCATTTAAATACCCTTCCATCGACGTACTGCGGCCGGAAATTAAAGACACGAATCAGTTTGCGTTCAATATGGTTATCGAACAATAACTGCAGCGTAAATTGATTGGCTCGTAATCACGCTCACGTAGAACAATGATCTACTAATTGATTCCAGGCACGATGGCAAGGATTATAAATGACCCCTGACTCTAAATATTCAAAATGAATAGAGGATAAAAATCATTCTCAAATTATCTTGAAGTTCGTCGTTCGTTTCACACCTTCTCCATAGCTGATGGCACGAGTTCACCCTTTTGAAATTTAAGATTTTTTCGCTCAAATAATAATTTTAATACAAAGAGTGCAATTTCAATAATTAATTAACTTAAAATTAAGATTGGTATCAAATTTCCACTCCCTTCACATTTCCCCGGGACGAACGGCCTCTGTGTTTTAAGCAATCAACTACATGATAATCTTCAATTGGATACCTCTTCGTACAATCAAGTGTCACATCTATCCCACTCATTGAATAACTGGAGAGAGAGGCGGGGAAGGCGGAATCAAGTAGATCACGAATGTAAAAACATTTCCCGGTCCCGGTCTAGGAAATATTTTTACATTCGTGATCTGCTTGATTCCGCCTTCCCCACCTCTCCTGTGTTCGTCCTTTATGTGTGTTCCTATCCCTTTTCCTTATATCTGTTTCTATATAAATGTGTTTGTGTGTGTGTGTGTATATATATATATATATATATATATATATATATATATATATATATATATATATATATATATATATATATATATATATATATATATACAGGAGCACCCAAGATATATGATTTTTCGAGTACCACATCTTCCTGGGAAACCATAACCGGCGCAGGGAAAGGAACTGGTCCCCCTACCCTGATGTGTGAATTTCACACTAGTACTCTTACACACTAGTAGGCTTAGTACTGGGTGCAAATGTCCTTTTTACAAAAAATGAATTAAGCAAGAAAGAGCCGAATAATTTATTTTTCATTCACAGATACGCCCCCACGCCCTGGGCACACCCATGATTTGGGAGGGCACAATTGATCCGATAGTTTTCAACGCTGCCCCCGCCCCGCTCCCCCGTGACTTAAAGAATCGGAAGAGCCACAAAAAAATCAATCGCGGGGCCGGCTCTTCCTCCGTGGACCATCGCCAAGTGGCGCCACTGAATTCCGCGAAATACCTATTACTTCAAAGTACCTAATGCGATGACGTAATGTGTGGATACCATGCTGACGACGGTCGATTATCAATTTTTTGGTGAAATGGCGGGGACCCTTAAATATCCTGTAATCCCTTCTAGCCAGAGAGAGGTGGCGACTCGCTTGTTGAAAACGATGCATATCTCTCAGGGGTCACCTGCTGACCACTACTTGGGTACTCTAAAAGGCGAATTGGTCTTACTCGTAAATGTATCCATTCATCCATTTACAGCAATTAACCGGTAGGGTTTGGATTCCGGTAGGTGAGAATAGACCTTGACCTGAATTAACCCTTAAGATGCGCGAAATGCAAACTATCAGGGTCAGGGACCATCGCCATTATTCGGTTTCCCTGCAAGTTCTAATAACCAGAAAATCGGATGGCTTGGATTTTAAATGAGGTTGTTCACGCACAGCAACCGAGATTCGAACCCGGAAACCTCCTATCACTAACCAAAAGCAACACCCACTGGTACACCATACCCCGATATACACGTAATATCAATGGGAATGAAAAATGAATAACAATCTAAGACTGCCTACACTAGTTTTCAGAAAACCAAGCAATTGAACCACTAAAAATTTCCAGAAAATATTGCAAATGAATCACAATGCACAAATGAAAACATGGTTTGAGGAAATAGAACGTATGGCACAAGAAGAATAATCGGAAATTATGTTAGAAGAAAGATGTCTGTTCCCCTCGCGAGAGGAACTGGAAGTTTGCCTTATCATTTTTTTCTTGTGTGAATCCGCATCCATTAGTTCTAAAATAGTTGCGGATTAAGTTTTAGTTAGAAATGATAATTATACATAAAATGACGAAATTATAATAAAAATCGTATCCTTCCTGCCTTTCAAAACCTTCTCATGAGTCTGGCGTCAGCTACCTCACGTCTTCCGTCATGAAATAACTGCTAATGAGAGAATTAGGCGTGCAAAATGCAGTCATCAGTAGACATCGTTTTTGAAATTTAGTGGAGGCGTTCAATTAACTTCCCACATCGATTTCCGAAACTTATTCCTGCTTATTTATTACTGCTGCAGGCCTTAGACATGACGAAATGAAAGGGGACGAGGGGATGACCCCAGGGAAAGGTCATCAACCTGTGGCTCGACAGTCATGAGCCAGTCTAGTGTCCGCTAGACGGGAGTTAACTCTCCAATTCCTTACGCGCTGCTGAACCACTGGGGAATAATTTATTTAAGTGATCTATGTCCTTGAGAAAAGATTACTCGCTCTACCGTCATTAATGCCAAGCATAAAATAATATGCAAATGTGAACACATTAAATTTGTCCACGCGCCAACTCTCCTACACTCCATAAAAAGGGCAGAGCTATTTCGATAGCGAATTTGATTCACATTTTGCGAATGAGTACTCTAGGAAGTATGTCCTTACGAAACTTTTATTCTCTCGAGAGTAACGAGAGAGGATAATAAAGTAATGCAGAGATTTCAAAGCCTAAAAATCATTCTCCTTGACCGGAATTCGAACCCGGATCCCTCCATATCCGCCCGAGTGCTTCATCCAGTTAATCCACCGAGGCGTCCTCTTGTCTTATGGAATGCTGAGGGTTTTAAAGGAACAAGATGTTATGATGAAATACCATACATCCAATGTCACAAGTATTTGTAGTCGAGCGCTTATAGTCACAGTCCACAAGGTTAAAGCTAACGTTATAAACATGAAAGGTGTAAGACCTTAGACAAATTCAAACAACTTGGGGGAAATTCCTATTAATGCATATTATATTATCCATGATGTATATTAGAGGATGACTCTGCCTAAAATCTACTGCCACGGCATCTCCCACAGCTCTTTTATTTTAAGTAATTCATTCATTTCATTCAAAGTATCCCATTATCGTATTGTAGATTTTGGACGGCTCCAAACGGCTATTTACTTCTGATCGTCGAGAGACCTTCCTCTTTCTTTGCTCTACATTATTTCTATCTTAATTTCTCCGGAACTTTCTGTACGCCTTCATGCTGTCCGAAAAGCTCTATCCATTCCTTCTTCTACCCCACTTACCCTACCCGACATTCTCCCTTTTATCCCGGCACACAGCATCCCGCTACCTTTCAATATTTCCTCCACTCAAGTCCTTTGCCTTTTTCCAATTCTCCCGACACATTCCTCATTTTGCCCTTATTATATTTAATGAAATTATCAATGTAGCAATGTAATCCTCGTGACATCAATCGATTCCACAGCGATTTTCATTCGTCTTATTTAAAACTTTTTGCCGATTTTCTAGACCTCAGGAGGATGAATTTTATATGGAGTCAGCTCCTGATCAACTTTACATAAAATACATGCTACGATAATTAGTAAATAATTTTTATCAAATAACCGTTTAGCAATGGTTAATGATTTTAGTGTTGGATTAGTCATTGAAGATATTTTCCGAGGGCATCTGTCAGTCGAGAAGCAAATCGATGTAAACCTTTGAAAGAGAGGACGGTAAGAGGCATGTTGACGTTTTGCGAGTAAACTGCTTTTTTTATGGCCGATGCACGAATATCTGCTCAGATAAGTTTACCCCGGCGACTTTTATCAGTAAGAAGGGTTTTACAGGTTTTTTTCCTCAACCTATACAAGAACACGTGACTAAAATTCCGCTTCCGAGAAACGAATGTATTTTTAGCCATTGTAAATCCCGAATTGGATCTCTTCCCCTGAGGTGAGGTTGCCGACCCTTGACCTAAGGCCATGTCCCTCGCGTGGGTGGGGCGCAGGTCGAAAGACTGGACTACATAAAAATGTTGAAAGGGATAGACCATGGGACTGGAATTTTAAAGAGCCACTTTTTCCGTCGTAGCGAGATGACAGGAAACTAAAGTAAGCCCACTGCGAAAAAAAGCCGAAACCGGATATTTATTAATTGACTCAAGCATCTTTCATGGGAATCGTAATGTAGATCGTGCAATCATCATCAATCGAAGATTTTAATGCCCAATTTGCTCACTTCAGTATCCCAATGTCCCAAATTCAACAAAAATTCTTAAAACGATCTGAATTCGCTTTTACCACTATCCTATCTTCTTATTTATCCCTAGAATTATATTAAATTTTATAATTCAAATTGTTATCTTCCTCATAAATTTGTATGTACACCCAAAATACGAAGGAGTACATGTTCCCAAACTTCTAAGTTTCTTTGTTGTGAACCTTTTAATATGTTAATCTTTCATTCTGCAGCCCATATAATTCGTCACAGCACTCCTGCAAGTTCACTACCGTAATTACATGGTGAAAAACAAAAAAAAAATATTTCCGCTATTTTCAACCTATGTATGCAACAAAGGAAATTGGGGGTAATATATGTAGACTTTCACTGCTATTGTAATTTTTTCTGGAT
The DNA here is from genome assembly GCF_022747635.1 of Hetaerina americana. Lineage (NCBI taxonomy): Eukaryota > Metazoa > Arthropoda > Insecta > Odonata > Calopterygidae > Hetaerina > Hetaerina americana. The sequence continues at coordinate 11,571,745 of NW_027287427.1, forward strand.
GTATTTTGAATTGGAATTACGTAACGAGTGTGTTGAAAATTTAACCACGGTGGAATATTTATAACTGTTTTATTTTGGGTCAGGAACTCATTGCACTCACCATTCCGCGTGAACACATCTTTGGATCAACATCTCAGTAGCTTGGCACGACAGCGAGGGACGTTAATAGCTAAGTTTTGGGATATAACAAATATTTATAAAATGTACATTAGAGTAAAAACATAAGAAAAAGGTACATGTATCACACAATCACGTGAGGGAAAGCAAATATTCATATGTATCATTTCGGGAGTCTTTTCCTCTTATAATACCTCAGAGGATAAGAAAGTAACAACTTCAGAAATTCATTATAACATTATAATAGAACTCCTGTACTCCGTAGCATTATAAAAGTGTTACATTGGCTGCTCCTTACGAGGCTGGAGATCAATCTAATTTATTTGGTAACAACTCAATTTAAATTGTATAGCTCCAAATGTTTTAAAATAAATTACTTTGTGTGTGTATATATATATATGTATATATATATATATATTGATATATATGTAACCAAAAAACCATAAACACAGTAATCAACCCGAAGGTCGGTTTAGTAGGTGATGGTGGAGTTCACCCAGTACTAAACCCTATATGGCGTGTGAAATTAACACATCAGGGTAGGGGGGCCAGTTCCTTTCCCTGTGCCGGTTATGGTTTCCCTGAATAATCTGGTACCCGAAAAATCATTTAGCTTGCGTGGAACTGTAGGTGCCCAGAGCGCCTTGCCCGGGAACCCGGGACCCTCCGGTCAGCAGTCCAACGCTCTACCCCCTGGGCTACCACGACCCACAATCGTATATATATATATATATATATATATATATATATATATATATAATTTAGAGTAGGATGATGGATTTTGTGTTTTGTTAGGAGTAATAAAATATTTGTTTGGTAGTTGTGTCCATCCAAAAACCTACCTTAACCGGTAGATTACCTTAAAAAAAATTTATATATATATATATATATATATATATATATATATATATATATATATATATATATATATATATATATATCCGTGTTGTCCATCATTTTAATCTTGGGAATGATGATTGAGGTGGTTTCCCGTTGCCTTCCTCAATAGTGTTTTTAACGTGACACCATCACTTACTGGCCGCCCCACTGGGGTCAGACGCCATTGCAGTCGCCTCGTTGAGGAACAGAAGCTGCGGAACTATTGAAATGTTTAGGAAAATGTGGGAGGAAGAGGCTGAATGGGCTGATTCGTAGTATTTATGAGGACGGAATCTGGCCGGAAGACTTTGTGAGATCAGTTTTAGTTCCTCTTCCGAAAAAGGTAGAGGCTACATCATGTGAGGACTACAGGACGATAAGTTTGATATCCCACGCAGCTAAAGTTGTTCTCAGGATAATAAACAAAAGATAGAGAGTAGCGCAAATGATTACTTAGGGGATGATCAGTTTGGGTTTAGGAAGGGGAGAGGTACGCGTGATGCCATTGCAGCAATGAGATTATTAATCGAGAGGAATATAGAACACAACCAGGAGGTATTTGCCTGTTACGTAGATTTCGAAAAAGCGTTTGATAGAGTGAATTCGAAAAAACTAATGAGTATTCTGCAGAAAATAGGAATGGATTGGAGGGAAAGGAGGCTAATCAGCAACCTGTACATGTCTCAGACTGCTCAGGTACGAGTGGGGAACGGGGAGTCCGGTTGGGCAGTATTAGGAAAAGGTGTAAGGCAGGGTTGCCCATTATCACCGTTGCTGTTCAACCTGTACGAAGAGGAAATGATTAAAGAGGCATGGGAAGAACTGGAGGTAGGAATGAAGGTAGGCGGGGAATTCGTAAAATCAGTTAGGTTTGCTGATGACCAAGCTTTAGTTTGTCAGTCAGCCAAGGGGTTGCAAGCATTGCTTAGTGAACTGGAAATTCAGTGCAACAGGTATGGGATGAGAATCGATATTAAGAAAACAAAGGTTATGCGATTTTCTAGAAAGAAAAAGGATAAGCTAAACATTAAAATTGGAGGGCAAAAAATAGAGCAGGTAGAACAATTTACGTATCTCGGTAGTGTTTTGGACCTACACGGTCAAAGTAGTAGGGACGTAAGGAGAAGAATTGCGCTAGGCAAAGAGGCTTTCACAAGGAGGAGGGAGTTGATGACGGGGACGTTGAGTAACGATGTTAAGAAAAGACTCGTAAAAACTTTGATATGGAGCTTAGCTATGTACGACGTGGAGACGTGGTCAATGAAGCAGGAGGATAGACGTAGACTGGAGGCTTTTGAAATGTGGGTGTGGAGAAGAATGGAGAAGGTGAAATGGATAGAGAAGAAAACAAACGAGGAAGTACTTGGTATGGTGGGTGAAGAGAGGGGTTTGTTGGGAGCACTCCTATGGAGGCAGGAAATGTGGCTGAAGGGGGTATTGACCGGCAGCGGGATGTTGAAGACTGTAATTGAGGGGAAAATGTATGCAAACGAGGAAAGGGAAGGAACAGGAGAGGGATGTTGGACGGGATGATGGGAGGAAGAAAGTACTCAGAGCTGAAGAGGGACCTGATGTAGAGTAGGAGGTTGTGTTTTGCTAGGGGCCACAAATTATTTAATTAGTAATTACGTCCATCCAAAAACCTACCTTAACCGGTAGATTACCTAATAATAATAATTATATAGATATATATATATATATATATATATATATGTGTGTGTCATAACCATCCGTTATCAAAACAGCCGCAATCCTAATTTTTAATAATTATTGTTAAGTTCATTTTGTCAACTTTCGGCAGTTATGACTGATCTTCTTTATCTTGAATTAGATTTACTGTGTCTAATTCTCTATTAAACAGTTCAATTAGGCCCAAATTACTTGAAAGTGTAAACGCACACTTCAGTGTAATGAAAACGCGAATGAAAAAAAAAATGAAACATGTTTGCTATTTCTTCTCCATTAATCTACAACCCGCTCAACAAAATATGATGTTCAGTCCCAATATACGAGGGTCATCCGGAAAGTAGTACCCGTTCGTGCCGCATGAAGTGCTGACGACGCGAGTAGCCGCTGGACGAGGTCAGATAGCTTCAGTGGCTTGTCTGCCTTCTCTGAGCCAAGTTGCGTGACGCTAGCATTGCCTGTGTTGTTTCTGTGATTGTTTACAATGTTTAAAAAAATTGAGAACGCCGCCAGTTGTGAAGTGAGGGCAGTGATTAAATTCCTCAATGCAAGAAACGTTCGCCCATGTGATATTCATCGCCAATTAAAGGAGGTGTATGGAGACAATGTAATGGACGAGTCGTCTGTTCGGCGGTGGTGTCGCAACTTCAACATGGGGAGGGGGAACACACACGACGATGAGCGTTCGGAGAGACCGTCTGTCATTACAGACCAACTGGTGAGCTCAGTTGACGAATTCGTGAGGAACGATCGGCGCGTCACAATTGATGACATCTGTGAGCATTTTCCCAATGTTTCTCGAACAATTGTTCATGAAATTGTTAAACACCATCTGCATTATGCAAAAATTTGTGCAAGATGGGTCCCTCGCGTATCTCAATGAGCTGGCGGCGAAGGACTATGCAGCAGGAATACAGAAACTTGTCACACGCTATGACAAATGCCTTAATTTGCTTGGAGATTATGTTGAGAAGTAGTTTAAAGTATCCTCTTTCAAATAAAATTTTTTATGTTTGTTAATATTTACTTTTGTGTCTTTATTTCACGAACGGGTACTACTTTCCGGATGACCCTCGTAGTACGCAGAAGTACGGAGAAGACAAAAAGACAGATAATTGATTGTTTTATTTTATTGTGTGTGAAAATATGATAATGAGATTGATTAATAAAATGAGAATACATTCATTTACCCCATCTCTACTTCTGAGGTTGGAAAAATTGGTATTTCACCCAGCGTATTCAGCACATTATATTAGGGTACAAAATTATGCGTTTTAGAAACAATTAAAAATAACATTATAATCCCGACAGCCAATAATGGTTAGCTCATCTAAACTGCCAATTATTTCACCACCCACGAATAACTTCACCCCTGAAGATTAAAAATATAATTATTGTCCTCGCGAGATCTGTGGATTGCGAATAGGAAATATAAGGAATAAAATTATTATTTGATAGTTTACCGTTCAACGTAGGTTATGGGTGGACTCAGACAGAACATCGCTTCATCCCTTAGCCTCGCCAAACAAAACACAACTAAAATCACACCCTGATATAAAAACTTTCTCAATTCCATATACTTTCTACTACCTCCCTTCATTCCGTCCAAGAAACCTTGCCTTTTCTTCCCCTTACCTGGCTTGCCTAACATCCTCCTCGCTATCACATCTTCAACATTCCATCGCCTTTCGAAATGCTCATTTTTCTCTTCGTTTGGGTTTCTACCACCAAATCCTCTCCTTCCCACAATGCCTAGCACTTCTTTAATGGTTTTCCATTTCATCCACTTTCCTTTTTTTATCCTTCTTCAAACCCTCATTTCAAAAGCCTAAACAGCAGAATAAGGTATAATAGCAGAAAGACTAGACGAGAGATGACGATCAATTAGAAGCATTCCTCATGAGCAACGAGACCACACTCTTCTCTGGTCACTAAAAACCTAATTTATACTGGTGATGTAGCCATTAATTCGCTGAAGTTAGGGCCTCAGCCAGCCATTAGTAGAAGTGGCATAAGGTCTGTTCAGGAAAGAGTGGAGCCCCTCATAAAAGTATGATTCCCAACGGTTTCTGGCCGTGATTCAAAATTTTACACTTCCATCTACTCCTTGACCCAAACTATCTTGACCACAATATTTAATCCGAACCCTTCCAAAACCTGCTACACAATCCAAATGACCCAAGCCGAGCTCACGACCGACGATTCAGCAAATACTCTTAATTCCTTAAAGTACGCGGGAAAATTGACGGGAGGCTTTCCGGAATCTTCTCTCTATATGTAGACTTCATAGTATCTTGGTGTAGCATTCAAGCGAACTTGGGCCTAATTTTGGGAAACTAATGAGATCCAGTTTTTCTTTTTAGGGGATGACATTAATTTTACCTTCTGAGGATTTAAAATTCGTTCGCGGACATCATATACAAGGTTTTTCGCAGTAATTTTAGAGTTAATAATCAGACAGAAATCAATCAGAATTACCGCAATCAATTCCATTTCTACTGTCAATTAGTATTTACACGCCTACATTATTCTTAAATTCACCAAAATTCCTTAGAGTCATGTAGTTCACTTTCCTAAAAACCGCCAATATTTTAAAACTAATTGCCATATTGTCGTCTTTATTCTTTTGTATCGTCTCTCTCTGATTTTCAACTCTCTTCAGTTGGCTGCAAGTGGCCGACCAAATTCCTTGTGCATACTGCGTGTTTGTACATTCGAGTACTGCGTCGAAACGTCTTTTGGAATAGGTACACCGATCGCGGAAAAATATGGACTGTGGGTGCATTTGACGGGACTTTGATGTTATTCACGTTTACCATTATTTCTGTTCTTTTATTTCATGCTAATAGCCTTCCAGCAAATTAATACTCAGGCATCAAAAAGCGAAGATGCAAAAAGGAAGCTAAAAGAGGCAAAATGCTCAGCTTGAAAAGATTGACCAACTGCTTAACAAACTGATTACAAGTAATTGGTAAATCATCCACAGCCTTTAATAAGTCAATATCCTCAATATCACCATTCATGGGAGTAACCTTATCACCAAAAAAATAATTGAATAATTCCCTACTACTACGCGATTTAGCGTCAGGAAAACATAGCAAATAAACGACAGAGGCAAAACCTCCAACCTTTTGCTGTTTCATAACGCATCTCCCGGAGATTAGGGTTGTGGTTTCAGGATGACAATCACGTAATCACGTAAGTGGCAAAATAATGTCCATCATGCCCTCTATTTTTTTGCGCTCGATTGCGTTTTTTCTTCCTGATTTAAAAAATGAAACATTCACCAAAGTGGGATACACATTCCTCGCTATATCGGGACTTCAAAATTACATCTTTTATATCGCAACCATAGGTTATCAATTCGAGTATTGATCAGTAGTAGCTCTCAAAACTCTCCTTTTCCAATCTACCTATCTCTTCACTCCCACACGGCTACTGGTGCTGACATTTTCCAATACCTGCTTCTCGCAGTAAACCACCCTTAACCTTCCCACGCAATATGTCCCCTATCTGTATCCTTCAATTTTGTTCCTCAGATACCCGTTACATCAATGCTATGGAGGAAACTCCGTTACATCGATACTTTAGAGAAGCATTGAACATTCTCATTCATCCAAACAGCATTAGCGGTCACTTTGATGACGTTTTCCCGTCAAGAGTTTCCATGTCGGCAGAGTGTGTGATAAGCCTCAGAGGCCAACGCCAAGAACTCCAGGGAAAAAATTCTGGTTATAAAAATAGACTTTCAAAATCGCTATAGATAAAAAGCTTGTGCATTAAATTCCGCATTCCGTGGGAAAAAATATTTTGTCGCATGCTATCCGCATGATTCATTTATACTGCCGGGACGTAATATGAAGGCGTGACTCCTTCCATGCTTTTTTTGAAACAAAAACCGAGTTATATGGTGACAAAAAACAATTGTAACATCTTCAAATGTTTTTGCACTTCAAAAAAAAACTCATGCTCAGATTTGAAATTGGTGAGCGTGGCATTTGAGAGAGGAGGAGGCTCCAAGTGGTTCTAAGTATATTTGTAAAAGTGACGGGTGGATACGACCTTGATGAAATATATGTTCGGTATAGTTATTGTTTGGGTTAAGCGTGTAGTTCTGTGAAAAACTTTGTATGAGAGTAATATAGAAAAGATAGTAACAATTTTCCACTGGATAAGTTTAATTGTACGACCGGGTATCGATGTACTACACCATCTTCAGGTTTATGATGTAATACATCGAAACCCGGTCGTACAAATAAATTTATCAAGTCAAAACCTATTACTATCTTTTCTTTATTATGTTCGATTTCAAACACATCACGCCTGAAACTATTCAATTTGTTACAATGAGGGGACACCGACCTGTATGCTAACAAATTGAACAACAGAACATCATTAAAATATTTGAATTAAATTGATCTGAAATTATGATCTCTAAAACCAATGCAGAAATTAAATTGAAATATTTTACGTAAAATATCTACTTTTCAGTTGGCCTCTTTAAATATTACGAACTTTGAGATACTATGCGGAATAAGCGCACGTAAAATACTGGCATTTAGATGCGTCGACATGTGCCAGTGGCATTCCTAAATACCCGAAGCCAATTCCTGAGCATTCATTACTATCAATAACATTATAAATTAAAAATTGTATCTTCATTTTTTAATGAGATGGGTCAAGCATAGATATTGAAAATACTAATTTAACGAAACGTTGACACCCCGATGACTTTTGTGTTCGTCAGTGTTACCAAAGCGGATATTCAGTACATACTGACTAAATTAATGAGCATTATTAATGTCGTTATGGGTATGTTGTATATTTAAGGATTCCCTTCACCCGTAAATTGTATTTTATTAAAACTGAATGGCACCATTTACGCTTCAAAACATAGAGACCATACGATCGATGCAAATATGATTTTCCTAATTGGAACGTTGAATAAAGGCGCTCCGACTTTGCATATCACAAAATAGTCCGTTTTATTATTTCACATTGTGCAGGCGTGTGTGTGAAAATCGAAACCTTTTATTCCTCGTGAGGATACAAATCTTGAACCACCTCTTTGATTGAGTGGGCAAATAACGAAACTCAAAATACCATTGAAAATCAATCTCCACTTCGACATGAGAATGTTGACGGGAAAAACAAACTGGGAAGGAGTATAACACCGGGACCAGAGCGTATAAAGCGTAATAATACTCCAAATAAGAATCTTTGCTGATGACTGCATTATACTACCTTGATCAAAAATTTCCCGGAATTTATTCAGAAAATTAAAAATACAAGTTTATTCATCTAAATCTATATTGTCCCCTTCAAAGTAATCCCCATCGACTGCAACACACTTATGCCAGCGCTTGATCCAATCCTCGAAACATTTTTTATATTCGGTTTTAGGTATGTCCATCAGTGCTTCCTGCGATTTTTCCATTACTTCCTCTCGGCTGCTAAAACGCGTTCCCCGTAATGGTTTTTTAACTCGATTGAACAGAAAGAAGTCACAGGGAGCCAAATCAGGTGAATTCGGTGGCTGTTGGATGGTATTTGTTGCATTTTTCGTCAAAAAATTACGAATAATGATAGCACTATGCGACGGTGCGTTATCATGGTGCAAAATCCACGAGTTTTCTGCCCACATTTCTGGTCTCTTTCGGCGAATTGCTTCACGCAAACGTCTCATAACGCCCAAATAATACTCTTTGTTTACTGTCTGGCCTTCTGGCAAAAATTCATGATGCACTACACCGTTGTAATCCATGAAAACCGTCAGCATTGCCTTCTTTTTTGACTGAAAACGACGTGGTTTTTTTGGTCTCGGCTCATTTGGTGAACGCCATTCACTTGCCTGATGTCTGGATTGCGTGTCGTACTCATAAACCCACGTCTCGTCTCCAGTAATGATCCTTTTGATGAATGTGGGATCGGATTCAGCCTCGCAAATCATGTCTTTTGCGACGTCAACACGGTCTCTTTTTTGCATGAAATTGAGGTCTTTTGGCACCAACTTTGCTGCTACACGACGGAAACCCAAATCATTAACCACAATGTCTTGGGCGGATCCATAGGCAATGTTCAAGTCCTCCGCTATTTCTCTGATGGTTAATTTGCGGTTATTGACCAACATTTCTTTTACTTTATCAATTTTTTCACCGACTTTCGATGTCGATGGTCTGCCACTGCGTTCATCATCTTCGATTGACTCACGACCACTTCTGAACCGCTCGTGCCACTGGTAAACAACCGTTTTTTTAGAGAATCGTTGCCGAAACACTTTTCCAACATTTCCAACGTCCGTGCGCCACTAAATCCGTTTTTTACGCAAAATTTAATACAAGTTCGTTGTTGCAAATTTAAATCCATTTCTGCAATTGTAAAAAATCGCCAACACACACGGAGATAGATGTACTCTTGGCTACGTAACTTTTGCAAATGTCAAGTTATGACACTAAGATTTAAAGGGAATATCAACAACAGATGTACTAATTTAACAAAAAAAACAGAACTCAAATCGGAACGATGGGAGCGCCACACGGTGGTTATTCCGGGAACTTTTTGATCAAGGTAGTATACAGACGGATAGAACATGTAAATGACCACGTAATATTACAAAATGACATCGATCGCCTTGGTGACTGGGTTACAAATAATAATATGGGCATTAATATAAGTAAAAGTAAGCATATAAAATTTTCAAATAAAAAGAATGCAGAAAAGGAAATTTACACCCTCTTTGGAGAAAGAATCCCATGTACTAGTCAATGCAAATATTTAGGCATTTATCTACCTAGGGATCTTGGGTGGGAGTCCAAGTAGATGATTTGACACGGAAGGCATTTAAAGTATTGCATTGGGTGATGAGAAATTTAAAAGGAAGTAGTGTAGCCACAAAAGAAAAAGCATATAAGGCACTGGTTATCCCTATCCTTGAATACTTCTCCATAGTATGGGATCCATATGAGGTGGGACATATTAAAAAGATAGAAAATGTTCAAAGAAAGGCAGCAAGATATGTACTCGGAAGGTACAAAAGAACGGATAGTGTCACGGAAATGTTAGGCATACTGAAATGGGAGAGTTTGAAAAATAGAAGAAAAAGGAGTAGGTTAGGCGCGATGTATAGTATTGTTAAAAAGGACGAAGCGTGGGAAGATTTATGGCAAGGGATAGAAAAGCCTAACTTTAAGGGAAAAAGGCCATAGATTCAAAATAAAAATAAGGACTCAAAAAACAACTAAGAAGAAGTACTCTTTTTTAAAAAGAACTTTTATTGATTGGAACCAGCTGCCAGGAGTTTTGTTTGAGCCCTTTCCATCCAATTTTAGAAGTTTTAAGTTGAAATTTAAAGTAGCCACTGGGTAATAAACTTCACTGTAGTTTTGAAAATATTGTTTGTATGTGATGTGGAAGTGTCATTATGTAAAAATATTTTGTCTCTTATCTGTTTTTATGCGTTCGTACGTAATTTTCGTTGTTAGTAGTTATCTTTGACCTAACCTGACCATTGCCACCAGGAAATTTGCCTAATTGCAACGTAATTGTGTAAATAATAATAATGATAATGATAATAATAATAATGATAATAATAATAATAATAATAATAATAATAATAATAATAATAATAATAATAATAATAATAATAATAATAATAATAATAATAATAATAATAACAATAATAATAATAATAATAATAATAATAATAATAATAATAATAACAATAATAATAATAATAATAATAATAATAATAATAATAATAATAATAATAATAATAATAATAATAATAATAATAATAATAATAATAATAATAATACCAGAATATTGATATTACAAAGCCCAGCAAAAATTCCTTCATCGGCCGGCACTCATTCCGAAGAAATGATATCTTGCAGCAGGAAACGACACCGGAAATGTTGGGACTCGGTGGATCACTCCCTTTGGGGAGCAAGCGCGATTCGGTTTCACTCCCTTTCGGAAGTACTCTCAGGAGACATGTTCACATTTCCCGACACAAATGTCGCATCAACATTTATTCGCTAAAAGACCTTAGGTTTTCTCAAACGCACAAGCACATAATTCACTATATATATATATATATATATATATATATATATATATATATATATATATATATATATATATATATATTTTCCAGATATATACATATATATAACTATACATATTTTCAAACATTTCTATGTGCTCCTATCCCTTTTCCTTACATATATTTCTATATGAATGAGTATGCATGTATATATATATATATATATATATATACTCATATATATATATATATATACTCATATATATATATATATATATATATATATGTATATATATACTCATATATATATATATACATACTCATACACGGAAATAGATACATGAAAAAGGGCTAGAAACCCTTATAAAGGACGAACACAGGAGAGGTGGGGAAGGCGGAATCGAGCAGATCAGAAGCGCAAATATATTTCCTTGACCGGTACTATAACACCAGATCTTTCGACTTGCTGGGCCGAAGCTCTAACCAGACTTCATATATATGTATGCTATATATATACACACACATATAATATATATATGTATATAGAAACACAAAGAAAGGACACTGTACTGTGTCCTTTCTTTGTGTTTCTATGTTTTCAGGTTATCTTGTGATCCGTTCGATTCCGCCTTCCCCACCTCTATTGTGTTCGTCCTTTATGTGTGTTCCTATCCCTTTTCCTTATATCTGTTTCTATATAAATGAGTATATATATATATATATGTATGTATATATATATACATATATGTATGTATGTATATATATATATATATACTACCTTGATCAAAAAGTTCCCGGAATAACCACCGTGTGGCGCTCCCATCGTTCCGATTTGAGTTCTGTTTTTTTTGTTAAATTGGTACATCTGTTGTTGATATTCCCTTTAAATCTTAGTGTCATAACTTGACATTTGCAAAAGTTACGTAGCCAAGAGTACATCTATCTCCGTGTGTGTTGGCGATTTTTTACAATTGCAGAAATGGATTTAAATTTGCAACAACGAACTTGTATTAAATTTTGCGTAAAAAACGGATTTAGTGGCGCACGGACGTTGGAAATGTTGGAAAAGTGTTTCGGCAACGATTCTCTAAAAAAACGGTTGTTTACCAGTGGCACGAGCGGTTCAGAAGTGGTCGTGAGTCAATCGAAGATGATGAACGCAGTGGCAGACCATCGACATCGAAAGTCGGTGAAAAAATTGATAAAGTAAAAGAAATGTTGGTCAATAACCGCAAATTAACCATCAGAGAAATAGCGGAGGACTTGAACATTGCCTATGGATCCGCCCAAGACATTGTGGTTAATGATTTGGGTTTCCGTCGTGTAGCAGCAAAGTTGGTGCCAAAAGACCTCAATTTCATGCAAAAAAGAGACCGTGTTGACGTCGCAAAAGACATGATTTGCGAGGCTGAATCCGATCCCACATTCATCAAAAGGATCATTACTGGAGACGAGACGTGGGTTTATGAGTACGACACGCAATCCAGACATCAGGCAAGTGAATGGCGTTCACCAAATGAGCCGAGACCAAAAAAACCACGTCGTTTTCAGTCAAAAAAGAAGGCAATGCTGACGGTTTTCATGGATTACAACGGTGTAGTGCATCATGAATTTTTGCCAGAAGGCCAGACAGTAAACAAAGAGTATTATTTGGGCGTTATGAGACGTTTGCGTGAAGCAATTCGCCGAAAGAGACCAGAAATGTGGGCAGAAAACTCGTGGATTTTGCACCATGATAACGCACCGTCGCATAGTGCTATCATTATTCGTAATTTTTTGACGAAAAATGCAACAAATACCATCCAACAGCCACCGAATTCACCTGATTTGGCTCCCTGTGACTTCTTTCTGTTCAATCGAGTTAAAAAACCATTACGGGGAACGCGTTTTAGCAGCCGAGAGGAAGTAATGGAAAAATCGCAGGAAGCACTGATGGACATACCTAAAACCGAATATAAAAAATGTTTCGAGGATTGGATCAAGCGCTGGCATAAGTGTGTTGCAGTCGATGGGGATTACTTTGAAGGGGACAATATAGATTTAGATGAATAAACTTGTATTTTTAATTTTCTGAATAAATTCCGGGAAATTTTTGATCAAGGGAGTATATATATATATATATATATATATATATATATATATATATATATATATATATATATATATATATATATATGTATAAGGGAGCGATTCGTGAAAACTAATTTATGGAGTACATTTTTCTACAGATGTGAGACATTGACGATGGGAGCAGCAGAGAAAAGAAGATCGATTAGGGGCGATGGAAGTGCGATACACCGAGGCTCAAACAGAAATGGGAAAATGAGAAAGTATTTTGAAGAGTGGGTTAGAGAGGAGGGTACTTACAAGAAAAAGAGGTAAATTGATTGCACGTGTCCTGATTGCATGATAGCTTAATGAAGACCAAACACGCCATTGGAGGTAAGAAGGAGGGGGGGAGGGTATGATGCACTATGTGTGGTAGTAAATGAGCGCAGAACGTTAGTATATTAGATCGGCGCAGAAAAGTTAAAAAATTGGGCTGCATGCAGGATACTCTCGACACCTCCAATAAACAATATTCCTACCCTCACTGTGTTGTAAGCAAAAAAAACATTATTGTGTGAAAATAGGCGGTTATCTTAGACAATAATTTCGGCCAATTCACGGTAATGATATAAATAAATAAACAAACAAACTGTAATCAATTGAACGTAGCAACATAGAGAAAAAATATTTTAATTTATTTGGGAGTGTCGTAGTAGTAGTAGTTTTGAGGGGAGGCGACCGACAGCTGAGGTCATTTGCGCCATAGGGGATGGACAGGAAAGGATGAAGGGTGGAGAGAAACCCGGCGTCGGCATTAGCCTACTCTTTACGAAAGGCGCCAAGGGGTCCGCGGCTTAACGTCCCATCCGACGGACGGCGTACTCACCCAAAGTGCCCTCCACAAAGCACCTCAAGTAGGGATCGAGATACCTCTGAAAAATATTCAACACCGCCGGGATTTGAACCCGCGCCCTCAGGGTGGGAAGCCAGTACGTGAGCCCCCGCACCATCTCGATCCCCGGGAGTGTCATCATTTACGAGAAATAATGTACTTAGAGTCTTGTATTTTGGGAAAAATAAATAATTGGGAGTTTTGAATAGGGAGATTTATTTTGGGCATTTTCCTTCCTTTGGCGTGTTCGCGGGTAGTTACGTATTAAAAGATTGGCGGGTCATTGGCAAAGGAGTCTTCCTCGCGCACCCCGCTCCTGAGCGTTTCTTAGTGCACTGATGGGCCACGTTTATCATAATTAGGCCTTCACTTATTACCTTTCGTTTTCTTCTTAATCTCATTGCGGTTGGAGGATTACTGCCACCAGAGTTCCTTCTCGTAAAACCTGAATTCATGTGTGATAGCGACTGACGAGGCTCACTTAGCGACCAAAACCCGATCGGGAGAATGTGTATTGATTATCAAATTGGATCGTGTGCAGCGTAGAGGAGCTAGATTTGTAAAACGTTATTATGACACACTTAGTTGCGTATCCATAGTATTAGAGGAGCTAGGCTAGGAATCACTCAATGGAGCGAAGGTTAAATTACAGATTAAATCTCTTGCCTAAATTAGAAGGATGTATCTGTAGGAGTGATGTCGAAAATGTATTATTAACCCCATCCGACTACGGTAGGAGATATTATGTCAATACAATTAGAGAGATAATGAGGAGAAAAGATAGCTTTAAGATGCCTTTTTTCACGAACGATAAAGGATCAGAATAACATTGTCCGACCGCGATAGAGGTCATATTCGGGTCATAATTAGTCTGGGGTGTGTTCACACCCTGGCAGTCCAGGGTGCCACACACCCTAGCAGTGGCTTGCAGGGAACTGATATATATATATATATATATATATATATATATATATATCTTAGAAATGGAACGCTCTTCGGCGACGCACAAATATATAAAACCACAGATGTAGATTTTTAAACCATAGAGACACAAAGAAAAGACACTGACAATAATGTGTTTTGACGTTTCGACGGCTCGGCCGTCGTCTTAAGAATCTGAAGACGAAGGCCGAGCCGTCGAAACGTCAAAACAACACATTGTCAGTGTCTTTTCTTTGTGTCTCTATGGTTTAAAAATCTACATCTGTATTTATATATATATATTTTTTTTATTAGGTTATCTACCGGTTAAGGTAGGTTTTTGGATGGAAAAAGCTACTAAATAAAACATTTTGTGACTCCTAACAAAACACAAAATCCAGCATCCTACTCTATATCAGGTCCCTCTTCATCTCTTAGTACTTTCTTCCTCCCTTCATTCCGTCCAACATCCCTATCCTGTTCCTTCCCTTTCCTCTTTTACCTAACATTCTCCCCTCAATTACAGTCTTCAACATCCCACTGCCGGCCAATATCCCCTTATATATATATAGTCTCTTAAACCACCAGGATCCTTATTAAATTTAATTTAGCGGAGTTTAGCGGCGATGGATGAGCAATTATGGTATAATGAAAGAATATGATGCTCCAATAATGAAACAGTACGAAATTAATGTGCTAGCACGTTGGTTTGGTCATGCTGAGAGAATTAACGAGAGTCGAATCATTAAACGTACGTACGATAGAAGAGTATATGATTTTAAGAGGAAGGGGTGGATCTAGAAACTCGTGTGTGAATATGGTCGAATGGTATGGCTCCCGAGCCTAGGAATATTCGTAGTTTCAGGAATGGAAGAGAATGAATAAACCTATGTATGAATGTGGCAGAGAGGAAATATATGTGCACGGATAGGGGAGAATGGAAGACATTCGTAAGAGAAGATAAGTTCCTTTTGGCAACTTAACACCAGCCTTGTTTTGATTATATTAACTCCAAAGGGAAGTGCATGTATTCCTGGATGTGGTTGGCCGAGTGAGTGAGCCCTTTTCCTCTTGCGAAAACAAGAATGTTCAATTTCCTCTGAAAATCTAAATATCCATTGGCACGACGTCAGGTCGATGTGGACAGAGCTCTCTGATCCGAGAACCAGGATATAATACGAGCGCGAGCTAAGCTGACACTAATCACTCACCACCCAGCCATAAAGAATATTTATTGAAAATATAAATGCGCCATCTGCAGAAATATCAATTACCTCGTCACATAATATATTTCAGATGCATGCATTCAGTTTAAAACATCCCTGAACGACATATTGTTATGGTAATTGATGAGTGGAATTAGCTCTCTAAGCCTAATTACTATATATTTTGACATTAAAAAGCTACTTTGAAGTGGATTGATTCAAATTAAGTTCACTGATACCTACTATTGATGTAGAGCATTAATAAAATTCGAGTGCATACATTTTTACCAGATAATTCCACTTTCCTGCTCGATAAAAATTGGAACTTTATACGAAATACCACTAATCTTATCATTTGAATGCACGAAACGCCAGGATTTTCCAAAAATAAATTTATCGCGATGAATACTTCAACGATTAAGTGTTACGACTAATTTTTAGTTATTGGGTATTCATTTTGCGACAGATAACTTACTGCAAATACTATGTAATACAAACAAACCGGTGTTTGATCACCCCCTGCCACACACCCTAGTGGTGGGTTGCTAGTGTACTAATTAATTAAATGAAATAATTAAACAGCGCCTTACTGGCCTGATGCTTTAAATCTTCTTTTTTACCAGTATGACCCAAGTTTTCACGATACCACCTTATGAGAGAGTGAATACTGGACGTGAAAACATAATTTGACTTGACCGAAATAAATGAGAGTTTCAGGCGTAACATGGTGGAAATATTTCGTGATGAAAGAAGACACTTTGCTTTTCCACGTTGATTATTTTACTGATACCTAGGTTTCATGTTGAGATCTTACGCTGTTTCATCATGTTTCAGATATTACGCTGTAACGAAACCTAGGACGTAATAAAAAAAATTCTGTGCGGAAAACCAAGAGTCTTCTTTCATCATTGACCAAAATGACTGATGAATCAAATGACTGTTTTATGATGGATATCCTCTCGTAAGTATGTGCATTACTTGTCACACTATTCGTATGCATACCTGCGAGCTACGGAGTTTCATTTCCCAGGAGGTAGACCGGATGAAGGGGCGCGAGTCGTTCGAGGATTACCTAAAATTAATTAACGCAATTTAAAACAGGCGTGTTCTCAGCGCAAGATGGAAATCCAGGAGAGGATGAGGGCGTACGAAAACTCTCCTTCGGAAACTATGCTTAGCAAAAAGCCTCCGAGAGACTACGGCACAGAGTATATTAAACGGACGTTATCCTTCAACCACCGGGCAAAGAGCTTAAAAGTTTTGGCTCGAGGAACAAGTACCGATTGCACTGTGTCATTTCAATTAACGCAGCATCTAGAAAGATTAAGGGAATTTGTTCAGGTGCATAGTTAGGGGACTTAACAAATATGTCATTACTCATTTCCGCGGAAGATTACCGTGAAAAGTCAACGCATGGATGCGACAGAAGGTGGACTTAATGAAACCAGTATGGCACATATGACGTTCGCACACGTACAAGATGACCGAGGGGATTAAGGAGGGTTCCGAGGTCTGGTGCGTACGATAAGTACGAGTTGCCTTGAGTGATAGCTGTTACGCAAAGGTTGGCGTCGAGCGCCTCAGGTCTGGAGATGAGTTAACTACCAATATTTTCATTCCAGGTAAATTATCAGGATGCATTACGAAACTCAACCGAATTCTCCGATAATTTGAAGTTTTAGGCATGCTAAATTTAATGAAGATGAAAGATGACATGCAGATGTTCTGTTACAAAAACTTCGAAAATTTTGAGATTTTCAAACATTTACTCTGACTTAAATTAATGAGACTTGAATCGCGATATGGTTTTATATATTCTCAAATTCTTTATCAAATGTATATTTTGCCAATATTGGCTTAAATGCATACACCTAATTGAAGTTAATTACAGAGTTCAAGACAATAGCTTGCACTAACTCATCCGAAACTCTTCGAAAGCAAATCATTCAAAACAAGAATAAACAACGGAAACCACAAACAACATAAAACAACCCAAACCTATAAAATAGAGACAATTCATAAAAACATAACGCTCTGGCGATGCGAACGATAGCAGCAGTAACTGAGAAAAGAAAATCAGTTAATTTTAGATGTGACGGAAATGAGTATAATATGTAAAGATTAATGACAAAATTAAAATGCCAGCTCCAGCTGCTAATGACAAAAATGAAATTGAAAGTACATGAGGAAAGTTAACTAAATGTATTCTAAGAAAATCAGTTGACGGAAGACTATACTTGAAAGAAACCTTGAGGGTTAGAACCATTGATCTGCATACGGAGGAAGGCCATTACTTAATTACGAAAACGTTAATGGGAGATATCTTCGCTATGAAATATAAAAAATGGGGGCATTGAAAGAAAGCACGATAGCGTTGAGGAAAGATACATACTAATGCAATGGGGCATATGAACTGCAGTGATATGAATGCAGGAGCCACAAAAATAGCATCTCCCGGTATATCAAGAATCTCAAACATATGGTAATGGTAAGGAAGGTCGGCAAAAATAAATGGCCTTGGTGGGCTGAAATATAATAATGCGACAGGAAAAACTTATACCTTCAAGCAATAAGGGTCTGTGACTGCAATTTCAGCTAACGACGGTATCACATAAGTTAGCAATGTCGGACCGTCACAAAACAACGCCCCTATCTCCGCTTATCCTCATTAACGAGAGAACCACGTGGCCACTATAATACTCCCACCATAACGAACATAATCCATCACATTTTTTCCAGGAAAAAGCAAGCGTTTTTGAAGTCAAAGGCTTACCGGGGAGATCGTTATAGTTATATGGATCCAGTGCCGTTTAAAACGCAAGCAATGCAACATGTGCGATCATTACGTGAGCCTAAAACGTGAACGGAGGTGAAGATGTCATACTGAATTAATTATTTTAAATCTCTCTCTGAGGGTTATAATTTCCGTTGGAATTAGTTTCCAGCAAGAATAGGCTCTACGAAATAAGCGGCCGACGACCCAAGGGCCCACGACCGAGAGAAACCTGAGGCGTAATAGTTGGAGTGAGGGTGAGAGGATGCCTAAATGTAGAATGAGTTTATCCTGGAATACGAAAACCAGACGAGAAGTTTACCTTTGACACTGAAATTTCCATCACCAACCAGGGGAGAGGTGATTTTTGTTTGCAAACTTTCCTCTCCGTCAGAAACAATTTCGACGGTACTTTGTGAACACCCTGACAGCAATCAGCATATATGGTATGATTCCCACCACCCATAGTAAATTCCAATATTTTGAGGACCCCTGAAATTAAGTGCACTAGAGATTCATCAACAGCTATTCTATAAGCGGACTCATTTATCATATTATGTAAACCTAGTGTTTAATAGGTCAATACATATTCAGTGTATCAAATATTTTACATTCACACTAATAACAGGGCAAGATACACTTCAACTGGACAAGCAGTCACTCTCCGGAGTGACAAAAAATTGATATTTGATCCCCGATGGCAATTCACTAAAAACATGACTATAGCTGGGTGGACATAATGTTTATAGGCCCAATTAGAGTTTTGTTCTGTTCAGTTAAAGTGATATTTTCAAATTAATAATTGAGAGGATCCAAGTAATTTTTTTTCCTTTTCAATGACTGACTTTAATAAATTCATTTTTCGAATATCAACATAAAGCATTTTAAATTATCATTGGGAATTAAAATGCTTTAGAAGTAATTTGCAAGGGATTCCTCCACCCTCCAATCCACCAAAGTTAAATGTAATTTTACGGGCTTAATTATCTCTGCAACTTCAACATTAAATAGACATTTCAATATAGTACTCGTGGGGCATGCAAAATATTCTCCCTTGATTGACACCCTACGTAGCATAACTCATCCTATGACCGCAATATAGTACAGTTACTCCTCGGCAACATATTTCAATTCAAGCGGCGAATATATCTAAGTGTGAAAAGCAAAGGATAGACAGTGACTTTTCGAATACAAAGATACCTTTGCATGTATACATATTATATATATATACTCATATATACAGAAACAGATATAAGGAAAAGGGATAGGAATATTTTTACTCTTGTGATCCGTTCGATTCCGCCTTCCCCACCTCTATTGTGTTCGTCCTTTGTATGTGTTCCTATCCCTTTTCCTTATATCTGTTTCTGTATATATGAGTATTTATTCGCCGTTTGGCGGGATTTCGTGTTTGAATGTGTATTATATATATATATATATATATATATATATATATATATATATATATATATATATATATATATATAAACACAATGATCAATCTGACGGTCGGTTTGGTAGAGTTCACCCAGTACTAAGCCCGTCGGCGTGTGAAAGTCATACATCAGTTTAGGGGGGCCAGTTCCTTTCCCTGTGTGGTTTCCCAGGACGACCTGGTACCCGAAAAATAACATAGCTTGGGTGGAGCTGCAGGTGCCCAGAGTGCCTTGCCCGGGAATCGAACCCGGGACTCTCCGGTCAGTAGTCCAATGCTCTACGCCCTGGACTATACACGAGACCCATATATATGTGTATGTATATATATATATATATATATATATATATATGTATATATATATATATATATATATATATATATATATATATATATATATATATATATATATAAATGTATGCATGTGTGTGTATGACCCTTGGTTAAACTCCCGGTCAAGGAAAACTTTTTGCGCCTATGATCTGCTCTATCCCGACTTCTCCACTTCTCCTGGGTTTGTCTTTTATGTGTTCCTATCCTTTTGCAGCATATCTATTTCCATTTGAATAAAATAGGTATAAGTGTGAGTGTATGCACTCATATATTGTAAAATCCTCATGATGTTTCGGAACTCGTCACCTCCAACTTGCAGTGTAACGAGCATATTCGCCACTGAAATTCAAAGAGCTCCTTCCTATACCCCACCTTCTTCTCTCTTCTCCCGGTCGATATAGGCAGTTTGCTAAGGTCGCAGTTTTTCCTTTAATTGCACAGTATTAAGCCGGGACAAAGTCATGGTCTTCTCCACGATCTCCCACAGCACTCTAAGGTCCCGTCGCCCTTCGTCATCGACCGGCGGAAATGTTTTTCGGCCCGAGGGGTGGCGCGCCTCAACATTTTGTCGCCTCTCAGCCGTCAATGGGAGAGGCATCAGAAAATATAAAAAAAAGCAACTGACATGCGAAGAGATGGCAACGCTAAATCTGTGAGATTAAATTCCAATTATTCAATTATCACAGTAGAATTTGGTTCCTTGCAGAGCGTTTCATACTTGCCGATCAAGATTGATCGCGGAGTTGTTTTCCTTAACCAAAACTTAGATAAGTTAGTCAGTCAATCTTAAAGTTTGTTAGTTAAGTTTTAACTACCAAATGTACTAATGACATGAATAAGGGCTATTTTCTACTTCAGCAGCAGTTGACATTGCGCGGAAAAGGTATGCGGTGATTTTTGAAGAAGTGAAAAAATGAAAACTTTTAGTTTAATTATGCTTTTTGTTTTATAATAATTTAGCAACTAATAGAACGAAGCAATCTTTTCTACTGACTAGTTAATACATTAAAGTATATGAATTAAAGTGTTGTATGTGTACGTGTTAAGTTAAAGTATGACTTAAGTATAAAGCACACTTCAGCTTTGGAGTCAGTCATTTCGCTTCAATTGATATTTCAACTTCATGTACTCTGGATGCAATTTATACAGTACTCTGGTCAAGCTGCAAGCTTTCGTGAGTGTTTTTGATGATATTGGAATAGCCGGTAATTGATCTATAACTATTTGTCGTAGATAAACTTTTAATCCATTTAATCTTCTTAAGCAAGGACCGATCACAAGCCAGTTAGTTTTGTTTTCATACTTTATAAGATCCTTGTTACATAAAATCATAGTTTCCTAGATGCTGGTTCGAAATCATCACTCATTCATGGTCCTCCTAAAAACACAATATCTTTGTTCATAAAGCTCTCGATAAGCAAAGCCATTGGTTCCCGCAATGGATAAAAAGGTAATTATTACAAAGAGAACTAATTGGAAGTAGGCTGGAATTCTGGCACACATAAATGCGACAGAATTTTTCAACCGGTTTCAACTTTAAGTACAGTAATTTTAAGAATCAATTTTAACGAACAATAATATTACCAGTTCAATTTGGAGTGTAATTCATTGCAGGAGACATAAGGGACATAAGACTGTACTGAGAAAATCAGTACAGTCTTATGTCCCGTTACATTTTCAATTTGTATTGGAAGAATTCTAATGTATCAATAGAAATATTAGAAGTTTAGGAAACAAGAACATGTACGAAACAATGTGTTGATGGCAAGTATGAAAAGGCAGTAAGAAAGAAATAAGTAGGGAAGTTTTAATTACCTCAGCTTAAAATTAGGCCTTTTTTTAAGATGTCTATACTGGAAGGAAATTACGCTAATCGTCCGTATGTAAATTAATTTCTTTCGAATGCTAGGTAGTAAAAGAGACTCTCAAGTATTAAACCTCACTAAATTCGTTCATCCGCAGGAAGAATTTCGATTTTTTAAGTTTTCCCCGCAGACATGGCAATGCAATACTCTGGACGACCTTCCCTGTAGTTCTACAGGTGTAACGTAACACGGACCTCAAACGAAGGAAGTCGGTGCACTAGCCCCTGAATACTTGTACAGTTTAGGATGAGTCTTTACCCCTTCACTAGTATGCTCTTTATTTCATAATACATCTGCAAGCGAATTTTAAATGGTATTATATGTACCACGAGCAGTCCCAGATTTAAGTAAAATTTAAAAATTAGTCAAAAATTTAAACAAATTTCGCTCATTCCTCTAATTTAATATTTAAATTATCCAGAAGTAAAATTTATTTACGAGGATATCTTTCAGGCCAAATTCTGACGGTTTGGTTATGTCACCATTAGTCATCATCTCGCCCAATGTGGTAATTATTCTGAAGAAAAAGTACAACTGTAAATAAAAAATATGTCCGTTGGGCAAGAAGTAAAGTTAAACCTCTTTCTTTGATTTAATTTCTTAGCATATTTTCTTCCTCGTGTAATTACTCCCTTTAATTGCGACTGCACAAAATAAATAAGTGAAAATAAGTGGTTCATAAGCATTGGCTTTATGAGAGTAGAATACTTTGGGTGCCGTTTACGCAAAAGATGTTTTTTCAGGCAATTAAAGGTGAAACAACTCGCAAATAAACCTTTAATAATGCACTAAGCGCCCAATAATCTATCTATGCATTCATTTATGAAAAATCCAAAAAACTAGACTCATTCTTAACTTTTTCATTTTTCACACAGCTAAAAGAAAAGGCCGATTTTTTCCACCCTTCTCCATTTCGTCGCCGTTTGCGAAATATTAGCGACGACACTTATTGAAAGGAATGGAAAGATTTTTCTTTATACATATTATTAATATCACCACCCTGTTCTTCTGCCCTTGCCCAGATAAGCCGTGAGATTTCCAGGCTGTGAAAGACAACGTCGCATTCTCTTCGACCAATCGCATTTTATACGTTTTACTACAGTGTGCAGTAATTATATTTTGATAGCCGCTTCTAATTGACAATATTTCTGTACGAATTTAAATAAATTATGAGAGGTATTAATATGGATGCGGTGAATTTAAACTCTTGCTTTGGTCTGCATTATAAAGTATTGTTCATGTTGAGTTCTTCCTACTTTAAACAAGTGTTAAATCATTTTATCTAATTGCATTCACATTCAATACTACAAGCATATACTCTTGGCTACTTAGTACTACGCACATCAGTAAGGGAGCGAATTATATTTGCCTCAGTTTAAGATCAAAGGAGGAATTACAACGGCACACTAAATTGAAGGAAAAAATATTCGTCATGAATGTTAGTTTTGTACACAATGGTTTCACAGCAAAGGCTTCTCGGGGATACCAAGTATACATCACGTAGGGGCTGCCCAAAGCATCCGAATTTTGGTGAATTTAATTTTCTGTGAAATTCCCCAAACCTAAAAGACGAAAAGTCAAGCCACTAAAGCTGGGAAGCCACTCGTGAAAATCTCTAATGAAAGGATGGATGAAGATTAACCGTACCCTTTGTGGGCACAAGAGGGGGACGAGGGTGAAATTCAACGAAAACATGTAAGTAGTTACACAAAGAATCAATATTCCGAAGAGGAAAAAAGGTAGCGTAAATTTAAACAACCTCCCACCCGGGTTTGTGATTCACAGTGACTCCTGTGTGTTGCACGCACGCAGACTCAAGGTATACTTCAAACACGCGGGAAATAAGAAATTTCCGAAATTATGATACCAAGTATTTCGACTGCTTGGCAGATCACAAACATGAATGGAAGAGTCGTCCACGTTGGGGTTTTTTAAATACTATTTTTTTGTTTGATATTGTGTTTTAATGCGATTGACGGACTCCTGACGCGGGATTAATATCCCCTTGAATCCCTAAGTGCGTGTATGCTTGTGTGAATAGTACAAATTTTAATTGGCCCTCACTTTCAAAAACGTCATATAAAATAATTTTGGTTTGTTCATATCCTCGATCTCTCGAATGTGTTAATCGTCCCACCCACTAGCGCATAAACATACTGGATAACCACAATGTCCATGGCATTTTCCGAAAGAACATTTTGGAATTTCTATGAGGATGACCCGCAGGCGATTTGCCGATTAGAGAAAGACTTCTTATCTAGATCTTTTCGATGTTCATTTTGTTTGCTCGTCCATACGCGGGATCCGGACGGCAACCGTTGCATTCCCGACATCCAGAGGTTCAGTGTTTCAAATTAAAATTTCGACAAAGATCAAAATACCATTACAATATTTTGAAACATGAGTTACATATCACTAAAAAGAAAGATTTTGCGCAATGTTGAAATAAAATAAAATATATAGATGGTGTCGCTTCATATCTGAAGTGGGATCTGATATTCAGCTTACAAATTTCAATTGGATCACGAATATAATAAAACAGAAATAAAAACCGAATACAATAGGCTTTTCATGGAGGAAACAGAGAGAGGATACAAGACCCCCATCTGCAGGTCATCCCTTAAATGTTTATCCTATTCCCTTTCATTGATGCTAAACTCTACCAAAACTGTTGCATATCTTGCTGAGTTTGATAGTGGATGTAAATATTACAAATGATTGCTTGGAAAAACGCAAGTCTCTCGTACCGCAACAAACTCAAGTGATTCTATGTGTTCGTTTCCGAATTTTTAATCTAGACAATTTCATTTGCCCATTGGTTCCATTGAACGCAAACTGTCCGGTCTTGCAATATGAAAAATGACTAGCATACAACATGCATGTAGTTTTGAGGCTCGGTCTTTTTAATTGGTCATTTGATGAGAATGTAGAAATTCCTCTCGGGTCTCCCACCTGGTGAGAATCTCCATTCTGGACAACGTTTCGATCGATTTTCGACTCTTGCATCATCTTTAGGGTAAGAGTGCTAAATGCCTGAAGACGATACCTGAGTCGTCGAAACGTCATCCTGAACGGCGATTTTCAACCGAATGGAAGACCCAAGAAGAGTTTTCTACAGGCAGAAGCACTGGAAAAGCACCAAATTATACTTAATTTGATAATAATATTTCGGTAGGCAAAATACAAAAAAGCCTTTGATGCTTAATACGTGGGTAGTTCAATTATTCCTTAGAAAATCAGAAAAATAGCGCTCGCAGTATCGGAAAATGTTTGCTTTTAGTAAGCCTCACCACTTAATAGATTAATGTTAAATTTTCAGCTATATAGAACTCGTGGTTTCACTATCATAGTCGATTGAAGCAACAAACCTTTGTTAAATTAGAAAAATGGAAAAAATGAGTGTCGTGCGATGATTAAACACTTCTATTTAAAAGGCTTAGCAACAAATAAATCAAGGACGAAATGGATGAAGTTCATGGCATTTCTTCTGCTGTGTTTGAGACTGTTTACAATTGAGTTGGTGTGTTTAAACGTGGTCATACATCCACAAATGATGAACATCGTTCGGGAGGTCCAGTAGAAGTGAATTCTTCCGAAATTATTGACCAAATCCACGATATGGCTTCGAGTGATTGACGAATCAAAGTTTACGAAACAGCCGAGGCCACATGCATATCACAATGTAGTATGGTGTTTTCAATTTTGGACGAAAAATAGTTGCGAAAAAATCTCGCCAAGATGGATGCGACGTTTGCTCTCAGTGGCGAATAAACCAACCGTTGAGTCCACTCAGAGGTTGGTTTGGCAGTTTTCCGTCGCAATGCTCACGATTTTCTGCGTAGATACATAACTGTGGACGAAACATGGGTACGCTACTACAGCCCAGAGACAAAGGAACAGCCGAAACCGAGCATTTCTAAAGGCGATCCGGCTCCGAAGAAGGCGAAGACAAGGCCAATATCCACGGTTTTTTGGGATGAACGTAGAATCATCTGCATTGCAAAAGGACAAAAAATAAAAGGAAAGTATTATAGGGTACGTCATTATTACACCGGTCGAGAGAATAAATAAAAATAAGTTCTCATTTGATAAAGAAAATAAATCCCTTATATCAAGACAATTCACGGGTGCACACCTGCGCAGTTTCAATGACGAAAATTATGGAATTGAAGATCGAATTTACAATATCGACGGTATTCACCAGATTTGGCTCCGAGTGACTTTATTTTGCTTAAAGGGAAAAGGTTTCACGTCGGACGAGGAGGTCATCGCCAACACGGATGCCTTTTTTGAGGACCCACCGAAATCCTACTTTTTTGACCGCTTAGAAAAGTTGGAGAAAGTTGGAAAAGTGTATCAAGTTAAATGAAGATTCTGTTGAAAAATAAATAAATCTAACCAAAGCAATTTGTTTCAATATTTTTTCCTAATAAATTATTGAACGACCCACGTAGGTTACAGGAATATTTAAAGAAGATTTTTTTCAGGTATTCAAGAAGAAAAAAATAGCCCTTTTTTTAAATTGAAAATCTTTTTCGAAGGCGGAAACCTTTTTGTTTACACATGCATTTTGCTTTCCTGGTATATTGCCTCGATAAAAGCGCTCGTTTACTATAAAATTAGCACCAAGCATAAATTTCACATTTGTGATTCCACATCAGGTGTTGTCTTATCATACTCAACAAAAATTTCCTTTTCCACCCCACTCGTACTTAATGTTTCCAATTGCGACATAGACCATGCCTCTAACCCATATTTCGGACCAACCGATTTTTAAATTCGATTTGATAGTCCCGAAGTGGGTCCCCGGGCGAACGGATAAACCTCCCCATAAACCACGTCGTGACAAGTGTTTTGAGTGTGACCTGTGTGAACGTTTTTCGTCCTGGAGCTGGTTACTGGAGCTGAGATTAACCACCATGCAAAACCACTTCGTGACAACTGCCTGGAGTCTGGCTAGTTGGTCCCTGGCTTGTGTTTAAATTTCCACGCAAACAACTTCGTTTGAATGCGGCCTCTCATTGCCGCTGCCTTTGCGGATTCCTAAAAAAAAGAGATTAAATACCAATGACATGTTGTGTGCTGCATGGGAGTCCCTGGCGATGAATTAATTTTCACGTAAACTTCCACGGAAAGTGTTTGTAGAAAGGCTGTGACATACAAGTGCCGTTCTCTTTATGGGGTTTCCAAAAAAAAACTCGGCAAGGTGTCCCTTATATGACAGCGTATACGTCTTGCAGTTATCTCTGGCGTGGAATTAACTTTCCCGTACATAATCGCATGGCGTGTGTGTGTCTTGATGCTTTCTTTTTTTCCGTGCGTCACGAAGCGGTGCTCTCACGTTTCGCATGTAATTTATTTACCGGGAATATTCCCCCTTTCCTTGTATCTTTTAAGCATTGAGTAAATTTAAATATACCATTCATAGTATCAATTAAAATAGAGATGTACTGGTTATTAGACATTACCTAGGCCAAATAGTCGGTGCTCATTCATCGTATGCCTCATCAAAGTGATTACTAAAAAAATTGCGAATCAGGATTGCTAACGAGAATTCTGACGAAACTACTTGTAGCATAACAGAAGTGTTTTTCATAAGAAACTCGTTATCAGAGTGCCAGGCAGTTAATACCAAGCTTTATCTCAATGTCTAGCGACCACGGAAAGAGATATACGAGAATCGGGAAATTTCTCGTAATTCGGGAAAAAACTCATCAAGTCAACTTTCCCGCCCATACCTCGTTATTGGTTGGTAACCTTCTGACCCGTCACGAAACCAAGGTCGTTCCTTGCCCCTCCCCCCTTTATTCACAAGGTATCACTCCTGTCGACTTTTCCCATTTTCGAAGCTGAAATGAGCAAAAAAAAGTGGTTTCCTCATGACAGTTGACGGAAAAGGACATTCTCGAGGATAACAAAACAAGCGTCCCAGGAATTCCCCCAAAACAATAAATAAAAGGTTGGCAGTGACAAACGAGCTTGTATTAGCCCTAAAGGGAATTCATTTGAACGAGAAAAAGGGGATTAGTTAGCAGATGAGCCCGAAAATATAAAATAACAAGGCAACAGGGTTCAGAAAATTTTCAAGCAAGCCATGGTATCAATGGATTTGTCAATCGCTAAAAATATCATACGTGGCTCAGGTCCAGGAGTGCAAAACCAAGTCCAAATTTTAAGCAAGGGTAACATCCCCCAGAGGTAAATCCCTTCATTTTTCAATCCATGGCCAATTTTCACGGCATATCCTTGGCCAAATGCCACGAGGGCATTAAACGATGAATTGAGTTTTTTCGTATGTAACCATTTTTAGCCACGACCCCTCCCCTTGACCTCCATGTCCGTGTCGCTGGGAGCAAGAATGGAATGCAATGGCGTACGTAATAGAGAACAGAATCATTATTCAAAGACTATAAGCCACTGACCCTATATTTCCCATAGATTAAGATAACTACATTAAACACATTGTCTGAAGCTTATAAAAATCTAACTACGTATCCTTCAGTGCCGTCTGTTTTAAAGACCATACAAGGTTTGTATAAAAAGTATCAGAAACAAGTTTTCCCTGACGTGACTGTACGTCGCAGCGCTCTCACACTGCTCAGGTTCGGTGGTGGGAGGTCTGACCTTTAACACGCGCCAATCGCCTACGAGGGTTTGCTCAGGCTAGATCGTGTTTATAGTGGACCCCTGTCGAATGACTCAGTGCCAGCGCAAAATGAAACGGAAGATTGAACAGCGGTACGCCAGCAAATTTTGTGTTGGACAGGGGAAATCGGGTACGGAGACGTTGGGCATAATTTTCCAAATGTTCAAAGATGGAAGGATGTCACAAGCTCTTCAAAGTTGGCCAAGAGAATGTGGAGGACGAGCCCCGCGCTGGACAGCCGTCGATGTCAAGAACTGGTTAAGTGTGTTGGTTAGGTTGTAGATCGTACTGCAATTGATAAGATCACAGTGCACACTATTAAACCTGAAAATTTGGTTTTGCGAAAAATCCGTACTAAACTCGTCCCGAATGCCTTGACGGACGGCCAAAATCTGAGTCTTGTGTCTGCTTACGAAGACCTTCTGCAGCGACATCGCGACGATGCCCCAACTTCTTACAGTCCAGACTTGGTACCAGCAAACTTTTTCCTATTCCCAAAAGTGTAATCCTCCCTCAAAGTACACCACAACGGGACCCTAAGTGCCGTCAAAGAAGCTAGCACGCATACCCTTAAGGACCTTCCGGAATCCGCCAACCAAGGAGCCTTAGAGTCGTGGAAAAGCCGCTGGCAAAAGTGTATCGGGGTACTTTGAAGAATTTTGGGGTATTGTAGCAATATCTGAAATAAATATATTTCTCCGAAACTTTTCCCGGAACATTTTATGCAAACCTCGTAGAATATTCATCACCCATTTTCTTCAATGTTTGAAGATACTCTCGGTTATTGTAATGGAAGACTGGAATGTTATCCGCTAATATTGCCGTCGGTGAAATTTTCCCAAAATTCTTTTCCATTTACGGAAATGACAGAATAATTAGAATCGGGGGCGGGGCCTTTATTTCAGCTAAAAATTAATGCGTCAGCAGGGCTGAAGGAAATTCTAGATAGTGTTTTGGAAAGCGTTTGGTGCTCAATTAAAAGTCTTCAATACAAAAGAATTTATATACATGTATGCTGATTTTATGGGCCGCCGGGAGACAAAGATAATTCAATACTAGAATTAGGAATTAGATCAGCTAATCAAAGGTTTCTTATCCCCACACAACGACTCCGTAGTCACTAGTAAGATACGTTTATTCGCTGACAATGCAGTGGTTTACCGTGATATCCGTGATCCTGAGGACACAGCAGTTTTATCAGATGACCCTAAAGCGATAAAACGCTGGTGCGACACTTGGATATTAGAATTAAACTTTTAAAATTGCGTAGTGATACATTTTTGAAAAAAGAGCAATTTCCTCCCGAACGCCTTCTGCATCGGGAAAACCGAAATAGAATGTGCAGGCTCAATTAAATAACTAGGCGCTAGCCTCTTTTACGACCTCTCCTAAAAAACACATTCGGGGAACATGTGGACAAGCTAACAAATAATTAGGATTTATTAGAAGAGTACTAGGTAAATGTGATGGAACGGTCAAAGAGAAATGTTATCTGCCGCTGGTTAGGCCTCATTTAAAATATGCTGTTAGCATATGGGATCCTCATGAATTTGGATCAATTACCGAATTAGATCGCGTGCAGCGTAGAGGAGCCAAATTTGTAAAACGTTGTTATGATAAACTAAGTAGCGTATCCAAAATATTAAAGGAGCTAGACCTGGAATCTCTCACGAAGCCAAGGTCAAATTACAGAATATATCTCTTGCATAAATTGGAAGGGCGACTCTTAAGTAGTGATGTTGAAAATGTATTATTACCTCCGTCGTGCTACCGTAGGAGAGATCATGCCAACAAAATTAGCGATATTAAGCGTAGAAGAGATAGATTTAAGATGTCATTTTTTTCCACGAACGATAAGAGATCAGAATAAAATTCTCCGACCGCGGTAGGGTCACATTCGGGTCAAAGTTAGTCTGGTGTGCATTCAACCCCTGCCACACACCCTAGCGGTGGCTTGCAGGGTACTAAAATAAATACATAAAATAATGGAAGACTCGCAGAGGGGGGTGGAGAGTTCGAGGTATTGTCATTGAGGATAAATTGTAAGTTATTGCGGAGTGTCTACAGTGATGCATTCGTACGTACGTACAATATTGCATTCATTCAGGGCATTCTACCAATCAAAAGGTTTTTGGACTATCGCGAAAGACTATTAACTTCCAGCATTGAATTTCAATGCAAAGACAATAATGTATTCTTAAGATTAATCCACCGGTTAGGTAGGTTTTTCAAATATGTAGTTACTGCTACAATTCTAACATCCACCTGACTACCTCAACGCCTCGCAATTCCATTTTCAAACCCACATAATTGCAATCCATCCGAAATCTGGGCAAGCAAGGCTTAACCTTTTCCTCCCTAAGCCTTCCTTACCTATCATTCTCTCCTTATCGCAATCTTCACATCCAATTGTCTCTCCATATCCCCCGCATTCATTTTTTCCGCATTTGAAATATTCCCAGAAACAATAAAAAGAGACGTTTCAGGCGTGATATGGTGGAATATCATGATTAATTAAAAATAGCAATTTTCCACAAAAATTTTTGTGGAAAATTGCTATTTTTAATTAATTCCCAGAAACCATTTCCTTCCCGTAGTATGCCATTAATTTCCACATTTGCTTTTCTTCACGTATATTTTATTTGCTCCCTTCTCAATACCCGCCCCTTAAAATCTAGCAGTCTACATTTCCAGAAAAAATAGCTTCGGAGCAAAAAATATCTATGACCCATATTAAAGCTATCGATAATCTTTTCTTCAAACCTTATCCACGGACCCTATCATGAACTCACGCTTATATATGTATTTTCCCTAGCAAAACAGTTTCAATTGCCAAGCAATAATACTTTAACGCAATTCTTTTCTTAATGCATTTAGCCCGTATCACACAGTGATAAAGGGGCGAAGGTTTGGTAGAAGAGGCACAAGGAAGAAAAGGCATTTTGGACGATATGAAGGGAGGTAAAAGAATATGAAACTGAAAAATGGCTTATTATAAACCGTTGAAAAGTAATGCCTCCACGTAAATTTTATCATACTCCGTTTCCAATATCTACATTAATTTAACAAAATGCCGAGAAAATAGAGATATAAAGCGGACATGTCGATAAGTCCTAAGCCGATGTCATCCACAAGAAGGCGAGGAGAGAGTATTTAATTCAAGGTACACCATCAAATCACACGACCTAATACAATGTGAAATTCGATATCACTCATTCACATGTCGATGGCGCAAAGTCGATACTTACACGATTTTCAGCCTGCCTCGCACAACAATCAATGTTAGTTAGATGAGTGAATGAGGGGTAAAATGGAGCGCAAATTTTACCGAAATTTGCGCCACGTGTTTCAGTGTACTCAAAAGGCAATACAGATTGTAAACAAACACTTTGTGAGCCATACAGTGATCTTGAAAACAAGAATTTTTATGATACTGTTTGCATGAGGTGAAGGAATTTTCAAATTTCGCTAAGTCTACAGCATTTTCCGACGCTGAATTTCAAGTTCCAAAAAAGAAACAAATTATTTCCAAAATAAAATTCACAGAAATGTACTCGATATTTCTCTAGTTTTTCATGTTGAACCATATGTATTCGCTATCATTATGACGGAATTATAACTCATATTTTACACTTCATGTTGTTAACGCGATTGGCGGTTGAATATATGCAAGTTCTTTCTCATTATGGAGCTTTATCCCCTTACCTATGTTAATGTTGAGAGAGTATAACCACCTTTGATTTGTGGTGTACAGTTGAGACTGAAATTTTACGGTGAGAGACACCACGCAGTTTTCTCGGTTTATCAATTATCGGGGATTTACGTGAACAATGAGAACAATTGACATCGATCCGTACTACGGCGAGTCTGTCACCCCAATGACGCCACAGCTTTTACAAATCAGCCTCTATAGGCTTTTCAGGTCAATAAAGCTCCAAATAAACACTTCATCGTCATCACCGTTACTTACGGAGATGTTGACAAGAGAGCCCAAGGAAACCTTAAAACGAGCAAACATGGAGGCCATAAACTAGAATGTCCACCTCAAATGACTTCCTCTTCGGCGAAAGATTGAATAAAGCTCTATTGGCAGATTGATCAATTACTTAGGCACGACGAAAATACGAAATTCAAGATATCAGCCGCTGCTTAAGAATTAGGATTAAAAATAATATCCTCGAAAAAAGCATTTAATTCCCCTGCCTTTTTGAGCAAAGTAACTGCTGATTATAAGAAAGTAATCCCATCATAATCACCAGCCTCATTTGCGCACCTTTCCCTAACAATAGCGTCATTCCCCGACCTTGAGAACGGGGGGGAAATGTGAAGTAGCGGCAGAGAGTATTGGGAAGGGAGCGGCGGTACCCTTTTTTTATAAATGAGATGCCTATCGATTAGGAGCTTAGACCTTCACGCGACCCTTTTACTCACTCTCTGACGTCACATAGGCGGGCTAAAGGCTCACGAGCCGTCTTGGGATTTCTGCTCCCATTTCCATCGGCAAGTTGGATTCGACGTGTCTTGAGAGAAGCAGTGTTTTATTTTCATGTGCCTTGTGGGACTTCCTCCAATTCAGGCATAGGAGCGACGCGTAATCGTTAAGTCGAAGGAATTTAATCGAGGACGTAAAAAAAATAAAACAACCTGCTCGCTCCAACAAAACTCCTTCGAGGTGGAAATTTCAATATCGCACCAAAACAAAAACCGCCACGAATGAAACAGTATTCCTTAGCACATATTACGGCCGGGCTAACGACTCTGGGATAAATGAACCCCTCCGATGGGAGGGCGCAACGGGAAAGCGGGTGATAAACCTATTACGCACCTACTTATCACACGCCGCCGTGCACTACAGGAGGGGAAGGCAAGTGGTGACGTATCCGTCGGTAAACACGCTAAAATCGAAACAGGTGTGCTGGTCTGAGGGAGGGAAGGGGGAATCGCACACACAAACTTACAACTCTCTCAAAATCGGAAGACACACACGAATGAACCTTTAAATCAACATCAACTTCCAGAATGGAATGGATATTAACACAGACGAAGCGGGCGGGAACAAGAGCACCTGCATCCGTCTGACGTGACCATTAGTAAGGAACGAGGGCGGTTATAACTTTGACTTAATAAATTTAAGGGGAAGATAAAGTAATGAAACTGCTACTGACCGAGTTTTCGCGTGGGAGCCGCCCTTTTCCTTCTTGAGCGGACGAGTGTCTCCGTCTGCTTGCGCCGCGCTCGCGATACCTCAAACCCAAAAAAACACGACGCCCGCCTCCTAGCGGCAGAACCATAGATCCTTCGTCTGAGCCGCTCGATGAAAGAACTAGGGGAAGGATACCAGCGGTCTTGCCGAAGAGGAATGAAGCGTTTAGCACGTCTACTAATCCCGTGGCTCACTTTAATGTCTCGGGAACGCTTTCTTCGCGGAGCAGACGTCTTCAACGGCTGGAATAGATACCCATCAATAGATCCCAAAGCTCTAAGGATAAAACAAAATAAATTTTGATAATGTACGAGCGTATTTTAGTCTAATTACACCCCTTAAACGTAATGAAGTTCAAATGCGTTCAACAGTGCGTATCTAATCACCGAGGTGGTAGGCCATGCAGATAAACTTTTACCATAATCGACAGCCACCAAGATTAGTTGGCATGGGTGCAAAGGATTTGAATTTTTTTTCAATTATCACCTTTTTACGGACGCACCTGATGACCAGTGGATCCCGATAAGCCACTTTTGGCTCGTCAATAAATTTCCCGGGGGGCCAAACCACCAAAGCTTGTATAACACCCAAGTGCTAGATGAGATTTGAGATTGTAACCCATGTATTACCAGGGGGGTCCATAATCTACTGAATAAACCTGTTAGTGATCGATTGAATTTTGTGAAGAAAACATTAAAATGAATGGTGACCATTCCCAAATTTAAAAATTCAACTTTATCTTTACCAAGATGAGAACTTTTAAATCTCACTTGGGCACTCATAGTTATAGCCACGAATGGAAGTTAATTGTAAAAGTTACAGTAATTATAAGATATAGTTAATTGTGTTAATTTAGTCATAATGAGGTAAATTAGAATTAACTTTTAAGTTGCTTCTCAAGTTCATTTTACTAAAATATTTATACTCTTATGAAAACTCCACTTCAAAAAGTTACCTATTTTTCAAATAGATATAACTGAAGCTTACATAGTTAAATTTCTGTAAAAAACGTAGGAGGTTCTCATTGAACTTTTGAGTCTTATCTTTCTTTTTACTTTTACCTTGGGATCTACTAAAATTATTTTTTTGAATATTACCTTTTATCTAATGAATTAACATAAACATGCCAGGTTTTATAAAGATTTCCAAATAAAATGTCTACTTTAAAACCTTAATAGAGAAATAAATGAGTTATGCTAAAAGTAACCCCAACATTGAATTTTCAACTCGTTGTATTAATTTAAAAACTTGATTACTCCCCTGGTTGTAGTTAAATCACAAGACAAGGAACTAACCATACATTTATCACCTCTCACACTCTTAAGCCTTTACTATCCACCTCCCTCCAAACATCATACTTTTTTACCCATCATTATA
The DNA here is from genome assembly GCF_022747635.1 of Hetaerina americana. Taxonomy (NCBI): domain Eukaryota; kingdom Metazoa; phylum Arthropoda; class Insecta; order Odonata; family Calopterygidae; genus Hetaerina; species Hetaerina americana. Next base: position 11,607,170 of record NW_027287427.1, read on the forward strand.
CCTTCTGCTTAGTATCATGTCACACTTGGGCATACACTCATCTATCTAATTCTTGTTACATAGCCTCAGTTCCAAATAATTAATATTTTGTTTTTGTCCCAAATTTTGTTTCACTCAGATGTGAAGTTTTGGAGATGATTTCCATGAGCTTCCAGTCTTACCCAAATTGTTATAAATTGAGAAAATGGTCTAAGTGTGTTCAAGAAACTTATGACTTGTTTTCACTGGAACCTCAAAATTGATTTTTTATGAAAGAAAGAATACATTAGTAAAAATGAAAATGAAACAACCTGTTGTGTCTGTATATGTAACACTTTGTGCAATTGATATTAACCTAAACATTTACCAGGGTTTAAAAAATTTAACCCAATCCACGACATTGAGGTCTGATTTTTTTATTTGTAAATATGCATGCCTACACGTAAATTACCTATGCAAATCCATGCAAAAAATCATAAAGACACATATCATTTAAAATGAGAGCAAATAACCTTTTGAATCTTTAAAAAAAACATTGACCCTCATTTTAGGCCTCTTCCCCCATTTTCAGGCCCCTCATCCTCTCTTAACTCATTTTACACTAATCATCATCTTCATCCCAATGATCACATTATTTTATCCTCAACCCTTTCCCCATGCCATCTCTTTTCCTCCCCTGCCTCCAAAAATACTCCTCCCAACCCACAATCACGCCGCCATCACTCCATCATATTCACCCTCTCTTTTCTTCACTTCACCTCTTTTTCCCCATCACACAATCAAATCCAAGGGTCAAACTTTGTATACTGACCTTATTAACAAGTTGCATTCCTGACAAATTGGCCTGGGAAAGTTTGTTTCACTTTCTTGAGTGCTCCTGTCTAAACATCTATTATTGAAACAGGATGAGCATCGTTGAAGAACCAATCTCATGAACTCTATGAGGTTATTATGGATAACAAAAGTATTGAAATAAAATTGCAACATGTTATACATAAAAGATGGGTCGCAGTAGTCCAGGGGTAGAGCGTTAGACTACTGACTGGAGGGTCCCAGATTCGATTCCCAGGCAAGCCACTCTGGGCACCTGCAGCTCCATCCGAGCTATGTGATTTATCGGGTACCAGATTGGCAAAATTATATTAACTATTACTAATTTATTGAGGGCTATATATTGCATGAACATATTATATGCTCTGATACTACGTATAACACCTCTTTAACACACGATGGAGGCTTATTGGGTCGCCCGGAGTTAAGCATTGCAGACATGGTAAACCTTTTAACTAAGAACAAGCCATGCAGAAAAGAAACTCACCTTTTATCACATTAACATAAAGTATCCTTTAGATACAATAATATCTTGTTTGTTTTTCACTGTAGAATACACCATTGGATAACAAATCTTGAATACCAGAGCAAGAGTATAACTTCCATTGTAAATGAGTTGATTCCAATGTACAATAAAACTAGCTGTTGCCACTGTAGAATTTTTTAAATTGTCCTATATGTTGCTTGATGAAGGCACCAACAAATGATTCACGAGGTCTTGAGAGCAAGTGCTCCTCAGGAGGACTTAAAAAATTCATCATTCAGAAAATATATATATATATAAACATTTCTCAAAAATGCTAAATAAAAATGTGAATTTAATTATTTCAGTTTAATTAGAATAGTCATACTGAGGTTAAAAATAAAATTTTTACCAAAATTAAATACAAAAATATAAACCTCCAATCCCACAACTGAAGTAGTGTAATCAGAAGCTCAGAGTATGTAGAATAGTTCCAGTTCAAATTTTGGAAAAGTAAGTTTATTCTACATTTAAAACCAAATGTCTAACATAAACAAAACCAGGCATCAATTTAAAGGTCAGTCATATAGGTAAGGTTAGAAATTACCTGGTGCTATGGCCAACAGCATGTAGAATTCACATGCTGTTGCCAGAGCCTTTCCCTGTACCAACCTTTGTTTCTCTGGACAATCTGGTAACCAAAAAATCACTTGGCCTGAAGGAAACTGAACTTGCCCAGAGGCATCCCCAGGATTAAACCCGAGCCCTCCAGTCCAATGCTCTTTGCCTATTTTCCTCCTGATTCATCATATAACATATGAAAAACCATAAACCTAGTAATCAACCAGAAGGTCAGTTTGGTAAGTGATGATAGAGTTCACCCAGTACTAAGCCCTATACGGCGCGTGAAATTCACACATCAGGACAGGGGGGGCCAATTCCTTTCCGTGTGCCGGTTATGGTTTCCCAGGAAGATCTGATTCCCGCAAAATTACACAGCTTGGATGGAGCTGAGGATGTCCAGAGGCTTACCCAGGAATTGAACCCAGGCCCTCAGGTCAGTAATCAAATGCTCTACCTCTGGACTAACGCGACCCACCATCTTAAATATGTATTGTTGAAAAAAATTTAAAACAAAAAATATTATGGAAATGGAAAATCATAAGAGGATAACAGGAAAATTGTTTTACCTCTAGTATTCCAAATTCACCATTAGTTAGCTGTACTTAATTTGATGCGTGAACAGTTCATTTGAGAACAATTATTTCAACTCAATTCTTACTCTGGTTCTGATTCATAGAAAAAAAAACAAAATCATGGTCTAGGTAAAAGAAATTGAGTGAGTCAGCATCGGTTCTCAGTTCAAGGTCAGAGAAACTAGAAAGTCTTCTTTCAGTAGAGCAGCATCTTATCTTGCAGTGGACCTTATTGCTCATCAACAATACATATTAGGCTTCTTATGAAGGTAAATATTATGCATCTGGAGTAGGAAGACCAGAAAATAGATGGAACACAGGAAATTAAAACTTATATGTAACTATTACAAAGGTCAACAAAACATCAAGATTTCTGGTGGACCACACCCAATCGATGGATAGCTATTTATTATTTTTTTCTATTTTTGGGCTAGATTCTTCTGGGCTTATTCATAAAGGAATATCTGCACTTTATGGGCAATGTTTTTGTAAGTTTGTTTGATTAAGGTACAGAGTCAAGTGTAACAAAAGAAAATTCTAGTCATTTTCAGTTAAGCAGAAAAATTAATTAATTAAAGTTAGGAAAATACTTTACTTTGTTTATCCACATGAATAAACCATATACTTAAGTGTAATTTTTACTAAATCAAATCCACTTCCACAATCCCTTACTTCTCACAGGAGAATTCGGAATTATTTTTTTTAATAATGAACAGACATTTCATCTTCAGCATATTTTAATACTATCTCCTGCGATAAGCTTTGATGGATTAAATATTATTGCTGAAATGCGAAACCAATCAACAAAATATTTTCATAACTTCTTTAGCCCCTTTCATTGTTTCAGCAAAGGAAATTTAACAATACAAATGTCACCCTCTTAATTGCAATAATTAATATGGAAACAATCTAAAACATTACCATACGACTCTACTTGCAATGGCCATGTTTATGATGCAGTAAATCATACCATATTTATTGGGATTTAGCAAATTTCTGAGCAAAAATATGATTTAAAACTTGGGTGAATAAATGATAGCACCACTTTAAATGAAACCCTTCAAAAATTTTCTCAGCAAAATAAAAAATGACATAACAGGATAAAAAAATATCAAAACTTCATATAAAAATTTTAGCCATGAAACCTTAGGTATTAGTTAAATGGCCACCTTTATTGTAACATATAACAACAACCACTTCTGCACCATACTGATCAAGCCTAAACAAATGAAGGTAATGGGACACCTCCCAGGCTTGTTTCATTTTGGAACAACAATACATAAAACAATATTGTAGTAGCCTTACGACAATTATAGAGTAATTAAGCTACTGTATGTTACAATTACTATTGCCCATCAATGTTCATAAGATATGTACACACGTTCACACGTCCATGAGTATAAACAATCACAGACAATAAGTATACTGCAATATAATTTTTTTCAAAAATTTTGAAAAATTCTTTTTGAGGGAATTAATATTTTTTCATGCTAAGAATTATTACACATTGTTTACAGATATGCTTGCTGCATATCTGCTGAAGGATTTAACTTTCTTACACAAATACCTTTTATGGGCCCGCCAAGAATAAAAACTCAACACACTCATTCACATGTACCGATGTTAAGTTCTTAACGCTTCTTTATACAAGCCATAAATGAGAAGTGCCTCATTATCGATATGTTGGCTTTTTTTGAGGAAGAGGAAGCTATATAAGTATTTCAATTACACAATATTTTCATACTTAGAAATCATTTTTCAAGTGTTTGAGCCATATAATTATTTATATGTACATATATATATATATTTTTATTCATGTATGTATAGATATATACTTTCATTTATTTATAGAACACATGAAATACCATTGCCTGATGTCAAAGGAGACTGATTACAAACACCAAGGATTGCTTGAACTGTAGGTCATAAGGCTTACTATTGAATATATAACATTAGACACCCTTTTCTTTAAGTATCCGACACACAAAATTTACGTTCCACAAGGTTGAACATGCAAAATATAATGCATACCCTCTTTGTTAGGGGCTACTTCTGCTGGAGTTTTATTATTTACTAAGAAAACATCACGAAACAAAGAATATGGATGCCTTATTTCAGACATGAAACCAACATAAACTAAATAGGAATGTAAGCTCAAAACCACACACCTACAAAAAGGCTTAGATAGAAAAATTATTAAAATACATAGCAGAAATATTAAAATAAAATATGAAAATAGTTGAGTTATCACACTACGGTAAAAATAAAGACTTGATTATTCCACTTCATTTAAATGCACAATCTCTGATACATATGAACATATTAGTTACCAAACGGGAAAAATAATAATAATATCACTTGTATGAAGCTGCGATGTGTTCACTTTCACATAAAAATGCCAAATTCATATGCGACAGCAATAGCATTGTGGTGCTAACGTTATTAATTGTATTGCAGCAGGATAGGGATGGGAGTCTCATATGAGAAATCTAGTACACACCGATCTCCATTGTTCACACATTCTATTGGAACGGTAATTAACATTTAGGTACAATTCATCAGTCATATAAGTTACTCATTAACAGAATTAAAAAAATATTTTACTTTCACAGCTATGAAACCCACCCTTCAATGTCCCTGGCATATAAGCATTTAATCACAGGAGTAGAAAACATTACATGGCAGTGTCGCACTCCACCACTTCACTTCAAACCACAACTAGCAGGCATCTCTCTTCCCTTAGGACTACAACCTGATATTTTTTTTATGGGGCAACAAGGAAACATAACTTCTCACCATAAACTCTTAGTCGGACAATAACCTATACAAACTTCAAAGATCTCAATATATTCAACATATTCATTTAAAAACTCTATCAAACCAATGCGCATAGATCAATAAAGAATTAAAACCACCAAGACTGGTATCAAGAAAAATATATATATATATATATTTTTTCATGTATATGTATGCATTTGTGTATCTATGTGTGTATATGCACCAAATTTTCAATCACCATCGCATTTGGCATTGACTGCCATCCTCGTTCGTGACTAGACATTTAATTATTTATTTCCAATCCCTCAATCTTCGGTGCTAGCACCTGTTCCACAACTTTGCATACCAAGGCGCTCCACACCCCAGCGACGGTGCGCCCACACCCACGCCGCCACTCGGCTATCGCAGCCCGAACTCCAGGGGATGCGTGCCCCTCCCCTCCTGGCCCACCATGCTGCTTCGCCACCCCGCGGGGAAGACATACCTGGGTTGTCCAGGTCCGCCGGATTGTCTGGCCCGACTCCACGGGCCGCCATCCGAGTGCTGCGTCACTTTCGGCAGCCAAAGCAGCACCGATGCTATCTACCGTCCTCACGGCACTCCTCCTCCTCGTCTTCCTCGGCCCTCGAGTGGCCCTCCCGGATCGAGACCTTGGAGAAGGATGGCACTCGGCTCGAAGATGAACCAGCTGAGCCATCCCGCCGCAGGGCACGCTGGAGTCGCGTGTTTTCCTCCGAGACAGCCGCCAGGCGGGACAAGGCCACATCCTTCTCCTTGGTCAGGGCAATCAGCCTCTCTTGAAGCTCTTCGTATCGTGCCCTCAGCTCCCTCGATCGCTGCTTTTCCAGATGAAGGTCAATTTCCGCATTTGTCTGCGTCTCAACAGATTGGGCTGAGACAGGGCTCTGGTTCATTGAAAAGGCACCAACTTCTGATGCAAACTCTATACAGTGAGCAAAGTAAGGACAAGATTATATTACATCAGTGGTTTTTAATTCACGCTGATTCCTTGTCTTTATTCTTATCCAGGGTTTTTATACCGCCAGGACATATTTTAAGTTGAAATAGGAGCTTGTTAAAAAATGAGTGGCTTATTTTTTTCAAAGGTAATTTAAGTTGTTCAGTGTATAGAAATATTTGGAGTTCAAAGAGTTGAAAAAATGATGTGAAAGAAAATTTCTCATGTATTGGTGACTGGCCTGATTACATTTAATTTGGAAAAGCATTAGCAGCAGCTTACAACTTTGAGTGAAAAGGTTTTTGAGCAACAAAAGAGCCTGTGCTATCATGCTGCAGTAAAGATTCAAAAATTAACTCTTAAGAAATGCATGGGAAATGTACACCTAAAAGCAATAGATAAAAGAGACAAAAGTAATGCCTAAAAGCAATAGATAAAAGAGACAAAAGTAATGCCTAAAATTCTGCATACTGCTAACAAGGTAGCAAAGTCAGTTAAAGAAAAAAAAAACATCATGTTGATATTAATCTTCAAGAAATTGATGGTCTTCATATGGGTAATGCACCACAAACAACAAATGTAGACATAAATATTGATAATTATTTTGGTGATTAATTGAAAAATTCTTCGCAGAGATGATGGATCTAAATGTAATATGGGCCCAAATATTGACAAAGCAAAAACAATTAGCCATAAAACTGCATTGATTATGAACTTTCTTACAATACTTGTGTCGAGGGGAGTGTCAACATTTTTATCAATCTGACTTGATTTGAAAAGATGACAGCAAGTTGAATTATAATAAGTTTGTTGAACATTTGGATTTTCTTAGGCTTTACTTAAGAACCACTGACTTTCAATAACCTGAGAATCCCAACAGCCCTGCAAGTGCACCATCATCACCATGTTCCTAAGTATTATTACATACCCTCTCCCGCAATTTGCTGTAGCACTCACAAGAGAGCACTAAGAAGTTTCTTTTTAATTCAACATACTGTTTTGCTTGAAGCAATACTTCCAAAATTCTGCCTCAGTGCCATGAAAGGTGCAAAGTCCACCCTCATTTCTGTATCAGTCCATCAGAACATTTACATTGTGACAATTGTGTCTCTTCATTTTTCCAAATCAATTGTCTTTCCACACCTGGCACTATTTTCTTTACATAATTTTGTCAGCAATATATTATCCTAATTTTTCTTCAGAATATGTATTGTTCTTAGTCTCACCCTCAATTATGTCATAATTCACTCACATATCTCTCATCTCAATTATTTCCTCAATGGGATTTCACTGTGAATGCAATTTTATCACTGGCCATTCTCATTTGTCATGAAATACATTAGTGCCAGAGGCTTGAGAAGTAGCACAAATTTCTTAAGGAGAGTGGAGCAACTTATCATCACGCCCACTAACCAAATGCCTACCCTCTATGGTCATTTATGCCATCACTAATACCGGAAGAAGCAGGCGTTCTTAAAATTTTAAACTTGGTGGGCTGAGAAGTGTTGAGGTATTGTGTGTAGTACTTTCACAACTTATGATTGTTAAGACCATCCAGTGGTCTCTGCAGACCATTGGCCAAAGGACAACCCATTGCTTTAAAAGCCCACATTTGCATGGATCTGACCTTGTGCAAGCAAAACCTATTTGCCAAGGGATACAAGGAAACTTGGCTTGGTGGAGCTGGTTAACCTGGTCTTAGATATGTAACAGAATTCCATTTCATATTTATCAACCAATGCACTTAATCCATTTATTTGTCCACTAAGTCCACTAAAGGAGATATTTAATACATTTGTATTGCTCTGTATGAATATAAAAACGTGCATGAGCTCAAGATGTTATGCATAGTTCCCTGCTTCCTTCGTAAGATGTATGATTGTGCAATTTGATGTAGCAATCATATGCTTAAGGATGTTCCTTATGCAATTTGTTCAAGTGACTTCCAGCTGGTAGTGATCATGACGGGGCATTACATTTAGGGTTGATTTCAATCATCATCCATATAAGTTTATCCCCAGAATCAAGAGGAGGTGGTCCTAAAAACTTTGATAGATGTAGAGTGGAACTTTACCCATCTTCATGTTCACCGCTCACCGGAAGTCACAGCAAAATATGATGCATAAATTACCTCTCATTGGCTGTATGCAGAATACCCCTGATAAATCCCGGGTGATTAGCAGGTGTGAAATGGCAACATCCATTGGAGGAGGAGGACCAGGAGAGGTGATGTTTCCTGATGGCCTATCCTCTTTTAAGTGAAGGTGCACGTCTTCTATTCTTGCCTAAAATGAGCCATCAACATAAAATAACACAGGTTAATTAGGTATATATCAGAAGAGACAATTACTAATAAAAGCAAGTTCAGCAGTGATTAAAAAGAATTATTATTTCAATTTTTTAAAAATTACATCCATGTCACCCCTTCCCCAGACACTCAATAACTTTTTTTAGAAAATTAAAATTGTTGCAGTAATTTAAAAGTCATTAAATACATGCAATTTTACCTCATCCTCTTACGACTACTCTCAAATTTCAATTTACATAATTTGCTAAATTTACCCAGGACCATTTTGAAAGGAAAATAATTTTTAAATACATTTTATTTTCACAGAATTATTTTCTTATAATCTAGTTGACTGGAGTTACAGTCACACCTTGTTTTATGAAACAAAAACACATCATTAAGTAAGCTATAATTAAATAAATGATCATTTTTCACATATTCAAATGATAAAGTATTTGAGGCATTCCTTGAAAATTGCTACACAACCATTGGTTTAAATTATGACAGTCAATATTGGGTAAAATCAGATGCAAGGGACTCATGACTACTTTTCTAATATCCATTGAGACAGCCGTTGTATCTGTTCTATGTAGCAATGTATTTATGTGCACAGCCCACTCTGCTTTCCTCTCTTACTCACACGTTAAAATGCTCACAAATGCACAGCTATGCAGAGGGAATGATAGCAAAAATCAACACCATACATGAATAATTCCAAAATCACTTTGAGTGACAACTAAAAATATCTCCAAGTTGTTTGGAAACTGCTTTCACCCAAAATGTGGGCAGATACATGGAAGGAAGGAGTATTCAACGAGGGGAGAAATCATGCAGGGACAAGATAATAATAGATCACAGAAGGATGGTATGAAGTTCAATCTCTGCTCATTTACAGGGTATAAAGATTTGCTCATTGTACTTATCTCTACTACAGATTTTGCTTAAATTTGATATCCTGCTCATTTGGAATGATGATGCATCACAAAACAACTATTCTCCACTTAATCACAATGGCCAAAATAACCTTATAGACGTGTTTCACTGCATGTATATTTCAAGATCTATTGGATCATAGGTAATGATTCTATATTAATAATTAGATAAACCTTACAAATAACTAACATTTGTATTCTAATTTGAACCAAATAAACCTCTCTCATGCGTCCCAAAGCAGATATTTGTTGAGAATTGTGAGAAGCCAGCCGTGCATTAGGGATAGAGATGGATGATGTTGGACTTGGATATGTGATGAGACTACGACATTAAATGTGAATGCAATAAACCTAACAATGCTATCTTATTTATCCAGTTGTTTTTTATCACCTTTTGATTTGCTGAAATAATAATGAGAACTGAAAACTCATTACTCAGCTTTGCAGAGATGAGATAATACTGCTGAAGTGTACAATGTTGCCATAAGGAGTTAAATAAAAGGAAAGCTCACAACTCCCAACCTTTGCCTAAAATCCACTGATAGGTTACCCAAAGCAAGTTACCAGGAGCAAATTGGGGAAAGAATTCTCCTGACAAGTTCACCAGTATACACTTGACGGTATCAGGCTTGACTACCTGGAAACACATTTTCAAATGAAGGAAGAATATAAGGTATTTTTCTTTCATTCAAAGTACCCCAGTATGCAATATAGGTACACTTGAACAAAACACCATTTCATCAAGAATTAATTTACTGACAAAGCAGTTTTCTAATGTGACATTATGGTACTCACTATTGGCACATCTATGAGGACTGTTCAATAAAGTATGATCATGAAATCTGCATAATTCAGTGTGCAAACATCTTATTCTTTGCTACGTTGTTAGCTCTATTTGTGTTGTGTATGCCATGAAAGTTTAAACTTATTCGACACTGGAGGGTGGATGAAGAACACACGTCACATTTATTTTTGAGAGAAAAGTATAATTTTGCATAACCCACCACGTGCACACACGTCTCACATGCAATTTTTAGCTACGAATTTGTGGATGGCAAACAAGCAAATTTTTAATATTTCTGATATTGCTTTTGATGTTGTCTGAAGATTCTCTCACCATGGCAGCAGTGGTGTTAATGTTTACTTTTGTGAGAGCAGTGACTACAGTCACCTTTTTTTTGCAATTGTCTCCCCTCTTTAAATATTTTAAACCATCTTCTAGTAGTGCTAGAAGGAAGAACAGACTTTCCATAAGTCTCACGTAGCACTACATAGGACTTGGCTGATGATTTGGTTTGAGCAAAGGTAAAATGTCAACACAGAGATTTGCTCATCATGCACTACCTCTCATCGTTTCCATCAGAAAATGAGCTTGTTTCAAATTGCAATGGCTGCCACTAATGAAATACTTGAGTAAAACTAGGGAAACTTGTACCACATATACGTTACAATTGATCACACAATATAATGTCACATTTAATAATTTCCTTAATAAATCATGTAAGTAAAAAACTTATGATGACTCTTTATTTAACAGGCTTAGCACAGTATTTTTGATTCTACTATTTCAAAGTGAAACCTAGTATATCAACTACTGTAAATGTTAAGTTTTAGTGATGCATCTTATCATGTTTACACAATGTGAAAACTATTGATCTTATTTACATACTTGTTCCAACAACCTGAAAAGCTTCCAAGTTGAACGCACAAAATTAAAGCCGATGACTAGAGCTGTGACTTCTCATAATTGCTCATTCTCATGCCAACCATGATTGCTCATGCTCTCAGTGCTCATGAGTTTTATTTCAAAGTTCATTGGGGATTACGCTGTTGGTGCCTATACTAGTGATAATAATGTGAGCTGGAGACCTTTTAAACAAAGCCTCTTCACTTGAAACAAATTCTTACTCAAGAAAGACACAATCTCATGATAAAAATGATAGTGTAAACAATGGGTTACCTTCATTGGCAAAGGCTTTGGGTATATTTCATCCTCCACTAGTTCTGCCATGCCAGAGAGTGTGCTCGTACACAAAGCTAGTGACAATCCCTGAACTCTCACTTCCAAGAAGTTTGAAAACAGGTCATCCAAGATAGAAGAGGAATTGCTATTAATCAAAGCTGTCTTCACTTCCACTCCTGGGGCTGGACTGTGATCCAGTCGCAAGCAGGTACATGGTCCAGGTTGCAAGGAGTCGTTTTCCTCTGCCTCAGGAACTCCTGACCAGGCCTTGGATCGGGAGGCAAACTTGCTCTGCATGGACAGAAGAATGTAACAGTTACTGACAACCAAGGCCGGGCCCTACAAAAACCATGGCATCAGATGCAACTACCATCACCACCACCTCTGTTCTGGACAGACTTCCCAAATGATTGCAATGCCATCTGACAAACCCTTGAGCCTTCTTGGTGAGAGGAAAACTTGAGTATCGACAGAAGTAAATATTTTTCCCATTACATCAAAGCACATACACAAAGGAGCACATTTTTCAGCAAAAAAAGGTATGTAATCCCTCTGAATGATTAAAATTGATCATTAATGTCATCAAGAGTCAATCAACTCTGAAATATGCTGACACTATACTTCAGTCACCGATTCATAACACTTTCCATTTCACCATTAAAGCTGCTCAATATTATAAGCAATTGCAAAATAAAAATCAATATTCAGGAAAATATAGGCTTCATAGGCTCAGAAATCCCGAAAAAAAGAAAAGCTCTTAACTGATGAAAAAATGTGTAGAATATCCAAGTGTCTCAACATAAATAAATCATGAAAAGATTAATATAATATCAATTACATAAAAAAGTCACAAATTAAGGTGGAAAAGGTGCATAAAAAATAAATAGAAACATAAAATTTTTTTAAAATCATAGAAAACACAAAAGGGACTCCCTTTGAATGTGGTATTTACAATGAATACATTTAAACAGGCGAAATCTGTCCAGAGAATTTTTGAATGGCTACTCACTTGTGACAGACCCAAGTTGTGTCCAGGGTAAGGAGCATATTGTTTGAAGGGGTACAGACACAAGCGAGCCAAGGGGAGAGGAGTAGTGAGTTTGAGTGTGGTGGGTATCAAAATGTGCCAAAGCCAAAGTGAGGTGGTGAGCAAAAGCGTTAGACATGCTCCAATTGCTCGAGGCTGCAATATTTCCCAAACAAATTACAATGATTTTAAACCATAGGCATAGAGTTACTCTTTCCAAAAATTTATTAATGGCCATCCAATCCATTAACAAGGGAAAGCATTTGCTAAAATTGAAAATAATTACATGAATGAGCCAAACAACTTTTTTTCATTCAAAATCACAATAAAAATGTGCAAAACATATATTTATCTGCTCAATTGTGATGTTAATTGCAAGGAATACAGTAAGAACCCCTGATCATTTTGCTTCAATGCTATGTTGACTATGATTCGTTGGGACAGCATAAAATTTTTACCCACAAACACCTAAAATTTAATTAATAAGGCTGAAATAATTCCTCATGTAAAAATACAACTTCTGTGCAAAATGTAGTTAGATGAGTGCTGAAAACTACTTCATAGACATTTTTCTGTGCGTCATTAATGATTTGTGACGTTATTATCAATCATGCACACATGCAATGAAAAATGCCACATATCACCCTTTTATATCTTACATGAAAAATATTTTAAATTACATAATTTAACACCAGTTTTCTTTTCTTGAGGTAATGCATTTTCAATTGACTGATGCATAAGGGAATCATCGAGTGCTACATGAGAATGTTGATTTGCATTTAACAATCAAAGGTTGTGCAAAGTATACTTTTCATTGCAATATTCCCATGCCTATGGTTTAAAAAATCAGATCCCTGCCAAAATGCTTAGAACTCTCAAAATTATACAATTTGAAGATGCATAAATATACATTTTAATAATTTACTTTATAAATGCAATGGTATCGAATAACTATATGTTCTATCATATGTGCGATTTTCAATGGAGCCTAAAGGCTAAAAATCTTTTTAAAATGTCCATTCTAACAATTATTTTGGCAAATTTAAAACACAAGTGTTTGTTGAGTTTCCTCATTCATAGGCTAAATTCAAACCAACTATCTTCTGAGAATACTACAACAAGTTATTCGTTAATTAACATATTCAAAATGAGTGTAATTATCAAATTTTATTAAATGTATTAACTGATAATAGTATAGATTAGCCTCTTATAAGCATCAAGCACAGTTATAAGGCTGAAGTTCAAACCATTGCATTTGAAATAACAATAGTCTAAATGTCTACAGCCCGTAAGCATAACACAAAATGCAGATAAAGATTGCCAATACCTTTTTCTTGGCCTGCTATGTGCCACACAAAAACATTCAGAATAGATGGAAGGCATGCAAAAAAGTCGAAAAATTTTTCTGTAGTCTACAAGATATGTCAGTTTCACAATATTAATAAATGCTCAAGGCAGAAAAAATGAACCCCTGTTTTGTAATTTCAATTGCAAGCTAGAAACTGCACCAAATAAATGCAATGTTATGATTGGTCTTAAAGTGTAAACACCAAGAAAAATAAAAAATATACAAAATGGGTGTTAATTTTTCCTGCCTAATTGTAAGTATATAAAGCACATACCCAAATATTAGTTGGATACAATTCTTAAAACATATATAAAATTAAACTGGGGTAAAGTATTCCTTCCATAAACTACAACTGAACTGGAGCATTGTGTTGACACAGAAGGGAAGATAAATAATTCAAGTGATTTTGTAAATCACAAAAAGATATCCCCAAATTTAGCTTGTCCGTGAGTGTTAAATTGAAATAATATTAAATGCAACAATAACAAGCATGTAGAATGGCAATTGTGCCCTTAACTTACTCCCCATTGAAAAAATTATTTATTTAAATGAGTAATTTAGTACAGAGTGAGATAGCCAAATAGAATTCCAATTTAATGCTTATGGCACAGCAAAATATTTTATGTATTTATATTGAAATAATTACATTAAATTCAAAAGTCATATGTAACTCAGTTGAAAATGAAAGATCTTGGCAGTCTCATTTGTTTCGTGGGGCAACATAATTCACAAGGTTAATGGCAGACAGCTTTACTTGCACTCATGAATCACTAAAAGTATTTCCATTATCTTATGGGACATCATACCCTGGAGTGGGAGCTCATTTTTAAATGGGAAATTATACCACACACTTCTACTAATGCAGTGACTATTCAGCATCACTTTTATATTCCAGAAATTAAAGTTGGTACCTAGTCACCGAGTCAAATCAAGTTTCTTCTGCTCTGAATGAGGAGTACATTTGAAACAAAAAACATTGAAAAAATAGTTGTGTTCAATGCCCTAATCATAGTAAATAAGTCCAATCAGATAGCTTAACAATAGCTCCCATTAGCTTTTTTAAAAGAAGCTATACCAATGGAAAACGTTAGAATATACATAATCTGATGCAGGATCTCATTAAATTATTCAAGTTTATCATTGAAAGAGCTTATTTATTACTTAGTAAATTATTCTCTTTCTTAAAACTCCAAGCATTACTCCTCAATGCAAGGTAAGAAATATTTTTAACACACTTGGATCTCAATTCTAGAAAGGCAACATTAAAATAGAAATTCACAGAGACAAGTATAAGTTCTATCAAGAAAATGGCTTCTGCAACGAGATATTGAAAATTCATAATGCTTAATACTAGTTATCACAATTTATATTATTTTTTCAAATTATAAATATATGTAACTCACTATTTTTTAAAGCAGAAAGAATTTAAATTAAAATAAAACTCAATTTTTTATAAATGGTCTCCTTTTGAAATAATCATTTTGATTTAATTTACAACATAAAAAAGGGCAATAGTGGATTTCCCTTTTGAGTGCATGGAGATTTGAGGTTAACACAGGATAGCTTCCTTAAAATTTATTCAATGTTGAGAGAAAACGATTTTCATAAAATTATAAATAGGTACAATAGAATTTCAGCATAAATTAAGCAAGGTAACACTATGTTACATACGAGTAAACATAACTTGATTGATAAAATTATATCAACTCATAGTCAAATTTAATATTCTAATCTCTAAGCTAATAATATATTCACATAACTAATCATGGGTGAAATGCATTTCTAGATTTAAATTCATTTCGTTAAAAAATTCAAGAAGTGTGACCTATGTACACTTCTAGCAATGCAGACTATAATTACATTTGAATTTTGATGTAACACTAAAAGCTGTTGACTCACTATGTGTGTTAATTCATTAATCCTACTCATTCACTCAAGTAAAAATATCAATTCTTAGCAATGAAAAGGATAAAGTAAAATGCTTTACCAATATGGTTTCCTGGTCAAGCTATGGATTTAATTATTTAGGTGTTAAGAAACCCTGTTATCTAAATTCAACTTCATGCAGTGACAAATCACTTAGTATAAAAATAAAATGTGTTACATGTATATCCTTTTTGCCCGATACACGAGACTCATAAATCAAAAACAAGGTCAAGATTAGTCATTCTGCTTTCCATTGTTCAATATTGTCTGAAAGAAAGTAATTCATGATGAGGACAACTGATTTGAATCAGAAATTTCAATTTTGCTGTCATGGATTAAAAAAAATGATACAATTCTCTGTGATGACAAATGGTGTGTCAAGCATTTTGACAAGGGCTTAAGCCATGGATTCAGTCCTCTGTTCCTGTGACCAGCAATCAATCATGGGCAACTTAGCACATCATTAAATACACACAATGAAGGAACAAATATGTGAATGAAAAATGCCAAGAACTAGTGTTGAACTAAATTCTATGGTGGCTATCCACAGACCTAGAAGAGGATTTGAGTATGTACATATATGTGCTTGAGATTAAATAATTAAACTCACTAGCAGCATAAAAGTACTTGGCAATCAAACTTTTCATGTCATTATTTGCTGCCTTTTGAAAAGGTACATATTGTCAATTACTTTGCATATCAAAATTATAATACTTGCAACGTTTATCCAACCAAGTTTAAAAGTATATGATCAAAGCAAATACTTTTATTTGTAACCTAAACTTACAGCATAAAACAATGAGTTTCAAATTTTATAAAAAAATTGTCGTCTGTATCTTTAACATTGTAGATAGCGGATCAAATGCAACAAATGTTAAAAAAAAGTGGTCCAACATATCCTTAAAATGTTAAGTTAATGACCAATTAAAATGTTCACAAAACAAAAGTGATCAAGGAATTCATTTGCCAATAGAAAATTCCAGTTTCTTCCATTAAGATGAAAGAAATTCAAGGCAAGAGACTTAAAATAAGGGAATCAAGGCAATAAACAAAACATTAACTGCAACTGCAATCCTCCTATTACAAACAGAAACGTTTTGATTTTTAAAAGGGGAAATAAAGCAAGAGCAAGACATAAGATGCAAATAATATTCTCCATAAAAACATCCACTGATTACAAACTCTGTAGGCTACAATTTATTGCTGATGGCATAACTTCAGCAAGCCCAGATATAGTAAAGCCTCAGGTGAAAGGTTTTCAAAATAAGTTAAATATAATGATGGCCTGACCAACTCCAACAGTGAGTAGGGGAGAAAAATGGAGAGTGAAAACAGAGCAAAACAGTACTCCAAAACACTAACAAGTGAATTATTGAAGTTTTTAAATATTATTTATCATCCTCCAGGTTTAAAAAATGTTATCGTGAAATTTAATTTCCGACAAAATGTTAGTAGTTCTTGAAAGTAGGTATCACTGGGCAACAAACTTTACTTGTCATTTATCAGTTTTTCAAATTAATGCTTCATATTAATGAACTGATAACAAATAGTTCAACGTGTCTTTAAACAAATGATGGCAAAGTGAAAATCATAAGTTGCATACATAGTGTCAAACTGATGGATAATTAATGAAGTATGTCAATGAATTGGAGAGTGATGGAACATTTGGAAAAGAAAATACAAAATTTCGTAAGCATTTGATTGGTTTTTCAACTCATCAACAGCAACATGTTGTTAATGATCCTCAACAGAAACTCTAGTGCATTGTTTATTTATTCATATAATTAAACTATCATTCATTTGCTATAGCAGCTAATCATTAGTAGTCGGCATTTCACCAATAACATACTGTTGGTACATAATTAAACTAAATAAATGTAGAACATTACAATCTCTACGTGAGTAAATATTGCTCACTTACCAAATAACTCTTCCCTTTTCTTTGCATCACAGCTCATGACAAAAAGCAAATCGTTCAAACACCACACCTTTTCAAATTTTTTGTTATTGAGATGAAGATATAGAACTAGGATATAATTTTGATTCCATTTCTTTGGATAATTAGTACATTACGTATGCTTAAAAATATTTTCACTAAAAAGGAAACTACTGAGAAAAACAAAAATATCATATAGGCACATACGAAAAAGGCAAAAGTATGAGTTGGCGATTGTACAAAACTTTACTCATGAATTTTTGTCATGAATTACTATGCAAAGCGACCGATATGTCATTTGTAATAGCCATGAACATTTATTAATGTAAATGCTTTGGCATATTTCCTAGAAATAAAAATATTCTAATGAAGTATGATTGACTTCACTGACAAACATAATCATAGGTCTTCATTAGAAGAAATTTCAAAGAGCACTTATGAATAACCATATATCTAATCATGCAAAACAAAATGGTTACATTCACACACAATTATGTTCAGCAAAAAATGCCAATAATGCTAATTTATAAGTTATTAACTTCCCCATTTAGGAATGGACAGTGATGCATTTATGTTTGGCTGACTTTGGTGAACTTGATCCAGCTGGGTCAAGTGAGGATAAGAATGTCACTGACCAAAAGAAATATCATTAACAACATAGCCTAATTTAAGTTATTGAAATAAAAATTTATAAATTCCTTGGAAAGGCAAATCAGATAAAGAGAACAGCGAGTATCATTACTGATTCATTAAATCCCACTTTAATATTTTCATTGGGGGTACTTTCCATACTATATGACTAGTACTAATTAATATAAATAGTAAATATTTTCAAACAAATATTTTAGCCATTCATTCATGAGTCAATTTTAAATAATCCTGCACTCTTTAACAAGTCAGTTTAAAACACAAGAAATAATTCACCTTGTTGTGTCATGTGGAACATAGCATAACTGTCTCATAACACCAAACTCAAAAGTTTGCCCCTATGAATGAAACTCGATTTAAAATTTAAAATATGAAATTTAAAACATGAAAAACATTCAAAATATCAAGACAAGTATGAAAATACTTCACAGCGCCCTCTTCGAAAATGAGGTAATTATCTGTGTGAATTGAACAATAAATTATAGTTTTTATAAGATTTCAATTCACATTAATCACTCCCAAGGAATGCCCTCAGGAAAGTAAACGTGATTGTGTGGGAAAATACTTTTATAAAATATTCTTCAATTTTATCATTTTTTCCTGCTTAATATACAGTTCCGGAGCCATCATTCTCCAGATCTCATGCGCCCTTCAAATGTCATCAAGTTTCTCTTTTTCATGAAAGATATTTCCAGTTTGTTACAATGTTTAGAACTCATTTTGGGAACATGATCATATTTTAATGAATTATTATATTATATGTGATTTAAAGCAAAATTGGGATTTCATAATTTAAATAGTTTTTATCAATTATTCATACATAATATGTCACGGGCTAGTTTAGTGGCTTTTTTAGTCTCTCCGAACATCTCTAGAAATAGCAGCTTATGAATCAGAGCTGAAATGACAATTTGAATTTACAATGCACACATATAGTATCACAAATTTCTCTTTATCCACCTCAACACTACCTAAAACATTTCAATTCTCAGCTTGAGGCATTAGTTTAGCCTACACAGGGACTTTTTCTTGAGATCATCTGATTTTATTTGAAATGATGATTTAAAAAAAAGTGTTCAATATGTGATCAACACTTCAACTGAAAACAAACATGAAATTAGCAGTGACCACTGTGTTTTTAAAAATACAATATTGCTGACCATAAATAATAATAATACAGTATAGATATGCAATGATCACATAAATATTATGTTAATAAGCACATATTCAGCAAATTCAATGCTCAAAATCAATCATCTGTGCTCATTATTATTCAATCAAAACAATAACGGAACGCATTTACTAAAATACTAACAATCCAAAGACAAAAATTATTAAAAAATAACAAATGATTATACTTTGTGATTCATTTTGTGCATTCATGTTTAAGATTTTACTTCTGATAAATATGAAGTGAAATCATTTTTCAAGCAACTTCCTTGAAGGGATATAAGTGAAAAAATTATTTTGATGGGGACAGGATACATAGTAAGATATTTAGCCAAGATATTTCAAGCTAACTCAATGGAATCACACTTCATGCCATCCTTAAACTTTGAATGTCAATACAGCTTAGCTTTTTAAAGACTAACGACACAAAAAAATTGAAGAGACCAAACATTTAGGATATAATACATAATGCAAACTAATACTGAAATATAAAATTATTGATCTTAATATAAACAGGTGATCAAAATTGAGCCAAAAATGGTAGAGACTATGAGAGAATAATTTGAGGAAAACGGTCGTTACTACCTAACTTGTTTACTTGTTATAAAAAATGAGTAACCAATGCATCAATAAAATTATACGTTTAATTCATTACAACTGTTTTTAATTAAAATAACAACAATAACAGTAATAGGAGCATTCTACCTAACCATCTACTGAAGCCAGAAAGGGTATCTATGTGAGAATTACTAACACGACCACACATGTTAATGTAAACACAATGTGTATTTTTTAAAGTTAAACAGAATAATGCCAACAGTTAATTACCTTGAGGGTACAACTAGTCCATACTAAGCACAGACATAATATTTTTTCATTTTTGATCAAAAATCAGAAATATAATTTAAAAACTGCTATTGAATCGTATACAACAAAAAAGGTTTAAGCCAATATTTCTACCCATATGAATTAAGAGTTTCAATTACGCAATATATATCTCATTTAAAACAATATGGAGCTGTTAAATGTTTCACCTGAATGCACAATTGGAGATAAGTATACAGAGTGTAAAAAAGTCCAAAAAACCATTAAAATGGTGAATGTGAACTTCTAGAAGCCCGAGAATAAGTAGGTACTTCAATATGAATACATCACTATTATCAACTAATAATTGAAAGGCGAGCATTTATTTTTATAAAATTTGAAAAGTAGTAAATTTTACAAGTGGTTCTGAGTCCTCTCCTACTGGCCTGAAAAATTTGCTAGATCTTGTCAAATATTCATGAAAAGCAGTCAGTGAGATATGTCATGGCCTTCATACGATGAACCATAATTAAAAGGAACACTCTCATTGTCATTCCATGTGATTCATCATCTCCTTCACACAACTATTTCTCCCGAAAGCATTAGAACTGAGAGAAAGGAGAGTCCCTTTTTTGTCAAAGGAGTATTGATGTGCATTATTCGTTGAACCCACACGTAAACATTTGTAAGTACTTGTTCACTTCTATCTGTTCTACCATTCTTAAATACAGTTACATTGGTTAATTGCCCAACAAATAAGGGATATCATAAAGGTAAAGCAAATTATTCCCATAAAAAGGCATTCTATGATGGATTACCTACATAGAAAGTCACATGACTAGGGAACGAACCATAAGCCATTCACATTTTGGATGAATGAATAGATCCATTTTAATACCCCATATTTCTGATTGATATTTATCTAAATGGGATTTAAAGATCAAAGACTATAACTCATTTAAATTTCCTAAGACCTGGCCTCAGAATGCCTCAGATTCTGTCTGGATAACCCAAGAGGCCCCCAACTTTTACTCAGGGTGTGAAAGTGCAATGGCTTAATATCTGTTTCCAGGGTTTTTCTTGGAAAATCATGGACAAAAGCATCTTAAGGCTTCAATGTCTTTGGTTACTCAACCAATGGCATAAATACCGTTAACATGAGCATTTCCCAGAAAAATAATTAAGATACATTTAACCATTGCCAAATGTGATTGAAAGATGACACCTTCAATGCTATATTATTAAGGAGTACATTACACTATCAATGGTAAAATAACATTCACAACAACATACTCTTTTTAAATTAATTAATGAACCATTTTATTCTAAATTAGTGATGACTTCAGCAAGTGGCTTTCAGAGTTATTTGATGTTAGCAGGGCAATAATTTGAGATAGACATGGTATGATTTGAATAGTATTCACACTCAAAACACAAAAAAATAATTACAAAACGGTCTTAACGATGTGCGCTCATATTCTAATGATAATATTCTAAAGTTTGCTCATGCTTAATTTTTAATGAATCACATAAAATTATTATTAAAAACAATCCACTGGTCTGCGTAAGATTTAGATGGACCCAGGGACTACACCATTGCTTTATTTTATTATTACTATACTTTTAAGCTTTACTTAACACAACAATAAACACCCAATTACATTATTAGCCACATACATATCCCGCTACATCCAAAATGCCTCTTCTAGCCTTCGCTATACCTCACTGACCCAACATTCTCCCCTCTATCAGTTTTTTCAACATTTCACTTCCACACAATAGGCCCTGGATTCACTAGCCTTGCTTTCTATGAATTTTCCCATCAACCATATCTCTCACCTCACCAAACCTAGAGGCCACCTCATCTTCCTTTCAGTCCATTTATTTTCCTACTCAGCCATGCTAATACTCCTGCTTCAGTACTTTGCCTTACTAATTTTCCCAATTTCATCTAAACTACATCACTGTTCTACTTTCTACAAGATATCCATAGTTAATAAAACAAATTCTCTACCTGGCAAGTATTTTAGAAGATGATGGGAACAAAGAGGAATTGTCCAGAATACGAGATTACACAAATATTTGATGGCAAAGAAATTAAGTATAGTTGTACAGAAAAGATCAGTGAATGCTTTGACATGCTTTGTATAGCTCCAAAAATTGGCTATTTGGTCCTGCAATTATAATTTTTAATGTTCTACTATGTATGTATGCTTTACACACTCCCCACCTACTTTCATTTCTACTTCCAGCTCTTCCCATATTTTTCTTACCCTTTATACTTACATATAATTTGAAGAGAAGGGTTCGTAGTGGCAAATAATTAACTCACATGGACCATACTGATTCCTCAATCACTACCTGTATCTAAGTATACTGAGACAAGTACAGGCACCATATATGTCATCTATCCCTGTAGTCTAATCCTCTCTTTAGCAATATATTTATTAATTCTATCACATTTATGCTCCAATGCCTTTTCAAAATCCATTACAAAAATACCTCCTGGCTGTATTCTTTATCTTTCTACCAGTTACCTTAATATTACTGTGGCATAATGCATACCTTTCCCTTTCTGATCCCAAACTGATCTTTTGGCCTCTTCTCCATCCTTTAGTTGATGAACCTATCGTAAGTAATACCTTAGTGGAAGGTAAAATTAAACTTATTATGTCAGATTCCTCATATTTGGCTTCTCTTCCATTTCTATGATAGGAACTAACACTGATTGAACAAAGTCTTCTGGCCTAATTTCTCCCTACTAAATGCTATGAATCAGCCTATAAAAACTCTTTCTGTTCAAGGTTTCCTAAACCCTTAAGTAGTTATATGGGGATGTTATCTATCTCCTCAGCCTTATTTGACTTCATTTACTTTCGTGCTCTGCCTATCTTGCAATCAAATATGCCTGGACCTAACCTATCCTCATCAACATCATAATCTCTTTCTGTCTACACTTGCTGGCCAACTATCTTTTCCATATGCTTCCCTTATTCATTACTTCCATCTCTCCTGGATATTTTCAGGATCGATTACTCTCTTTGTTGTATCTCTGATGATAAGAACAGACTTTCATTTCTTCCTTTACAAAAGCTTTCTGCATAGCAAATATTCAACATCAATTAATTTTGATTATTACATACTATTTGATTTCAATGATGTAATTTAATTTTACATTTATTTGTGAGACTAGGTCACATTTTTTTTGTAAGACCCTAAATCTTTGTCATCAAACATCTGCCAAGTACCCTTCGAATAATTCACAATCACAGTTTCCTGCCATCACTATCAAGATGAAAAGAATAGATAGAAATGGTGGCTGATAATGGTAAAAGAAATGCACCTAGAATTGAACAGTTGATCAGACCTACATGGCAATACCCGAGTTGAGATCTGAGTCTATTTGTAAATCTTTTGCATATTGCCATTACTTGCATATATAGATGTCAGATCATTTATTTATTTTGCATTAGTCTGAAAACAGCACTTCGGCCTTTTGCATAAGACTTCAAATAACAATATAACAATATTACAATTACATACACCCAAACCCTTGATGGAGGAATTTAAACTACCTAGGCGGGAATTGAGCAGTTCTCTGCATCTCTGGGTTGGCAGGCGACGACGCTACCCTGCCACCACCGGGGCTGACAATTATTATTCATTCTATATATCATTGAAATTATTAATGACCAAATTAATTCAATTTTCCACTAGTTGACAAATTTATTTTCAGTCAGGTTTTGATGGAGTACACTATCTTCACCTGAAGATATGACCCACAATGAAGCACATTATTGACCAAATAAATGCATTCTTTCAAAAGTTAATAAATTTATTACAGGCCAATTTTCCACGCACTACACTGACCACCTGAAGATAATTTAGTACATCAAAGGCTGGCTGAAAATTAATTGATTAACTAGTGAAAAATATAATTTATTTGGTATTTAATATGTTATTGCACTTAATCATTCCTGAAACTATGCAATTCAATCATAGTAATTAATTCATTAAGAACTCACCTAGAGAGCCAATCCAAATGTGATGGTTAAACATTAAGATCACATTTGTGGGTATTTGGTTCAGCTAAACCTGAAGCACTGTATGTGTGTAAGACATGTGCTGTACGTGTACAAGAATTATTTATGAGAAAAGGCAATCTTGAAATCATCATCATAATTATGAAAATACTATATCCTCACTTGGAAATTAAAATTTCCTGAAAGAGATGAAAATATATGCAATTTTATGACCTCGGATGCATGCATAGGAACAAAGCAATAACTTAAAATGAGGTCACTCGCTCAATCATGCTTACATCAGGCACAATCATGGGATGTAATACAGATGAAAATTACTATTACTAGGTGAGCCTGAGATTTAAGGCAAGAGGATGTAAGAGAGTTACGGGATGAGAGGGACAAAAAAAAACAATCAACACTAGGAAATATACAGGACCTAAATGACCATAGCGAGTTCTTTGATGAGGAGTGCACAGAGGTGAGGAAGGCCTTAATCTGTCGAGGGTGGATATTACGTAGAAAAAAGAATTTCCTTAGTAAAAAAAATGCTTACCGCTAGTTTGTGACAGCCTAAACTGCTACTGTCACATATGCCAGTTTATTCAAATTTATCTGACTATGAAGATGATGATATATGCCTTGACATGACCAGAAACATGTGAAATTATTTCTTCCACTTATAGGGCTTTGTCATTTCCAACAAAAAAAAGATAGCAATGGAAAATGTAAGAATCTTAAGCAGATTAAGTCATTCCTTTCTGCGCTAGCCAATGGTATAAAATTTAACAAATGCAATGTTACAAGTTATTGAAAATTTAATAAAAGATGAATTAATACTCTAAAAAAAACAATCTATAACAGATAATATTTCGGATAGACAGTTGCGCTATATTTTATACCATTGCTAACATTAAAACTCCTCAAATCCGCCTAATTGCTGAACATTTAAAAATACCATGAAAATACGATGAGCTGATTTAATACCTTTTGAAAAACACACATTAGAACTTTATCTGTATCTTGGGAAATGCCTAAATAAGATAAATATAAATATTTAATGGTAATGCACCACAGTTAGATGTTATATTTTGGTGATTCTATTCAGAAAGTTGCAAACCCTCCAATAACATTAGGGTTTAACATTTGTTGAAACCTCAAGATCCATTTGTAGGCATCCTTACATCAAGGTGTACATCCAAAACAGGAGCTAAATTTCATTTTCCAAGGGAATATTAGTTAGTTCTTAACCTCTTACACATTAAAAGACACTTAGGAAATTTTTGTCGTCATACCTGGGACACAAAGAGGCCAAGTACAATTTGTCTGCAAGGTTATCAATATAACCAACAACCTCAAATGAACTGCATTCCTCTATATTTTTTGCCATTCAGCCAACATACCATTTTCATAAGTGATTTACCTCTCACATGTATCGCATAATATTTATTTGAATTTAAACATCCTATTTCCTTAGGAAGACTTTCCTTTCCTGTGTACCATGCATGGTTTTTATTCCTGGTATTACCACCAAGAAATTGGAGCATGATTTACATAAGTTTAGGTTCTTCATTATTTCTGTCCTCCTTGGTCGACAGCTGAGAAGATTCTCTGACCCCTTTTCCATAAGCCTCTTGGCCCAAGGAGGAGAGGATGAGGCTGACAAGGGAATATGCATCGTGGTTCACAATCAAGGCTATCCACCACTTGCTTTAAATCACTCTCAGCTGGAACCTCACATCTGCTATAAATGTTTGCTTTGTTCTTGTTCCAACACCTCTCAAAAGAGAATCTTATCTAATTGCTCTGTTTCAATGATTTGAGTCTCCTGGTATGTAAAATTTTGAAACTTTAACAATTTTTATTAGGTGTACTCTCACGCACATGAATAGTTCCAGGAATAGGTGCTAAAGTTATAGGACTCTAAGCTAAATACTAGTACACCAGAGATAATCACAGCAAAAGTGGTGAAGATTACGATCGGTTCTTGAACTGCATTCCTCCTTATATGCACTAATATATGCCTCTGGCATAATCCCAAATTGATTCTCGAATCTTATATTTTTCCACAGAATAATTACTAAATGAACAGGATTATGATTGCATCATTTGCCAGCAGTGTTCAGCATTATTGATGATTCAAAATAATAATGTCCGAAAATTGTACGTTATTAGACAGTAATTGCAAATTTTTCAATTAGAATTTTCTCACTATTAAAAATATAATTTGACTTTGTCAACACTCAGAGTATGTGGATACTCTGAGTAAATCAGAGTATCCACATAACCTTGAAATGCAAATGAAATTCAAGACTAATCAAAGGTTTTAATGGATAAGAGGCCATCTATGAATATGCAACTTAATTGCCACCTGCCAAATAAAACTGTTTACTTTCACATGGATACCACTACAACTTGACAATCATCCACATGCCCTTAAATGCAAGCCACTAAATTTTAGCATCCCAATTCCTATTAGTGAAATCATGAAAACTGAAGACTCCATGAATAAATTGATGAGTGACATTACTACATTTCTTAAAAGGAAAAGCAGATAAAATTTTTATTCTTCAATATGTTACAGAGGAACCAGTAGCTTAACCATTCGAAACTTTTCAAGGCGGACAGGCATTCCATTCACTTGTTTGGTCCTTTAGATTGGTCATGAACACCTCTTTATGATTAGATAGATATGGCATAGCTAGTCAATTAAAATTTGTAACATTTCAGGATAGATAGGCATTTCATTCACTTGTTTGGTCCTTCAAATTGGTTACACACACCTGCTCAGAGGCAGGGAGCACTGGCATAAAATTTGTCTTCTCTATGAAATTGAATCAGATCAAAATATGGCTTAAACTTTCTTAAAGGAGGACTCGAGAGAAAGGGAGAAGCTAACACCTTTCCTCATCAGGAAAGCTCTGCATGATGACACAGTTAATGCCCAGTGGGTCAACTCAGCATTTAAATATGAATAAAATTCAATTAAAAAATAAAATTAATCCCCAAAGATAAATGTAGTTTAAATTAAATACTGGGCTGATTTATCTAAGTAAATAATTGGAAAAACAATATATATATATATATATATATATATATATATATATATATATATATATATATATAATAGGTGCTAGAAACAACCAAATATCCAGGTCTAAGATGATTACAAATCTGTGCCCTTGGGTAAATCAGGGAGACACACCCCAGGGCACAAGTATAGCCCAACCAAAGAAAGAGAATTATTTTTCTTTATTTTCATACGACACCATTCAACACTTGAATTGTTCAATCACCCTCACTCACAGATTACAATTATCATTATGTACCCAAATTATTTAACACAGTTTTTGCATTATGATCCCGTTACTTCTTCAAATATTATTAATCATTAAAAAAAACTAAAATAACTGGTCTCTCTTAAAACAATCCATCATTTCATAAGAAGAAAATTGTAAAAATATGGCAACAAGTAGAAATACTGTTTAAACATATACTATCAAAGTGTGGCAGAAATGCATTCTTAAGAATTAAAAAATCATAGTTAAGTAAATATGAAAATATATTATGTTAACTGTATTGGTAGCCCATCATTATGCATATACTTTGACCATCTTGCCTCAGTCTTCCTAGGACATATTTAATAATATTTAGCTTCAAATAGAGTTATCCTGGATGGCTCTACATAAACTTAAATCTGTATATGAGAACTAATTTGAGTAATTCAGTTAACATTAACAATCATTAACTGTAACAGAAGTCAAGTCACTTTTCTTTTAATATGAGCACAAATCAAAAAGCATAAGCAATTGTCATTTTAATTGCCATAAAATGAATTTTCAATGACCCCAGCAATTTTTTTGCAAAGATGCTTTCTGCATTTCCACTAACAAACTTTGGTAATGATCCATGGACTTATGAATACAATATATTGTCCCTAATTCTTGTGCATAACTCATTCATTCACCACTTCATCACTCACAAATTGCCAATCAGTTAATTTTTTTTAAGAAGGCTGAAGGCATGTGTTCAAATGTGTTTTACATTCATAATAAATTGATGATATCAATGATATATTATTGGTTGATAGTGGTCACTTGCAGCACTATAGTTTACAGATAACCTATGAATTTTAATTTCCCATGTAAATCAGAAAACTATTAGTTAGCACAATATTTTCATCATATCAAGAAGTACACTTTTTCGTCACTTTAGGGAAGTTAGTTTTATAGAATTCTTAAGGATTACAGTTTACTCTAATGAACTTTCAATTAGAATGACTAAAAATGAAAAACATTATGACTCTATAACTGACTAAAAGGTTAGCAAAGAGTAATATAAACAGTAATATGACCTATGCTAAATCAACATCCTAGTGGATCAGTTCAGGACCAGACTGTTAGATAAGTGACTTGATAAATAACTTAATTAATAAATTAGTGATATGATGAATGACAACTGGTAAATTTTGTATAATGTCTAAGAAGAATCTATACAAAAAGGAAAGATAACATATTTTAAATTAATCTAGCCAGGTACATACATTCACCAAATTACTACCGAGATTTGTTGTACTTTTGCTTGGGTATCAACAGCTGAAATAAAATTCATAAAAAGTATGATCCAACTTGTGCCTACAATTAAATGGGCATGATGAAAATATAATTATTTAAATTTATTATCAACATAATAATAAAATTTCATTCTTATTTTATCTTGGTGAGTATTTTTAAACATTGAATTAAAAACAGAAGTCAAATACTAATGTATGACAGAACAATGAAAGTGCGAGCCCTCACATACTGTGAATTTGACCACGGGCAGAATAAACAAAGAAGAAAATGTTTCATTAGAAAAGCAATTAGGAAGAGAAAAATTTTAAAGGCTAAGTAAGCCAGAAGTTTGAAAAAGCTACAAGGCATACCATGTTTCCATATGAAGGAGGTAACAATTAAGTATCCAACTGAAAATAGTGAAGCCCAAAGCTCATAGACTCAGGGGAACAGCAGATGGTTATCAAAACACAAAGCTATCTTTTGTCACATAATCACACTAGCATCTTGCAAAAATACATATCTGCCTTAATAATGTTCATAGAAGACAGGGTTTGTATGAAATCTAAAGATGGTCTATAATCAGAGCCTAATTCCAAAATATGTGAGCATGTACTAATAATTTAAAAACAGATGCAGTTTATGTATGTATGCATAACTAGTACATTTATTGAAAAATCAAAAAAATTAGGAAAATGTATCAATTTGCTGAGTATCAACGGACTGGAAGACCATATACTTACATAACTTCTGAAACATCAGAAAAGTAATGTATATATGTAATTAGCAAACTACTATACGTCAACTACTATCTCACATAGGAAAATATAGCACCTTATACTGCCTTGTGATATCAGTTGGTTCTCTAACAGTTATCCTTAGATATGCATACGTGGGATAAGGCTTACCCCTCTCTCCCTGAATTCCAGTGCTCTTCTTAGTTTCAATTGCATAGTAATATCACAGCAATAAGCCCAAAGGTTGACTTTCAATGTGAGAGGGTCTTGACTCAAATATCCACACTTCCCAATTTTGGGGGTGATTCCTCGTTTATGACAAAGTATGGTAACTAGAAAATATTACTGATGGTATTTCAATTAGGGTAGTCCAACAACATCTATTGGAATTTAAGCTCCAGACCATCCTACAAGTATCTCAAGGGTCTAAACCAAAATCTGCTCTCCCCACTGGCCACCATGCCCTCTTAAATTTAAAATACAATAATTTATGTTTTTAAACCAGTTTTCTAAATCTACAGTCAATTTGCAGGAAGAAAATTACATCAATGGAAATGAAGAAGGGTAGAAAGGGAAAGTAATGAATT
This sequence comes from Hetaerina americana, assembly GCF_022747635.1. Taxonomy (NCBI): domain Eukaryota; kingdom Metazoa; phylum Arthropoda; class Insecta; order Odonata; family Calopterygidae; genus Hetaerina; species Hetaerina americana. The sequence continues at coordinate 11,637,315 of NW_027287427.1, forward strand.
ACTGATAGATTGTCATTTGTATTAAAACCCAAACTCTCCCTCAAATTTCAATATTACAGCACTCATCAAATGTATTTGAAAAAAAATTAGCAACAAAACCCAAAACAGCAATTTTTCAAAAATGTTTTTTTCCAGTTATTTTCATCTAGCAAGGGCATGGAGCAGGAGAGCAAATGAGAAAAAAGGTGACGATCAATTCTTGTTTAGAAAGGTACACATGCTTTAGAATGGTACACATGATGCCATAGCAACATTGTGGTTTCTAGTAGAAAGGGATATAAAGTACAACCAGGCATGACAGGGATATCCATTAACACCAGATCTTAAATACATATATATATATATATATATATATATATATATATATATATATATATATATATATATATATATATATATATATATATATATATATATATACACACACACACACACACACACACACGCACGAGGGTCATCCGGAAAGTAGTACCCGTTCGTGCCGCATGAAGTGCTGACGACGCGAGTAGCCGCTGGACGAGGTCAGATAGCTTCAGTGGCTTGTCTGCCTTCTCTGAGCCAAGTTGCGTGACGCTAGCATTGCCTGTGTTGTTTCTGTGATTGTTTACAATGTTTAAAAAAATTGAGAACGCCGCCAGTTGTGAAGTGAGGGCAGTGATTAAATTCCTCAATGCAAGAAACGTTCGCCCATGTGATATTCATCGCCAATTAAAGGAGGTGTATGGAGACAATGTAATGGACGAGTCGTCTGTTCGGCGGTGGTGTCGCAACTTCAACATGGGGAGGGGGAACACACACGACGATGAGCGTTCGGGGAGACCGTCTGTCATTACAGACCAACTGGTGAGCTCAGTTGACGAATTCGTGAGGAACGATCGGCGCGTCACAATTGATGACATCTGTGAGCATTTTCCCAATGTTTCTCGAACAATTGTTCATGAAATTGTTAAACACCATCTGCATTATGCAAAAATTTGTGCAAGATGGGTCCCTCGCGTATCTCAATGAGCTGGCGGCGAAGGACTATGCAGCAGGAATACAGAAACTTGTCGCACGTTATGACAAATGCCTTAATTTGCTTGGAGATTATGTTGAGAAGTAGTTTAAAGTATCCTCTTTCAAATAAAATTTTTTATGTTTGTTAATATTTACTTTTGTGTCTTTATTTCACGAACGGGTACTACTTTCCGGATGACCCTCGTATATATATATATATATATAAAGATATTTTTTATATACACAGGTGTATATATATATATATATATATATATATATATATATATATACATACACCTGTATATGCAGATTGGTAATGGAGGCAAGGGAAGGGCTTTAAGCTTGAGTAAAAGTAGGTGGACAACTCCTCAAATCAATTTGGATATGATCAAGCACTAGATCACCAGCCAAGCCAAAGGGCTACAATCATTACTTAGCACAATGAGGACTAAGTGTGATTGATATGGAATGAAAATTAGTCATAAGAAATTTAAGGTGATGAGATTCTCAAAAGTAGAAAGGCTAACATAAACATTACAAAATAGGGACATGAAAATAGAACAGGTGGAAATTTTAGCTATTTGGAAGTGTTTTGGAGGAAGAGAAAAGTAGTAGGGGTATAAAAAGAATTGTATCAGGTAAGGAAGCATTTACTGAGAAGTAGGAATTGATGACTGGCACCTTAAGTAAAGATGAAAATGAAAATCTGGTGAAAACTTTAATAATGAGCGGTTTTGTACGGCTTGAAAACTTGGTTATTAAGGCAAGGGATAAGGTTTGATGGAGTCTTATGGAATGGGGGGCAGAGGAGAATGCAGAAAATAAAATCAATGAAAAGGAAAACTAAAAAATTACCTTCTAAGCATGATGGAAGAAGACAGACTATTAACGACTTATTAATGAGAGACTATGAAGAGAGAGCTATTAGGAGATATTTGAAGAAGGCAACATACATGAGTGTAGGAGATACTGAGAGACGATGGGATGCTGGGGATGCTATAGAGGGGAGACTGAGAAAGCAAGGTAGAGTAAAAGAATATGCAATTTGGATGCAATTGAGGGAAGTAAAAAGTATGCATATTTTATGAGCTACTGCAATATTTAGGATTTATTTTAATGAATGCTTGTGTCACGTTCGTTATGGTTTATGAATACAGTAGCATGAAGAGCCAGAGTCCATTAAAAATCTATTCAAAGCTACAACACTACTGCTAATAATAATATTAGATCTAGCAAAAATACCTTCCTGCCACATTTCATCTCAATGTTTCACAATCAACTTTTTTTAAAAGGCATGGCAGACAGCTAGACCCTTGTGAATCAGTACAAGTAGACAAGCTAAAATAAAAATAGTACAGAAATATTTCTGATATTCACTAGTATAACTTATTGTTGGGAAAAAATAACACTGCTTTCATAAATTAGGCTATTTTTTTACAAAATAATATGACTCACAAATATGAATGAATATCAATGAAATGAGCCAGAAGAGCAAAAAATACATCCACTCTTCAGTACACGAAATCATTTGTGGTAAACCATACCATGGGTTGCCTGAAGTCCTAGAAACAACAACTCAATTTTACATATGCCACAAGGACTCCATGATTCATGATTGCTATTAACTATCAGCGAGATATTATGTAAAGCGCAGAGGAGCCTAATTTCACTAGCAACAAAAAAATGCTTCATTACTGATTATTGCATAACCTGCCCATTAATCATATTCCACCAAGGAGAGGAATAAACACACTGTTATCATTCTGCCGAAAAGATGAACAGTAATGTTCCAATCAAACCGAAATGAGGTATATAGCATATAATAATGAATAAATAAATGCTAATTATTCAAGTCAAATGAATAATTAGTCAATGATTAGGAATGATTTATTAGCTATTTATACTATGGGAATAAAAGAAGGTTTAGTGAAAGAAAGCCTGAACATTATGCATTATATGTGATCATTTAACCATACAGCATTAGTACAGAAATAGCAAAAGACTGCTTATAATGACTTTTTTGAGCTCATAAAACATGGTTCCTGTGAAACATGTATTTTGGAAGTTCTTTCTGCACCAGACGCAGACATTCATTATTTGAGTGACTGACCCATGAGGATACTAACAAACTAAGTCTTCAGGAGTTCTTGAGAGAACATAGCACTTAGATAGCTATATTATAATGTCAGTAGTGTACAGTTACTGACTTTCACCATTATATGGCAGGGGTGGAGAAAGTACAGTCTACCAAGCACTTAACTCCACAATGAATATCAACTGCAAAAAACCTTACTGGCTACTTAAAGCAGATGTGTTTTCTTCACACTACACCCAACCAATTTGCTGAGTTGTTAATGCTCATTCAATCCTTGGGCCCAGATGTTTTCTTACTTCTCTACCCCATAGCAGTAATAATATTTTTACAGAAGGTTTGGAAATCATCTACCCGTAAATCTTTTTATGCATATATTCAATAAAGGCATATAATTAGAAGATAAGAGTGTTCTATCATGTCATTTGTGGAACATCTTAGAAAAAACTGAGTGTGTTAATGGTGTCATATGTGTACATAAGCACACACAAAATAGTTACTTTTTAAATTAATTATCTTTATTTTCTTTACAAGTAACTGTACAAGCAACAGTGCATTTAACTATTACTTTCTGGATGGAGTCTTCCAGGAATCATGGACACACGCAAATGCTATATTTGCATGTGTCCATGTATGATTCCTGGAGAATAAATATTAATACTAAGGCTGACCTCTCCTAATACTAAAATGATAATTAAATGCATTTGTATAACCACTACAGAAGTAATTAAAACACTTCTGAATAGAGAAAGGTCCATTTGTCACAGGCTATTTCTGGCATTTCCTTTCAAATTAACAGTGAATAATGTAGTCCAGATGACCATGAAGGTCCGCTGGTGGTGAGTGTCATTGGCAGTACTTCATCAGCTACCAGGGAGTCATGCTCTCTTCAGGTAGCTCTTTGGTACTCACTACGCCACGTGCTTGTTAAATGAGGGTCCATGGTCTTTCTCGCATGGGACTACCAAGAATCTTGATTTATGGAAGTTTTAAGTCATTCAGCTTAGCCTACTTGTTAGTAAGAAACGTTTTCCACCTTTCTCTGGTGATTTTCTTCTTTTTCTGCTGCCATATTTCCTTTATCAAATTTTGGCAGCATTATTAGATACTTTTTCCCCACTGCAAGTTATGAAATATCTTTGGAAATTTTTATTTTTCTTGCTTTTATCCCCACGCTTGTTATTATTTATTAGTTACTGCCACTATGCCAATAATTCTCGTATTTAACATACGAGGGTGGTTCAATAAGTACCCGTGTTTGATGACTGCCATCGATCAAACGACGGTGAAACAAATTTCAGACTGATTTAAAGGTTAGCTTAAATTTGGCAGCCATTCGAGTAAGACTTGTTTCGTGATTTTCGCCGAGATGGAAAAAGAGCAGCATCATTCGATAATTCACTTTTTGTTTTTGGATGGGAAGAAATGCGAGGAGATAAAAGCAAAGTTGGATGCTGTTTATGGGGACACTTTGCCATCTATGACCACAGTTAGATATTGGTTCAACGAATTTTAACATGGGCAAACATCTGTTTTTGATGAGGAGCAACCAGGATGCCCAGCAGACGTGGTTACCGAGGAAATCATTCAAAAAGTCCATGCCATGATTCTTGCTGATCGACGAACGAAAGTGCGTGAAGTAGCAGAGGCCGTGGGTGTGTCGACCAGAACGGCAATTAATATTTTACATGATAAGTTGGTGATGAAAAAATTGTCGGCCTGATGGATGGGGATTGCTCACGGTGGACAACACATTCATCCAGAGTTATCGCCCCCAAACTGCATGAACTACATTGTGAACTGCTGCCGTACCCCCCGTATTCACCTGATCTGGCTCCCTGCAACTTTTTCTTATTCCCTAACATGATGAAATGGCCCGCGGGAAAAAAATTTAGCTCAAATGAGGAAGTTATTGCCGAGACAGAGGCATATTTTGGAGAGTTCAACATTCTATTTTCTGGAGGGGTTAAAAAAATGGCTGGAACGTTGGGAGAAGTTTATCTTTCTAAAAGGGAACTATGTTGAAAAATAAAAAAATGTTTTTGAAAAAATGGTTTCTGCATTCCTAACACAAGTACTTATTGAACCGCCCTCTTAAGTCTTTTATCCATTCATCACTATAAAACAGTTAAACTTTTACTTCATTCTAAGGTTTTTCTTCTATTGCACATTTTACCTTTAAGTTATGAAAAAATATTCATCCAATGGTGACATTAAAACATTAGAATTTGGAGTAAATGAACAAGTCAAAAAACAAACATAGCTATTAGATCATATAGAAACAGCATCTAGCTTAATAAGTGAACTAACAATTATGATATTAACACCATTATTGGCATAACTAGGAGTTATTTTTCAAAAATATTACACCATGATATTATCCAACCCTACCACTTCCAATAAATTGAGGATAACACTAGAACAACGCACCATTTAAGTCTTCAGGTTCGCCGCTTTTGAGTGAGAACTAAACAAATGGCACCTGAAGTTAATACATGAGTCCATCTAAAGGGGGGTTAAAAATGTATATGTACTTAATTTGTACTTGAGCTTATGTTTCAGTGTGATAGGTATAGCACCAGAAGTATTGCATGGTGATGACATACCATTTTTGATAAAATATGAGTCATCTTGATAAAATTCATTAAATAATTTTAATACATTAAGCGCTGGCGTCTATCACTGAAAAACAAGGCATGTTGGTCATCAATAGCAACAAAATTTTCCTACTCTGGGATTCCCTTGAGTCATGAGTAAAAAGTGGCTTTACTAAGAACAATGCTATACTCAAATGTAAATCCATCTTAGTATGTAGTGTACTATAAAGCAGCCACTCACAAGAAGCCAATAAATGGCTCTTGAGGCAGGGATTAAAACAACACATAGCCAATGGCAAACAAGCTCCTTTCAGCTGAGGTAACAATGAACTGAATATGGGTCCCAAATACTGTAATCAGTACCAGGAATGACCATAATGAGGGTGGAAACATCTCAACAATGGGGATGAAAAATACCTGAAACTCATCCCATGGGATGGATCCGCATTCTTCAGAGACGATGTTGTCAATCTGAACCTTCATGGAGGAAATAAAACCCTCTGACTGTTGAATAAATTCCACTTTACTCAACTTGAAAGTGGTCATGGAAACCTGCAATGAAAGCAAATGAGTGAAGCACTTTAATTTCTCATTTTTACATTTTGATGCGCGAGATGACATAGCATGTGATGAGATGGCATGAGGGATATACATAGATGACATGGCATGGAAACAAGCAGATGAGGCTGGACCATGAACTCTGAGCATATTAACGTTCATTACCCTGTCTTGTCAATGGCAGTTGCTAATTGTGGATTTATTAGTTCACTGACATAATAATGAAAACTAAAGATAATGCTCTGCCAATAAGGGATCAGTTTGCACTGTCCTATGACGAGTACAGCTTTGCTACTATTTCCTATTTATGCCAATGGAAAGTTAACAGTTTCTGTCCTGAATCCATGCTGCTTCCGGGAATTACCGTTGCATAGGTGAGTTGAATGACAACTGTTTCACTCTCAGTCCAGGAGGCATCTTCAGGTCAAAGTGATCTGTGTTACAATTTGGCTGCAATACATAGGAGACGCTGACTGGCCAGGAGTTCTCTGATTGGCAGCGAATGGAAATCACCCTTTTCCATGTGGAAGTCAGGGTGTAGACATCCTCACAGTTGAAATTTTTTGGGTTCTTCATTATTTCTACCGCTTCTCTAATGGGTCTCAGAAAGTAATGCTCTCTCTTGCCATCAATTTAGTTTGGTCGAACTTAATTGTGTGTCCCAGTTCCGACCATGCATGTTTGGCAATTGCCGAGAGTTGGAAGTGTTTTTTATCTGTGGTCCTTTGGTCCCCCTTGGTCCTGCATCTGATGGACCGTCCTGCTGACCGACCTCCGGGCTCCCGGCCAGTCAGCATCTCCTACACATAGCGGCCAAATTGCAACACAGATCCCTTTGACCTGAAGATGCCTCCAAGACTGGGGGCATAACAGTTGTCTATCAACTCACCTACGCGACAGTAATTCCCGGAAGCAGCACGGATTCATCAGATAGACTTTGTAGAAGCCTAAGGATTAATTTTTACCCTGTTTACCATCAATTATTAGGTTCCCTTTCAGATGTAACTAGCGGTGAACTAAAGCGAGAAATTTCCTTATAACTTCTCTAGCATTAAGGGTAGGTGGTCCTCAACAAAGCCCCACAATAACAAACATGCATATAATTAAAATATCACAGTTATCTTCAAATGTGAAACAATGTATTTCTATACTTATTTACGTTTGATAACCGTTCATATTTTTTTAGTATAATGCTTCAATTTTTTTGTGAAATTGCCAAGTTGTACGTAAAAAATTATTATGTCACTGACTGTTAATTGCTACCAGCTTGTATACGTGGATCATTCAATAACTCCTAAGATTTTTCATGAGAATTTAGATAAGATATTTGGCCCCCCAGTGACTTTTTTATTTCCAAACTTGAAAAAATGGCTTGGTGGAAAATAATTCACATAGAATGAGGAGCCAACACAAATGCCCATTTTGTGGACCAACTGAAATTCTTTTAGGGTGGCTTAAAAAAGTTGGAGAATTCACCCAAAATAATTTTTTAATATTTTTTCCAAAGAACTTACCCAACAACTCACATAATTTGGCAGATTAACATGTATTTTATTCGCCAGACAGAAATATAAGGTATAGTTCCACATGAATATCGCAGGTGGCTTGAAATTGTCATTTAATGAAATGTAATCAAGTTAATGAATAACTGATCAAAGCACTTTTCCACTTGAAAAAATTTTTTTTAAATTTTACGACTGGGTTTTGATGTATTAAATCATCATCAGGTTAATACATTAAAACCCGGTCATAAAATAAAATAAAATTATCAAATGGAAAAGTTCTTCGATCAGTTATTATGCTCAAATTCCACCACATCACGCCTGATGCTACTCAATTTGTCATCAAGTTAATCAGCCATTAAAGTTGGTATGACTGTATATCACACACTAATATCAGATAATACTAATAACATTCATTAAGATCATATACATATTTTGCATGGCCATTGTTAGATATTTCCATACACTTCATCAAAAAAAAACTCACAGAAGGAATTATTAGGGCTATAAAAATTATGTCTGGGTTAAATTAACGAAAGCAGAACCAAAAGTCTGTCCTGCATCAAACGCAGTAAATAACTAAAATAAATCAATTTATAATAATTAGATGCAAAACATAAACCATCAAAAGTTCTTTTGAAACCTTAGATTATTAACTTGGAAATTTCAGAGTGATTTGCAAAGACAGAAAATAAATCGCATGGTAATAATCAATACATCAATAAAAATAACCCAACTACCTTCAATGGTTGTACAGAAATATCCTTTTGAGGCAGTTTTTAAAGGAATCCTTTTGAAAGTGAAATTGACACTATTGACTGTATTGCTATAAAAGTGTGGACTATTTCAAAGTGGCTTCTTTTTAACAAGACAAAATTCCACTGAATGAATTTGCTAACAGTAATTTTAAAGATAAAAAATGAATTTTGATGATCATTTCGGAAATTAGTGGACAGTCATAAATTGATGATAAATTTATACCCTTTCCAACAAAAAAGGAGCACCTAAGACTTTTTCATCTATATTTTAAAAAAATGGCCACTGCTTTCTTCAACTATAAAGAAATAATTTTCTATGTTTTAAGTACATACAGACCATTTATTTCTTCAATCAAAAACAACAGGTCTTAAGAGAAAGTAGGAATGTCAAGAAGGAAACTAAATGAAGTTGCTCACAGATTCTCTACCAGAGGTTCATCGTGGTCACACAACTGAATGTCCCCACAGAACGACCGGTATTCCTTATTCTCGAAAATCAATACTTAAAAACTATAGGGAACAAGAAAGAAGAAGAGTATTTCGTTCTGATTCTATTGTCATTGGAAACAAAAAGGAAGACAGGAATTACTCAATGAAATTACCTACATACATTACAATGGAAAAATGCTGACACTGAAACATTATTTTCCCCAATCTGATGTATTATTTATAATAAATAATGTTTTTTAAAGGCTTACTTCACCCAGGGCAATGTCACTGAATGTCACAGTGGGGCATAGCCATTGACTCCACTCCAGAGGTTGTGGATTTGAATACCAACTAGACGGGTTCCTCTCCACCAAAGACTTGAATGTTCGTAAATACAGAAGTCCTCCCAGATAAGGGATGAGGAAAATAGATGAAAAAATTAAAACCCACTCAGGATGATGCTACAGTGTAGTGAAACCAGTCGACGACAATAAATTCTTTCCAGTGTAAACACGAAGTCTTTGATTCTTTATTCCTGCTTTACAAATTGATATCCACTAAGCATCGGCCTCAACCATCTCTCAAACCCCTCAGAATAAGCTGGCTGAACTTTTTAGTATTAACTGGCTTCAGTAGCCTTCTGAACAGGTGCAAACATGATGGAGAGGTATTCTCATGCAAACTCTTAACTTATTTTGAAAACTTCATCAGGATCGATTACATCAGCACAATCTCACTGACCCGTCATAATATAGAAATTTTTAATACATGAGCATTATTCTCACAATTATGTTTTCAATTTCTTTAAAAAAAAGTAAAAGGTTTTTTGTAACATGAACACCATAGTTGTTTCTCTTGCTTTGTCTCTATGCTTCCTATCAAACTTCTTTAACTGCAAGGGAGTAGCCCAAGGGCAAATTAAAATGTATCTTAATCCAATCTCCCCATGGATAGCCAGATCATCTACATACCTTACATGTGCCCCAAAAACATGATGTAAAGTTCAATCAATGGTAAAATTGCAATAAAGATTGAAACGAAAATTACATATGGCTCCAAGTAGGCCTTAGGAAACATTAATTTACACAAAATTTTGTACCCTAATAGTTCAAAATTTTTCATAAGAATATCAAGCGACTTGATCATTTTTTTTCAGTATTTCTTAATACATTAGTAGCAACTTACTCCCCCATTAATCTTCTTTTTCAATGCAGATTATATGAATATGCATCTCTAGCCAGAGTATAATATCATTAAAGTTATACTTTAACTGGCTCCCAAGCACCAAAAATATGAAAAATTCACTAGAAATAATAGCTTTGTTCTTGATGAGAACTGAAAAAACTTAATTGTGGTGCTTAATTGACAGACAGCATCATAACTGCAACCCCCGCAGTTAGCCTGCAAGTCCAATTCATGGAAGCAAAAATTATGGCACGAGACTGATCTTATCAGCTTATAGATAATTACTCACCAGGTCTTTCCTTTTGCAGAGACTACGAAATGAGTGATTAGTTGACGATGATGTCTCCTCCCCTTCTTGCTCCAGCACCTCACTCGCCATTTCCACCACAGGCAAAGGGACATTCACAGTAGGCCGGGTACATACCCTAAATATGGCATCAGCACTAGCTTCTTGTGCTTCCAAGTTCACTATTTCAAACATATCACTGTCCTCTGAGCTCGCATCACTCCTTATTGACACAGTATCACTCGAATCCTCAGTACCAGTAGTCGGCCTTATGCCGAAAGTTGAATCAATTGATGTCATCAAGTTTGACAGCCCCTTTCTCATTACGAGATTAAAGCCCGCACTGGCGTTTGAGCTCTGGTTGTTGCTTGGTCCTGTCAGGGGTTGCCTCCGATCAACTGACTGACGGTTTTTCACATCAGCCCAACTAGCTGATGGTCCAGGAGCATCGCCATTGGCCCGTGGTCCAATTACTTCTGGAAAGTCAGTCGTCCAGTGAAGCTCTGGGCCAATATCTTCAGAAAGTGGTGAGGCTGACTCACTGGCAACTATGGTGCAACCCCCAACACCCATGTTAGGTTCTGGTAATTCTATTGGTAATGGAGGTAGTGCTACTCGACCCTCCCCCGTCACAACCGATGAGCCACCATCCGAGTCTTCTTCCTCCCTCCCTGGGGTTTGGGATGGCATGACTAGGCTAACCTCAACTTGGGGAAGTATGGCACCAACTACCAGAGACCCCTTTAACGATGGCTTACCCATTGACTTTTGTCTTGAGGCAATGATATTGGAGTCAAGGGCAAGGTACGACAAGGCTTCTCTGATATCATCTGAGAGGCGTAGTAGGAAGAGGTACTGGTAGTGGTTTAGTTGCACGCTTACCAAGGCAGAAATGTGTGCGAGAACATGTATGTCAGCTACGCGAGGGGAGTGCGTAACAAGGGTCTCCGTTGGGGGTCGAATGTATGCCCACAGTCGGAGGGGAAATGCATCAAATAATGGCACTGTTTTTCCCCCGACTGCACTCGCTCCATGGAATTCTGCCCACACTGGATCACAGGTGATGTACCACACATCCTTTGCTTCTATCCAGAGCATTTCGCGAGAAACTTTTTTATCCGTTTCAGGAACCGAGTTACCAGGAAGTCGTGGTGCTTCCCGAAGATGGTCCTTACCTGCATTGGCATTAAAAGAGGAGATTAATTGAAGAAAAAGATTGACACTCGAACAAATGAATTTGCCAACAACAACATATTGATATGCAACTGCAATGAACTGAGGGAGATGGAAAAATAATCAGCAAATACAATAAGACCAATTTTAGAGAGTGAAATAGGTAATTACTGATTTGTGCCAGAACAAAATACAATCCAAGCATTTCTCTTAAATTTCAATATGTATGTACACAAGTCACCAACTTGGAAGAGGGAATGGATTTCTTAAAATGCCTGAAGTTTGGGATTATGTCCTAATGACAGTTTTTAATATTTACGAAGTTAAAACAGATATCTGCCTACATGCAAAGCAGGCATTTGTAATCAGGTTTCAAAACTTAAGCTACCTACATCAGTGTTTCACAACCTTGTTTCATGAAGTGCCACTTCCCATGCTCTAATTACAAATACCTAAAATTATGAAGGAGGGGGAAAGTACCAAATCATATGATGACAAAAAATTTAATTCTGCTTTAGTATGCCATAATTCTATATATTCTGCATCTTGCATTCCACAAAACAGCACATCATGTGCAACTGAGGGTATATGTACCACCAGTTGAACACTAACCTAGATACTTAAAGGTATTTGGCCCCCAAAACTTCAACTATGGTATCAAACTAAATACAAACATTATTTTTATCAATTCAAAACTAAACCGAAGAAATTAGTAATTGAAAAATTATACTTTGGATACATTTAAACCTATCTAAATTTTGAAGTAAGTTTCAGTCATATGCTGGCCAGATCACATACCTAATTAGTATCTTACATTGGTTCACATGGTATAAATGCAAGTGTACCAATGGAAATTATCCACGTGGAATTCCACCATAATTGGTTTTATTGCTTCAACAATAATTCTTCTCAAGATGATTACTTTTCCATCTATTCTCACCAAACTCAATCTAAATACATAATGACATCTTTTGAGACCATTCAGCCAAATTTATCAACATGCTGCCCATTTTACCAATATTTTCTGGTGTCTTTAGGTCATCACAATGGTGAAGTGTCCAGTTTAGCATTATATCAGCCACCAAAAGTAACCAAGAGGCCTAAACTACCTCAGTGCCTGATGTGGAAAAGAATTGAACTCGGGATTTACTTTTACTATTCATTACACCTTAACTGATTAAGTGTTCTAAAGTAAGGCATTTAAAAAAAATTACTTAACATATCATAAAGTAAAATTCCCTTTGATAAAATGTTAGTAATTTAGCAGCACTTAACATTGCTTGCCTTTCTAGTGTATCTTTGAGATGCACAAGATCAAGGGTTAAATGTTATTTTACAATTAAATCTATAATTAATGTAATTCAAATACTGCATGTAGTATTTAAAATGGAATTAAACTACTCAATGTTAAAGCACATAGAATATTTGTAGTTAGTCTACTTTTAATGCCCAATTCCACATTGGAGAGTACAATTAATTTTGCAATTTTGTCATGAACGAGGCCAAACTTTAAGCTACTTTTCACTCTTGGACCTTCCATTTGCATGGATTGAATAAAATTCAAGATGAAATTTGGAATATGGGGAAACAATCTCTCTGAATGTGCTAGTGCACAATCTTTAACTTGCCTAACTATAACATCAATTTAGGTATTAAGCAGTGGTCATGCTGCACAAATGGGAAGTATTTTAAGTTTGATATTAAAATGATGGGTGTCTGTCACAAGTCCCACCTAGAATGTCTCATTTTTGGAGGCTCCTCAAACAAATAATGATAGAAAAAAGGGTTTATGGTTTGGAAGAAAGGGGGCTTATTAAGAAGTCATTAGTGAATGTGTGCAAATTAACTTCCGACACAAGATATGTTAGAAGTCTCAGGAAAATAACAGCATCTGAAAAATATGTAAGGATATGCCAGGGACAAAGGAATTTAAGAATAAGGCAATCTGGAAGAAATTAGTTAGGAGACTATTCCGAACTCAACACCATGCTTTTCTTGACTGCACCAACCCCTAAAGAGAACCTTTTTATCATTTAAATTCACATTTTGGTCTATGGGCATGCCAACTTTTTCCGAGAATCTTAGTTTACCTGAACATTGTATTTCCTCAAACTTTTCTCCACACAAAACGTTGAGAGCTAATTATGCAATCTCATTAAACAAAAGCCATCATCTAATAATTCTATAAAGTACTTCCAATCCTCAATGTCTTATTGGTTATGGAATAAACTTCATTGAATGAAATATAAAATATATCTAACAAAAAGAGGAATCACTCTTACCATTAAGATGTGACAAAAATTTGTCAATGACAACCTGGAAGTCAGTAGTTTGTGATGGAAACGTTGATCCCCCATAAAATAGTCTTCCTTCTTGAAAGGCATTCAAGCACTGAGATAGGTCAGCAAGTGAACCTAACTCAGGTGAACGCATGTTTGTGATCAGAGCCCTTGATGTTTGGAAGTGGAGGGCTTTTGGCCGATCTCTCTGACTGAGATGGTCAGTCCTACTTTCAAGTATCAACTGAATTTGGAAATAAAAAAAATCAAATGATTATCTAAATGACCACATGCTCTTTTTAGTGTAGTTAAAGACATCTTCCAATTTCAGATTGCACACACATTAATTATTACCAAAAGGTAAAATTTCTTATTCTCTCTTTCAACTCATCCCAACAATTGTTCTGTTATATTTACAATAATGTTAACATTTACTGGTTGTGCAATTAACATTACAAACCAATGAAAATTAAGAGTTGGAAAAACATTAGTTTGAAAGATTGAGCCATCTACTTTATCCTCAGTGAATATGTATTTCGCATTAGTAAAATCTTGAATACCTCATTTTACCTTAATATTATCAAAATTTTCAGAAAATAACGCCAGTGAGAAATTCAAATGAGATACAGAGAGAATAAAGCATAAAAAAAGCAGCTTTTTCATTAAAAGTGACACGGAGATAATTACTGTCTACTGCGCTGCCATGAATAGATATAAATAACTTAAGGGCCATCAAAATGAGTTTCAATGTACTTAGAAACATTGCCCTTAAATTTCATTAGATCTACAGCAATCAGCCTGAAGATAGACAGGGCAGACATCTTATGCCATATTATGCCCTAAGCCCTAGAGTGTGTACAATTCACACATCAGGGTAAGGGAGTCCAATTTCCTTTCCAGACAAAGGTTCCATCCATATAGGAAAGATCCCATACCATTTTCTTCATCAATATTATGTGATATAATTTTATTTAGATGAGAATCTAGCAGAGTTTATTTAAAATATATATTATGGTCTACTTATTAAGCACAATAGATATTTTAAAGCTGAAAACAATATTGCACTAAGCATGGAACATTCAAAGGAAATTAGCATACCTTAATAAGTCACATAGTTAAATTTATAAGCATAATTAGTGTTGCAAAATCACCTTATGGCAGTATAGTGTTATTGAGTGTTCAAAGAAGGGAGCCATGAAAATCATACTATTGAAATAATGCAGGTCTATGCATTTTATGAAAGTATGAAAGTACAGGCCACCCATACTCTTTCTATTATATGTAGAACAATGGATCGAAAATCTAATAATTCATGATAAAAACAAAAAATATTCCTCATTGATATTACTCAGAATTTGCCTTATATGAGTACCTAGGGCACAGGCAAGGAAATACCATACATTTTTATCAACAAGAAACTGATAGCAGCCAAAAATATCAATAACAACATTCTAAAGAGAGTGTGATCAGAACAGAAAATTAGACAATGTCAATGTGAAAAATCAAGCTAACATGTTCAAATGTGCAAGATTACAAAACATTGTTCATGCTCTCAATAACCCCATCTAAAAATAATTTCAGAAGAATTATCTAGAAGAGATAATAAAGTTCAAAACTTTAGCAAAGGCACTCACCCTGGGGTGTATTGCTTCAATCTTGATATCTATGTAAGGAGCAGGTGGAATTTCATCACTCAATGAGGACAAGGATTGTAAAAGATTCAGAGCAAATGAGTTGAGCCACAACATGCTGTTCACATCAAAGTTTACTTGAATTGGAAACATCTGTACAAAAAACTTTGGCGGAGGCACTGAAAGTGTAAATTATTAGCTTTATTTGGTAAGTATATCATTGAGCAAATAAACAGATCTTAGGCAAAAGCAAGTTCCTATCATACTTACAGGGATATGGCTTATCGCCTGGGTAATAATAATAAGTAAACTCTGCATGGACTATATTATCTTCCTTGGGTAATAAGTACCGTTCCTTATCACCTAGATAGAAACAACAAATGTTAAAACAATTAAGATAAAATTTTTAATTATATATTATTTTAAAGTTCATATTTTCTGTAAAACTCATAGAAAAAAAAACAAATTAAAATATATTATACAATGGTGATTTCCCTTTCAAATACTTACTAGAACCACTTCATGCACATCAATCAAATCAAAACATATTCACCTTATTAAAATCGCAGTATATTTCACATTTTCTACTTCGACCAATTTATATATTCAGCAATTTCAGTAAGCCAACATCTTAAGATGTAAACTAACATTCATGAACTACGATAAATTTTTAAAGATATTTCTCAGAATATAAGAAAGAATAAAATCATGTAAAGGCATTAATTTACTTACTACATATGTAGGATTAGTTAACTATAAAAGAAACACTGCTCCAAGTTCAGGCCAAGCAAACAAAAATGACTGTCTTACAATTCCATTTACTATAATATTTACTGACCTGTTGCATCAAAAAGAGCATTTTGCAAAACATTTATGAGCTAAAAATACACAATCATTAAATTACTAAACTCAGTAATTCCAATAACTGATATGCTGGACGAGCATTTCCAGCCCTGCTCTATCCTAGATTTATCATTCCAAACATTGAAAACACTAAGAAGCAATCCCAATGAACAATAAAATAAAATTGAATGGATGAGGTATGCCTCAATTTCTCTTCAATTAAGGATTTTGAACAATTAATATAATGGATGAGATTCTTACTCCAGTTCAATCTGGATTTCCCTGGTACAACATGCTCAGGAATGTATAAATTATTCTTCATTCCTTGTATTTATATTTAGGTAAACAAGGTACCCAGAATAGGAACTAATGGATTCGGCCATTCCAAATCAGGAGAATTGTAGAAAATGAAGGCATTTTAGCCTTAGATGATGCCATACATCATTAAGAAAAGTTTTTAAGTTTTCATTAAATATCGTACTGTTTCATAGAATATAGTTGCTGTGGAATAATATTATTGTTCTTTGAAATAATTACAAAACTAGCATAATTAAAGGTCTCAAGTCTAAAGTTATATTTCTCAAAAGCATATATTTCAAGGAATATTAATTAATGCAGGGACCATTTCATATTTATTGCTATAATAAAATGATTTCGATATTCCTTGAACATTAGTACATTGTGATCAAGGAACATATGTATTTTAAGAACTCTCAGAGCATTAACATCAGTTAAATACCATTAATTATATCACATTGGTGCAAAATAAAAGTTTTCTCCATTTGTAACCATATCAAGCCTTATATTTTTTGTTCATTCCTAAGCAAAGTGTTAGGTCATCGTTTGTGAGGTAATATAGTATGCAATGGGTTTAGGATATGAATGGTATGAGGTTAGAAGGGAGGCAAGAAGCTAATGATTGACAATGTACTTAAGTGTTAAATTGTAACTTATTTCTACAATTGATTGTCATAACCTCATACCAGTTTAAGAATATAATCAGAGAATTAAGACCACTCTAATTTGAGGGGATAACATCACACTATTTCAATATGCAAAATTTTGTCAAAAGGAATGAGGGAAAAGCTTTTAAACTCCTGCACTCTCCGTCAATTATTCATTGCTAAGCATTGCACATCAAGTAACCATACTTGAAATGAAGGCAGCTCCAACTCTAACGTAACAAAAACAATTTCAACCTCAAAGCAATACATTTTCCAATGTAACTATATATTTTTAAACCTACATTTTGTGGATGCCTATGATAGTGAAAGCTTTCATTAGGTTCCAACAATGCACAATTAGTTTTATT
This sequence comes from Hetaerina americana, assembly GCF_022747635.1. Classification (NCBI taxonomy): domain Eukaryota; kingdom Metazoa; phylum Arthropoda; class Insecta; order Odonata; family Calopterygidae; genus Hetaerina; species Hetaerina americana. The sequence goes on from NW_027287427.1 coordinate 11,654,956, forward strand.
CTAGTTTAATATCTGGCTCCAATAACATCATATTCACAAAATATATTTGACCAAATTTTTCTGAGGTGCACACTGTACAAAATTATAACACTTCCCTTGCAGTGTACAATGACATAATTGGTGAGATCAGCTTCTTTTTAAGGCTTTTATAAGTAACAACATGAGGTAAGACAAAGGAATATTGAGGGTGACTTCGATTATCATTAAAATGAATTTATATTACTTGAATTGCCTAATATGATAGATAACCCAATGCCTATGAGGTGATATTTAAGTCAAAAAGGCAAGGTAATCATGAGGGCCAGAAATACTAAGCAGTAAAGAAATTAAACCTACTAAAGCATTTTAATATTAAACATGACGATACCTGGGAATGATGAATTAATGTGAATGGTTAATATGTAAATATATATCGTAAAACTAAATCAAAGTTTGGTATTTGTGGCAAGGTAAACTCCATGGATAGCTCAGCAAATGCTGTTCAGTACATGAAGCTAAAAAAGCATGTATAATCATGGAAGGTAACAACAAGTAAAGGCTTTGGCTGAATAATGGGTGGGGGGGGGAGGGAAAGTAAGGCTAATTGGTGTAAAGGACTGTTTTAAGTAGCTTTAAAATATTTAGGGTAGTGGAAGAAAATCCTTAAGGATGATGCTATAGGTAATGAGGGAATATATAATACTGTAAAATAAGAATAAGAATATATAATGACATAAATTAACATCATAAATGTCTCTTATGACTACTTTCCTCAAAGAATTTAAGAGAAAACATGCACACCTTAGTTCTCCTGACAAGCTTTTGATGTGAGTCCCTCAAGTCAGATGCTAATCCAAACGGAGACTGGGACTTTTCATATATTTGACAGGCATTCCATTATTATTTAGTCACTTTATTTTTATGTACCGATATGTAGTTATTTTAGCAATAACCCTGACTGTTTCATGGTTTCCAGTTGTTAAGGTACACACCTTTTAAATTTGAAAAAATCAAACTTTTTAATTCCTTAAAATATTTCTATAAGAGCAATAAGTACATGGAAAAGTATAAATGTAAATATCAAGTGAGTGCATTAAAAAATTACACTTAACTAATTAAGTTTCATTTTAAAATTCTATACGGAATGCAGAACAGTGTCTCTTACGAATAAATATACTTAAGAACAGAATCTATAAGGGTTAAAAAGACTTGATTAAACTAATGTCCATACTTTATAACATCTAGCCACCACCAACATTAACATATATTAAATCTCATTTCCTATTGAGTGAATGTTAGTCATTTTCATTAGTCTCTCCGTAATAGAATTAAGTGCTAATAGTGCAAGAAATGAATAAAATGTCTTCTAAAATAGCTTGTGAAATAAGATTCATGTTGAAATACATTTCGTGAGGAAAGTACATTTGATGGAACTAAAAAAAACTTTGGACCAGAAATGTCAACTGCATACAAAACATCAGTTTGCTGCGGTGGGGAAAGTACATTGGATGGAACAAAAAAATAGAGAAAGAAAATGTCAACAACATACGAGACATCAGTTTGCTGTGGTGATGAAAGAGCTAAGGAAGTGGTATTTTATTTTACAATAGCTACTTTAAAGTGGAAAATTTCCAGGCGAGCAGAGCAAAGTGATACAATTACAAACTCATGCAACAATAAAATCATCTACTTTCACAGCCAGAGTATGTAACTACATACAACATATTAAATTTAATTTTATGATACCTGTTTTCTTATGTTTCCTTTTCCTTACGGCTGCATTTGGAAAAAGATTATTGATATTACATACAGGAGAAACAATCACTTCATATAGTTCAAGATTATAAACTTAGCTTCTGGCGCTATTTTAAGTTTTTGTCAATAAAAAAATACCCATTTAAATAAAGTTTATGATTAATTAAACATAAAATTATCATGTATATAGTCTAAAAAAGGATTCTAAATAAAAGTACTGAGGTATTTTATCTAAATCCTAAATAACTTCTCTGGATATAGCAAAAACACAGTTGAGTGTCAATCATAATTCAATATTGAATTGGATTCTCAATTTTGCATTTTATTCCAGTCAAGCATCAGAGATACTTTCAATAACAAATACAAAATAATTATTAACGCAAACACAGTAATGAGGCAGTTGCATGCCCATTGGAGCAAGGAGACAATATGCAAGTTGCTTTCTCTCTTTCGCATAAAATTAATACAACATGAAAGTGCTGGAAATTTATGGATACAATTCTTAATTAATTCAATAAAAATGGAAGCACAATTTAGAGTGCCACCTTGATTAGATGGTGAACACAATGAGCCACTGAAAATAATATTTACTACGCCACAGCAATATTTGAAACAACACACTCAGGTTTTACTTGAAGGTTGAGCATCCACCAAACCTTTCAGTATGGTACATGATTTGCCAGAAACATACCAAAGGCATCCATCAGTATGACACTTTTAGCAGAAAAAACATTCACACTTTCTTACAAGGTATGACATGACTTGAGACATAACTTGGGAATCTGCTCCAAATTGTTGGGTTTAATACGACATTACTGAGAAACCAGTCATCTCAGTTCAACAGACATTTATTTAACATCATTGTTACCACTGAAATGGACACGCAACTTGCCAGGTAAGAGGCTACATCACATGAGAAGGATTTATTACACATGAAATAAAGAAAATATAACCGGGGCTAATGAACACCAAAGCATGTTTTCTATGGGTATTGGAATGCTTATAGCTAATAGAACATACTTCTACTGACCAGAAATTTTTATAAAAATAGTGAAGGTTAGTTTTTATATGCACAAAAATATCACAAATGAGATTTTAATGTAAAAATCTTGTCTTACCAGCAATAAATTCTCTTGGTTTGGTCTTTTTCTTGGATGTTGTGACTCTATAAAGCGTAAAATTTTCTATCCTAAGTATAATGCATGTTGTCATGAGCATTGACAATTGGTTCAACACATGGTTCTTCACCACATTTCCACTCGGTGTTTTACTGGCTCCCGGCTTTTTAGTTCCCTGGAAATTAACCAACTCTGATATGAGTAATCTTTAATCCTAAATCAAAAAAATATTATATACATGGAAGTAATTTACAAATTAACAGTTTGCATTCTGATAAAATATGAATTCCATCTCTTTGCCTTAATGAATGTTCTCAATATGCTGGGATCCATAGAAATTTAAAAGCTTACGCTTATTTTCCACAAAACAGTAATGATGTTTGGTTCTCATTGCCAAGATTTTCTCTGTTTTGAAAACTATGAAAGTTTGGTGTTCCTCAAATCTGTTAGTCCTTGCTCCTACAATCAATTAATCATAGCCTTAAATTTACCAATCAAACCACTTAAGTAAACAAATGCAAAAATCATAGCTTTGGGGATTATTTCCACAGATATTAAATTACAATGAGTATAAAGGGAAAGGAAGATTACACAGTTCAAGATTCACAGCACCATCATTCCTTTGACAAGAGGCTGAAAAGTAAGAAGTAGAAGTTTGTTTCTGTCATTTATATCCATCTATTTCTCACAATATCAGGAATTCCTCAGAAAATTTTCAGCTCATCTCCCCATACAATATTAAAAGTCACTCTGAGCAAGAAGAAACTTCGTCACAAAGGATGTGATGTGCAATGGTTAAGTTACAGTTGCAAATGGACTAACATAATGGCCTCTACTCAAAACCATAAAAATGTAACCACCTCAACTGAGTGTTGAAGCAATGCCCATTCCAGGATACTTTTGCTCATTGAGCAATTTCAAACTGCACAACACCCACACACTCACCAGGCTATGCTCTGACGAGGCACTTGTCCCTTGAGATGGTGGTCTCCCTTGCAATCCTTTATCACTTTTCTCCTTTCCTTCCTCCTCCACTCTGCCTCGTGGGTTATTCCATGGTGATGGCAGCTGAGAAGAGCTATTACTAACACCAACATCCACCAAATCTAGAAAAGTTGTGCGAAATGAAGACATTGACTGTTCTAACCACTGGGTATGGACTCCCTCCTTATAAGCAGGCCAATGCTTGCGTTCACTCCGAGCTAAGTGGTATGGATAGAAGTCTACCAGGAAATGTCGTAATTCTATCTGAAGGGCACCACCATCTCTGAGGTCTGGATGGCTTGATCTCCCTACAAAGAAGTAACATTGTTGGATTAAGTCAACACTCTTACATTTATCAACAAATGAATAAAGTTACAATTGGCAAGGAAAAAGAGGGATTATGAGATCAGAAGGGAGCAATAGTTTAAGAGTATACAGGACTGTAAGACTGAGTGGGTTCATGTTTGAAAATCAACACAATGAATGCAACATCTAAAATGAAACTTATTGCACATTACTAAGCCTTTAACAAATCAAGAGGGTTTGGATTTTGAATCAATTGTTCTCACTAGACAGTTATATTGCCAGGTCATAAGATATTGCTTAATGGATCAATCAAGTCAGATTTGCTTTCTTTATCTCCAGCCATGAGTCAGCCCCTTCTGCGCCTCTCCAATGCTCATCCCCAAAACTCCTCCCTTCTCTGCCTCATCCCATTTCAACACAGTAGATGGCAACCCATCAATCACCGCCACCCTCAGCCTTACTTTATGCAATGGATCACCGCCCACCTAAAACTCCCCTAACCACAAACCAGCTCCTTCCTCCAATATACAGCATTCCTTTATCCAAACCACCATTTGGATTTCAAATTCGCTCAAATATTTGGAGATTTTCTTCCAATTAGAAGCCAAAATTATCATTCAAAAACAGCTGTTTCCAGATTTGAGGCACATCAGCATTTAGAGTTTTTTTGCGCGCAGGAGAGCGAATGTGATGCAGTGAAAGAGGACAACTCCTACTTGAAAGGGTGATTCATGGGTGTAATACTTATGATGAGTTTCAGGCACTCAAGCTCATAACCACAGTGTATGCATGATTGTTATTACTAAGTATTAATTGAGTAGTTTCAGGCGTGATGTGGTGGAATTCGAACATAATAATATCTAGTAGAAAATTGTTACCATCTTTTCTTTACTATGTTACCACTAAGGTTGCTTCCACACGCAATTCCTTAAAGTTTCATTTTGAGGAAGCCTTTTCAACCAAAATATTATATTCTAATATCATTTAAAATAATGGAAATTGCAACAACAAAATTTGTTTGTAATTATTAAAACTCTGTGGAAAATTACAACAAAGTGTTTACTATCATCAAGGTCACTAAATTTTAGTGCAAACCTGGAAGGGTGAATAACTATAAAATTTCCTAATCACATTTTTCAGTATGTTTGTATGTCAGGCAAGTTATTAATGTGGAAGCATTTCCAAGGAAATCCTTATTGTAAGTGGGCTGAACTTTTATATTTTCTCCAATCTTCCTCATCTCTCAAAAGAGGCCTTTTAGTTTACCTAATTAGTATGCCATTGTTTATAACATACTTTCACATTGGGTTAGAGCTAAAAATCTAGCTAACCAACATTATGAATTCACAGTTAAAATAAGGGAAAGAAATGAAGAGAAAGAAAGCTAATTACTTTAAAAAATTAAAATACCCCATTTCATGACTTTTTGAATGAAAACTGGATCCCATATCAGTGTTGTGAGTGACTCTTGAGTAATTCACCCAAAATATTCAAGTGTCTCAAGGTTTCATAGTATTTCGTATTCAGATGCTATTCTAGAAATTTAGTAAAAAATTATGGCAGAATCCAATAACCTTTCTCATATGGAATAACATTATATTCAAGCTGCAAACAATATGAAAATTTAATCAGACATAAGTGAAATTTACTTCTCAGTTTTAAGTTAAATTATCCTCTACTTCCCAGGTAAAAATAATGTGTGATTGATACAAAACACCGCAGGCAAAAACAAAACTTAGAGTTTTCTGATATCAAGTAGGAATTACGATTAAGTCACTGCAATCTCTGATTATCAAACTTTATAGAAGAAAAATTTTTCATTTTAGTTAGGTTGTTCATTTCAAAAATTATTTTATTTTTACAACAACTAGGGAAATTGTGGAAGATGCTGACAATTAAAATGCAAGATAACTGAGTTCACTCACCTCCTGGGTCATCCACAAGATGAAGGTCAATCCGTTCTGATAGGAAGTGATAAGATGTTTCTATCACATCATACTTGTCAAACATTCGTGATATAGTACTGGTTTTCTGCTCCTTAGGTCTCGTTGTTTGCGAAATTTGTGCCATGTATTCGGGGAGCTCCTTATAAAAGGAAAGTTTTTCTACAGTTATTTCTGGTGACCCTTGAGGATGATGATTTATGATACTAAAAAAACACTCAACACAGATAATACATTTCACAAATTCCATATAACCCTTCCACTGAAAAGCTGTTACTTTTGAAGTGGTTGGCTGCATAGGGAAGATGGTCAATATTCAATCAGTATGAATGCTAACCAAAATATTCTTCTCTTAAGAAGTTATATTATTCCTTGTTAAACATTTCATATTGAGGAGAACAGGTAATATAAAAAATAGCATATTTGAATTAAAACTTTTGAAAATTACTAAAGAAAGTATAAAATGTTTAAAAAATTACTTCATTACCATGTTAACTATATCCTTTGCCACTAATAGTAAATGCATATGATGATATACAAATGATAAAGGTTAGGCACCTATATCAGTCACTGAATTCAAGATATATGGAGTGTATCCTAAAATCAATGCCATATTGAGGCCCCAGAATTCCAAGTGCTGGGCATGTTGGTAACCAGCAGTAACAACCATGGTGATGAGACATAATGTTCGCAAGTCACAGTAATACTGTTTTGTTTCTTTGAGAGGGTACTTTTATTTGATATGGCCTTCCAACTGATTTCTGCAATACCTCATGGAGCAAATTTTGCAAGCATACCCATGGACTATGCAACCAGTACACAAAACTCTGCAACTAGCTGACCATACTAAAATGAAACATGGATCTTCAAAACAAAAATTTAAGTACCAACCTGAAACCATGAAATTTACAAATATCTGAAACCATGAAAAGAGCTACCAAAAATAATAAATTAAATATATGGCCATAGCTTGTTCCTACATTTTACACCACCAATTTTGGTGGTGTAAAATTCAACAAGTCCATCACCACCACCACCAATTTTGGTGGTGGTGGTGATGGACTTGTTGAGAGTAACAGCTTGGTGTTCAGATGATGAGAAGAATAAACGGGAGAGGAGAAGGGGCAGAAGAGTACTGGGTAAGATGAATGAAAGAAGAGAACACACATGGTGTTTCACTTATTTCTTAAAGGTGAACATATTGGATGAAGAGCCGAGATATGGACCAAATTGACCTTCTTGAGGATGAGGTAGGAGAAATACAAACAGAAACACTGTACATAGTTCAAGAAGAGGTGAAGACTCTTCATGTTGCTTGATGAAACTGGGGAATTAAGAAGAGGGTTTCTTCTTGAAAAACTATGGTTTGCATGATTTTCACATACTTGGGTACAGTTAAGGAGGGAAAAGCCATGATATGCAAGAAGGGTTAAAGATAAAAAGTGATGGGAGAAAAGTTATGGGGGGGAGAAAACTTAAAAGGTCAGGAGAAAAAAGGAAAAGAATTTACAGCCAATGCCATCTTCATCAGATAAAACATGTTTTTGTGGCTTTCACAATCAAGAGATAGTGAAGCTGATATGGTGGGGGAGGGAAGAATAGGGACTGATGGCAAAATAAACAATTGGAAGGATAATGTCCTATTTTATGTGTAGAGCAGAGAATGGTGAATGCATCCAAAAAGGGAGTACATGCTGAGGTCTTATTCAGTAAGGATTTATAAGCTTACAACAAAGATGGGAGAAGTAATGGGGCCTAAATCTCTATTATATCTATTGGTGGATTTCAAAATAAAGATGCATTCATAGGGCTCTAGCAGGTGGTATGGGAAACCTTTGAGGAAGTCCAAGTCATAAACGACTACGGGATGGTTCATTTCCACAATGCGTTTGACAATATTAGCTTGATTTGATCTTCCAATCCTGTATTATCCCAGTGATCTCCGAATAAAAACCATAGCAATCAACCCGAAGGTTGGTTTGGTAGGTGATGATAGAATTCACCCAGTACCAAGCCCAACGGCATGTGAAATTCACACATAGGGTACAGGGGTCAGTTCCTTTCCCTGTGCCAGTTATGGTTTCCCAGGAAGATTTGTTACCCGAAAAATCATATATCTTGGGTATAGCTGCGGGTGCCCAAAGAGGCTTGCCCAGGAATCAAACCCAGGCCTTCTGGTCAGCAGCCCAATGTTCTACCCCTGGACTACCGCCACCCACGATCTCTGAATATGTGAGTTAATTTTTGTTTTCTTCAATTCATTCCATGCAACAGGGTTTCAGATATTGTGCTATGTAAATTACAGATTTTGGATGAGGGGGAATTACATCTTGTACGATGAGGAATGAATATTTTTATTAAAGAAGGAAATTCCATATTTAAACTTGTTTGAAAGTGTGGGAAGACCTTCTGTTAGGGATAATAGAAAGGGAGCATCATATATACAATCTAGGGGGATGGGAAGGAGTACTGAAGGATGCTATTGATTTGTTATATTTGTGTATTTTTAAATTGGGGGATGGGAAGGAGTAATGAAAGATGCTATTGATTTCTTATATTTGTGTATTTTTAAATTAGGGGATGGGAAGGAGTAATGAAGGATGCTATTGATTTCTTATATTTTTAAATCGTGGCACATCATCTCAATTGTGTACCCCAGGAAAACTACCTAATTATCAAATGGTCTGAGATCTAAAGAAAAGTCATCAATTTTTAGAGAGATGTGAGGCTGTGGTCTGGTAAGGAGTGAAATGCAGACAATTAGCATTTAACTTGACTAAATGAATTTGGAGGCACTGAAAATTTGCCGGATTAATAAAATCTTAAATTTTAGGGTATTTACGTTGCTTTTTTTATTTTTATGCCTAAAAAGGGGAGAGGATTGAGTATTTTTTTCTATTGCAAAGAAAATGAATGGAAATTTAATTTATTCATTGGTTAAAAAATTCATTTAGGTTGGTTTCGAAATTCCATAAAAGGAAAATTATGTCATCATCACCGAAGAAATATGTGGAGAGGAAACATTTGAACCAGGATTTTTATATATGGTTCCAAATTGTGCAAGGTTATTTTGGGACGTAAATGGGTGGAGTTTCTTTGAATTTGTCAAGGCTGGAAGATCTGAGTCCTAAGTCAGTTACGTTATATAATTTAAGAGTGATTTCATAGGGGTTTTTTAGCTCAAACCTGTCGGCTGATCAAGACAGTTGAGATGATTCTAAATTTAAGTAGTGATGACAAATCTAGTTAGCTTTTCAGACAAGGGGTTGAAGAAAGAAACTACTGGGTGCATCAGGCAATGGGGTTTGTGAATATGTCATAAGTTATTGTCATTTTGTGGCAGAATGATTTGAAAAGTGAAGAGAAAATTTTAATATTGGATTCATCATATGGGAATATGATTTGGGAATAGAATTGGTTTGGGAGAGCATTTCATTGAGGAGATTTTCCTATTTAAGTGCATGGGTCCGAATTTAGGAAATGGTTTCCTTAGATGACACATTAGGATTTGTCTAAAACAGCCACTGAATTACACTTATCCACCTTTGAAGCTTTAACATGTGTTTTCCAGAGATAAAGGTTTTAAGAATATTAAATTGAGATAAGAAGGATGTATTGTTTGGGTGATGACTAGCAAGATTGTTTTTTATTTAAAATTCATAGTATTTATACTTTATAGTATATAATAATATAGCTGTAGTTTCTATTCCTTTTTCCACTAACCTTACCGGTTTTCTCCCTAACAGTTTATACACTCCCTTCTTCCACCACATTCCTAGACCTCATTTAACCTCACCCGTGTCTGCAATTACACCACTCTTTCACATTCTTTTTAAAACCCAAACTTCATAACACAACATCAAAAGATCTACCTATTCATGAAATACAGTGCTCCTCTGTCATATAATTTCAACATAATTTCCAAGAAGGCCCATTTCATCCCAAAACTACAGAGCTTCACTCTTTCCAAGAAGTGAGCATGAGGCACCATTTTTTCTTCCTACTTACTCCAATCCCTCTTCTTACTCCCTCTCCTCCCCCTTAATCTTCTCCTAATTTTTAACTTATCTTCAACTTTTACCCACTTTATAAATACCCATGATCAACACAATATACATACCATAATACGTGGCATATAAGAAACATCTCCATTTCATACGGGCACATTCAGGAAAAGAGGTTTTTACAGTCGGGCACTTCACATTACATTATATAATATAACCCTGGTACTCACAATAATAATAATAAACATTATTTAAATACATTATAATATTTTGGGCTAATTAGTCCTTACTGAACATCTGGATAGAAATTAGTCTGCAGTAGTGAATTTCGTAAGTAAAATTAACCTGCTAAAGGCTTCCCCTTTGCATATAAGACTACAGAGAGATTTTTTTGAGACGTTATTTTGGAAATTAGCGCATCATACATACATGCCATCAAATAAGGTAATTACTATCTAAACATTCCCCTGAAGTACAAAAACAATACTTAGGTATACTTGAACGTATTTCAATGCATATGATACTTCTTTTCTTTCTTTCAATCAATGATCTCACATATTACCTCATTACATTCTAAAAATATGATTTTGGCCAGGAAACCTACCTTCAGTTTACGTTCAGCCTTTGCCTTGCGAGTGACTTCGGTAGCTTTCTGAACTAGATCAGCTAGAGAATGCAGGAAAGTAAGAGCTGCCCGTAGTTGAGCATCTGTTAAAACCCACAGTAGGTCATCCAAAATGAGTACCAAACGAGAGCTTTTCACCATCTTATCACTCAGACGTTTCTTAATGATTAGACGGCACCGAGCTGTATTTGTCAACAGTCTCAATGGACTGAGAGTGCTGCCCTTGTCCACACTAGTGTCTATATTCGATGATTGTGCCTCTATTCTGACAGTTTGCCATTCCAACTCTTTGAACAGGAGTATCTCTCCCCTCGCAGGGTCTTTCAATCGAGTCATATGCAGGTCATGGCACTCATTCCAAGAAGGTGTTTTTGATGAAACTGCAATTCTGGACATCTGCAATGGAAATGAAATAATTAAATATTATTTCAATAGCTATAATTTCACCAAATAATGTTATAATCTCATACTAATTGAGTGTGTGCACCAAAATTTATACAGCATATTTGCAAAGAAATCAGTAACCAAACAAGGAAATAGATTAGGACTTAGTAAAATTACATGGTGCACACAATTTAAGTATGACAGTATTTCTACATTTGAGGATCATCATCATGTGTGTTGTACGTTCTAAACGAATACCTTGTATGGGAAAATAGCACAGATGGAGTTTGTGCTGAAAGGTAGTGCTAAGGATCAACCACAGTGGTTGGGGATAAGTGGTTACCAAGTAGACATTAACTAGGGGTAATTGGACAGGGGCAGGGGGAGAGAAGGTTGAAAGGACAACACAAGGAGAAAGCATGAATAATGTCAAGACAAAAAAAGTGGTGAAGCTGAGCGATTTTGAATTGTTTTTATGGCGGAGATTGAAGAACAAATGCATTATGCAATGGATATATGTGCTAATAAATTTCAAAAAGAAGCTCAAATTTAGAGCAGCCAATTGCATCAACCAGCAGCACCCATGCTCAAGTTTCATTTCACCCAAAGGAATTCAATGGATAGTGAAAGATTCACAAAAAGCACTTGAATAGAATACATAAAAAATGGATTATAAATGAATAAAAGGTTATTCTCAAAGAAAACCTTCGGACAAAATACTACTCTGTCATTTAAGTAGTAGTTATTAGAGAGGAAAAGCCACATTGTGATCATTTATTCGTTTTTCATCAGGGATACATGGGAAATTTGGTGGAGGTAAGATTTTAACAGAATGGAGAAAGAGTGTTGACAAACCCAGATCCAGCATTTGCCTACTCTTAAGATAAGATGACTTAGGGTCCACAATCGTACATTCTATCTGAAAAGGGACCTTACTCCACTTGAAGTAAAATACACCCAAGTAGAGATCAGGATACCTTTGAAAAAGTCTGTCACCACCAAACGAGGCCTCCAGGATGGGAACACGGAACACTAGCAAACATACCAACCCAATCCCTTGTTACTCAGTCATTTAGAAAATTTATTTCAAATTTCCTTCGAATTAATTATTTTGGATGGTTTATGGTTCATATTTTCTTTGAAAACATTAGTGCAAGAATACTTATTCTCTTTACAAACATCATAATTATATTCAGACTTTTGTGATGATACACTAATGTGTTGTCCTCTAATAAATATATTTCCTAGCGGTAAACCAAAGTGACCAAATGTATTCTGGTCATCAAGGTATATCCTTCAAAAGAAATACTAGCCTGTTCGGAATGGTAAGAGCAGGCATAGGCTTTGGTTTTGCTCGTGGCATGCTGGCAGCAATGCCCCACGACAACTAGGAGAGTGTCATAATCATGAGCAGAGAATGGCGCAGGTTGTACAGGCACTGCAAACCTTGCCTAACCTATCTTTAAAATGCAACAATTTCAAAGTGTAAAAATCATTGGCCTTGACTGGGATTCAAACCTGGATGTCTGGCCCAGTGCTTTAGCCAGTCAAGCTACGGAGGTTAAGCTTCCGAAATTTTGGAGGCTATAAAAGAACAAGGTGTTATGACAAAATACATACATACATACAATGTCATAGGCATTTGTAGTTGTGAACACAGTGCCACAGTCCACAATGTTTAAGCCAATGTTTACACACAGAGGTGTTCACCTTACACCAATTCAAAGAACTGTATGAGATGCCACGACAGTAACATTAATGGAGTAATGTGCTAATATGCTTCCAGATAATAGGCCAGGCATCGAGGCATTCGGGTTTGAATCTCAGTCAAGATGAATGATTTTTACACTTTGAAATTGCTGCCTTTAAATGCATATTAGCAGATTACTCCGTCAAGGTTACTGTTGCTGCATCTCCCACAGTTCTTTGAATTTACCTTATCTTCCATCACTTATCAAATTGCTTCAGACAACGAAATTCATGATGGATAGCTTAGGCTAACTGAGAATGTAATATGAAATGGAGAGAGAATAATGGGGAATTTTTAATTATTAATTCTAAATTGGCCACTACAAGGTTATAAGACGCTGTTACAAACCATCGAAATACCCAAAAGCTACTGCCATTTAGCAGATATATTGCGAAACATCTTGGGAAGTATTGAAATAAGTGTTCTTAGCCTACTGTCCTCATGAGACATGATGCATGGAGGAAAATAAACTGGAAAGGAAGGCAAGGAAAGAAATAGCACAAGTTGACAAGCCAAAGAAAATGTATAACAGGGCAAATCAGATGATAATTCAAGAAGTTACATTGAGAATCATCGCTAGTACTTACTGTACTCAATGCTAAATCCATATCACCCAAATGTCAGGTTAATAAATGATGGTATATTTCACCCTATACTAAGTCCAGCAGTTCGTGAAATTCACTCATCAGGGTGGAGGGGGAAGAACCTTTTCCAGTACCATTAATGATTTCCCAGGAAGTTCTGGTACCCGAAAAAATCACACACTTCGGGTGAATCTTAGGGTGCCCAGAACGGCATGCCCAGGAATCCAACCTTGGAAAATAGTGACTTATTTATTTCTCAAGGAGACTTAGGAGACATTTACAGTGACAATCAAGGACTACTGAATTGCTTGTTGAAATACATGAAATTTAAGTTGCAAACACCTATGTGCTCTCAAGCGACAGGTTGCAAATTTCTAATCTCGTTGGTATTTTTCATTTGATTAATGCATTATATAAAAATATTTTAGTGGAGGTAAATATACATTAGAATATGCTTCTTACACTGACATTAGAGTGGGTTCAATAACAGAAAACAACATAAAATACTAAATAATATCCATATCACTCAATGTAATTTTAATAGCTAACAACAAATTTTAACACAATGAGGCAGTTGAGTGGGTAGAGCATTAGAATTGACTGGAATGCTGATGTTTGAATCCAGTTAATGCCCCTGGGCACCCTCGGCTTCATTTACCCTGTATGACTTTTCAGGTATGATATCTTTCTGGGGTAACCACAGGCACCTCCCATGGACTGGATCTGGCCCCCAAACCATGATGCATTTCACCTGCCATATGAAAAGATCTCTACTCGCATCATATCAATTCAGCTTTTGGGTTGATTACCGGAGTGATTTTATAATTTTTAATACCTTGACGACTTTGTAATTTTTATTATATTTACAATGGAAAGTAAATGGTGGCTGAAGTCATCTTTACATTTCATGAAATGTTTTTAGGATTATACAAAGACATTACAGTGATATAGCCAAGGTGAAAGGGTGGGGGTAAAAATCAAATGATGCTGTGCAACTGATAAACTATTCGAATCCTGTAAAGTTATTTACTTAACCTCTACTCGGCTAAAAATCCCTCACTGACAGCTAACTATCATTCATTAGACTAATATCACTTTTTTACGGTTTGGTGTCATATAATGCCAATAGTTTAAGCAAGGGAACCATATTTTAAATTAACAGTCATTAGTTTTCAAACATTGTCCTGAAATAAATATGTTAGAAATGGATACAAATTAAATGCAATGGGAAAAAGGTATATAAATACTAAAATATATCGGCAGAAAACATCGAGTGAAAGCAAAACATAATAATCGTTCTTTCATGTTTACCAATGTGCTCGCAGTTACATAATTTCCTGTGCGCTACATGGCAGAGAGGCTGCACATAAAAAAATGCCTAGCAATCCAGTAATTATTAGATCACATTTGGGATACCAAAATTTTGACTTAATCAGGATATAATATCAAATTATATAAGATGGTATTATAAACAATTGTTTTGGAGCATGAGTTGCATGCAAAATCCTCAGTGAAAGCACTAGTGCGATTTGATGGCTGAATTGTCAGTTCTCATTAAATGAAATCATGTAATATCATAAATTTTGTAGAGCAAGAAGCATGATTGCCCACTCCAGTAGGTAGAGTGATGAACTACCAACCGGGAGGCCTGGGTTTGAGTCAAAGTGATGCCTTTGGGAAATATTCCATCTGCCTATTCCTAGAATATCTCTCGCCAAGCACTCACCTTTATTTCACCTCTCCTCCCTTCTAAATTCACTCCCTCACACTGCCCATCCTTTCAATTTATCATGCAACAATTTCACCACCCAAGCATTACCCCACCTTTCAACAAATTAAATTTTTCCCCATTCCATGCTCGGTTCTCATTGTTATTTTAAACTGTTATTGTCTTTTGTCCTCTTTCATGTTCGTTATATTTTTCACTGTCAATTGGCGCTACTGCTGTATGTGAATAATGTTTTAAAATAAAATAAATAAACACAGCTCCACTGAAGCTGTGTGGTTATTTTGAGCACTAGGTGTTCCTAGGAGGCTATTGGTGGCACAGGAAAAGGAACCAGCACCCATACACTGATATTTGGATTTCAGATGCTGTATAGGGCTAAGTACAAGAAGAACTCTCAACCCTCACATATTAAAACAACCCTCAGGAGAAATACAGAGACATTTTTTGAAAAGAAATAGGATCCTTTAGGGGGATATGTAATGTGGGAGGGCTGGAAAGAGATAGAAAGGAGATGGAGGATGATAAGATGAAAAGGGAGGGTAGGGTGTGTGGCAGGGGGTTGATGGACGTGGAAAGGATTATGGGAGAAGTCATAAATTGTAACACTGAAGAAGATAGACTGGACCTTGTGAGTTGGGAAGCAAATTTCATTTGACCATTTTCTGCCATGAAATTTTATCACCTTAAGTCTTTGTGCCCTGCATAAAATAGTGAGGCAAAAGAGACATTGTACAATTTTCTATGACACACTAGCTAAGGCAAAGACATAATCCCCATTGCATTAATGCTTAAAACCAGTGGTACTTGGTGATATATGTGAGATTGGTTTTTGAGGTTGGGGGAAAGTTAATGTAAAATAGCAAATAAAAGCTTACATCACATCCCTATTGCAAGCCAAATTTTTTCAACCAGTACATTAGTTGTTAGAGAACAGTAATAGTTGAATATTATAAAAAAGTCTGCTACCATTAATTCAAATACTCTCAGAATCGAGCAAACTTTAATCACTGAGAAGTTAGGGCAGTCATGGATATTCTGAGAGATCGAATACCAGATATTTTCACATGTTTAAATGACATTTCTCACATTATAAACTACCTAGGAAAAATTCAGGTAATCTGATACAGCTATTGCTGATATAAAACTCTGGCTAACAGTTCAAATTATGATTGTCTGAATAAACCATAAGAATTTTGCCAAAGCAGTCGAATATTACCGATTGGGCTGATCAGTAATCAAAATATAAACCTATTTTCATGAGCAGAAAGTATTATGATTTCCAGAGATTTAAAAGCAGCTTCAACACTAACTCAAGCTTAACATATTTTCATATATATCGCATGCCGCTAAAAGAAATCAAAACTTGGATTGAATAATGGTATGTGCTTCTCGTTTAATAGTAGATAATGCAAATAAGAGTTGGCAGGGTGGTCGTTACAAAAATATGATTTTTCATAACATTAATTGTATTTCGTTAATTTACTACGCCAGGGAGCAGTATATTTTCAAAGGCAATTTTGGTAATGGCAATTTGTAACGAACATTGCTTCATATCTTATAATGTACATGGGTGAAACATCAATGCAACTTCATTGGGGCAAAATCAATAACTTATCACAACTGTTGCTGCTTTTTATGAAACGAGGATATGAATCATCCTGGTGTCATCAAGTCGACCTCCGAGTTGACCTGCTTGGTTTTTGGGTATTAATTATATGGAATGCCTTAACAGGGACCCCAGAGGAAACTGTTTGTACGGCTAAATTACCTGAACAGATGCTATAAATGCAGGGCTCATAAAATTGACGTAGACTGCATTCACATACACTGTCATTCCATCAATCGCTTTGTCGATGAAACTGTACTTTGTGGGGGCTGAGCCATCAGGGGGCATACCATAACTAGCAGATAAAGGTCTCAGATCTTCACAAGTTTCAACAGAAATGTGGACTTCATCCAGCGTCTGAGAAATAAATTTAAGACATGTTATTGTACTCGGTTACAAGGTTACACATTCAAAAAGGCAATATGTAATCACATTATATAACAGTACGAAGAGCTAACTTACCAATATAATAGGAACACTCCTAAGCTTTCTCAACTGAATTCTAAAAGAAACTTTATTGCACCAAGCTTTGGTTAACCTCAGCCACGACGGTAACTCTAGTAAATCCGTCAGAACATTTTCATCTAATTGTAAATCTGTTAAGTCGCCTTCGCCTTTGAACGTACTGAGATTTATTCTATCCGCCGACAAATTTTTGGTGAACCTATGGTAAAAAGAAATTCATTAAATAAACATTCAAACATTCGAAGTAAGTCTACTCAACTCTCCTTAAATGCAGTTTACGGCGATGATAATTAAAGATAACAAAGCGTGCATTATACTAAACATATCACTTCCTAAAGGTATAAGATCATCAAATAAAAAATCAGGCATGAACAATGAACAAACGGCGATTTTCAACTAACCTGGATAAATGTTTTAGCAGTTTATTCTTAATAATCGAAACCATTTTGAGAAAATTATGACTACAGTTGCAGACGACGGCCTCCTACGTGTCCTCCATGTTTTCCCCTACTCATGTCCAATCACGATATGCCGACAAATGACGTCAGTGTAGTAAGAAGAGGGTGGCGTGCGTAAAGAATAGTAAGACTTTTTCAACTCAAGGCATTCGTTATATTGTAGGCGAGACACCATGATTACGTCCAAGGTCAGTATTCGACAGCTGAAATCTTATCTCATTTTTGTATTTATATAATCAATAAAATTAGTCAGAAAGCCAATCTACCTGTTAGAAGCACATGATTAGCAGAATTGACAAGCGAAAGTCATAAAGCGTGAAGGCGAGGGAAAAAATGAGAAAGCGATGAGGAAAATTAAAGAAGAAATTATCTATGACGGGAAATGATGGCAGATTTGTGTTAACTAATGAGAGTGAAACTTTTCCATCAATAAGCTTTCTTAGAGGAGTGTATAAATAACATGAAATGCCGACTACTCTCTCTGGCTGAGGTCGTTAGCCGGTCAATGTTTCGAATTCCAAGACATCAATAAAGATGAAATGAGCCTATGAAGGTGTACCTTCTCACCGGAAATGTTTATGTCGCATTTCTGTTACAGATTAGGACTTTAATCCGCCCTGGAGTCATCCGTATTCCTATGTCGTTCTTTTCTGAGCACAATGAATCCACAAAAATGGAAAAGAGTAAGTGTAATGTTTAAAATAAGCGTGTGAATTAGAGTTAATTGATAATTAATTGTTGAAATGTGTATCTTTATTCAGCTTTAAATCAAGTCACGCTTCTTGGGCGCGTTGGGGCAGATCCGCAAAAGAGAGGGACCGAAGAGCATCCAGTGGTTATGTTTTCCCTTGCCACTCATCACAATTATAAATATGAATCAGGTAATTGAGAGTTTGAAAGTTCGCTGTATTCTTTTTTCAAATATTATCCCTTGAATCTTCTGCTAATTTATTATGTTACAGGTGACTTTATGCAGAAAACCGAATGGCACCGAGTGGTTGTTTTCAAACCTGGTTTACGTGATAGTGTGTACCAGTATCTAACAAAAGGTCAGAGAGTGTATGTGGCTGGTAGGTTGACGTATGGAGACGTGAAAGACGATGCTGGAATTACTCGTACAACAACTGCTGTCGTAGCAGATGATGTCATTTTCTTTCAACGAAATACTTAATGCCATGGCATGTGAATCTCAGCTCTCATCAATACATTCACAAAAAATGTGTATAGAATTACTTTTCATAATTTCATTTTTATTGTAAAATAATAACACACATTCATTAAAATAAGAATAAAAATATTGCGGCTCATTAATACTCTTCTTAAAACCCAACCAAAGGCAGACTCACTATTGGTAAATGCTGTTCTGCCCATTGACTGGCCAAAAATTATTGGTAGCATTCTTTTGATACTCTCCTATAGTTATTTACGTGTACTATACATTCTGAATCACTGGTACAGATTTCATTTTATTATTGAGGTGAGTTAACCATAAGTTTTCATCCCCCAATCTTCAGTCCAACTTTCATTATTGTGCCACTACACATCCTTTTGTACACAATTCATATTTAGGTTGCCCTATACCCGACTAAATTTTTGTGATGAATAAAAAAAAATTAATGTCAGTCACGAGAGTGTGTTGTAGAAACTTTGTATGGCTTGTAGAAAAATGTGAGAAAGAAACATGCTACTCCACTTAAAGTTAGGCCACATTGAAACTGCTTAGTAAGTATCTGGGATCTTGGGGAAAAAGCGAAGAATTAGATATGGTTTGGAGAAAATCAACTAGATCTGTTGAAAATACAGCAGTGTCATGAGTGTGCTAAAGGATTTAACCTGGGAGCCTCTTGACACTTAAAGAGAGTAGGCAAGACTAGGACTTTACAGGGCATCTGATTTTTCTTTTGGCACATGAGGTTATTATAGTGTCAAATTATATTGGTAGATTTGACCACCATTATAAAATAAAAGACATATTGTTGCTGACAGGCTCAGATGCTCATATTTTATTCAGTTGTAATGAAGTCAAATCCATGAACTTGATTACATTTCCTCTAAAATAAAAATTTAATGATTGAGTCAAACGCAGCAATTGTTTTATGGTGTATGTGTAGAAATGTTAGTGCACGTGAGCTTATATAGAATCAAATGTGTATATGAATTATTATTTGTCCATTTACGGTTGGTGCCATAAGATCCCTCACCACAAGCCTTTTTTGGGTATTGTGCATTTGTACCAAAGCTCCTGTGAAATACATTCAATGGGCAGCATTCTAAACTCATTCCCCTGGACCAAAATCAGTGCTGCACATGATGTATAGTGTCTGTGTGAATGAGTAGAATGATATTTTTTCACTGATGAGGATGGCTGGAGTAGGTCGATTTTTGGTGGGAGGTCATGGGGAAGCTACGAGATTTGCACCAGTTGTTTGTGGGCTATTACATCTACATAATACCCCGCAAGCCGCCGCAAGGGCATGTGGCAGGGGGTGTTAGGTCACCAACCATTATAGTGCATATTGCTGCTAGACCAGGCCCCTGGTTTAGGATTGGATCACTTATGATGCCATGTTCCATGAAGCAATGATTTTTTGTGTTAAGCTTGGAAAATCAGGTTTGTAGATTATAACCACATTTAAGCAATGTCCTAAGGAATAGTTTTACACTGATACATGTACCCTTCAAAACCCATTGTGTTAGTTTCAATTTTCAAAGTGGACTTCCTTTAATTTATTGCTGCAGAAAACTTAAACAGAATAACAGATATTTAAAACTAAAAATAGTAAAGATATTCCTTGATTTTACGAGTAGCCTTGATTCACACTAATGTACTCCATATTTTCACAACATTTGAAATGGAAAATGGAGTATGATGGATACAAAGATATGATATAATTAAAAAAATATAAGCTCTTTGAATTTAACATTTACTTTAATAACTTCACATACATATCAAATTATATTTCATGCAAATTATATACATATCACTTGTTGGCAGAGAAGATGACAGGTACCCAAACATTATACAACACAATAAACATTTGATTCTCCAGCTGTTAACCTTCCAGGCAACTGAGAAGTGGGGATTAAGAGATAAGGTTTTTAGGATTCCCATTTACTGTCTTTGAATCCATTAGATTGGAAGGGGTGAAGAAGGAAGGTGTGGTTTTGTTCAGGTTAAGGTGCTTGAGGATATGAATGGGGAGATAAGCAAGGGAAAGAAAGGAAGAGGTGGATTTTCTCTTTCAAACTCCATTGTATCCCAGTGGTGGAAGTAGTTGAAATGAAGCTGGTGCCGAATGAATGTAGAGATTAGTTGAGGGGCAGAGATGAAGGGATCTAGAGAGAGTGTTTTGAACATATAGTATGAGACTTGAGTTGTGTGATATTTAGGTTAGGATTCATGAATGTCATGATAGCAAGGTCACATGTTCAGAACTCTGTGGATGGCCCAAATGATGGTAGAGAAATAAGTTTTGGAGATGGAAATAGTTTTCAAAGACTATTTAGTTTGTCTGGGTAGGGGAAGTGATGGTCAAGGATATTACTATTGGTGGTTGTTGAAGTAAGGCGTTGGTAGATTTTCCATCAGTAAAATAGTGGTCAAACTATAATAGATAAACTATGTTCAGGATGATGCATGTGTGATTCAAATTTCGTAAGGGATTCATGTTCTTGGACCGTTGAATGGATGGGGTAATCTACAGTTGTCAACCCTAAGGCTGATAGATGGCCCAACTGCGTTTCATAGAAGTCCGACGGTGTGTGAAATTCACTCATCAGGATAGAGGGGTCAGTTCCTTTCTCTGTGCTGCCAATGAATTCCCTGCAAGATCTGGTATCCAAAAAATCACACTGTTCAGGTGAAGTTGAGGGTACCCCGTGACGTCATCCGGAATCGAATCCGATCTCTCTGGTCAGTGGGCAAGTATTGTACACCCTGGATTATCACTTTCCCTTCAAAATGGGATATTTTAATGATTTAAACTTTAAGTGGGTCTAGTAGACTAGTAGTGAGGGAACATAAATCTGCGGGCAGGGGGAGAAAGAGGAAACGGGGAGGACCGTGAAAATCGGTAGGCGAAGACAACATGCATTTATGTCCATAGGGTCCGTCCGTGAATTACTTCAGCAAGGTTATTTACGGCAAAGATCTGCGAGTAATGAACCCTCTCCTCCCCAACGCACGTCTTCATCGGCGCTATCATTAAGATATTAAATGGCCGTCTGGTCCATAGCCCAATGCTATAGCCGCTCTACCACAACCTCACTCTAAATTAATTTCGCCTTGGTTACAAGGCGAAAAATCGTGTTTACAGCGTGGTTTGTGACAACGCTGTCGGTTGCTGGTCCGAAGAGTCGAGTCGGTTTTCTGTGTGGTCACAGCTGTTGAGGAGGTCGGTTAAGTTCGGTAGGCGTTGGTAACTAACTGTAGGCCTCTTGGTAATGACGTTGGTATCGCTTTTTTTTCCCTGCACTACCCACCCCCATTTCATCCTATGCCACCTGACCGCACTCCTCCTTTAACCTGCGTCACTCAGTAAAATAATATTTTTATTTACGGTGGTTTCCGTCGCCTTCGTCGTAGTGAGGATACGAATATATTGATTTTGTAAAATTTAATTTTTCCACTTAGAAAAATCTCATAGCGATGCTACCTTCCCCTTGAAGGGAGGGACCAGGAAACCATCCGCGTGAACTCATAACGAGTCCATGACCACAGACTAAGAAAGGCTCTTTTCTCTCAGCTGTAAGGGATCCCTCCCTTGTCATGAATTGTGCAAGTGGGTGGATATACATTCTCCTGTCGGTGGCCTTGGGGGAATAAAGAAGGGAGGTCGACGCCGTAGTATTTGCAAAAAATGCCATCAGCTTTCTCCGCTTGAATTAAGTAGGCCATAAAGAGAGCTCAGACGTGCACTTAGAGAAGGGCGGTTGTGAAAATCACATGAGGCAAAATATAAAAACTCTCCATAGTGCGCCCTTGAAAACGAGGAAATTCCATTCCCTGATGCAAACACCAGTTGATTCCGGCAGCGTGACTCGCATTTTGGGGTTTCCAGAGAAGAGAGATCCCATTTTTGACTTGTCCTTCGCGGGTCATGAGAGGGCAATTCCTTGCTCCCGATAAATAATAAAAAGCGCCTCCATATCTTTGGGAATAATTAATTTTTCAGCGTTAAGTCTCAAGTTTTGGTTTCATCTGTGCATAAAGACGCTTAAATTTTGTCAGTGCCTAGTATCGAATTTCGAAGCAGTTATTCCCTAAATGCACGTCGGGTTCTGTTTGGCGGCTAAAATTAAACATAGGGTTACTATAAATTATATAGCTTCTTAAATCACAGACGTCATTTTCGTGAAGATGACGCAACCTCCTTCGTTGGCCTTCAACCATCAAACCACTCTTGTGGGAACCGCTATGGTGTTCATTACCCGTCTGGGGTCGCCTAGTGTGTTGCGAGAGGATATTCGAGCATTGTGGCACTGATTTAGATTAGAGTATAGGCCAGTTTGTTGAAGAAACTGTGTCTATAAGAGATGTCTTTGTTAAAAAATTAACTTAGAATGATCGGAGTGTTCAGAGCTAGTGATGTAAACAAAGGGTAAAATATAGTGAGTGATATTGTATCGGATATTCAAAATTATTAAGGGTTAGATTTTTATTAGAAAATGTTCCCCGTTTAATATTCAAGCGGGCTTAATGTCCCAGTAACAATTCCTGTATTAGTAGTTTACAGCCGAAGTTAAAAAAATAAATTAACTGAATATTAGCGCCTAATTCAAAGTACAGATGCTGCGGTTATTATTGTAACTGAAAGCTGGATATCCGCTGAAATCGCTGACAGTGAAATTTGTCCAAAATAATCTTCCATTTACAAAAATGGTAGAGTTAAAAGAAACGAGGGGGGATGATGTTTTAGTAAAAATCTCGTGCGCAAGCTGAGCTGAGATGATTTCTGTAACTGTTAGAAAATGTTTACTCAATTGTTTGTATTTTGTTGGGATAGCCGAAGAAATATATCGGTGTGTCGTACATCTTATTTTAGTACCCTGCAAGCCATCGCTAGGGTGTGTGGCAGGGGGTGAATACACGCAAGATTAATATTGACCCGAATATGACCCTGCCGCGGTCGGACTATGTTATTCTGATCCCTTATTGTTCGTGGAAAAAATTAAATCTAAACTATCTGTTCTCAAATTGATCTCTCTAATTTTATTGGCGTGATCTCTCCTACCGTAGTACGATGGGGGTAATAATACATTAACTGAATCACTGCTAAAGAAACCTTCAAAATTAAAAGATAATTTTGGTTACGCCACAAAGTTTATCTGTACAACGTTTTACAAATCTAGCTCCTCTACGCGATTCAATTCGGCAGTTAATCCAACTTCGCGAGGATCCTATATACTTGCAGCACAGTCTTAATTAGGCCTAACCAGCGAAAGATGACATTCCTCTTTGACCTTTTCATCGCATTTACCCAGTACTCCTTATATAGTACATGTCCAAACAAAACCTACCTTAAGCGATAGAATACAAATGATGATATATGCATATTTGAAGTGACATCTGTCTGGTGCCCTAACAACTCCCGCCGCGCGCTCTTGCGGCGGCTTGCGAGGCATTACATAGATGTTCAAATCCTAATATTCAGGGCCATAAGTTTGCCCACTCTTTTATTTCTTCGAGTACGAGCGGGGAAAATGTTCAGCGTTTGGCCGTTTTCGATGCATCACTAAGTGCTTATACCCCACAAGTCAATCAATGCCGAATATATATAGTATAAAGCGAAGATAATTAAATAAAGTTACATGGCATCATATACATTCTTTGAAATTCCTAACAAGTTAACTAACCATAAGAGATATTTCATTTTGATGCATCATGCCTTTTTGAATGTAGAGTAACCCCCTGCCACGCACCCTGGTCGTGGGTTGTAGGGTACAAGATATAATATAGTGGTAAACCACTAGGAGCATTTTACTGCCGCCGTAATCTTACTTTATAGTGCATGCAGACGGAGGTGAAATGTGAATAGAAAATATGATTTATGAATAGCTGATATTAAGAAAATAGTGATTATTGCATTATTTCAGTCATTACTTGTAAAGAAAGATGTTGATTCTCCTTTAACATCAAAGAAAACATTGCTAAAATGCCACAACACTGGTGAAAATTTCGCTCTACAATTATTTAATATTTATTAACCGGCTAAGTTAGTTTATAATGTTTGATTAATATCACAATGCGCATTCTGATATCACTAAAATTATAAAAAAAAACCATTTGAAATAGTTCCAAAGAAACTGCGGGAGATGCCACAACAGTAACTTTTAACGGAGTCATCCGCTAATGTACATTTTAATGCAACAGTTTCAGAGCGTAAAAATCATTTGCCTTGACTGGGATTCGAGCCCAGATCCCTCAATATCCGGTCGAGTGCTTTAGCGAGTTAAGCTATCGAGACGTCCTCTTAAACTCTGAGGCGAATGATTTTTACACTCTGAAACTGTTACATTTGAAATAGTGTCATTTACAGTATAAATTCCTAATTGAAGTGATCGTTAAATATTGGTGGTTAAAAATTCTTTCGTCAAACCCCAATGAACTTTATTCTTTTTTTTTAGGTAGGATGCCCATTTGATATCTTAATGATATCGCCGTAAATGACGTAATATGAGTGAAATGGGGTCTTAACTGGCGGATCTTAACTGAGGGGATGCGGAAATGGCCTTACCCAATGTACATACATGGACTTAAATGTTTTTTTTCTACACCTACCATTTGTATTTCTAAGCTCCGCCCCACGTCTTCCCTCTCGCTTCCATCCTGCGGATTTATGCTCCTTGGCTACGAGACTAACCCTGTCTGCTCTCTTCGAGAATCAAGAGACTCCCACCCTATCTCCTCAAGCATACCCGTGACGCTTACTCTCTTCTCGAAGCAACTGTGACAGAGCCGGATTTTCTCTCAACTTTATCAAAATCTTTCTCCCATGGATCCCGAATATTTGCCGCGTACCCTCAATGTGGCCTAACTAAAGAGAAGTAAGGGGGGTGAGTAAACAGTGGCCTGCTTATCGATGTCATCCATACTGATGGCGTCAATCATTCGTATTCCAACATACGTTGGTCGTTTGGGCCATGAGTATAAAACTCTAGAAATGGACGTCTGAACTGGCAGATTAAAGGACTCCTTCCCACGGACAGTCGAGGACCGTAACTGTAGTGTTGGAGCTAACGAGAATGCCATTTGTCACACGAGCGTAGAGGAAATTAATAGTTTAACTTAAATGCATGCTTTTTAAACTGATCTCCTATGTTTTGTTGGCAAATCCCACCCCGCATGGCCGATTGGGACTGAAATATATCTATTGTAGTGCATATTAAAATACCCCCTAGCCGTTTTTATTGTATTTTCCATCTCCCTCTTCCGTCCCGCGGTCCTCTACCTACGACAGGGTGCCACATTTCCTACCTGTGGAATGGCCTTTCCTACCTGTGGCATGGGTTTATAGAATCTTCCCCTTCGTGCTCTGCAGTTCTGCTTGACCTCTCGTAGTATGGTGGTGGTCTATCGTACATGCGGTTGTGGTTTATTCTGATTTTTCATATTTAATATACCTAAAAACTTCTTAACAGCGTAAAATTAGCACTTGTTTAAAACTCAATTTTCTGTATATACTAGTGTATTAGTAGTATGTGTGTGCCACCATGCATGAATCTATTCAGGGATTTGAAGTGGACGTTTTTTCCCTTTTCCTAACCCTTTAAACGCCCTCCCACTCCCTCATCCCTTGCCCTTAACACATGGTGCTTGCGCCCCATGCCACACAACTTTTTGCTGAATCGCGAGGTATTTGTGTAGCTGTAGATGAGTAGAAGTAACACCTCTCACTTACTTTCTCAGTAAATTTCCGCCTTTAAATTAAATTAATAAAAGCCCGTCGAAATTAAAGAAATTAATTAAAATCCTGTCGAAAGAAATCTAGATTCTTTGAGGCTAACCCCAAAGGCCTTCCTGAATGTCTTCTTTCATCAGCTGGCATACGCCTCGTAAAATCCTGGGAATCACAAATGGGTCACCGAACTCTTCCGAGTTCGTCCCCCGCGAAGCCCTGCGGAAAACCTTGATAAGTGATCACCAGGGGAACCGTCTAATTCCCCTCACTGATACCCAATTCCCATCCCCTCTCATTCCCTAGCACTCTACGGTTCGCAATTCTTCACCCCACCAGTCGATGGAGTCGATTGCTACAATTCCCTTTGTAACGTATTCCGAACAACGGAAGGGATCATTAGCAAACCGCGTGTGCTCATTTCTCTTTTTCAGCTCAAGCGTGACATGTGTCCCGCTTTCATTTTTACTCCTTGCTTAAAACAGCTAACCAGAGTTCTCCATCAGCCTTTCTATTTCATTTCATTTTTTATTACTGCTTCGCCCCGCACATACCCATTGGCCTGTCGTGTCGGCAGGAACATTGCCATGGAATTAACCATTTTACTCTTAATCCTACTCTTTTCACGAAGTACTCGTAAACATCATTTCTTTAGTCTCCTAAAATAACGAGTTTTAACATCTCTGAAGCATCACAGTAAGGAAAAATTCAAATAATATCTCATGGGGATTTATTCATTTATTTAAACCCAACGTACGTATTCCATGCTTGATATCACGTATTTTTTGAACTGGTGAAACTGAAAAAACGCCCCCCTCGTAGGATTAGTTATGAGATTTTTAAAAGGATTCAAAACACACTAACCGTCTCCTTACTTTCGGGAAATTATTTCCGGGAAGAAGAAAGTCTGTGGTCAATAAATTTTCGCGGGTAGGGCAAAAAATGAAGTCTCGGGTAAATATATACATATAACGCACTCACCACCTTTCAGGTAGCATTCCACTCTTGCAGGATGGGCAATTTGGCCTATGTAGATGGCACTGTAATCATTAAAACTTCACTCATTTATGCCACTATTGCTAAGTTTATCCTCTATGTCTTTGGTTGTGTTGATAAAGAATTTCAAGTTAAGGGATTCAATAATAATAAGAAAACGACCCTCGTTAAAATTCTAACGACCTTATTGTGAAGGGAACATTATCATGCATTGGCAGTAAATTACCGAAGTCGCAGAATATCACCTCCTTGTTCAAAGCACAGCGCAGATATGATTATTGGGACAGGAAGCTGGTCATCCACAGATATGGCCGACGGTGAAATTTTCCCAAAAACCTTTTCCGTTTACAGAAATGACAGAGCAATTAGAACCGGAGGCGGTGTGTTTATTGCAGTAAATAATTCTTGCGTCAGCAGGACTGAGGTCATTCCAGGCAATGTTTTGAAAAGCATTTGGTGCTCAAGAAAAAGTCCTGAATGCCAAATAACATACGTATGCGCATTTTACAGGCCGTCGGTCGACAAAGATAATTCATTACTAGAATTTGATCAACAAATCAAAGGTTTGCTATCCCAACCAAATGTTCGCGACGTTATATTCGTTTGAGATTTCGAAGTTTTGGGAGTTTAGGTCGTTAATACATAAAAAGGAGAGTACATAAGGGAAACTGTTAAATTTCCCTGCGGCATTCCTGAAGTTGCCTCTCAATAAGGAACTCAAGCCATTAATAACTACTTTATGGGTATGGTATGATAAGAAATTCCTAATACAGTTAGGCACTCTCTCGTTAATACCTTAATGCCTTAATTAGTGTATCCATTTCTCGTGAGAGACATTGTCGTATGCTTTCGTGAAATCTAAAAATAAACTCCACTTGAGCATTCCCTTTCTGCGATTTCAAGACATCAAGTGCAGTTCATCAGCTGTTTCGTGTGCTTTCGTTGTTTTTGCCGCAGTACTTTTTCCAGGGTGCTTTTACGAAGCGAGTTTTCTAACCGCGGGAGACATACTTGAGCGTACCCACGAGTAACAGCTGGAGAAACGTTTTGTACGTTCGACCGTTTCTTCATCAGTTGCTCGTGCGTACGTTCAAACACGTTTCCCGCCATTTTACTGTCATTGCGATATGTAAGAAGTCCCAGAGCTCCTTCTTACGTATCTCTATGGCCTGAACCAGGCAAGGAGCAACTCCTTTCTGGTTCAAAAGAATGATGGGGATATGACCACTCCTTCCAACTGTTCCCGAAGTCCTAAACGTTAATGTTTCATGACTGAAAATCAACGGATTAACGCGTAGTTGGTGTAAAATCGATCGCATTATTACAAAGAAAATAAATATTTTATGAATTTTATACAATTTCTGGAAATTTCAAAAACCAATTTTTAGAATTTACAGCTCCATTTTTTAGCCATCGAAATACGGAGGCTTGTCTAACTGCTTTGCAATTATCCGCGGAAGAGAAGGTCATGGTTCGTCATTTCTATACCTCGAAAAATGGAAATAACATGATCAAGCTGCCGTAGCTGAAGGGATAAAGGAAGGTGACGCATAGGATCGCTCAGGATTGGTATGGTGACGTGAAATAAGGGGAAAACCCAATACCACAGCAGGGAGGTCGATAAGAATTAATGGTGAACAAGGAAAGTGTTTTCGGGGCCGTTTGGAAAAGATTTTTTGTTACATTCCGCTGGTCACATGAGCGGAACCACGGCCGTATAAACTCCTATGATCAAAGCGAAGTAAATAGGAGGCAACTTAAGTGAATAATACGTCGTATTACTGGAAATTTGAAGGCAGATGAACAGTTACAGGATTGATGTAATGGAAGGAACTAATTATAAAGTAAGGATATTGCACTATTCCGGAAAAGTTTTATTTTGTGGAAAAGTGCTCAATCCTTACTTTATTTTTATCAGTTCATGTATAATTTTGATAATTTTTCAATGGTAATAACTGCCTGCAAATCTCCTCCGTGGAACGGAATTTGCATTAACCTTTTAAGTCACGT
Organism: Hetaerina americana; assembly: GCF_022747635.1. Classification (NCBI taxonomy): domain Eukaryota; kingdom Metazoa; phylum Arthropoda; class Insecta; order Odonata; family Calopterygidae; genus Hetaerina; species Hetaerina americana. Next base: position 11,684,549 of record NW_027287427.1, read on the forward strand.
AATACGGGACATAAATGGAAACCGCCATTGAGTTACTTCTTAAATGAAGTGAGACAAGGTTATATATGTAACTTGTATTTAAGCCTCATTCATGAAGAATACTTTGTCTTTAAAGAGTTTTGCAACTCTTTTAATTCCTGGTATCGCCGAGGTGATTTCAATTATGGAATTTCCTTGTAAATATTAGTTTTTAGAAACGTGTTGAAACCGAAATTAGCTAATTATTTACTGATTCATCCGAATGTTAAAAGGAAACCCCAATCAAAACTTTTTGGACAGTCATTACAAATTAAAGAAACGAATTCCTTGCGACATGGTAGAATATGTCGACGCCTGTCATTTCAGTATACGTGGCTTGTGCAATAAATTCGCGAACTGGTGCAATCTGGCGGCCATGAAGCGGACTACAGCCCCGTCCACTAGCAGCGCTAGTTGCTTTAGACCCAATGAACGGTCTGTGCTTGGCGGATCGTCGAGCTGTGCGTATGGTGCCAGTTATGTTAGTTTCCGTCATCTTTGTTTTTACTGTTTATCGGCAATGAAAAATGACGAAATCACGGAGCAACATCAAGTTTTTGGTGGAGTACGGCAAAAGTTATCGAGAAATTACTGAAATGTTGACAGCTGTTTACGGTGATAATGCTCTGAGGAAAACGTACGTTTTCAAGTGGATTAAGCGTTTTAAGGATGGCCAACAAGACGCCACTGATGATGCAAGGCCGGGACGACCTTCAACCACCTCCTGTGTTGACGAAAACATTGATCGTGTGCGGTCCCTTATCCTTACCGATCGTCAAAAAAGTGTCCGATTGATAGCTGATGAACTGAATTTAGGAAAATCAACAGTTAATGCAATTGTAACCGAACCTGACGAATAGATCCTTCACCATGACAATGCACCTGCACATTCAGCATTGATTGTTCGCCAGTTTCTGGCAAAAAAAATTCAATCGCCATCCTTGATAATCCTCCTTATTCGCCAGGTCTCGCCCCCTGCGACTTTTCCCTATTCCCTAAATGCAGAAATGTGATGAGGGGACATCACTGGGAAGATATGGACACATAAAAGCAGAAAACGACGAAAAAAAATCAAAAAACCTAACTGCCAAGAGGATTTCCAAGGATGCGTTAAACAGTGGGGGAGAAGATGGAATATGTGCATAGCATCTAATGGAGAGTTCTTTGAATGGGACAAAGTCGAAGAAGACTAAATTTTGTAAAATAAAGATTTTATGGCCTCAGTTTGCGTATTAATTGGACAGACTTTGTATGTACTTTGCGTCCTGGATAAACGTCTTAGACCGCCAGGTCTCTAGCGAGTGGGATATTCGAGCACTACAGGGCTTTTTTAGAATAAAGAGTAGGTCAAAAAATGGGTCTCTAAATTTTTATTTGCCAAATTATTTAGTTCCAAATGAAGTAAGGGTCAGTGCTATAAATCACACAATAGTTCATTTAACGCAACTCAGATAGCATCGAAAGGAAATTTTTTTTAATAAATTCAATATTAATAAGAAAACGACCCTCGTTAAAATTCTAACGACCTTATTGTCAAGGAAACATTATCATGCATTGGCAGAAAATTACCGAAGTCGCAGAATATCACCAGCTTGTTCAAAGCACAGCGCAGATATGATTATTGAGGCAGGAAGCTAGCGGGCTATCCAGAGATATGGCCGACGGTGGAATTTTCCCAAAAAGCTTTTCCGTTTACAGAAATGACAGAGCAATTAGAACCGGGGGCGGTGTCTTTATTGCAGTTAATAATTCTTGCGTCAGCAGGACGGAGGTAATTCCAGGTAATGGTTTGAAAAGCGTTTGGTGCTCAAGAAAATGTCCTGAATTCCTAATAATATACGTATGCGCATTTTACAGGCCTTCGGTCGACAAAGATAATTCAATACTAGAATTAGATCAACAAATCAAAGGTTTGTTATCCCAACAAAATGTTCGTGACGTTATAATCGTTGGAGATTTCGAAGTTTCAGCTATTGATTTGAGCGCATATAGTTTTAAAACGGGGGGAAAAGACAAAGATACCTGTGAGTCGCTACTGAATTCCTTTACATTGATTTCCCTGATAGAGATGACGCTAATTTCAACTCGCTAGCAACGAACATGCAAAAAAATCTTAAATAAATAAACAATTAAGAGAAACAGTGACCTCGGAGCAGTAAATATGCTCTCTATGGAGTCTGAAATAAAAAAACGTTAAGGATAATTCATTTGATTAAAAAAGGGGGCTATAAAGGCTTTAAATTACCGTTACAGAGCCAATTTTCAAGCGCTAAGGAATATAATAATAATAACGGAAACACTGAGGACACGTAGAATCACTTCCTTGAGATCACGCGCTCAGCAGTTAACAAGCTCATTCCCAGTAAATTTATAAAAGATAACGCGGGACCTAGATGGTACCTACGACGCGGATGTTAGAAAAGCATTGCGACATCAATGGCTATTTCACACCAAGATGAAACATATTAGGGATGCTATCCCTGGCGACAAAAGAATTGAGATCACTTATGTTTACAAGATATCTAGGGCGAACGCCATGAGGAAATTTCGGAAAGCGTTAAGTCAATTCTAAAGGAACATATAAGCGGATAATTTGAAAGAGAATTCGAAAACATTCTGGTGGTACGTGAGAGAGGTTCATGGAAATAAGTCAACAGTTAATTCACTGTAAAGGATCACAAGGTTCCCCGAGATTTGAAAAACGGCTAACGCAATACGGATATTTAAAAACGGAGATTGGGAGGAACCGAGTAATTATAAGCCTATTTCCATCACATCCATTTCATGCGTGGCCTTTTTATTTATATACCCTGCAAGCCACCGATAGGGTGTGTGGCAGGGGTTGAATGCACACCAGAAGAATTTTACCCGAACATGATCCTACCATGGTCGATATTATGATCCCCTATCGTTCAGGAAAAAAAGGCATCTTAAATTTATCTGTTCTACACTTAATCTCTCCAATTTTACTTGCATGATCTCTCCTACCGTAGTACGATGGGGGTAATAATACATTTTCAACATCACTGATAAATATTAGAAGAGCCAGGCTGAGAATCACTCACGGAGCAAAGGTTAAATTACAGATTAAATCTCTAGCTTAAATTGGATGGGCGTCTCTTTAGCAGTGATGTTGAAAATGTATTATTACCCCCATTGTACTACGGTAGGAGAGATGTCAATAAATTGAGAGAGATTAAGGGTAGAAAGAGATAGATTTAAGATCCAAGATTTTTTCCTAGAACGATAAGGCTGCCCAACGGCGCCAGGGCGGGACAGTATCACGGGTGGGAATTATCCTTGTGTAAAACAACCACATGCCCTAGTGGTCGCTTGCAGGGTACTAAAATATTTTTAAAAAATATTAATTATTGTGATGTACTGCTCAGTTTTTCTTAATAATGCTTTACAAATCTAGCACCTCTTCGCTGCATGCAATGTATTCTACATTCAATCCATTTTCATTAGATATATTTGCAGCATATTCAAAATGAGGCCTAACTGGCGAAAGATGGCATTACGCTCTAGGCCCTTTATCACATGTCCTTATTAATCTTTAAATAAATCCTAATTTTTAATTTTTTAATAATTTTCCAATATTTTTTTCTTATAGTAACTGGACTGCTCTACCTTTTCTGGGGTATTTCTTTGAAGATTCTGCCGACCAATGAGCTGCCACCAAGTCGAACATGATTCAACCACCTTGTGAAGTATTGACAGCTGATGAAATGCTTGTGTCAATATAAGTCGGATAGATTGTATTGGGAAAGTTTTCTCCGGCGAATTGTTTATATTGTTGTGTCGCTATCCTAGTGCCTCAGTAACTCTGTAGTATAAACCGTAGATCATAGTCCTTATCACCTGTTGATGACGTAGACTTTAATTTTGTTTACTTTAAGAATATATTTCATTTTGTGATAAAGATGAATTTACATGGAGGGAATTCTTTGACGATGGCGGTAAGTTTAAATTTAGCCGTAGTTTATTTCTGTGAAACTTTACATCTGTAATCTTTGATTTACGGAAACATGCTTTGTGTTGCGCTTTTGTTCTTAAATGTGTACATGCCCTTAAATGCAAGCAAGTACTTTGAAGTCCCTGTCCAGTTTATTTTTAATCTGATTCGATTTCGTCGTAGGATTACAAGTAGGAATAGAAATTACGGTTTCACAAATGAAAGTTCATAATTGTCCCATGGCAGTGTGTAGTCTTTCTGGAAGTATTTATTTTTGCAATTAAGCCCTTCATTTGCCCTTACACATCTGGATATGATGACAAAAATGTTCATTCTGGTGGTTTAAAATCGATCTTAGTTATGACAAACGCTGTGTTAATATTAAATAATTAGTTATAAAAGCCATAGGTCGCGATTCACTGTTTTTAACTAGAAAAAATAAGTCACAATGCTAACCATAGATGCTTTCACAAAGCTGATCACGATGCTTGAAAAAATCACCATTTTACAACATTTAAGAGAAACTTCTATATCTCCCATCCTAAAGGGACACACCTATCTGATTTAATCTGATGTTTTTGCAGATTCGGCCGATGATATTTGGACATCAACTACTGGGTGATTCACACATGCTGAATGTAGCAGAGATGTTAGGATATCAGTTGGATTGGAGTGAGTTGCATCAATAGAGGTTCGCAAATTCTCCAATATTGATATGACAATTTGAATCTATGAATTCAATTTCAGTTCAACCAGACAGTATTGGACTATGTATATCTGGGCAGACCATAATAGGACTTAGGAGGAGGTTGCAGAATACTTTGGAAATCAATGAAAAAGTAATACTCATGATTGGGAACAATGAATTTCAAAGAGTAGGTACTAGTTCATAAAAGTTTGTTGTATTTCCTCAAAAGGATTAGTGATGATGAGTTTCATTATGCCAAACATTGTCTCTCTTGACATTTAAGGGATTGGATCAAGAAACAATCAAGATGAACTTTTTGCATCTAGTTGAATACCTCTTGGGCCGAGTTAGGAAGTTAGTGATATTAACAACTGTACCCTCACCAGAAATGATTGATGGTGAGGCTTACAGGATAACATCAATGGGTTTCAACAGATGGATTCTCTCTGTGAATTGGTGGGACCTAATGCAGCTAAGCCAACGTAAGGATGAATTCATGTCTGATGCTTATTGTTATATGTAGTACCTTATCTTATTTATCGTTATTAACGAATAACCCTTTTTACAAAGAGAAAGACAGATGCAGTTACTAATTGAGCTAATCATAAAGACCTTATTACAATGATATGTTATAAGAACATTAACATCATTCATCATTGTTATGGTAAATATAACATAAATGTACATACTTCTTGTTGATAATTTATGTATAATGTGTGATTAAAGAATAATTTCGATTTGCAATACATGGGCATTTTAAGATGGATATATACATATGTATGTGTTTTTATATATGACAGGTGATATTTGTAAAAAATAATTGTTAAAACATGTAGCAACATGGTATGCAATTAATGTAAATTATTGTTATTATGTGGGTCACGGTAGTCTATGGGATAGAGCATTGGACTACTGACCGGATTCCCGGGCAAGGCACTCTGGGCACCCGCTCATCCACCTAAGCTATGTGAATTTTTGGGTACCAGATCTTCCTGGGAAACCATAACTGGCACAGGGAAAGAAACTGGGCCCCCTACCCTGATATGTGAAATTCACATGCTGTTGGGCTTAGTACTGGGTGAACTCTACCATCACCTACCAAACCAACCTTCGGGTTGATTACTGTGTTTATGGTTTTTTTTTAATTTTTATTATTTACATGCAGCAGGAAGAATAGCAGTTGTAGATGTGTCATCACAGTTTGTAAATTACCATGATGGCATTCTGGAAGAATATTTCCAACCGTAAGTTTAGTGAGAGTATTTTCAGTATCATAATATAAGACTTGCAATTAATAAGGCATTTCTTTCTGCAGGTCAAATAAATACAATACTAATGCACCTGATGGTCTGAGCCTGAATAAATATGGAATACAACTTCTATTGGATACACTTGAAAAGAATTCTCATTCATTGTATTAAACGCAGCAAATACATGTTTGTCCTCCATTCTTTAATTCATGGTAATATTTAGATTTCGTATTAACATGGTATATTTTAATAAGTTTTGTATTTTTATAGAGAGTATATTCAATAAAAGATATCGTGCTGCTATCATTTGTTTTTTTTAAAAGTTGTGATTTTTAGAATGCCAAATTCTAAATGAAAAATCACATATTCAATTATATAAATCACGATTCGACTTAACTTTGTGGAAATCTATTATCACTGAAGTAAAAATAACAATGCATCTTTACACTAAATTTTCCAAATTGGGTGGAAAGATTGATTGTTATTTTTACTTCAGTGTTGAAAAGCCACTTTTAAAACTATACTATCATTGTGACATTTATATTATCATATATGTATTTTAGGTAAATTTAAAGTATGAGAATATTTTGAGATACTTAAAATCCTGTCTAAGTTATCTCATTATATAGGAGAGCAAAAATTACTTTGAAATGGAAATTAAAATAAAATGTTAAATCAATTTATTAAGTCGGACGACTCAAGTTTTTTTCTCCTGTGGTTTTATGTGATGGATATAATTTTTGTGATGTATATACAATATGTGGACCCTGCATTTTAATCATTTTCTCGCATATATATCCCAGATTAGTCTCTTTGTCCTCATAAGGAAAAGAAAATTGGAATGTCCCATTTATTCAAGTAAAAATATAGAACTGGCCCTTTAAATGTATTAACTATAATAAAAACCATTTCGAAGACCTCAGCACTGAATGAAGTAGTTGATCTAAGAATGTGCTAGCTTAATTGTTCAAAACTGATGTACAATCTAAATCAAATTTTCTAGAGATCTGCCCATGGCACCGAGAAAGATTGACATCTTTTAAGTGTAAACACTATGAATCTTAAGAAAAATGGTATTAAATGCCCAGGGGTAATTTGCTAATTTTTACTTGTTATTAATTTTTTACCTGCCTTTTATTTCAGTCAATTTCAGCTTCATTTAACATGGCATCTTAAAATTTGACAAACTACAAATAAATTAAAAGTGGTTCCTACAGGTGATTAGACTCTCTGCATGTTACAAAACATTGACATAGTCATGAAGAGCTAAAGGGCAACAGTTGCTCACTCAACCTCCAAAGTTCAACTCCTTGTATACTGCTCAGAACCATGGGCTCATATCTTAATACTTACGCAATTATATAGAAACGAGAATTGTCTGGTGCTTAAGAGAGACCTTCTTAATGACAAAATACTATGTTTGTATTCACGTGATTCTTAAAATAAGGAAATTTGAATTAATATTTTAGTAAAAAGTACAAAAGGTACCTGGATTCATTAAGTATTATATAAAGTAAGGCTACAAGAGGTTATTAAAAAAAAGAAAATATTACCAATCTCTCCCTTGCAAGAGAAACAATTTGATGACTAAACCTTGGTTCAAAGATCAAATGCAGGTACACATGGAAAATGCAGAGTGAAACAGAGGTGCCAGTTATATTATATAATAGTTTGTTAAGATTTTGAAACTGCAATCAACTCGCACGCCTCACCAGGTGAGGATGCAGATTTAATCATAATTTAGTAGTTACATTATGCAGTGTAAAATTCAATTGCTGATGCCGGAGGCAACGGGGTAATGTCCTCGTCTGCCATTCCAAGGGTCGCCGGTCTGATTCCGCCTGGGTGGGTTTCCCTCCACCTAGGGCTTGGGTGTTTGTAAATGTGACCATTGCTATCATTGATAATAATCTGATGTTAAGGCCAAAATGTGCTATTTTTGGACTAATGCTAAATAAATAAATAAAGACAAGAGGAGAAGGAGAGTGCTGAAGTTGAATATTTAATGACAGTAAAAATGATGGAGTACCAAGGCAAACTTAACGCGTATTTGGGGATTAGGAAATAAAAATAATTGAGGAAATTTGGGTGGATCTTAAGGAGAGGATTACTTATAGGAGGCAGTAGGGTCTCCGTTTTGAACTTTGGGTTATTCCTCTGAATGCCCCAGCTACATCCATGCTGTGTAATGTTTTGAGTACTATATTTTTCTGGGAAATTCTGCAGAAATAGGGAGGGGGGGGGGGAGAACTCGATCCCTATAACTTGTGAATTCCGAACACCATAAGAGTATAGTTTGATTTGAGCTCTGAACTCACCTATCGAAACAATAGTAAGGTTTTTTGCCATGGTATCTTAACTACTGTGATTGTTATTATTATAAAGTATCATCCCTGCTTGCTAGCTCCATTTTAATACAACACTACTCTTTCTCTAACTTTGACATCACCTTTCAAATTACTTACCTGAAATGTTTGCTCAAGTATTACTGTGATATAATAGCTCTAAAAAATCTCCTGGAGAAATCAGGATTTTGTGGTAGCTAATGTACTTGCTTCCCACCGTGAGGGCCCAGGTTTGAATCCCAGGTGCGGAAGATAAATTTCGGTGGTATCCTGATCCTTACTTGAACCGCTTTGTGGAGAGCACTTTGAGTGAGTACACTGTCTGTCAGATGGGACGTTAAGCTGTCGATCCCTTAGTGCATTTGATAATACTGGGCTAATGATGATGCTGGGTTTCTGCCCACCCTTACCCATCCATCCATAGAGGTGCCAATGACTTCAGCTGTCAGTTGCCTCCCCTTAAACTACTACTACTCTTCCGCAAAATGAAAAATTATTCCCATCTTGAAAATAAATAACTGACAGATAGGCACATAGGCATATCCATGGTTAATTCTTTAGTATGACTATAAAAGTCTTTTTTTATCAAGGATATTCTCTTAAGAGTAGCTTTAGTCTCTTAACTAAATATTGCATTTGCATTTTTATTTTTCTGTTTTCTTGAACTGGAATTAAAGTGACTGATCCGGAATTCTCCCTAAAGAAGCTAACTGTAATTCATTTGAGTTCTATTCATTTTCTGTTGTGGCTAATTAACTCTTTCAAGGAAGGGGCTAACTTGGACAAATTCAGGATTTTTTACCCTGGACACAATTCCATCACAAACCCAAATTTTCCATAAAAGATCCTTTCGAAAGTATTCCATTTAGATCTTTACTGTGCAAAATCAATTTGAAGGATGCCTTTTGGCAAATCTCTATTAACCTGGTTCATCGCCTCTTTCATGGTGAACATTGGTGGAAAATATAACTTTAAAAATAGAATGCCCATGGGGCATGCCTTGGCACCCACCATTATGCAGGGATGGGCTAGGGTGGTGACTGGGGAAATTTACTCCAACTTTAAGATACAAATGATGACATACCGTAATAATTGACCTGTAATGTTCCCTGAAAAAGAATGAATTTGTATAAATGAAATTATATATTTTCTGAATTATCAATTAGGAATTATCATTAGTTATAACAAAAGTGCCCTTCAGGCTACACATTGCATTAAATACTTAGCAGGAAAATTAAATACAATTACCAATACCCTCTAAATAACCAATAAATCATTGGCACAAATAAATTCAACCTCAAAACATATAAATCAAAAATGGCAAAGTGATATCCCAAAAGTTAATGGGTTAATTTCTTGATGTTCTTATCCATTACAGTCCCCATATTTTATCATAAAGAATATGCATACTTTATTATAACAAAAATCATGGTCGCTGACGTGAATAACTAGCAAAAAAAAGTCCAATAGCTAATTTAAGATAATCATTCAAGCGGCCCCCCCTTTTCTGTGACAGGTGACTGATGATGGTTTGCCTGTTGAATTTAAGATACTTCTAAATTGATATTGAAAACATCTACAAGAAATTGAAATACATAATGTGCTTCTATGAGATTTTATTTCTGATCAACATTAACCCATGCCTTTAATCATTGTTTTTTAATGTTCCATTTATGTCATAATGAGCCAATCAAGAGAGTATTGTATAGGCTTTTAATTTTAAATTTAGAATACTGTAATTATTTCAAAGGGTTTTTTTATCTCTTTTCACCAACTTATCTCGCTTTTTGAGTATATGCTTCCATAGAAAGGCATCACATTAGACATAATATTCTTTAAAAAATTTTTGAATTCAGCGTGCTGATATTCCTTTCAAGTAAATCAAAATAATGCATATGCATTCCGTTTCCTAACCTGCCTACCTTGCCTTTTCTTTTTGAATTGTTAGCTGCACTTCATTACAGCTAAATTGTGATGAGTCTGTTATATGCTCTCGGGAACCTGTGCAAAAAGATCACCCAGAACCTTAATCTTTGTCTAACCACAGTTATAATCTAACTGATGCCATTTAGAGTGACCCAGCATTTTCCATGCATACTATCATCTTTTGGGATGTCTTAACCAAGTGTTGGTGATGATTAACCCATGTCTCATGCCGAAGTAAATTTCTCTCTCCCCGCACACATTCCACCTACCTGAACCATAATAGCATACCTCAAATCCATCTTTTACTTTCCCTGCTGTTGCATCTTAATCCCCTATCACTATTAAATGCTTCCTTCTAGGAAAATCCACAATTATCCCTCTAACTGATCGTATACCTTAACGATTTCTTCCTCCTTATGATTAAGGTGACTTGTATAACTGAAGAATGACCAAGTTCGTTGGTTCTACTTTTGAATTACCTGGGCCAATTTCTATCTGTTACTTGCTCTTTGTTGACTATTTTTACTGAATAGTCCTTTCTATCTTTTGATTGAATATTATGGCAACCCCTTGTTGACTCTGGTCCCCTCAATAGTAATTTACTCTGTAGCTATTACTTCAGTAATCGCCGTAATCCTTCCATCTCCCCTCCAAGGTGTGCAAGCATAAATCACAGAAATGGAATATGCTCACCCCATTGAATACCTAGGCATTACCCTCACTCAGGACCTCTCCTGGGGAGAATTCTGAATGCTGCATAGCCACATGAGGGTAGGGGGATTGTGACCAAACAAAGAGATGATAAGAGTCACCACGAGAGAGTAATTGAATGCTATCCAGGGATATGCCAGTGGAATACACAGTCCATTGAATGGCACACAGTTGAGTCGTTATAATTTTTCCAAGGCGGGATTGGCAATCCTGCTTCACTTGTGCCTTCACCTCTCCTCTGACCCTCCATCCAACCCACCCTCCCCATTATGCACAAGGTGCCATTCCCTTATGTAATACACTAAAAGAATATTAAGGATATATTTCGGTTTATACTACATACTGAGGAATTATGGTTGCCAACACATGTTATTGAGTTCCTGATGGAATTTTCCTTATAGCAATTTATCGCTCACTTAATTGGAACTTGCAAAGTATTTTCCAGGTCGCAAGAAATTAGCATCATCATTAGGTTCATTTTTTAACATGTTTGTCATCGACATTTAATTGTATATTCATGGACTTACAATGAGACCGAAGGATTGATTCACTAAATGGTCAAACAGTGGCTCATTTAATGATGCCTGTGCGTTTCTGGAGGGGCACGCATTTAAATGGTTTGCTTGTGGTCTTGTAATTAGCTGTATTTACACTCGGCAATCAAGCTTTTGGCAAGGAAGGGAGCAGTTAACTACAGGGCTCCAGTTTGCTCCAGTGCAAAGCCCTGTGAAGATGCAAGTAATGCGCACTTTTGGAATCGAAATTGACTAACAATTACATCCGCCTCCTTTTCCAGGTCTCACAAGTTCTTTGAGAGCTGGTTTGGGCCTTGGATCGGGTCAGGATCAAAGTGGATGAAAATATTGCTCTGCCCGAGTTCATGTAAGCGGCAAGGACATATCATCCAGGTGCTCTGAAGAAGATTTATTGTAGTATGCGGTGACAGGTATTCCTTTTTGGCAAGGTTTAGAAGTGAAGTGGCTGTATTTTAGTGGCTTTCTAATGCCAACTTTAAAATTTTTTTTAACAATGGACTAATACATTACTTTGAAGTCAGTTTTATTATCTAGAAATATTAAATAAAGTTGGGATTGATATGAATTTTAAGAGACAACTATTTAAATATGTAGTATATACCAAATGAAGTGAGGTAATGTAGATTTTCTGTATAGATGGGAGTAGGAATTCAATCAGTTTTATGACACATAAGGTGTGTTTGATGATTCAAATAAGCTTTTTTTGAGAGTATAAAGTAACCCATGTTCAAACCATCACATATTTAGAAATACAATGCAAAAAATATACAAATAAGCTCAATTTTCAACATCTCAATGATGCAGGAATGTTGATATATAATTATGCATTAAAAAAGTTAATTTTCAGATTTCATTATTATTTGAGCATAATTTTCGGATGGAAATTGAGTGTGCAATTATTTCTTCTGGAAGGTGTGTTGGCCATGGGATAAGATAATTCAGTTTAACTCCCAAGGGCCAAGCATGATTCCTGGTGACTTTGGAAAATCCCCAGCTCAAAGATAATCATATTATTTTTAGGGTGCTCAGCATGCAAACCAAAGGAAGCCAAGGGTAATGAACTGCCTCATCTCTGGTCATTAATTTTGGCATGATGCCCTGATTTGCCAAGCACCTTTACAACTGGTTGTGAGGTATTCTTTCAAACGGCTCATTACGTCCAAAGAACCAGATAATGAATGGGCTATAGTGTGCGCCATGGCACCCAAATGACACCAGTTAGCACATTTATTTCACCGATCATGTATATTCTCTCCATCTGTCTCTGATGTCTTTTGGTTCAATTAACATGGTTCCTGACTTTCCATTGATTGCTTGCCACAATTTAATTTTTTGTTTCCTGGCAGGGTTTTAACCTTCCTGTCTAGTACACCAATTTCATTCTTTCTCCGTAAACTGTTTATATCCCAGTACCAATCCTTCCACCATGTTTTTGTAATCTCTTTATTTTGTATGTACTGTGAATTTCCCGTGCTGCTCCGATTAGTTGGAGTGGAATCAAATCAATTGGAGTATGTGGGGGCCTTAAACCTAGGCTTTGGTGCAAAACCGGTCTTAGTGCTCTCTAAGCTGTGGAAGCGGCAGGACACCAGTTGTTGTAAACCTCTGCTCGACGATCGTGTCAAGAAAAAAAATGGAATCGACGAACGAGCAACGTTACGCGATTGTTAAGTTTGGTGCTAAACTGAAAAAAATCTCTTGAGGAGACCAACAAAACGATTTTTGAGACTTGCGGGGGCTCTTCTCAGTCTTACTCACGAGTTTCGAGGTGGTTAAAGGCCTTAAATGAGGACCGGGAAGAGTTTCACGACGCACAACGCTCTCGGTGGCCGTCAACCCGAAAAACCAACAACAACTTGGCAACAACTGGAACTCTTCTTTTTTCGGAGACCTTGAGAGAACTCTCCAAAGACGCTCCAAGGGCGTGGGCCGTTCATGAAAGAGTCGCTGCAGGAATGTGTAGAGGCCCAAGGTCAGTACTTTGAACTATTTTAAGTGTTTGTGCGGATCTGTTCAATGAATTACTTTCAGAAAATAACTGCATTACTTTTGGAACGCACCCTGCATATCCCCAAAGGACAAATAGTGAATGGGGAGACTTTATAGAGGTTATGAGAAGGTTAACACATGCAATGTTGCGAAAGAGACCACACATACGAAAAAGGAAATCTTAGTGGTTTCATTACTGAATGCTCTGGCGACTCCAAAAAAGGGTTGTAAGGACGAGAAAAGACATGTCCGCTATCCGGCAATTCCATCACGACAACGCGCCTTTCAGCCTTGGCTGAGGTTCCCTGGTGAAAACACCCTTTCCTCGTTTTTCTGCCTCAGAGAGACCATACATTTTAATCAAAGGTAACACGATAATGTTGATTCAAACATTGGGAAAACGTGGATCAAAAACTTATATAAGCCTTTTTCGACCATTAATAAACGTGGAATTTGGTCGAATGACTCAGTATTAATGCACATCCTTCAACTGGAAAAGCTGTATTGTGTAAATGCAGTAAGAATAAAAAATAGATTTTAGTCCCGGCAAACGGGATAACGCCGCGACGAAGTTTCGCCTTCGCTTAAACAAATCGCCCGTCGAAATCTATGCAACGCAAAGTAGGGCTAATGGACAGACTTACTATTTATTGAAAAGTAAAACTAGTATTTATTGAAGGTCGCCGCATCATCCTCTACATTGGTCCTTTGTATGGGAATCTCCTGTTGAACCATTTTTTTCGAAGGATTCCGCGACGCTACAGGAATGTCGAAAAGTTAATCATCCTATATCCTACTCGCCAAGGTGACATTGTCAAATCATCTGCAATGTCTCTGTAATATCAATGAGAAGCTAAAAATATTGAAATGGCGACTTTTCCTCAAGGGGAAAGCCATTCCCCTTGTCAATGGATGAGCTGTAATTTCGGAGCGAATTTATGACGTATCGAATCCTCGATGATGAAGGTTGTAAGGGAAATCGACATATTTGTTACTTTTTGGGTCAATTTATAAATATTTTCTTTGCAGCAATTGCAAATATTTCTTAACGCTGCTCCCTCTTGTTGTTCCCTATTTCTGTGGTATTCCAATTGCGAGTACCTGCATAATATACTGAGCTCCACCTCTAGCCTGTGAGTCATGGGTTGATCCAACACCAAAGCTATATTATATTGAGAGTGACTTAAATGATAATTATTACCAAAGGGAAAATTATGAAATTCGAAAGGTGAAAGTAAATTTTAACAAAACGTTTGTCATTTTACTAAGTCCCCGTCGTCGGTATAAAATAGCATTCGTTTATATTTTATATATAATTTATAACATCATAAAGCTATTTTATTTATCAATTAAGTAATAATGTTTCAATTTGTGTTTTCTAAAGAATTAATTAATAATAATAGCAATATTTATTAGTGTTGGAAGAAGCAGATTTCTTCATTTAAAATAATATAAACAAGATCACATTAATTATTCTTTAAATTACAAATTTACTTTGAGCATTCTTTTGTAGACACATACAACCTAATATTCATCCATTCTATAAAATATTTCAACCATGGAAAGGAAAATAATTTCAAGGCTTGTTTTTCAATTGCTTTTATGTTTTTTTCGACGGGGGTGGCATTTGGCCTGGCATTCGCCCGGGATGAAGGTAAACCCGTAAAAACATCTACAGGCCGCCTTACATCATAAAGATATAATCATTCAATTTAAGTTCAAATACAAAGGATATTTCGATATATTAAAAGGAAAGGATAAAGGTTATTCTAGATATAAAATGTACGCAAATGTATATTCGCTGTGTGTTGATAGTGACTCATACGCAGCAAGCACCACTCAAAACATACACATTCACAAAGGTTAGTTATTACTTAAGAATATACTAGTGCAATAGGCTAAACCTTGTTAGTTCTACCAAAAACCAATAATCTATCCGTTAGTTAGCTACCATTGCAGTCATACACACTCCTAAATACTCGCATTCAAGCAGAAAATGTGTATCCTAACAGTGTTTAAAATGAGGTGATTGCGAGTGTCCGAGGGATTGTAAGTGTAACAGTGGTCATATTTACATCCATGATACATAGAACACTTTACATTTGACAAATGTACAACATTACATTTATAAAATACAGAAGTGAGTAAAAAGTCATCTTAAGCTCCTCTTCGCCCCACCAATGGAAGGCTCCGCCCGAATGGACCGTTCGTCCGGCCTGAAATGAAATCATGCCTACTTTAACTACAGAGTCATACTGCCATGTAATTTCTTAGTGCAGGAGGGAGGACTCAATGACTTATAACTTGAATCACTGTAAGTCTAAGAGAACTTCTCCCCAAATCTATTTCGCAATTTTTAGTATTTCTTAATAAATCAGTAAAAACCTTCGAATCAAAGCAACGCTGTATTTAATCAAGAAGAAATAACACTTTAAGTTTAGGGAAATGTTAACATAATGCCGATGGAGAAAAATATGCCATTAAAATTAATTCACACGTGTTCCTCTGCGTTCGATCTCTAAAAATCAAAACTCATCTTGGTAAAATATACATTCCACTTTTGTTTTTCACACATAGCTAAACTACTATGAATTCAATTGTAGAAGTTGCTTTGTAATATCGTGAAAATATAATAGATTGGTAAAATTGAGCCAGTTATACCCTGTATTTAGGTTTGAAACGGTTATAAGGAATACCAATAGATTGTTAAAATACTCACATTATGTAGCATGCTGTAAGGGAGACCCTTATTTCTTCTATCTTCATTCGACGTCTTCTGCGTTAAGATCCTGCTAACTAGCGGTCTTCGACTTTTCAGGATAGAAATCTAAACCTTTTCCAGCCAAGCATAGTTCCTTTGTCAATGGTACATTAGTGTTTCCTTGGTTTCTTTTATCTCAAGTCGACTTCTTGGTCGGTCCACGTCTTGCTGGCAGCTATAGAGCGGACCATTACAATACAATTAATCCACTGGATGAGATTGGTTCCAACAAATAAACACCTTAAAAATTAACACGACTAAAGAAACGACAAAAGGCCAATGCCCAACCAAAAGCGACAAAATATTAAAACATTCAGTGCCACACACGGCCAAAATCACATCACCCCATGGATACATGCATTACCTTAATCTATACATCTTTTAACCTATTACTATACATTGCTGATACCTTGAGTATCGAATTTAAATTATGGCGTTTGGGAATAATTAAAACATTCTTATGGCCTACAACATTTTGAATCAATTTCATATTTAAAGATAGAGAAAAAAATTATAAATTCTTTCAAAAAAATACCACGCATTCCATCCATAAAAATTTACCTCCACATAATAATTTAGAAATCAAAAGATTTTTTTTGGTAAAACAGATCTTAAAAGAAAAAAAATTAAAGAATATTTAAAATTTAAAACAATGTTAAAAAAATTAAACTTGCACTTAGAAATTACCTGTAATAAAAATAAAGAAACATTAAAGAATACCCTCACATTTTTGCGTGAAGAATTCTTATCCTTTCGTTTTATTTGTCTTCATTCGACGACGTGGTTTATCCATGTGTAGGTGGATGTAAAATAACAAATCCTATCACTTCGCTTCCTCCTCACGTAGGTCCTCACTTCATTGCAATGTGTCCATTCTCCAAAAGATGATGTTCTTTCATTTCTTCTTTCTTCAGACGAAGTCTTGATTGGTCTACGTAATTTTTCCTGAAAGAGTACGGATTTGTGCACACACAATTAACACTAGATAAGATTGGTTCCAACGTTTGAAACTCTCTCAACCACCATAGGATTGGAAGCACGGCAGGACGCCGAAAACTAATCCACATGATAAAAGAGTGGGAGTAAATCATTCGGAGCCGCACTCACAACAAAAAATTAAAATTAATCGTGGGAATACGCCTAGCCTTAGTCGCAATGTATTCCGACCCTATGGGTCCAAATCTAACCCTTTCACTCTTCTGGGCGTAGGTCTATTCTTCATTGCAATGTGTCTATTCTCCGTAAGGTGAGGTCCTTGCGTTTCTTCTTTCTTCATACGAAGTCTTGATTGGTCCACGGAATTTTTCCTGAAAGAGAGCGGATTACTGCACAAAACATTAACACTGGATGTGTTGGTTCCAACGATTGAAACTCACTCAACCATGATAGAATTGGATGTACGGCAGGACGACGAAAACCAATCTACTTGACAGAAGAGTGGGAGTCAATCATTCACGGCCGCACACACAACAAAAAATTAAAATTAATCGCGGGAATACGCCTAGCCTTAGTCGCAATGTACTCCGACCCTAACGGTCCAAATCTAATGCTATGACACCGCATCTTCTTGGCGTAGGTGTATTCTTCAATGCCATTATTCCATTCTCCATAAGTTGATGGTCTTACGTTTCTTCTTTCTTCGGACGAAGTCTTGATTGGTCCACGTAATTTTTCCTGAAAGAGAGCGGATTAGTACACACAACAATTACCCTCTATGTGATTGGTTCCAACGATTGAAACCCTCTCAACAATTATAGAATTGGAAGAACGACAGGACGCCGAAAACCAATCCACGTGATTGAAGAGTGGGAGTCAATCATTCAGAGCCGCATACACAACAAAAAATTAAAATTAATCGCGGGGATACGCCTAGCCTTAGTCGCAGTGTATTCCGACCTTAGGGGTCCAAATCTAACCCTATCACTTCGCATCTTCTTGGCGTAGGTCTCTTCTTCATCGCAATGTGTCCATTCTCCATTAGAGTATGTTCTTACGTTTCTTCTTCCTTCAGACGAAGACTTGATTGGTCCACGTAATTTTTCCTGAAAGAGAGCGGATTAGTGCACACAACATTTACACTAGATGTGTATGGTTCCAACGATTGAAACTCTTTCAACCATCATAGAATTGGAACTACGGCAGGACGCCGAACACCAACCTAGATGATAGTAGGGTGGGAGTCAATCACTCAGAGCCGCACACACAACAGAAAATTTAAAGTCATCGCGGGAATACGCCTTGCCTTAATCAGTTAAATTTAAGGAAACATACAGAGGGTATTTCTACAGCATGAACATTTTCGGATCATTACATAACACATACAATATATATGCTAGGGACATGTTTGTAAATTCGCTGTATGTTGATAGTGACTCATACGCCGCAAGCACCGCTCAAACCATACAAATTCACACTGGTTAGTCATTATAGACGAATATACTAGTCCAATAGACTACACCTTGTTAGTTCTACCAAAACCCAATAATCTATTCGTTAGTTAGCTACCAAGGCATTCATACCCACTCCAAATTACTCTCATCCAAGCAGACAATGTGTATCCTACGAGTGTTTAAAATGAGGTGATGGCGAGTGTCTGAGGGATTTTAAGTGTTAAAGTGGTCATATTTACATCGATGATATATAGAACCCTTTACATTTGACAAATGTACAACATTAAATTTAAATGATACAGAAGTGAGTACAAAATTTTCTTAAGCTCCTCTTCGCCCCACCCATGGAAGGCTCCGCCCGAATGGTCTGTGCCCCGGGCCTGAAATGACACCATGCCTATTTTAACTACTGAGTCATATGGCCACGTAATTTCTTATTGTATACTATATATACCCAAGATGTTTGTGCCTCCAACGATTGAAACTCTCTACCCCATCATAGAAGAGGAAGTACGACAGGACGCCGAACACCAATCCTCGAGATAGAAGAGTGGGAGTTAATTACTCAGGTCGCACACACAACAAAAATTCAAATTAATCGCGGGAATAATCGGGGTCTTAAATACACAGTTTTTCATCCCAAAAGTCCAAATATAATCCTAATACTCCTCTTTTCTTGACGTACGTTCACTCTTTTTTATAATGTGTCCATTTTCATGTTTGAATACCGTATTACCACGAGGAATTTAGTTGGCAGTGCGCTGTCCTTATTTTAGTGCTTCATTTTTATTTGCCTCTTTTGTGCACCATTTTGACTCTATATCAAATGGATCCGTTGATTTTTATTATAGCAGCACCTCGCTTATCAGAATTAGACTGTTTTTTCTACAGTTCACCTTATTACAACCATTAGCCTAACATAGGGTATTACACTTGTATGCTACATTTCCTCTTCTTCTCAGCAGTTTCACACAATTTATTGAAATAGAATACTTCTTTTAACATTTTTATAAAGTGGAATGTTTTTTGCATCTATAGCATCTGATACAGAATCCGTCGTGTTGGGATATCCTATCACTCCGTCTCTTTATTTCAAAGAGGTTTTTTGTGCACTTTATCTCTTCTTGGAATACATTTTTTGCTTCCCGTAAGATATTAGAAAAAATTCAGAGATGAAGAGGGACCTGATGTAGAGTAGGTTGCCGGATTTTGTGTTTTATTAGGAGCCACCTAGTATATATTTCGCAATTGTATCCATCCGAAAACCTACCTTAACTGGTAGATTATTCAACAATAATAATATAAGCACTGATTGTCCAGAAAGTAACTAACGTTACGTACTTAACTCAACTTAATTTTGACAAAAAATGAAATTGCCAATCTAACGTTAAAGATACTAAATAGGAAGGGATCATATTAGCAACAAGAAATGTATTTACTCTAAGGCATGTGCTAATTAGGCTACTAAAACCTCACGAACATAGATAAATGTCCATATGTTGAAGAATGTCAAGATGTTATTGACGAAATCTAATATATAAAATACGAATACGAAAAAAAACGAAGAAAATACCCCACTAACATAGATAATTTCCCGAAAGTTGAAAAATGTAAAGATCTTATTGACGAAAACATAGATTATGTCACAAACACACTCGGTGCACCACAGATTTTTACAATAAAAAACGCTTATGTTTAAAAATTGCATACCCAAATGTTCCAGAAATATATTAATTACCGAAGATACACTAATTCATAAACAAATAAAACCTATTATCACAGTGGTTAACTCCCCCACCTACATATTCGCAAAGTGGCTCGACGCAAAGCTCTTGGACCCACAGTCCAATTTCGCATCAAAATCCTTCCTTGAAACAAATCCAACGCGTAACGTCCTCGATAATGAGATTACGGTACCCTTTAATGCAGAAAAGTTATTCTATGGCGTCCATATTTCCATCACCCTTGATTAAATGGCAGAGTGCCAAAGAAGCGACCAGCAAACTCCGGTTGATATCCCAATGAATACATCACCCACGCCAAAAAGTGCATGGACACAACATACTTTTACAAGGTTGGTCCCATATAAAACTCCGCTTACCTCGGGATGGCGGTAGTCGTTTAAAAGATCTAACTTTATTAGAAAGCAAACAACCTTTAAAACATAAGTTTCAAGTTTAAAGACGCCACGTCGTTTAGTATTTATTGGGCAGCCGTCAATAATGAACGTTTTTAGACCTCAGTATTTGACTTCAACAAAACATTATAATGCCAATAAAACGAGTATTCGTATTTCGAGGAATGGCAATTTTTATACCAGCAGAGGTTTATTCAAAAAGACACAGGCCCGTAGTTAGCTTAATGACTAGGCAAATAAAACCACGTTTGCAGAATTTCAATTGACTCGCACACGTTGTCGCACGTAATTACAGCACTGTTAACATTTTCAGCACAAAAGATTCACCTGCGTGAAACAAATTGGAATATGATCATTGCACTGCTTCCCTATAAGGAAGGCAAATTGTTTTGAGAAATATGCAAGGGGGAGAGAGTAAAAAAGAGATAAGGAAGAGAGGGAAATTAAAATTTGTTATCCAATGACAGAGGTCAAGTCGACGCTGACATATTAAGCATTGATAAATGTATAATTAAATAAATATGTCAACCTAAAATATTCCTATTCGACGTATTCTTCGAAGTTCCATTCCCTAGGAATCCATATATCATTCCTGCACTTCGAGACGTATCCGTCCATCTTACTCACTCGCAACACTCGGACATTCTTCACTTTCCAAGGGGAGAATCCTTTCCAAACAAACACACGCAAACCGATTACATCACTGAAATCGGATTCAAAAACAACTTAGCCGAGAGTCTAGACACTTAAGAATGTGTATGAAAAAACTTTCCATTTTCAGTATGTATCTATTTCGCATCCAAAAAAATGCCCAATCGCTCATTATAACGATATAGAACGTTTAACCCCGTTCGTTTTTTAGAATAAGAAACTTCATTCACCTAATTATGTCAATTAAAATACTTGCGAGTCATTCTGTATCGGAGTTTGAAAATATGAATTGCACCTTTTCACCTAACACTAGTCGCATAAAATGATGCTTTGAGTGTTCAAAAACGCGGAATTCATCGTCACTTAAAGATGAATTTTCTCCGAAAAAAATTAGCCAGCTCCAGCCTTAGTCAGAGAGTCTCCAATTAAAATGGGGCAATGAACTGGAAGACTCATGGCTCCTGATGACCTTGACTTTTAATTTGGAATGCGTTCGCTCAAACAATTCTAAAAACCACCGCTTCCTTTCGACAAACGTTCGCGATGGTCATAGATTTTCCAACCGTGAAGATGTGATGCCGGCAGGTAATGGATAATTAGAGGAGAAAAGCAGTTATTATTATAAAAACATTACCGAACTTATTGGACGGCACTGTGAAAAGTGTATAAAGTTGAAACGAAATTATATTAAAATATAAATAAATTTGTTTCCACAATTTTTGAGTTTTCCTTATTGGGTGGGATGCTTCTGGGACCCCCAATAAGGTTTTATTTTTTTTTATTTGGGATACATTGCTGTTAGGCGATAAGCCGGGTGGCAATGACATGATATAGCAAGAGCTATAAACTATGCAGTAGTCAGTCTTAAAAGATATCATAGTGTCATTTAGTCATATAGTAAACTTACAAAATAAAAAAAATAAGAAAAAACAATATATTGTGATACAGCCATACACCTTCTGCCGTATTGCATTGAACAATCCCATCATGTATACCTTTTACATTCACGCCTAAATGATTTAATGCTTTTGGGTAAGGGCTTAAAGAGTTCATCAGGCAGCTGGTTCCACTCTTTGATTCCCATATTTAGGAACGAAAACTTGGCGGTGTTTGTCTTTTGGGGCATGTATTTGATTTTAAGCGGGTGATCATTCCTGCCGAGATAACATGGCTTATTTACACTCTCGTTCAGTTCTTTCCAGCCTCCGTCAGCTTTCAATATTTTAAAAATGGCACACAGTCTACTCAGATTCCGCCTGTTCTTTAGTGACCCCCATCCTAGTGAACCTAGCATGTCGCTTACACAGTCAGTCTGCCTATGTCGCCCTAAAACGTACCTGGCAGCCTTCCTTTGCACTGCTTCTAATCTTTTCACATGCCCTATTTCAAAGGGATCCCATACTGTGGTCGCATATTCGACAATAGGCCTTACAATTGTTTTGTAGGCCAATTCTTTAGTTGATTTAGCGCTTCCTTTGAGGCTCCGCATGACCCAGTGAAGCGATTTGAAGGCCTTGCCTACCACATAATCTGTGTGAAGTCCCCACCCTAAGTCTTTACTTAGGTGTACCCCTAGAGATTTACAATTATCTTTTGTTACAATCGTTTCTCCCATTATTTTATATACCCTTCCCTCACGTGCCAGGTTATCCAAAGTATAATAATCAAGCATAAGTTTCAGTGGTGGGTAATCCCTAACTCCTCATTTTTTTTCTCTAGAATTTTAAAAACAAATGCAGGACCTAATTCAAGTATTTCTACAAAGCCTAGTCAGCAATGTGGATGACATTTTCTGATTACGGTACCAATTTAGGTAGCTTCTATAAATTTATCGATAAACTAAATGGCTAACGCAAAGCAATTAAATTCACTTACGAAGTTGAACATGGCCATGCACTCCCATTTCCACTCAACTTTTCATTTAAAATGGCGAGAAAGGCTGATTTTACATTTTAAGGAAAAAAACAAAAAAACATACAATGAAAACTAATTACAGCCTGGTTTACTCATTCCCCTTTATCAACAACCCAAGGATCCCTTCAATTGTTTGGTTAATCTAATGTCTTCTCCCCTCCCATATAACGACCACACGGCAAGGAATTAAAAAACATGAAACGCTCAGTAAATGGATATGAAACGAAATTAATAGACATTATGTTCGCCAACAGTGGGAAAAAACTTTCAAAAAAATAAACCACACACATAAACAATTGAACAAAAAAGCATAGAGGTTTCTTTTCCCTTCCGTTTTAACCCGAAATTAACAAATACCTCCAAAAAAATTTATTTAATTAGACACTAACATCAGTTTCAGAAACCCAAACGCTTAACGAAAGTTATTAGGTATTCCCAAAAATTAAGCGGCTTCAGTGGAATAGTCCAGGGTCTCTGAGGTGATGCGAAGCGCGTGCTACACATCACACATGGGACCGAAAACACGCGATGTTGAAAGTGAGTGTAGTCAAAGATTTCAGGCTAAATAAGCACACGCTAAATTTAAAACTCGACTTCGACGAAAACTTTAAAAAGTAGTATTATTTTGGGGAGGCGACCAAAAGCTGAGGACATTTGCACCATAGATGATGGGCAGAAAACGATTAAGGGTGGAGAGAAACCCGGCGTCCGCATTAGCCTATTCTAGACAAAAGGCGTAAAAGGGGTTTGGAATTTATTACCGCATGCGACGGGCGTCGTACTCGCTCAAAGTTCTCTCCACAAAGCACCTCAATTAGGGATCGAGATACCTCTGAAAAATATTCAACATAGGCGGGGTTTGATCCCGATTCTTCTAGGCGGGAATCCTGTACGATAGCCACCGCCCCAATTCCGATCCCCTCGACGAAAACTTATAATGAAAATGGAACAAGTATGTATATTTCGAGGAATAGCAATTTTTATACCTGCTTAGGGTTATTCAAAAAGACCCGTAGTTAGTTATTCAAAAGGCCCGTAGTTAGCTTAATTACTAGACAAATAAAGCACTTTTACAGAATTTCAATTGCCTCGCACACGTTTTCGCAGGTAATTACAGCACTGTTAACATTTTCAGCACAAAAGATTCACCTGCGTGAAACAAATTGGAATATGATCATTGCACTGCTTCCTTATAAGGAAGGCAAATTTTTCAGAGAAATATGCAAGGGGGAGAGATTAAAGAAGAGATAAGGAAGAGAGGGAAATTAAAATCTGACATCCCATGTAAGAGGTCAACCCGACGTGACCATATTTAGCACTGATAAATGTATAATTAAATAAATGTGTCAACTTACAATTATTGCTATTCGCTGGACTCTGCGAAGTTCCATTCCCTAGGAATCCATATTTCATTCCTGCACTTCCAGACGTATCCGTCCATCTTACTCTCTCGCAACACTCGGACATTCTTCCCTTTCCAAGGGGAGAATCCTTTCCAAACAAACACACGCAAACCGATTACATCACTGAAATCGGATTCAAAAACAACTTAGCCGAGAGTCTAAACACTTAAGAATGTGCATGAAAAAACTTTCCATTTTCAGCAGGTATATATTTCGCATCCAAACAAATGCCCAATCGCTCATTATAACGACATTGAATGTTAAACCCCGTTCGTTTTTTAGTATAAGAAACTTATTTCACCGCATTAATTCAATTAAAATACTTCAAGTCATTTTGTGTCGGAGTGTGAAAATATGTATTGCACCTTTTCACCAAACAGTAGTCGCATGAAATGAAGCTTTTCGTGTTCGAAACACGGAATTCATTGTCACTTAAAGAGCAATATTTTCCAAAAACAAATTATCCAACTCCAACCTGAGTCAGAGAGAGTCTCTAAGTAAAATGGGGCAAATGAACTGGAGGGGTCATGGCTCCTGATGACCTTGACTTTTAAATGCGTTCGCTCAAACAATAGCAATGGCCCCCGCTTTCTTGCGACAAACGTTTGCACACGTTGGACTCCGGATCGTAAAAGTTTATGGTGTACTTGAGTTTTCCCTTTTCATGATTATGGAAGCAGGATGCAATGAGATGGGGCTGTCGATCTCTGTAGAAATAAGTAGCGTTGCCGCACCCTGTATAGCTTTGGAGTAGAAGCTAAATTTGGGGTAGACAATTGGTTGAGATATTGGTTCTATGGAATAGAAGAAGAACGGCAATCTTAGTGAATAAGAGCAGTGACATATCGTCGCGTACGAAAATTTCTCCGTCTTTTCGGCATTAATTATATTTTGAAAATAATCGAAATGGTACAACCTCCGATTTCATTGTTAATTTTGGTTTAATTTAACTTTTTCTGGCAAGCTTTAAACATATTACTTTCTACCAATCGCACAAAAAATCAGTCCATACTTGGATTTTATAATTACTAGTAAATTGTAATATCCTTCCCTTTAGAAATAATAAGTATAAAATTACCTCGAAATAAAAGAATTACACGCTTTTACACAAGTGCAACCGAGAATATAAGGCATCCAACAATAATCTAAAAAGGCGGGAACATTAGACAAGTATGCACTCACCTCCTTCCGACACGACGACACATGACCAACTGAACGGGTGGCTCATCGAAAGAATAGCAGGTGGTCGAAACCCTATGAATGACGTCATTTTTTAAATTTGGAAATATGCCATTAAGTTAAATTCTAAAGAGTAAATGAAATCTAAAAAATATTTCATCAAGATTTAAGTGGTGTAACTTTATATACATTTCACTTTACTAAATAAGATATTTTTAATTGAATATTAATATAGTTACATTATTCAACTAACCGCCGTAGTCTCTTCTTCAAACACAAGATGGCGTCAGTGGAAATAGTTCCCCTTTTCCACAAGAAATGTAAGGACGACTACGCAAAGGCGCGCAATGGCACAAAGACATATACCTTTGAAAGACACATACCCATATTTTTATAAATAATTAATGAAAGACCGATTGACGAGATAGTGAAAAATGAATTCCTGTGTGGGAGATATCATTCATGGGTTTTAATTGGAGTGGTTATTATAAATGTGGGTGAGCGACAGTTGAGGTAATTCGCGTCGTTGGGGATAGGTGGGTGATTTGGGAGAGGCAGGATTTTCCGGGTAGTGGGCATTATGGGCGGAAAAAAAAACCGGTACCGCAACAACATTACTCCAATAACGAAAGACGCCAGGGTACCAGTAAGTGGGTGTACTGTCAAAAAATAATACAGATGTTTTCGATGCATAAATACGACATGGAAAGTGTTGGCCTCCTCTTATTGCCGGAAAACACCGAACGGAGTCCAATCAATACGCAGGGTCAATGCTGTATTGAATTGGTTGAGGGGCGAGAGTAGGTTGCTTTCGCAAAATAACGCGAGGTTGTTGCCGACAGTGCTCACCCTCGTAAAGGAAGAGCTCGATGTGTGTTTGTGTGAAACACAATTTCACTTCACAGAACATAGTTTAACACGGTGAATGCATGCTACTTACGGTATCACTTGTCCTTGTATTCTCGGAATTTCCAGCCAATTAAATTCCTTTTTTTCTCCCCTCACTTTTGATGATGTTCCTACCTTCTTCTTAGCCAAAGGATGTTTCTTAGGTAGACGCCTCTTAAATACTATAATTCCACTCGCCTATTCCTGGCCACTGAAATACTTAAAAATACTAGTGAGAAGAACACCCAAACAAAAAATGATAGGTCTTTTAAAGTAGTCATTCTTTCGAAAAGAATACGAGTGCATTGAGTTAACTTGAATTCACATTTTCCGTTGAGCAACTCAACTTAGCGCTCGTAGAAATTAGAATTGGTGCTTTCGCAGTCACTACAAAGGTGTGCATTGCACCCCCAGTGGAACACATTTCAGGCTGGCAAAGGAAAATTATATCCTTAAGTAAATTCTACTGCGTCCCAGTTTTCCTTCAGAACACGTCGGGTAAAATGATCAGAACACTGTCAGAACACTCGGCCGTTAAATTCTCAAGCTATGCACAAAGGAGGAAAGAGTTTCGCCCTGCCTTATTCAATATGAAGTGTGCGTTTAGTCGCTTCCGCGAATAGCAGGTGGAATAGTCTCGAAGGGCTTGCCGTTGTTCTTAGCAGGAACCTCTGTCTAGCAGTGATTTGATAATAAGTGCGCCTTGACAACGGATTAATCGAACCTTTATTTTCTAGTAATTGCTAAAAAAAACGACGGTGATCCGCGCGGCTGCGAATCGTGGATGGATTTTACATTGGATTCGGTCTTATTATTACTTGGTGACGATTGGCGCAATCCCGGGAAAGAGTGATGTTTATGATTTCCTTCCGGATATTCCTGGTGTCCCAGGGACCGCACTAGTGACCTCTGTCCCGAGTGCACTCAACCCCTGTTCCCAGAGTACGTTTCCAATTTCCCCTGCGAACGTTTATAAAGTTCCCTTAATTTTATCATGCTATCATCAAACAAAATGTTTCACAGTATCCAGAGGATGGCGACTCGTGCTGTCAAGATTTGATTCCGAATATCGTGCGATGGATGATATTGGTGTTAACCGAAGCGGATCATCCCAGTGAGCATGTATGTACTCTGGGAAATATTAAGTCACCGTGATATATTCAAGAGAAAAGAATAATCCGTCTTTCAGGAGAGTTCGACTTCTCGTTGGTAGGTGATAGGGATGGACCGTGATACCAAAATACGATTCGATATTTCTCAGGTATGTGTCTTTGTGCCATTGCGCGCCTTTGCGTAGTCGTCCTTACATTTCTTGTGGAAAACGCGAACTATTTCTACAGGCGCCATCTTGTGTTTGAAGAACAGACTACGGCGGTTAGTTGAATATTATAACAAAATTAACATTCAATTAAAAATATCTTATTTAGTAAAGAGAAAAATATTTAAAACTAACCAACTTAAATCTTGATGAAATATTTTTTAGATTTCATTTACTCTTTAGAATTTAACTTAATGGCATATTTCCAAATTTAAAAAATGACGTCATTCATAGGGTTTCGACCACCTGCTATTCTTTCGATGAGCTACCCGTTCAGTTGGTCATGTGTCGTCGTGTCGGAAGGAGGTGAGTGCATGCTTGTCTAATGTTCCCGCCTTTATAGATTATTGTTTGATTCCTTATATTCTGGGTTGCACTTGTGTAAAAGGGAGTAATTCTTTTATTTCGAGGTAATTTTATACTTATTATTGCGAATAGGGAAGGATATTTCGAATTCCTCGTAATTATGGGAACCAAGTGTCGACTGATTTTTGTGTGATTGGTAGTAACTAATCTGTTTAATGCTTGACTCGGGAAAAGTTAAATTACACCAAAATTAACAATGAAACCGTAGGTTGTACCATTTCGATTATTTTCAAAATAAAATTAATGCCGAAAAGACGGAGAGATTTTGGTACGCGACGATATGTCATTGCTCTTCTTCACTAAGATGGCCGTTCTTCTTCTATTCCATAGAACCAATATCTCAACCAATTTTCTACTCCAAACGTAGCTAAACTAAATGCAGGGTGCGGTATATAACTTCCTTAATTAAAAATAAATTTATATAGCGACACCCTGTATTTTAAGAAGTCTCGTCATCCGCAGGTGGTTCACTGCCTTTGAGATTCGTCAACCCTAGATTTTTGATTGTAGGTACTTATTTCTACAGAGAGTGCCAGCCCCATCTCATTGCATCCTGCTTCCATAATCATTAAAAGGGTAAACTCAAGTACTCCTTAAAATTTTACGAACCTGAGTCCAACGCGTGCGAACGTTTGTCCCAAGAAAAGGGTGGCCATTGGTATTGTTTGAGCGAACGCATTCCAAGTTAAAAGTCAAGGTCACTAGGAGCCAAGAGTCCTCCACTTCATTTGCCCCATTTTACTTAGAGACTCTCTCTGCCTAAGGCTGGAGTTGGATAATTATTTTTCGGAGAAAACTGATCTTTAAGTGACGATGAATTCCGTGTTTCTAACACCCAAAGCTTCATTTCATGCGACCACTGTTGGGTGAAAAGGTTCAATACATATTTTCACACTCCGATGGACAATGACTTACAAGTATTTTAATTGACATAATTAGGCGAATAAAGCTTAATATTCTAAAAACGAACGGGGTTTAACGTTCAATGCCGTCATAATGAGCGATTGGGCATTTTTTTGGATGCGAAATGCCTATATAATGAAAGTGGAAAGTTTTTTCATGAACATTCTTTAGTGTCTAGACTCTCGGGTAAGTTGTTTTTGAATCTGATTTCAGTGATGTAATCGATTTGCGTGTGTATATTTGGAAAGGATTCTCCCCTTGGAAAGGGAAGAATGTCCGAGTGTTGCGAGAGAGTGAGACGGACAGATACGTCTGGAAGTGCAGGAATAAATTATGGATTTCTAGGGAATGGACCTTCGAAGAATCCTTTGAATAGGAATGATTGTAAGATGACGCATTGATTTAATTATACATTTATCAGTGCTAAATATGTTCACGTCGGGTTGACCTTTGACATTGAATGTCAAATTTTAATTTCCCTCTCTTCCTTGTCTCTTTTTCACTCTCTCCCCCATGCATATTTCTCACAACAATTTCCCTTCCTTATAAGGAAGCAGTGCAATGATCATATTCCAATTTGTTTCACGCAGGTGAATCATTGTTGCTGAAAATGTTAACAGTGCTGTAGTTACGTGCGACAACGTGCGCAAGGCAATTGAAATTCTGTAAACGTGGCTTTATTTGTCCAGTCATTTAGCCAACTACGGGCCTTTCTTTTTGAATAAACCTCTGCTGATATAAAAATTGCCATTCCTCGAAATATACATTCACGTTTTATTGGCATTATAAGGTTTTGTTTAAGTCAGAAACTGAGGTCGGAAACGTTCATTATTGATGGCTGCCCAATAAATACTAAACGACGTGGCGTCATTAAACTTGAAACTTATATTTTAAAGGTTGTTTGCTATCTAATAAAGCTAGATCTTTTTAACAACTACCGCCATCCCTTAGTCAGGCGGGGGTTATATGGGACCAACCTCGTAGAAGTATGTTGTGTCCATGCACTTTTTGGCGTGGGTGATGTATTCCTTGGGAAATCGACCGGAGTTTGCTGGTCGCTTCTTTGGCAGTCTGCTATGCAATCAAGGGCGATGGAAATATGGACGCCATAGAATAAAATTTCTGCATTAAAGGGTACCGTAATCTCATTATCGAGGACGTTACGCGTTGGATTTGTTTCAAGGAAGGTTTTTGATGCGAAATTGGACTGTGGGTCCAAGAGCTTTGCGTCGAGCCACTTTGCGAATAGGTAGGTGGCGGAGTTAACCACTGTGATAATAGGTTTTATTTTTTTCATAATTAGTGTATCTGCAGTATATATATATATATATATATATATATATATATATATATATATATATATATATATATTCAAACACGAAATCCGGCCAAACGGCGAATAAATACTCATATATACAGAAACAGATATAAGGAAAAGGGATAGGAACACACATAAAGGACGAACACAATAGAGGTGGGGAAGGCGGAATCGAACGGATCACAAGAGTAAAAATATTTCCTTGACCGGGACTCGAACCTCGGATCTTTCCGCCCGGCAAGTGGCCTTCCCCACCTCTATTGTGTTCGTCCTTTATGTGTGTTCCTATCCCTTTTCCTTATATCTGTATATATATATATATATACTATATAGTATATTTCTAGAACATTTGGGTATGCAATTTCTAAACCGAAACGTTTTTTATTGTAAAAATCTGTGTTGCACCGGTCGAGTGTGTTTGTGACATAATCTATGTTTTCGTCAATAAGATCTTTAAATTCTTCAATATACGGGCAATTATCTATGTTATTGGGGTTTTTGTAGCATAATTAGCTAATGCCTTAGAGTAAATACATTTCTTGTTGCTAATATGATTCCTTCCAATTTGGTTTCTTTAGCATTAGGTTTGCAATTTCATTTTGTGCTGAAATTAAGTTGAGTTAAGTAAGTAACGTTTGTTCCTTTCTGGACAGTCAGTGTTAATATTATTATCGTTGAGTAATCTACCGGTTAAGGTAGGTTTTTGGATGGATACAATTGCGAACTAAATACTAGGTGGCTCCTAACAAAACACAAAATCCGGCAACCTACTCTACATCAGGTCCCTCTTCATCTCTGATTTTTTTCTAATATCTCACAAGAAGCAAAAATTGCATTCCAAGGGGAGAAAAAGGGCACAAAAACCTTTTTCAAATGAAGAAACGGAGTGATGGGATATCCCAACACGACGGATTCTATATCAGATGGTATAGATGCAAAAAAACATTCTATTTTATAAGAATAGAAAAAGAAGAATTCTATTGCAATAAATTGTGTGAAAATGCTGAGGAGAAGACGAAATGTAGTATACAGCTGTAATACCCTATGTAAGGCTAATGGTTGTAATAAGGTGAACTGTAGATAAAGTAGTTCAATTCTGTGCAACAATTTCAGAGTGTAAAATTCATTAGCCTTGACTGGGATTTGAACCAATATCCTGTCGAGTGCTTTAGCCACTTAAGCTACCGAGGCATCCTCTTAAACTCTGAAATTTATGGGCTTTTAAAGTAACTAGATTTTGTGACGAAATACCGTACATACAATGTCACAGGCATCTCCCGCAGTTTCTTTGGCATAGGTCAGTTAAATTCTGGTAAAAAAAGCGAGGTGCTGCTATAATACGAATCAACGGATCTGTTGGATATAGGGTCAAAACAATGGACAAAAAAGGCTAATAAAGATGAAGCCCTTAACTAAAGACAGTGCACTGCCAACTAAATTTCTGTGACTGTAGTAATGACTCAGTAGTTAAAATAGGCATGGTGTCATTTCAGGCCCGGCGCACAGACCATTCGGGCGGAGCTTTCCATTGGTGGGGCGAAGAGGAGGCTAAGAAGATTTTGTACTCACTATTGTATCATCTCAATTTAATCTTGTACATTTGTCAAATGTAAAGGGTTCTATATATCATCGATGTAAATATGACCACTTTAACACTTAAAATCCCTCGGACACTCGCCATCACCTCATTTTAAACACTCATATGATACACATTGTCTGCTTGGATGAGAATAATTTGGAGTGGGTATGAATGCCTTGGTAGCTAACTAACGGATAGATTATTGGGTTTTGGTAGAACTAACAAGGTGTAGTCTATTGGACTAGTATATTCGTCTATAATGACTAACCAGTGTGAATGTGTATGGTTTGAGCGGTGCTTGCTGCGTATGAGTCACTATCAACATACAGCGAATTTACAAATATGTCCCTAGCATATATATTGTATGTGTTATGTAATGATCCGAAAATGTTCATGTTGTAGAAATACCCTCTGTATGTTTCCTTAAATTTAACTGATTAAGGCAAGGCGTATTCCCGCGATGACTTTAAATTTTCTGTTGTGTGTGCGGCTCTGAGTGATTGACTTCCACTCTTCTATCTCGTGGATTGGTGTTCGGCGTCCGTCCGTTCTTCCATTTATATGGTGGTTGAGTGAGTTTCAATCGTTGGAACCAATCACATCTAGTGTAAATGTTGTGTGCACTAATCCGCTCTCTTTCAGGAAAAATTACGTGGACCAATCAAGACTTCGCCCGAAGAAAGAAGAAATGCAAGAACATCACCTTAGGGATAATGGACACATTGCAATGAAGAATAAACCTACGCCAAGAAGATGCGGAGTGATAGGGTTAGATTTGGACTTCTAGGGTCGGAATACATTGCGACTAAGGCTAGGCGTATTCCCGCGATTAATTTTAATTTTTTGTTGTGTGTGCGGCTCGGAATGATTGACTCCCACTATTCTGTCAGGTGGATTGGGTTTCGGCGTCCTTCCGTACTTCCAATTCTATGATGGTTGAGAGAGTTTCATTCGTTAGAAGCAATCAAATCTAATGTAAAAGTTGCTTACTACCATCATCCTAAACCCCACCCCTTAAAAAATCCAGCCTGAAAAATAAATTTTAAAAAAATTCCAACTTCCTAAACGCGCGCGCATCTCGGCGATCACAGCGTCACTTCCCGTATCGCACGCTGTGACAAAGCATTTAGCTCATAATTATTCCAACCATGGATGCGGACAGTCGACGGCTTAGGGGGCGCAGAGACTCTGTGTTGTCTTTTCTTAATGAACGCTCGCTTGGAGGCAAAGGCCATTTGTTGGGGAGGGTTCAGTTGAAGAGGTATTTGAGCGAAAGCAACTGGAGGGGAGAGGCAATTTTCGACTGTCGCAATTCCCATCATCACCCGATGATGTGTAGAACCAAGTCATTCTACTTTGATTGTTTAACAGATGAAGAATGGGTTGCTTTTTTACAGCAAATCCACTCCGACCGACTTTCTATGGCGTCAGAAACAATTGATCGTTGATACCCTTAAAATACGATCTGTTGTGCTACCCCGCCCAAAACCACTAGGTCTGGCTGGCAACCTGGCTTACGTTATAAAACTTGATTTGGCATACAAACGATTTGTATTAAACAAAATTGCATAGTATAATAAATATGGTTACATTGATTGCTAGTATTGCACGAAAGAAAAAAAAGTCCTTTTCAGGGCTCAATAATCACAGATCGTAAATATATAGACGCGGCGAGAATCTTCTCGTACTCTTAAAGCAAATTTATTTTTTTCCAACACGATAACGTGAATAAAAAATAATTTCTCACCCACTCGCAGCTCACAGCCGCGCGGCGAGTCGACAAGCGGAAGTCTACATGATAAGGAGTGAGCGGAAACTCTACATCCGGAGCTATGACTATAATGACGAAGGATAGCGAAGAAAGATGGAAGTAAAAGACAAAGTTATTTTTGTAGCGACACAAAGGGTTAAAAAAATTATGCATTTAAGCATTCTTCGCCCCTCCAAACAAAGCACTTTTTTAATACGGGTATATTGAAGCATGGCATGTCACTGAGACTCTCTTAAACCTGACATTTTAGCTATCCTCAACGCCTCGCCACGACTCGCTTTTTACGTGTACTTTAAAGACCTCCGACACGCCACGGTTAAAACGCTCTGCAAATTACACATACTTTAAAGGCTGTCGATACGGTCCGGTTAAAACACTCTGCATTTCAGCATTCTTCCTCCTCAACACGAATCACTTTTTAAATAGACGTAAACGATAGATGTAGCTAATTGCTCACGAACGGGAGAAGGTTGATACAAATAATAGTAATAAAACCTTTTATAATGATTTATTATTCAAATTTACATTTTTATGTAAATATCGCATTAAAATGAGAAGGGGCAGCATCTGGTGAAACCTGCCAATGAGAAAAGTAATAACGTAAATATGTATTTTTGTAAGGAAAATTGGCTTTTAAGTTGAATTTTAACGAAAGTTGAATTTTAAACTTTTAAGTTTAAAGTAACTATTACATATTTACTTTAATTCACCATCTCCAGCCTCATACCGTCCCATACTACGTTGTGTTCGAAATTGAAAAATCTATTAAATGTGCCCTCTTTAAGGTTTCTTAAACCATTAGGAGGTGTGTGCTCATTAGCATTCATCAGACGGATAAATACGCGTGCGCAGTGAAAAACTGTTTTAGATTGAAAAGATGGATTTGTTCTCATTTTTCTAAGACCAGAATATTGTTAAAATTGGAAGCCGAAGAAAAAGAAAATTTATGTTTATTTTAAACTGTATCTTACTCAATATTATTTTATAATAAATTGTACTCTCACCCTTTAACAATAAAAAAGAACAATTTGTTAAACAATTTTTTTATTGAAAAACTTTACACCCATACACCACTATACTATATGTTAAACAATTTTTTCATTAAAAACTTTACACCCATGCTCAGCTTTACTCGCTCGAATTGTCATCTTCACTTCTGCTGCTGCTGGAAAAAACAGGAAACGCCATTTCCTCGTCCGAAAAAAAACCCCAGATTTTGCGTATATATAGTCGTCGGCGGAGCATGTACAGCACACTACACAGGAACGTGCTTGAACGTACAACGTACTCTCTCGCCTGTCTACCATCATCACAATGGAAACCGTAAGTACGAGGGTCATCCGGAAAGTAGTACCCGTTCGTGCCGCATGAAGTGCTGACGACGCGAGTAGCCGCTGGACGAGGTCAGATAGCTTCAGTGGCTTGTCTGCCTTCTCTGAGCCAAGTTGCGTGACGCTAGCATTGCCTGTGTTGTTTCTGTGATTGTTTACAATGTTTAAAAAAATTGAGAACGCCGCCAGTTGTGAAGTGAGGGCAGTGATTAAATTCCTCAATGCAAGAAACGTTCGCCCATGTGATATTCATCGCCAATTAAAGGAGGTGTATGGAGACAATGTAATGGACGAGTCGTCTGTTCGGCGGTGGTGTCGCAACTTCAACATGGGGAGGGGGAACACACACGACGATGAGCGTTCGGGGAGACCGTCTGTCATTACAGACCAACTGGTGAGCTCAGTTGACGAATTCGTGAGGAACGATCGGCGCGTCACAATTGATGACATCTGTGAGCATTTTCCCAATGTTTCTCGAACAATTGTTCATGAAATTGTTAAACACCATCTGCATTATGCAAAAATTTGTGCAAGATGGGTCCCTCGCGTATCTCAATGAGCTGGCGGCGAAGGACTATGCAGCAGGAATACAGAAACTTGTCACACGTTATGACAAATGCCTTAATTTGCTTGGAGATTGTTGAGAAGTAGTTTAAAGTATCCTCTTTCAAATAAAATTTTTTATGTTTGTTAATATTTACTTTTGTGTCTTTATTTCACGAACGGGTACTACTTTCCGGACGACCCTCGTATATTCCCTTTGAATTAATTATAATTCTTTATAATAAATCATTCATTTTCTTTGTTGGAAACTTGTGTTTTTCCTTTTCTTAAATATGCCAAATATTAAGGAATTGATGCTGCATCAGCAGAAGACTTGTGAAGCCGTTAAGCGGGACGATCTAAAGGAGAAAGTCGACTACCCCATTGAAAAATTGGAGCAGACGGCAACCAAATATGGATCGGCTCTCCTGGTAACCATAGAGTTCGAAGGAGAACAAAGAAAGATATACCTACCTAAATATTTTACTTTAACGGCTGAACAAATACTTAAATTTAATGCAAATGCATGAGATGTGAATTTAATAATTTTCAAAAAAATAATGTAATTAAAATTAAGTGAGGAACAATTTCTGAACATGAAATGCTTTTTTTATTTGAAAAACCCTGTTAAAAAAGTCCTGAGATATTATATGGACCAATGGTGTGATCCAACAAAATTGGTAAAGCCTATTAGAAAATTGGGCATGTAACCTCACGAAGTTTAAAAATGGCGGGGGACGGACCCAAATAAAAGGCAAGTATTTCCGGAAGAGAAATTCACTTCGAAATTTGATCGAGATGGAAGATGTCCTGCGAGTTACGAAAATACACAAAATAATCGAATTCGAGCAATCTCGATGGATGAAACCGTACATTGATTCCAATACGGAAAGGCGTAAATTAGCAATATCCGATTTCGAAAAGGAACTAATGAAATATTCGATTCATGGGCCGAGGTAACGAATAAAACATTCGAGCAAAATTTTAGAATACCCGATATTATCACCAGAAATGCCGACCTTATGGATAAAAATGTTGGTCCGGGGTTCTGCGCTATGAATTTTGATGGAAATGGTGGTCATTTAGCCCACGCAGATCATCCGAGGGCTAACGGTGAGCTAGGAGAAATTCACATTGACCAGGACGAGGATTGGTTTTTAGGATTTGATAGGGCAGAACTAAAATACAGCCTTCTCGCAACACTTATCCACGATATTGGTCATGCTTTGGGAATCGCGCACTCCAATTATAAAATGCTATCATATACACAATATACATCGCATCCGATTATAGAATAGCCTTACACGAAGATGACATTCAAGCGATAGAGTACATTTATGGCAGACCTGAAGAAAGAAAGGAAACGAAAAGGGAGATGGAGGCGAGGTGGAGGATGGGGATATGGGGCAAGAAAGAAATGACCCCCATCCCATGTTGTGCGAATTAAAAAAAATTGATAAATATCTTATACTATATCACTTGTTATACATATTTCACGGTTAGTATTTTTAGTTTATGGATATGGAAAATGTGGTCAATTTGGTTATATTTGGACCCCAACGGATTACCGATTGGCTTCCCTTTCTTCTGGATAAAAATATTACGGCAATTTATCAAAGACCGAGCAGGGAAATTGTAATTTTCATTAAGGAAATGATTTATATGATTCAATACCCAAGTATGCAATTGGTAGAGGATTACCCTTTGGCTGCGTCATCCGTCGGATTGCCGCGTAATGCTGACATTCAAGCAGCCGTGAACACATATACAGGGATGACGTTAATATTTCACAGTAATGATTTTATCATTGAAATGCATGAATGCCATTTTAGACCTAAAACTCAATATCGCTATCAAAAGAGATTTCCTCAGATACCGTCAGACATCGATTCTGTGTTTAGATATACTAATGGAATCTTGTACTTTTTTCTCGGCGATAATGTCTATGAGTACAGCGAGTTCAACAATACTCTAGTAAGAGCAGGTAAAAATAACCTAGGACTATTCGGAATACCATGCCCCAAGAATTATTCTCCAGTGTTAACAAACATCGCGAAGGAATTGACGGTGCTCGCGACGCGCATGCATGACATGCTCGAAATATGAATATAAAAGCACAAACTGAAGAGAGGAGTGTTCATTTTTCTATTCGCATCTCGGGAAAACGTTGATGATGATGATCAAGTGGAAGCATCGTTTTACGTGCATGGTTGCCGGTCCTTCAAGCAGCGGAAAAACAGAATTTGTCTTAAAGTTTATTAAAAATTTAGCGTCAATGGTGGATGGAAAGATAGATAAGATCATTTGGTGCTGTAGCTACGGAAGTGCACCTAATGCAATCGAGACTTCCAAGGTTCAGTTCATATTCAGTCTTCCCGAAAGTTTTGGAAATCCTAAGAAGTTACCAACTCTGTACATCATAGATGATTTGATGCATAACTCCTACAGTGACAACAGAGTAAGCGAACTTTTTACAAAAGATTCGCATCATTCAAATATCTCCGTAATTCTTATTAGCCAGAATGTTTTTTATCAGTCGCGTTTTTCACGTACCATATCACTAAACGCAAAATACACTGTATGTTTTAGAAATCTCCGTGATCGGTCAGAATTTAGACATTTGGCCTGCCAGGTTTATCCTGAAAATCCCGCAGTGCTCACCGAGGTATATAGGGAGGCGACTTCGAAGCCATTCACTTACTTGGGACTTGACTTTGCTCAAGAAACGTGCGATTGCTTGAGGTTCAGAACGAACATATTTCCCGACGAAATCGGCGAAATTTTCGTCCCACCAAATTTACTAAACCACCTTCAAAGTTAACTCATGATGAAGAGAATGAAATTAGCCAGATTAAAGCGGAATGTTAACATTTTAAAAAAGATAAAGAAGGCCTCGGCTACGAAGAGAAGATCCATCATTAAGACAGCTGGTTCGGATGTCATTAAATCTTTGAGCGAATGTTGCCGAAACGTACTAAACGGCAATTGTAAGATTAGTCCGACGTTGAGAAAAAAATTGCTCAGATACAAAAAAGCAATCAGAGAGATAGGTTGCTATAGAGCACCTCTGAAAAGAAATCGCGTTTTACTTAGTCAACAAGGGGGATTTTTATCAGCTCTTCTGGGTGCAATACTCCCACTAATCAGCGGCGGAATAGCTAGTTTAATAAAAAAAATAATGAGTTCCAAAAAGTTTGTGTTAGTGGATCCTACCACCACCGCCTCATATGAAAAGGGGCAGAATATTAAGAACGAAATGACAGAGTTGGATAAACAAATGCAAGGATTTCTTAAGCGGATTGATTTGAACGATTCGCAAAAATGGCATTATTACCGAAAAGAATTAGATTCATATTTAGACGCAGTAGTCGAAAGTAGCGAATGTAATGTATTATCACACCCCGTTGACTATCAACTCAAGTCGACACGTCGCACAGGAAGAAAAATTGCTAAGCCGTCCGAGCCTGATCATTATTTTATTTTTGGAGAAAACAATGAAATAGCTCTGGACGAAAAACTTAGAGAGATTTTAAATCGAAAGGACCTCCCCGATCAGCAAAAATGGATTTTATATAGAAGAATATTGAATTCGTATATATTGATGATGGTGGTCATTCCGACGAGGCGGTGCCAAGGAGTGACATAGTAAATTCTGGAAAGGAATTATTGCAAGCAGACGCTAAGTTTGGGAAATGGGAGGAAAACCAAGAGAAAGGAATACAGAGGATGGAGTGTCTGCTGGACGACTTGAAGCAGCGAATGCGGGAAGGAGAAACAACGGGGGACGTGTCCATAAAAGAAGAGCAAGAGGGCAGAGTGGTCAACGACGAGGAGGGGAAGGAGAGAGTTTTACCAAGAAGAGGAAGTCGAAAACGAACGATAAGACCACCAAACACTCCACCGTCAAACGGCAAAAGGAAGGGAAAACTCTCAAAAAGTAGGCAAGATTCGAGCTTGGACCTCTCATCCTTGAATAAAATTTACTACGACCCATCACATCCGGCCAGAAATTCTGAAGACGTGTAGTATTCGTTCGTAAGGACGAAAATCTTGAAAGAAAGATTAATATATCGGGAACGAAAGGTTGAATCGCATACGAATTGAAATATTCCGCATGTTGCGAATCGATGACGTGCACTGCAACCCAATGAATCCCCGGTTTGCTTGATGGGTCAAAATTAATTACATACACGCCAGGTGTAACATTATATTTCGGTAAAATATCAGAGGCGAAAACTCCGCGAAATGAGTCTCGTGTTAGTGGATTTTGCCTAAGAACTCTCTCAATCTCGTGAGTTTGCATGTCGTGCACCTTATGACAAAAGTAAACTTACTTCCCTATTGTTATTAATTAAAATCTCCGAATCTACTCGGCATAAACGAGGGCGGTCACGGCGTTTTGTATCGGGTTCTTGAATTTGGCTTGCAAGCGTTAATTCCCCGTACGAGTTGGGGAAATGTGAGTCTCGTGCCCCGAACCGTCGCGAGTGAGATTCCACGCCATAATGAAATACTCATGCTCGAACATCTCCTTAGTTACTTGGTTTCCGCCGTCACTATGATGAAGTCTCAGGGCTCGGTACAGCTGACGGTATGCACCGGTATAAAACTTTTTGAAAGTGGTATCAAAATCAGTTTCGTACCCTCCGCAAGGATATTCTTGATCGTCCACATAGACCGAGCAGGCATACATGCTATAATGATGAAAGTTTAAAGGATTTTTATTCCTTTTACCGAGAAATGAATTGCTATCTAACAGAACGGCGACTAGCGTGTTTGGAATTCTTCCTAATATTAGGTTATCATTGCTAAACATGCTGCTATTTGCTGGGATAGTACATGTCTTAATTTCAACTCGCTTATAGGGTAACGTTATCGGCATTCCACTGGATAAAACAGTAGCGTGAGCCACGAGAAGGGAAGGATCTAGATCGTAATGCGTGGCATATAGTATAGCTTCTTAAATTTTCAAAATGGAATCTCCGCCCTCTTTTTCCATCAAAAAGAAGTCAGGCTTGGCCAATGATAAATCTATATCAACGTCTACATTATTGATCAACAATCTGTCTTGATGCAGCACATCCGCGTGGAGTTTCCCTTCTAATTCTAGCAAGGCACTATCCTTCAACCAAGTTTGACGTTTTACGAAACCTCTGTTCGGTAATTCAATTTTGTCCAAATCGTCACCTTCATCAAGGGCCCACCCATCGTAAATCATGTGCGTACGAGCAGCGCCTTCGCCATAGTTCAGGAGCTTTTCCAAGTAACTTCTGTATCCATAGTATTCCGAGGTGGTCACCCTTTTCCCGTTTAAGGACACGTTGCAATTTTCGAACATGGAATGTAAGATGTTGTTAACGACCCCAGGTTGATTTGGGTCAACACTCGCGTAAGACTTTTCATCAGTTTTAACTAGTCTTAATTTAACATTGAGACATATGCTGCTTAGATCGAGATACCTATCTCCATTGCCTTTGATTGAAAATTTCAATTCCGAATATGTATCAATTGCGGTAATTGGTTTGTACGCCACCTTCCTGTGGCCGAGAATACTGATTTGCATAGGAAGCTGTTTGAACAGCTCCAAAGGTTGGAGAAAAGAAGAAGATAGTTAGAGGTGGTGGCAGCAGGAGTTGAAGTGAAGATGGGATAGGAGGAGGGAGGCACGCATGAGGAGTAATTGGGGATAACCGAAGGCTCTGAAGGCAGCGGCCAGTCGAACAGTCAAGGTGAGGGCGGGGCGGCAGGGAGGATACGAGATGGGATGGGTGCACGGGGGATAAAAACGCGCCCCGACTGACGATTCCTCCGAAATGGCTGTGCCGAGAGTCAAATGGGCGCCGCGGAATATTTGTTTTTCGATTTTAAAGTTTTTATTTCCAATATGTAAATGTATGGCGAAAGAAGTTGTAAACTCTGAAATTAATGACAATAACATTACAGAAACCCCGTTTTAGGGTAACCTCTTCTTCAACGAGAACGATCCATGGTGTCCTCTCTTTCCCCTCTCCCGGTCCATCTCTCGGACCATGGGCACGCCCTCCCTCTCCCCACACGAGGGCTAAGTTTGCTGCGGGAGGGTGACTTAGCCGTCGCGCGTTTGAATCTACAACACCTTCCTCACCCTCGAACCGATCTCTTTCTGTCGCGGCAAATAATTCTATTACACTTAATTGACTTAAGATCGTTCCCTTTAGTGCATAGTTACGGATTTTGTGTATCAGATGAGTAATTACAAGAAATATGAAATAGATAAACATGTCTTAAAAAAATAAACTTCCTGGAAATTCGATAAACTTATGTTCATCTACTACTGACCAAGTCATATAATAAAAAAAGGAAAAATTAATCTTTTTGAAATTAGATATTTGTGTAGAGAGTATGCTGTAATATGATGTGTTGGTTCATAATCAGTTCTGTAATAAATTATACCTGTAGGTGCTGTTTAAATTAAACGCGTGGCGATCAATATAGTACTTCCATTTCTTAAAATCTGACATTCTTACCTCAAGGAGGTTCACTGGTTACTCATAATAATCAACAAAGTTGAAAATAATATCCCCTGAGCAAGTCGACGCACTCAGGACTCATGGGATTCCGTTCTTAATGGATAAGTATTAAGGCTAAAAATCTCACGAAATCACTGTGCCTTGGCTTGTATACGAATAAGCTTCATTATAAATAAAGATCAGGGATGCATTTATTCATGCACTCTAAATGAATATTGCGATGTCTGTTCCCGTTTCCTTTTGTGAAATAACTATGCACCTTTTTCTGATTTCCGCCATTTAAAATGTCGATTTTTCCGGGCTTGACTGAGCGGCATTTCGAGAAATATGAGTTGGATTAAAGATATTGTAGTAAATTAATTGCAATGCGGTTCAAAGATTCTTGGATACAACAGAGCGCAACTACAGCTATGAGCATCTAAAAATTAAGATATTTTGTTTCAGAAGTACTTGCTGTGAAAAGATCGTGCGTGGAAGTTATCGGCGCATGTCAATGCTCCTGAATTTCGCAGCCAAAGACGACTGCCCGGAAAAAGTTGACTACGATTCCAATCTCAATCACGGGCGGAAGCGATCCTCTTTTGCCATTCGACGACTCAGACGGATGCTTCTGTTTTAGGAAGTGGTGGGAACGCCGACCGGGAGAATGAGGGGACATGCTAGACGAGGAGGCGGGGAAGGATCTGTGGAGGGTGGAGAAGGCTCAAAGCGACGGAATGGGATGGAGTGGAAGGTTCTCTAGGAAGGAGACAGGCAAGCGGTGGTTGAGGCTTCTAGTGGCAGTCATAATAGTAGGAATTCATCTAGTTCATTTGGTCGCATTTCTTGCCTAAAGGCACTGGGTAATGGAGTTAGCTCACCTTGGAGATTAGGGCGGAGGGTGGGAGGGGTTCTCATCGCAGAAGGGGCCCACTCCTGTAAATAAAATAGTGCATATTTAATCATTAACGGTCAAAAGTGTAGAATAGTGGAGACCACACAAAGAGTATAATGAAAATATCCCAATGTGAACATGTCTTAGCCACTGTCCCATTTCGAAGTTTTCTTGTTGAATTTAAATTCTTATCTGGACATGCACCTGCACTTTAAAAGAACTCGACAATGACCGTTAGACTTTGTTTATGTCTCGCGAGTCCCTGTCGTGGTGGATGAACTTATGCATTCTTTTGACGTCTAGCATTGTGCTTAAAAGATAACTGTTCCTAGTTACCAAATTACCTATGGTTATCAATAGTGGATGGGCCGAAGGGTTAGGACTAATCGAGCGGTAGTCCGCGCAACGCCTGTTCCTCAGTGAGGTGGCTTACAAAGACGTCTAACCTAATTGGGTGATAATGTCACATTAAAAACACTATTGACGCAGGTAATGGCAAACCGACTGAACAAATAATGAATTAAAAGATGATAAGGCTTTCGTTAACTAGTCAGCCAGAGGGTAAAAATTATTAATGAGCTCATTATAAAAGCCGGGTTAAAGGTATTGGATGAAAATCAATGTAATCAATACAGAGGGTCTGAGATGGTTTTCATAAAAGAGGAAGGAATAAGTTGAACGCTATTATATAAGGACCGAAACTAGGGGAGATGGAACAATTTACCTATGTAAGCATTATTTTTGACCAAAATGACCGCAACGGTCTTATTTTTATTTTCTTTACTTGGGGCGAGACTTGAGACTTCATGGTCCCACATACCAAGAAAAAGTTCGTCAAAACTTAGATATGGATTGTGGTATCGAACGACGCGGTAACATGGCCTTTGAAGAAGGTTGACTGGCTTGGATTGGAAGTATTTCAAATGCGGAGAAGGATGGAGAAGGTTGAGTGGATGGAGCGGAAAAAAACCGGAGAAATTGTAGGAATGGTGGAGGGGGACAGAGGATTGTTGGGTGGCGTCCAAAAGAGGCAGGAAAGATGGATGCATATCATCTTGATTGCTAATGTGATGTTGATGACTGTTATATAGGGGAGACGTTGGGCAGGCTAGGAAGGGGTTGTGTCATGTTAAACGATCTTCAAGAATGTAGCGATGGTCAGTTGGTATCCATCTAAAACCGAAATTACATATTAACTACCAGTATTAATAACCGCTAATTTTCATGAGTCAATTCCCTTAGGTCTAGCAAGAAAATGCACCCAATGTTAAAATGTAATATCAGAATAAATGCCAGGAATATTGAACTATTAGTATTGATTTATTATAAGAGATGGCACACCTTGATAGTTTTTACTGACCCCAAAATCTATCGCCGTGAATAGGCACATAACATTTACAGAACAATAATGTCATACAGGGGCTCACCAAAAAGTGGTAGGACTGATTTTTTTACAAGAATTTTATTGACG
The DNA here is from genome assembly GCF_022747635.1 of Hetaerina americana. Lineage (NCBI taxonomy): Eukaryota > Metazoa > Arthropoda > Insecta > Odonata > Calopterygidae > Hetaerina > Hetaerina americana. The sequence continues at coordinate 11,729,273 of NW_027287427.1, forward strand.
ATATACTTACATCGACTTAATAATCTTCAAAGAATGCTCCTTGAGCTGCAATTTCTTCACTGGTTAAGCGTCGGTCTGTGCTCAGCAGTGCCCTCACTCTGTCCACTTTCGTGTCGGTTCTTGCCGTCGACGGCCGTCCGGAGCGATGGTCGTCTTCAACGAGCTCCCTACCCTCTTTAAACAACTTGTGCCACTCAAATACTGTGGAACGGCTTAAGGCAGTCTCCCCATAAGCCTGCTTGATCATACCGAGGGTCTCAGTTGCCGTCTTCCCGAGTTTCTTCACAAAACTTCACGGAATAACGTTGCTCTAAATTCAGATTGCTTTTGTTTTTCGACGCGGACAAAAAACTTGCTTCACTAAAAACGGTATCCTCACTCAACGACAGCCCGCAGGCGACTGAGGTTGGTGTTGCTAAGAGCCCCCTCCACCTTACCCTGCCAGGCAGACCCCCCTCCACCGCTCCGTTCGCGCCAGAGAAAATCAGTCCTACCTCTTTTGGGTGCGACCCTGTATACAAATCAATTCAAATATAAGTGCCATCGCTGTGCGACCTGCCAAACACAGTAAATAACTTGAAATAACTGGTCAATTAGGGCAGTGCCTTTCCATGCACTTCTTACTGTTCCCCAGGAAAATTTGGCAGTGGAAAAATTGCAACTGCACATCATTGGCCTTTTTATTCCATGCATATGATTGTTTTAAATTATAATATGCCTCATCTAACTTACACACTTATTTTTTATAACCCTAATTCATATAACACTCAAGCTATGCTATGAAAATAATCTCATTCAATAAGCGCGAGGGAATTGATTGAAACAGGATTTTTTTCAATATAACCCTGCAATGCATTCAAAGAAATTTTAATGGTGAACTGGTAAACACCAGGTGAAAAACTTAATCAGATAATAAAATATAGAAAGAATATTCCACCCAATATGATTGATTAATACCCTTTGCCACCAATCTGGTTTTAACTCTGGAAGTTCCATCGGCCTAAATCATTTATTTACTAACCCATTTATTTCACCAATGTTTTCCCCAAGAAGTGATACCACCTTTTCCTGTGCATTATTTTCCTTAAGGGATGACACTCTCCCTCCCTCATTGCATGCCTCCATTCCCAACTATCAGGAGTTCTTTCACGGTCATTGAGTCATTTAGATCGCCGAGCAGCATAAAACAAACTTGGGTGTTCCTTTTGATCTCGGGTGCGATATCTGCTCACATTAGAATCCTCACGTACTACCTAACTCATTGAAATATGCATATATTTTGAAAATCTGATATTTTCTGTTTCTTTCATGGAGCTAAAATATTCCATAGAGATTTTATCCCTGGCCTTTGCCTCAGATTTATTTCCCTAAATGAATTCAAAGTAATGCTGAAGCTTTCCCTCAAGTATGCGAAGGCATAGTTTTACTAATTCTTTTTTAGACTTGTGCTAGAATACTAAAGAGCATGTTAATAGAACCAATTCTCACCACACCTTTCCAATGTTGAATTATGTCTTAGAATCCATTAATTATTTTGTGCAAGTATTATTATTATTATAATTCTAATTCTAAAGCAGTGCTTGAATTTTTTGTCTAATTCCATAGTTCAGATACATAAAGTGAAGCATGCCATTTATTTGCAACGAGGACATGTCTGGAAATAGTTCTGGAAGACTCTTGGTTATGCTCGTTTAACCATTGTTTACACCTGTTACGGATTTCGATGCTTCGCAAACTTACATTTATTGAGCTCATCAAATTCAATTTATGCAATATCGCTACAAAATAATATAATTGAAAGGGATACCATTGTAACATGACGTCATTGAAATGAATAACATTTTAACAATACATAATTAATCGATACTATATTTGGTGCGGAAATCTGCCCCGACAATAACGCGGGAGCAGACAATAAGGACGTATAAGTGGAAACATTATTGATAGGGGAACACGACAATAGTAAGTCATTATTTACTGGAAAACATTGTAAGTCATTATTTTCACATAATCCCATTGGGCAGCACTCTTGGGAACGTTCAATCGATTCCCCGGTCTAGAAGAATTGTTTCCTGTCGTAAATAAAATCATTAATTACGATGTACTATCATTTGGACGTGATTCGCAGGAGGGGACAATTCGGCATTATATGGCTAGCGGCTTTTAACCAAGCTGCATTCAAGAGAAGGAAAACGTCCGCTACGGTTAAAACATTAGACATTGAGAAATGCTGGTAAATATCTGTTGAATTAATCATCGTTTTCGGAATCCTTGGCCTTCACGAATTTGCCTTCAAATTTTCTATTTTCGTTTTACTATTTGGAAAAAATAATTTGCACTTTTGGATACCTTGCAGTGATGATACTTTGAAGCATTCATTTGAGGGAATAGAAAACAACCCAAGAATGAACTTGTACGTCACTTCAACTTTGCTTTGTGGTTTATGCAGTGTTCAGGAAGAAATCTACATTAATATTTGGTGAGTTGAGACGAATATACCTACAGTGCACCCAAATTGTGCAAGCAAATTTAAGAGGAATTCAAATTATCCATTATTTAGCTGCACAATGCTTAATATTTAAATGGTGAATTTATTTGAAAACATGGAGCTCTGATTTTCACTGCTTCAAGGCAGCAATTTTGGTAGATTAAGTCTTACCGTTAAGGTGAAAATATTTCAACGAGATTGCTTTCCCATTAAAATGTCTACTGTTTTGGTAATGATATGGATTTCATGGGAAAATAATGTGGATTCAGCTGTACATTTCTTAGCTCAGGTGGTAATTGGTGACATTAGTTAATTTTCATGTGAAAAGCAGTTGGATCTCATCACCATAATCACATAGGTTCACACATAACCATTCAGGTACCCCACCATTTTAAAGCAGTGTCTTAATCAAAATGTACCAGTTAACCTTCTCCTGAAATGCCTGTGTAATAAGTGATAATTGGCTACACAACATGTGCAGTCATTCATAGAAGCACCTACACATGAATCTCCACAAGTTATGAAGCTATTTAGGGAATCAGCTCATGTACCTTAATTTATTTCAACACAACTGTGTGGGCACTTCCTCTTTGGGCATATAATTATATGTTAATTATAGTGCACATGATGTTAAATACAGTTTAATTTTTAATAAATTCATTTCCTAGAAGTTATTTTGGGCATATCCCATAATCAATTTTCCATTTACAATATCTTTGTTCAAAATTCCCCAAGTTAATTTGGGATGTCCATAAAGAAATATTTTGCATTCTAATTTTTACTATTTGACAAAATGATTTTTATGGTATATACTTTCATCATTATATTTTATCTTAGGCGTTATTTTTTTCACTCCATCAACTTTCAGTTCTTTCCATTTTCTCCTAAGCTCACAATACCACTGCAACCTATCCTTGGCTCTGTTCCCCTCCACTGAATATTTATTTATAATCATCACTTCAATTCCCCCTCCAAGTAGCAGCACCCAAAATTACCTATATTTTTCTATGCATCTCATGCTTTATATTGTCCAAATTCCTTGTTCTCGAGATCATTCTAACATTCCAAATCCCTCTTCAAACGCAATTCAGTCTCTGTTTGTTTCTTCTTACCTGCTATTGTTAATTCCACCTTGCAACGATTTTGCAAGGTAACCAAGGAAGCCTTGCCTCTCCTACTCCCATAATAGAGAGACAGCCCAGCAATCTGAGTGCTATACATAATTGTGAGGACTCATTTCCATACTTAGGGTCCTTCAACAGAGTTAGTTGTAACTACCCCTGGGTGATATTACTTTATTGACATCAGGTATTTACACAACAGGTCATTTTGGGGATACCTGATTCCACTTTGAGTTCTTAAGTTTGCTCTACTTACATTAATTAACACAGTATATAGGAATATTTAAAATATCACAATGAATACATGACACAATTGTGCACAGAGAATACTAAATGTCCATTATCATTTCTCAGGATAAATAACTGAAGTGATTTCCAACGCCTTCCTAGTAATTGTTTTTAAATTGATACCATCACTTAAATGGCCACCCCACTGAGAAAAAGATGCTGTAGAGACTACCTTTTTTCTGACTTATTTCCCCTATCCCATTGCTCCTGGCTTTTAAACTATCTACAATGAGTGACACTACAGGAATTGATTAATGCTGCTTCCATTAGCATAGCCCTGTTGGCCATCAGAATAGAAATTGTTTGTTAGTGGATCCAAGCAGAATCATCTCTATTGGTTACTTTCAAAAGGGAACAAATTATAAATGGAAATATTATGTTGTGGACGCTCACGTTAGTCTTTATTTAAGAGTAGAAATCAAGAAAACCCAGCCCAGGAAGAAAGAATAGGAATGTCCCTCAAAAATCAATTGTGAAAAAATTTTAAATGTAAAAGGATGGTCGTCAAACGAGAGGGCCCTTCATTGAAAGACTTTCAATGAAAAATTAATTTTCTCATTTTCAGGCTGCTGTGAAATCATTCAAGATGAGGGAAGTGAGGAAGAGAGGGATGAAGGAAGGGAGGAAGTGTTGGGGCTAGCATTGGATGAAGAAGAAGCGGATGAATGAGGGTGGGGTATTGGGGAGGAAAGTGGGGCTGGGATATTAGTTGGGGAGTAGGAAATGAGGAGGAACAATTGGATATTATGAAGGAATTATTTGGGGAAGGAGGTGGTGTGGAGGGGAATGGTGTTGAGGGGGATGGTATAGATGGGGAAGTTGTGGATATGGTGGAAGGGGAGGGTTTGGCAGTGAAGGAGGAGAAAGGGCAGCGTTTGGGAGTGGAGGGTAGAGACGGATAGGGTTCAGGAGTGGAAGGGGTGGATGGCGAGGGTTTGGCAGTAGAGGGGAAGAAAGGGTAGGGTTGGTGAGTAGAGGAGTTAGAAGGGGATGGTGTGGAGGTGAAGGGGGTGGTTGTAGAGGGGGAGGTTGCAGAGTATGAATGTGGAGGGGTTGTGTGAGCTCGGGGACGGAGATATGGGTGGGGGTAGTGACGAGGGAGTGGTAGTGTAGGCGGACAATGGCGATCAACTTCAGAGAATGGAATTCTTTGGTTAGGGCCATGGGAGGTTCACTTGGAATTTGCACGAGTGGGAGGCATGTGCCCCAGCAATCGCCTCTGCTTTCATTTACCCCTGGCACCTAAGGCATAAGTACTACCAGCAACTAAGCCAACATCATGGACAGGCGCTTGCAACCCATCCCAAGAAGGAGGAGCTTATAGAAAAGGCACTACACCACCAGCGATACATATTGTGAAGGTGTTACCATCTTCCTCTGAAGAGACTACGATCAGCTTGGCCAAGTAATAATCAGTCAGTCTTAAGGTGAGTGAAAAAAGCTATTAAGAAAATCTGACATTATATGTACACATCTGTAACACATTGAAAGGCAGAGATACAAATCATATGCATAAAAATGGAAAGCCTCAAAAAATTAAAACTATAGCAATATTCATATGCTGTTTGACATTACATTTTCATTTTCAAACAAAAATGTTTCAAAAGATGAAAACATATCACCAACCTATTTTCAATATAGCTTACTATCTTCCTATTCTAAATTAAAGATATAAAATGGTATATGGAAACCTTGTTGCTAATTATTATCCAGTGGAAAGAAGAATCATTTTGTCCCGAAATTGTTCAAACTTCATCATCTCAAGCATGAAACTAGTCAATTAAACTGCCAATGTCTTGACTTCTCTTTCTCAGAGTTTACTGAATTTAATCTTGGTGAATTGTATCCCCATGTGATTGGACCATTTGCTCCACATCTGGCTTATCCTATCTCCAAGCCGGGTGAGAAAACTGAAAAGAATGAATTGCCTCTTGAAATGAAAGTAGGTATGCTGCACCATAATGTTTACATGTTATCTTAAAATTATAATAACTTTTCCATGAGCGGTTGGTCATATCCTATTTTGGGCACTTTTTCGACCTTTGGGTCTAGTAATAATTTTATTCACATATGTACTCCATCTAAGGTCCATTCATATCATTATCCTCTGTGAAAATAATTACCTGTTTTAAATCATTTCAGGGCTGATCGTGATATGAATTAATTTTTTTCAATTAATTAATGTGCTTTTGAATTTCCATTAATTTTGATTCAATTCTAGGGCTTTATTTTAGGGTTTCAAGGAATGTTCTGATGGCAATAATTTGATGTCCTTAAAAATATGATTACAATAAACATATAGTCTCTCTTCTTGGACAGGATTGATTGGCAGCTGCACTCATTCCAGCTTTGAGGGCATGGATGACTGTGCAATCATTGTGAGGAAGGCCTTCTAACATGGCCAGAAACCTGAAATTGCTTTTGATGTGACACCTGGGTCTGAGCCAATCCATTTCACCATTGAAGGTGGTTGAATGGTCAGTGATGCATTTGGTTAGCTAACCATTTCCTCATCTTATATATATTCCTCAGAGGAGAGGGGGAGGCACAGGTGAAGCAGCATTGCCAATCATTCCTCGGAAGTGCGATGAGTTAGCTGCATCCCATCCGACGGACTGTGCACTGCACAGGGATATCCCTGGATAGCATTCAATTCCTCTTTTGTGGAGACTCTATTATCTCTTCTTTGGTCAATATGCCCCAACCCTCATACGGATACACAGTATTGAGAATTGTCCCCAGGAGAGGACATAAGTGGGCAAAAGGCTTAGGTAATTAATGGGGTCTAGGGGGTCCATTTTAGTTATTTATGACCGTCCGCTTGCAAGGTGAGATGGAAGGATAACCTCAATTACTGGATTAATAGTTGTGGAGTAATTTATGTGGGGCAGGGGACAAGAGCTGGCAAGGGGTTGCCATAATATTGAATATAGTGTTACCTAGCACTATAGAGTAAAAAGGTAGTCAGATAAAAGCAAGCAAAGGGTAAAATTTTACCCAGGTAAACTAAAAGCAGAACTGACGACTTTGGTCATTATTATGTAAACATGTAACAAAGTAATCAAAAAGAAGAAGAAGTCAATAGGGTATACAATGGGTTAAAGGATATAATCACGAATGTTCCTGAAGGGATGCATTTCATACTGATGGGGAATTAGGATGCAACAGCAGGCAAAGGAAAAATGGTTATTAGGTAGGTTGTTACGGTCTAGGTAGGTGGAATGTCTGCAGGGAGCAAGCAATTTAATTCTGCATGAGATGTTGGTTAATCTTCATCAGCACTTGGTTTAGACACACCAAAAGACGTAAGCATGCAGAAAATGCTGGGTCACTCGAAATGGAATTAGTTGGAGACACATTAAATGGATTGACAATAAAGGAATGTTAGCAGCCTGAATTTAAGCATTTTCTAAAGAGTATTATATCTAATCTGATGGCCTTCTACTGAAGCATATGCTCGAAATGCGAGAAGATTGGGTGAAAAGAGATTCCAATCCCTTTGAAATAACTCCAGTATGAGTAAATTTAAAATTCAAAGCCACTACATTACTCACATGATTGACTCATTATGACATAAGCGGAGCATTATAAGAGAACAATAAGAGGCTTGACTTACTGTTGATCAGAAATAAAATCTCATAGCAGCACATTACTAATTTCAATTTCTTGCAGATGTTGTCAATATCAATTTAGAAGTATCTTTCATTCAACAGGCAAACCATCATCGCTAGCCTCTAATAGGAAAGAATGGGGGAAGCTAGAATGAATATCTTAAATAGCTATTGGACTTTTTTTTCTGTTATTTAAGCAGGCCAGGGACCAAGATTATCGTTATAATAAAATGTGCATATTCATCATGATAAGAAATGTTAACTTAAATAAATAAGCACATCAGGAAATAAATGCATTAACTTTGGGGATATCACTTTGCTCTATTTGCTTGATGACATTTGTTGTGGAATTTATTTGTGCCAACGAGTTATTGGTTACTTTAGGAGGTAATGGTAGCTGTATTTAATTCACCTCCTAAATATTCAATACAATGTGTAGCCTGAAGGGCACTTTTATTATAACTAATCATAATTCCTAATTGATTTTAGAGAATATTTATACTATCATTAATACAATTAATTCTCTTTCAGGGAACACTACAAGCCAATCAACATGGTATGTCATCATTTGTATCTTCAATTTGGAGTAAATTTCCCCGGAAACCGCCTTAGCCCATCTTTGCATAATGGTGGGTGCCAAAGGCCTGCCCCATGGACAATCTATTGGCTTCTTTATGGATAATTCCGGATCAGTCACTTTGATTCCAGTTCAGGAAAACATAGAAAAATAGAAATGCAACCTTTGAATTGTTATTCAGACACATAACCTGCATTCAAAATATGTATTGCTGGTGGTGTAGTACCTTTTTATAAGCTCCTCCTTCTTAGGAGGTGCTGTGGGCACCATTCATGGTGTTGTCATGGCTGCTGGTGCTGGTAGTAATTGTCTTAGGCACCTACGCCATGGGTGAATTATAGCAGGATCGATCGCTGGGGCATATGCCTCCCACTTGTGTAACATCAAGTAAAAATGCCAGTCACCCTCACCGAGGTACTCCATTCTTCGCAGTTGATCTCTAACTGCCTACATTACCACTCCCTTGTCATTACCCCCACCTATATCTCTGTCCTCAAGCCCACAGAATCCCTCCTCAACCACTGCCTCCGTAATTACCCCCTCTAGAACTCCTTCCTTCACTCCCAACCGTCCCATTCCATTCTCTCTACTCCCTAACCCTCCTCTCTCTTCACTTCTACTGCAACACCCTCACCTTCAACACCCTCTACTCCTGAACCCTCTTCTTCTATCCCCTCCACTCCCAAACCCTCTTTTTCTATCTCCTCGACTCCCAAACCTTTTCTTCCACCATCTTCATATCTTCCTCCTTCACACCATCTACCTTCACACCATTCCCCCCCACACCTCCCCCTTCTCTACCCACTTCCTCCACCACATCTATTTGTTTCTTCTCATTTTCTCCTCCCCCAGTAATATCTCAGCCTCACTCTCCTCCTCATCCCCCTACCCTCTTTCATCACATGCATCTTTGTTCTTTGATAGCCCCAACCCTTCATCCCTCCCTTCATCCCTTCCCTCATCTTCAACGCCTTTGCAGCAGCCTGAAAGTAAGAAAATTCACTTTTTATTGAAAGTCTTTCAATGCAGTGCTCTCTTACTTGCTGACCATCCTTTTGCATTTACAAATTGTTTCACAGTTGATTTTTAAGCGACTTTTTTAGTCTTTCTTCCTGGGCTAATATGGAAAGCATGTACTCTTTTATAGAAAGCTAACTTAAAAATCAATATCCAAAGAGATGTGGTTTTCTTGATTTCTAAGCTTAAATGGAGACTAACATGAGTTTCTGCAGCACAACATTTGCATTTATCATTTGTTCTCTTTTGAAAGTAACTGGTTGAGATGATTCTGCTTGGATACCAACAAACCGTGGCCATCTTCTTTATTGGCAGATTCTATGCCATATTTGCTTTCAGCGGAGTCGCATTGCCTTTCGAAACGCTCTGTTATCCACTTTTCCTTTGCCTTTGGAGTTCACATAGTCCATGCATTGCCCAGATTTTTTCATATCGACCAGGAATTCTGACAGGTTGTGAGAGAAAGGCTTCAATCCAGCCTCCACCAAAAGGACCACGTGTTTGTGTTTATTCTTCGCTTAAAGCAATGCGGCAAATAAAACTTCTGGAATATCATAAAAACGCTATTTTCCATGAATTTTAGGGATTAAAAATATGTTAGTACATTTACCATCAGGTTGAAAACTTTTTCCTTAGCAATTCGGTGTATTTTTACAATCATTTAGGACTTGATCACTTCTAGATGAACATATTCATCAACCATTGAAATGATACAAAGCTACCAAAAAAGCTTAAATGCTAACATTTCAAAGCCGAAACATTAAATTATTGTGATGCCCAAACTAATGTTCAAATATATTTGATATTTGTAATATTATTTTTTTTTCAATATTTTGAGTTTGTAATTGACTTTAAATAATAAATTTGTTGTCTTTGAAAATGCAATAATTGAATTACTGAATCAACTTCACATTCTCCCTGAATTACAATTCATCAGACTTCAGTTTCGATGTTCTTCAGTTATCTTCCTTCATATAGGTATCACTCTCTTCCTATCTACCAGGATTCTTTTGCAAAAACTTACAATTGAGACCAAGCAATTCAAAGAAGGTTAAATTGCATTTAGATATGAACACTTAAATTCATACTTGCTGATTATTTCATTGGAGCACTTAAAAAACTCTCTATCTTCTGCCATTTGCAGCTAAATATATTTTATTTCAATTAGTGAATGATTATTGTTCTAGATGGAAAATATTTGTTGCTCTCAATAAATGCCAATGAAATTCTCAAGTATTTCTAGCCAGGGCCACAACTTAATATTCAATATACCTTGTGTACCTTGATGTAGTGTAAGAGTTTGTGCATTCCATGAAGCAGTGAAGCAATAAAGTAGTTCCATGAAGTCAAGCCTAACAAAAAATTTCTATCCTGATGACCAATAGGGCTATGCTAATGGAAGCAGCATTAATCAATTCCTGTAGTGTCGCTCATGGCAGATAGTTTAAATGGCAGGAGTAATGGGATGGGGCAAATAAGTCAGAAAAAAGGTAGTCTGTGCAGCATCTGTTTCTCAGTGGGGTGGCCATTTAAGTGATGGCATTAAATTGAAAACAATTACAAGGAAGGCGTTGGAAATCACTTCAGTTATTTATCCTGAGAAATGATAATGGACCCTGAGTATTCTCTGTGCACAATTGTGTCATGTATTCATTGTAATATTTTAAATGTTTTTATATACTGTGTTAATTAAAGCAATTCTAGCCAACTTAAGAACTCAAAGATCAGGTATCCGCAAAATGACCTGTTGTGTAAATACCTCATGTCAATAAAGAAATTTCACCCAGGGGTAGTTACAATTAACTCTGCTAAGTATGGAAATGAGTCCTCATAATTATGCATATGACTCAGTCTACTGGGCTGTCTATCTTTTATGGGAGTAGGAGAGGCAAGGTTTCCTTGGTCACCTTACAAAATCGTTGCAAGGTGGAATTAACAATAGCAGGTAAGAAGAAACAAGAAGTGGCTGAATCAGTTTGAAGAGGGATTTGGAATGTTAGAATGATCTCAAGAACAAGGAATTTGGACAATATGAAGCATGAGATGCATAGAAAAATGTAGATAATTTTGGGTGCTACTACTTGGAGGGGCAATTGAAGTGATGATTATAAATAAATATTCAGTGGAAGGGAACAGAGCCAGGGAGAGGTGGCAGTGGTATTGTGAGTTTAGGAGAAAATGGAAAGAACTGAAAGTTGGTGGAGTGAAAAAAATAACACCTGAGGTAAACTATAATGATGAAAGCATATACCATAAAAATCATTTTGCCAAATAGTAAAAATTAGAATGGAAAACATTTCTTTATGGACATTCCCAAAAAAACTTCAGAAATTTCAAAAAGATATTGTGAATGAAAAATTGATAATGGGAGATACCCAAAATATATTCTGAGAAATGAATTTATTTAAAATTAAACTGTATTTAACATCATGTATACTACAATTAACATGTAATTATTATCCCCAAGAGGAAGTGCCCACACAGTTGTGTTTCACTCCATGTAGGACCTGAACTGACTCCCTAGATAGAATTTGTTGTCTCAGGCATAACTTTATGGAATTTCCTAACGTATTGAAATGAAACAATTAACTCCTTAGATAGCTTCATAACTTGGGGAGATTCATGTGTAGGTGCTTTTATGAATGACTACACACCTTGTGTAGCCAAATGTCACTTGTTGCTTAGGCATTTAAGGGGAAATTAAACTAGTACATTTTGATTAAGTCATTGCATTAAAATGATGGGGTACCAGAATTGTTCACAGGATCAAAAAAAAACCTGAAAATATGACCATTAAAAGCATAACAAATCAATCAACCATGAATTTCAATGCTATGTAAATAATATTATAAAAAACTAGAACGAATTCAGGACTTTTCATAGGTATCATTCTTGCAGAGATTAAAAGATAATTGCCAAAAGATGGTTTGGGGGTAACATCCTCACCTGATGTTCTAGAGGCCATGGATTCAATTGCTGCTTAAATATAATGTGTAATGATAAAAATTTTCCAGTTCTTGAATACAATTTGTTGAGTCTCCTTGCTATTTTTCACATTTTCAATTATTATTGGAAACTTACATTTTTCATTCTTATTCAAAATGATTCCTTTGAGATGTTTATTTAAAGGAACAGTAGTAAACTTTTCCAGATTGGAAAACAGATGGATACTATTCGAGTACGGATTCACTACGTGGAGACTCACCATTTTGGATTTTGGCTTTTTAGTCTACACACCCATTTATTCACCAATGTTTTCCCTGATAAGTGGTTCTACCATTTCCCATGAATTATTTTTCTTGAGGGATGACACACTTCATCCCAAATTGCTTATCCAATATATATATCTGACCTGTTGCATTAGGTGTGGATTCAAGTGCATTTAGCAGTTGCCTTCATCTCTGAGATACTTACCAATATATTTGTTTTAGGTGCATATGAACAAATTTAAAGTACTTGTTTATAAAGTCAAGAAGCACAAGCACGAAATTAGGTTAATTGACTTACTTTTTCAATTATCTATTATATTGTTCCGTTGGCCATATATGCGACAGGGAACTCAGTCATAAATATGTACAGAAAATAGAATTTGAACAATAAATAAAAATACACACTTCAATAAAATGTTAGTCGTACTCATATAAAATTTAGAAAAATACCCTGAAATACTACAAACACACTATAACACCTACATATGTAACACATCTACTTACACATTTTACACAGCTGACAATTGCAATCACTTTCATGCATACTCTTTCAATGAATCTCCTGCCCATTTGACTTCAGAAAAAAAAGATGTTCAGAAAAGATTTATATGCATACATGAAAAAATAAAACAAATGTTTTTTACATTGCCATTCAAATGTTTAAATTTATCTCTAATGAGCAAAAAAGTCTTGTTTTACACGTCTGTGATGCCATTTTAAAATCAGGGAGTATCTTTGGCTAGAAAAACTTCATTTTCAAGTATTGTTAAATGCTGAAAAATGTGGAACAAAGCAGGAATTCTCCACAAAAATGGATTGAATATTTTACAAGCCCAGGTTTAGATGAAATATTATGGCAGCAAAAGCTTTTCCATGAAATGTTTTAAGGTTCATAATGCAGTAAAGGAAATCATTTTCTTGTGAATTTTTATCTCTACGTTTTTCAGTCAAGTGATCACTGCCTATAAATGTTTACATAAGAAACCAACGTTAAACTGGCCCAGGCAGTGACAAGGCATAAACACCCCAAGGAAAGAAGTATGGAAATATCAGTTAATACTATGAATAGTAGAATAACAAAATTCATGTCACAGCCATTTTTATTTCAAGTCTGGAGCTGAACATTATGTAAATAATTTCTGATTCACTTCTTTTTTTTAAGATACACATCTAACAGCCACCCCAACTTTTGCCTAGATATTTCAACTCTTGTCTGAACAGCACCATACTTAAATGCAACAATTTCAGAGTGTAAAAATCATTTGCCTTAACTGGGATTCGAACCTAGATCCATCAATATCCGGTCGAGTGCTTTAGCCACTTAAGCTACCGAGGCGTCCTCTGAAAAATCTGAAATTTTGGGGCTTTTAAAGAAACCAGATGTTGTGACGAAATGCCATACATACAATGTCATAGGCATTTGTAGTTGTGCATAACGCGCCACAGTCCACGAGGTTAAAGCCAACTTTTAATATCCATTAGCAAATAAAAACATTCATTGGACAAATTTTTTTAAAAATCTGGTGAAATTACATATCACCTAAAAATGGAAAGAATGACACTAATAAATTGCCAATTCAGTAACTAAAGGAATTTTTGCCCAAATAATATATTTATTGGCCATAGACCATACATATCATGTACTTATAGGAGTCTTCAAAAAAGGAATTTACGAAATACCATTTGGCACAATAAACATCCTTAAAAAGGAGTGTACATATTAAAGTGTGTAATAAAAACTAGGCGTTACAATTACTTTGTGAAAAGGTTTTTATGGCATTGAATTGCTTGTCTTTGAATTTCGGTATTCTCCAACCACGCTGGTTGTCCTTTGGTGATCATCACAGCTTTGCCGGTCATCCTGCCTCTATCTTCAGGTCGCAGTTATTTTTGACGTTTTCTTGTCTGCTTTGTACAGAGCTGGTAGTCAAGATCTGCCCTCTGATGGGAAAGTCCTTTTCCATGCACAGTTTAATGGATATCCATGTGTAAATTTCTTGGTCTTTGACCAGCCTACGAGGTTATCAATGTTGCTGGATACCCTAAATAAAAATTACAGTCAGAAAATTACAATCAATGTTGCTGGATACCCTAAATGAAAATTACATTCCAGTCATCATAAGCTGATGTATATACTATGGTTTGACCCAAATCCATGATACCTTAGGTCAGATTTGAAAACAATTTGAAAACCGAGCTAACCAAATGATTAAACTAGAGTAATCTAAGCTATTAGCACAAAGGTTGATTTTTATTAATATGGGAGTGCAGGTCACCTCAAAAATGCCTAAGGCAAGTGGGATGAAATAGTTTGAAAGAATACCTCACAACCAGTTGTAAAGGTGCTTGGCAAATCAGGGCATCATGCAAAAATTAATGACCAGAGGTGAGGCAGTTCATTACCCTTGGCTTCCTTTGGTTTGCATGCTGAGCAACCTAAAAATAATATGATTATATTTGAGCTGGAAATTTTCCAAAGTCCCCAGGAATCATGCTTGGCCCTTGGGAGTTAAACTGAATTATCTTATCCCTTGGCCAGCACAACTTCCAGAAGAAATAATTGCACACTCAATTTCCATCATAAAATTATGCTAAATTAATGATGAAATCTGAAAATTAACTTTTTCAATGTATAATTATATATCAACATTCCTGCATCATTAGGATGTTGAAAATTCAGTTTCTTGGTATATTTTTTGCATTGTATTTCTAAATATGTGATGGTTTGAACATGGGTTACTTTATACTCTTAAAAAAAGCTAATTTGAATCTGCAAATGCACCTTAAGTGTCATAAAACTGATTGAATTCCTACTCCTATCTATTAAAAAATCTATATAAACCTACTTCATTTGGTATATACTACATATTTAAATAGTTGTCTCTTAAAATTCATATCCATCCCATCTTTATTTATTATTACTAGATAATAAAACTGACTTCAAAGTAATATATTAGTCCATTGTTAAATAAAATTTTAATGTTGGCATTAGAAAGCCACTAAAATACAGCCACTTCACTTCTAAACCTTGCCAAAAAGGAATACCTGTCACCACATATTACAATAAATCTTCTTCAGAGCAACCTGATGATATGTCCTTGCTGCTTGCATGAACTCAGGCAGAGCAATAATTTCATCCACTTTGATCCTGACCTGATCCGAGGCCCGAACTGCACAGGCATCATTAAATTAGCCATTGTGTGACCATTTAGTGAGTCAATCTTAGGTCTCATTGTAAGTCCATGACTATAAAATTAAATGTCCGTGACAAGCATGTTAATAAATGAGCCTAAGGATGATGCTCATTTCTTGCGACCTGGAAAATAATTTGCAATTTCAAATTAAGTGGGCGATAAATTGCTATAAGGAAAATTCCATCAGGAACTCGATAACATGTGTTGGAAACCACAATTCCTCAGTGCGGAATATATCCTTAATATTCTTTTAGTATATCACATAAGGGCATGGCACCTTGTGCATAACGGGGAGGGTGGGTTGGATGGAGGGTCAGAGGAGAGGCAAAGGCACAAGTGAAGCAGCATTGCCAATCCCGACTCGGAAAAAATATGACGACTCAACTGTGTGCCATTCAATGGACTGTGTATTGCACTGGCATATCCCTGGATAGCATTCAATTACTCTCTCGTGGTGACTCTTATCATCTCTTTGTTTAGTCACAATCCCCCTACCCTCATCTGGGTGTGCAGTATTCAGAATTCTCCCCAGGAGCGGTCTTGAGTGAGGGTAATGCCTAGGTATTCAATGGAGTGAGCATGTTCCATTACTGTGATTTATGCCTACACACTTAGGAGGGGAGACGGAAAGATTACTGAAGTAATAGCTATAGAGTAAATTACTACTGAGGGGATGAGAGCAAACAAGGGGTTGCCATGATATTCAATTAAAAGATAGAAAGTACTATTGAGTAAAAATAGTCAACTAAGAGCAAGTAACAGATAGAAATTGGCCCAGGTAATTAAAAAGTAGAACCATTGAATATGGTTATTCTTCAGTTATACAAGTCACCAATTAATCATAAGGAGGAAGAAATCGTTAAGGTATACAATCAGTTAGGGGGATAATCATGGATGTTCCTAGAGGGAAGCATTTAATAGTGATGGGGGATTAAGATGCAACAGCAGGGAAAGTAAAAGATGGCTTTGAGGTATGCTATTATGGTTTAGGTAGGTGGAATGTCTGTGGGGAGAAAGAAATTTACTTCGGCATGAGACATGGGTTAATCATCACCAATACTTGGTTTAGACAGCCCAAAAGATGATAGAATACATGGAAAATTCTGGGTTACTATAAATGGCAGCAGTTAGATTATAACTGTGGTTAGACAAAGATTAAGGATCAGGGTGATCTTTTTTCACAGGCTCCTGAGAGCATGTAAAGGACTCATCACAATTTATTTGTCATGAAGTGCAGCTATCAATTCAAGAAGAAAAGGAAAGGTAGGCAGGTTAGGAAACCAAATTGAGATGCATTATTTTGACTTACTGGATACGAATATCAGCAGGCTGAATTTAAAAATTTTCTAAAGAATATTATGTCCAATGTGATGACTTTCTACGGAAGCATATACTCAAAAAGCGAGATAAGTAGGTGAAAAGAGATAAAAAACCCTTTGAAATAATTCCAGTATACTAAATTTCAAATTCAAAGCCTACACATTACTCACTTACATAATTGACTCATTATGGCATAAATGAAACATTCAAAGACAATGATTAAAGGCTTGGGTTACTGTTAATCGGAAATAAAATCTCATAGAAGCACATTACTTATTTCAATTTCTTGAAGATGTTGTCAATATCAATTTAGAAGTATCTTTAATTCAACAGGCAAACCATCATCAGTAACAGGTCACAGGAAAGGGGGGGGGGCAGCTTGAATGATTATCTTAAAAGGCTATTGGACTTTTTTTGTTACTTATGCATGTCAGTGACCACAATTTTTGTTATAATAAAGTATGCATATTCTTTATGATAAAATATGTTGGCTGTAATGTATAAGAACATATGGGAAATAAACGCAATAATTTTGGATATCACTTTGCCGTTTTTTATTGATAAGGTTTGAGGTGGAATTTATTTGTGCCAATGATTTATTGGTTAATTAGAGGGTATTGCTAATTGTATTTAATTCTCCTGCTAAGTATTTAATGCAATTTGTAGCCTGAAGGGCACTTTTCTTATAACTAATGGTAATTCCTAATTGATAATTCCGAATATCTATAATTTCATTAATACAAATTCCCTCTCATTCAGGGTACACTACAAGCCAATAATCACAGTATGTCACCATTTGTATCTTCAATTTGGAGTAAATTTCCCCGGTCACCACCCTAGCCCATCCCTGCATAATGGTGGGTGCCAAGGCATGCCCCGTGGGTATTCTATTTTAAAAGTTATATTTTCCATCAATGTTAGCCATGAAAGTGATGATGAGCCAGGTTAATAGAGATTGGCAAAAAGGAATCGATTATCGAGGACCTTAAAATCGATTTGCACCTTAAAGATCCAAATGGAATACTTTCCAAAGCATCTTTAATTGAAAATGTGGGTTTGTGATAGAATTGTGTCCAGGATAAAAAATCCCGAATTTAGCTTAGTTAGCCCCTTCCTTTAAAGAGCTTAATTAGCTACAATAGAAAATGAATGGAACTCAAATGAATTACAGTTAGCTTCTTTAAGGAGAATACCGGATCAGTCACTTTAATTGCAGTTCAAGAAAATATAGAATAATAGTCTAATAAATTTATAAGTCTAATTAATAGTCACTTTTCACTCACTTTATGATCGATGGATGATTACTTGGCCGAGCTGTTCGTGGCCTTTTCAGAGGGAGTGCTGCTGGGGGACCTGGGGAGGAAAGGGAGAAAATTCCTTGCTTAGAAAATTGGGTCCAAATGAAACATTCATCCTGAGTGTAACTTGGATGGTTTCATATGCAATATAATGCATCGTGATTATCGGAATACATGCGGCATTCCCATTATGCATCGCTGGTTGTGTAGTACCTTTTTTATAAAGTCCCCCATCTTCGAAATGTTCGCGGGTCCCTGCCATGGTTTTGGCTTGGTCGCCGGCGCTGGTAGGGGTGATGCCTTAGGCGCCGGCCCCGGCGCCGGGCACGAATGACCGCAGGGGCGTTGGCTGCCCAATCCGGGAGAATAAAGTTAAATCGCCCGTCGCCCGCACCAACATACTCCATTCTACGGAGTTGTTCTTCAACTGGCTCCAACATCACTCCCCCTTCATTGCCCCCTCCCATGTCCCCCTCCCCAATCCCACCCACCGCCACCACAACCACGGGCTCCCCACCCACCGCCTCCAGTACCACCGCCTCCTGTTCCTCCTCCACAACAACCACAACTTCCACTGCAACACCCTCCCCTTCTTCCCTTTCTACTCCCAACCCCTCCCCTTCCAGCCCCTCCTCTCCCAAACCCTCCACAGCCCCATCCCCTAGAACTCCTTCCTCCACAACATCCGTGTCCCCTCCATTTCCCTCTACATCTCTGCCCTCCCTACCCATTTCCTCCTCAACATGCCTTTCGTCATCTACATTTCCCCCCACCCCACTTGCACCCCTCTCCATAACCCCAGCAACACCCTCATACCCATCCCCCTGCCTTCCTTCATTTCTTACGTCTCCCTCCCGTGGTGGCACTAACCCTTCACCCCTCCCACAATCCCTCCCACCATCCCTACCACCATCCCTTCCATTATCCCTCCCACCATTCCTCCCTCCATTGCTCCCACCATCACTCCCACCATTCCTCTCGTCGTCTCTGACGGCTTTACAGCAGCCTGAAAATAAGAAAAGCCTCTTTTTTATGGAAAGTATTTCTATGCAGTGCTCTCTCTGGTTTGCTAAACATCCATTTGCACAACTAAATTGTTTCACGATGGATTAGTGAGCAATATTTCTAGTCTTTCTTCCTGGGCTTATATGGAAGACGTGCACTCTTTTGAAGGAAGGGAACGTTCTTCTATGCCAAAAGAGGACGTAGTTTTCTTGATTTTTAAGCTCAAACGGTGCATAACGTTAGTTTCCACAACACATCATTTGCTTTTATCGTTTGTTCCCTATTTGCAAAGTAACCGATCGAGATGATTCTGCTTCGATCCCTTCAAACCGTGGCCTTCCCCTCTATCGGCTGATTCCACTCCTTCTTTGACTTCCTCGAAGCCGCATCGCCTTTACGAACGCACTGTTATCCCTTGTCCCTGGAGTGTACATAGTCCATGTATCGTCCAGATTATTTCATATCGACGACGAAACTCGTCAAGGTTATGAGAGAAAGGCGTATATCCATCATCCACCAAATGGACCACGCGATTACGTTTATTATTCGCTGGGAGTAAATGCGGCAAATAAAATATCTGGGATACCATTCACTTCCTATTTGCCGTCAATTATAGGGATTAATGTTTTATTTTTCTACATTTGAAATTACGTTTAAACATTTCACATTAACAATTCGGCGCATTTTTACAGTTATTTAGGACGTGGTCACTTCTAGATGGACCATCGACTATCAAAATGACGGCAAGCGACGGATGAAACTGAAACACCAACGGCACTCCATTGAGATATGATGAGCCTAAATAGAAGCAAGCAGTTTCCCACGCTACGGGCTTCTCTTGGATTTCCTATGGAGCTGAAAATACGACACATCTCCGGAGGGGCGCATTTGGACATTCGATTAACATTGAGAGCATCCCCCAATCACCAATTGTGAGTCTCAGTGAAAATGTCTTAATTAATTTACCCTTTTTAAACTAATATTTATGTGGACATATTTTATTACACTTTTTCAAACATTATTGCTCGTAGGAAACTGATCTTGAATGCCAAATTTTTTGAAGAAACGGAAATTTCTTTTGATGCTCAAACTTATGTTCAAATCTATTCGGGCATTTCTAGAATTATTCTCTTTCAATGCTTTGAGTTTATGAATGACTTTAAATAATTTCTAACTCATGCGTTCTATGTTTTACATAATATATTAAAGGAAAATATTTAAACTACTTACAAAGCAGGTTACCCATTTTGCAGAATAATTATATTGAGTCTGTTGCCGTGGTTACTCTGGCTTTGGATTGCTGAATTTTGCTTTACATTGTTTTCATTGGAAACTTAACTTATGCATGTTTCTATTATTTTTTTATATTAATTAGAATGCATTGTATGATGGCACTAATGGATATTTGTGGTCATTAGATAAAAGGGAAAAAGTTTGTGGATTTTTGTTTGCATGAAAAAATGCCGTCCCCCAATGTCATTATTTCTTAGATTGTGTAATTAAATCAAATAGAACTTGAAGGAACCGATGTCTTCGTGACTGTTGAGGAATAGGAAAAAGACGAAAATAATGAAAGAGGGCGACGTATATAATACAAATAGATAAAAAATTTTCCATTTGTTGAATACAATTCGTCGAGCCTCCATTACAATTTTACATACATTTGAACTTACATTTTTCAATCTTCGTCGCGATGATTCCTTTGAAACGTTTGGTTAAAAGGAACAGCAGTATACCGTCTCTGATCGGAAAGTAGATGGATACTCTTTGAGTATGGAGCGACAGCATTTCTCTTTGATCTTTTCATCACAAAAACATTCCATTACTCTTAAAATAATTCCTAATTTTATGTTAGTATAAAATATTCCCCGTGTATATTTCACCCAGCAGAGATCGTGAGTGAGGGTGACGCCTGGGTATTTAATCGGCATTCTATTTCTGTGTTTCCAATGCAGATGACGTTCGGGTGGGAATTGCTCTTTAGAAACGAGGAGAATGCGGTGAAGGGACAGTCCGCAGTGAGGTAAGAAAGAGTACGCCTTAGGAGAATGGTAAGACCGCGAGGAGAAAACTGATGGAATATGCAGGAGAAAGAGGATAATGATAATTCTAACTCAGTTTATGGAGATGACTGGACGACGGTACAAGTGGAAAATGCTGGAAGGAAACTGGAATCAGAATATAAATTACGGTTTGGCACAGATTTAGGAATAGCGACATTAACTGACATTGTGTCACGGGAGAATATGATGTGAAGTGGGATTACTATTTGCACCATTCAAGCACAATGGGAAACAATTAACCTCGACCAAACCGACAGGGCTATCCGGAAGGCGGTCAGGTCCTGGCTCTTCCTCCCGGTACGGGCCAGTACGGAGATCCTCCACCTTCCAAGCCATGCTGGGGGCGGAGGCTACATGCCACTACCGCATGAAGCCAGGATGCTCACCTGCAAAGACGCTACCATCCGAGAGGCAGCGTGGTATGGCCTCCGAGACTCCGTGCACAAACGCATGGGGAGGAGCGGCCCTACTCCGGACAGGCGGGTAATGTGCCTCTATCTCTCAGGGTCGATGGAAGGCGACCTGGGAAACGACGCAGGAGAGATAGCGTCCACATGGTCGAGGGCCAGAAAGGCCACAAGATGCCTGGCCCCCTTCTGCGCTCCAGAGTGGGAGTGGAGTGAGATGCGACGGGAGATCTCCCTTCGGGTGAGAAACCCCTCGGCATCAACCGACCTGTGCATCATCCCACCATCTGCCCGGCACCGACTAACCGCCGTCCTCAGGGGGGCTGTGTCGGAGTGCTTCCGCCGCCGCCTGGTGGCAAAACCCGGCCAGGGCAGAATGATGGAGGTGGTCACAGCGAGCGCGGAGGGGAGCCACTTCATTCTGTCTGGGGAGCACACTCGCCTGGTGGACTGGGCCTTCGTCCACCGAGGAAGACTCAATGTGCTCCCCTTACTAGGCGCACTGAGGGGGAGCGCGAGACCAGAGTCCACCCTTTGCAGGCTCTGCAAGGAGACGGATGAGACTCTGGTCCACGTCCTAAACCAGTGCCTCGCCCACAGGCAGCTCCGCATCGCCCGGCACAACGGGATCCAGGAGCTCCTACTGGAGTGCCTCCCGCCCTCATGGGAAGTCGCTGTGGACAAGAGAGTCCCCGGTCAGGACTCAAGGCTTCGTCCTGACCTGGTGATCCGCGAAGGGGACAATATCCATATCGTGGATGTTACGGTCCCCTTCGAAAACCGGATGGCGGCTTTCCGAGTGGCACGGGCGGTAAAACTGGAAAAATACCGTGGGCTGGCCGAGAGCATTCGCGTCGCCCACGAGTACAAAGTTACTGTCCGCCTGGGTGCCATCATCGTTGGGGCCCTCGGGTCCTGGGATAGAAAAAATGATGCGGTTTTATCCCGACTCGGCATCCAGAAGGGCAGGGCTCGTGGGCTGAGCTTGAAAATGTGTTCGGCAGCCATCGCGGTATCAACAGATATATACCGGAAGCACATGAAGTTGCAGGACCGGTAGCGTGTAGTGCTATAGTGTAGTGTTTAAGGGACATGTAGGTTTTCTTTTATGTATTCATGGACTTGTAGGGACACATTCATTGCCCTTGGGACGTGGATAACTCCACCTGGAGGATAAATTTTGTTTTATGTACATGTCACTAATTATGTGAATAAAAAGGGAAGGACTAATAAGAAAATTAAGGGTAGAAGAATGAATTGGGGCGAATGGAATGAGTACCGGGAGGTAGTACGGAAAAATCATAGGAGAAGCGACGGAACGGATCAAGGAGAACAATGATCAGTGTATGTCAAATTGTGGATGAAGAAAGCAGTTGAAGAAAAGAGAAAAAGGAGTTTATTACAAGAGTTTTTTTGAAGTCTTACAAGACGGTCGTATATTTGATTAGTAATATGGAGGTACAAGAAAAATGAAAGGATGTTAAGGCACAATTAGGGCGAATAAAACAACGAGAGCTATATATTAAGAGAGGTGAGAAAATAAAAAAGGATTAAAGTAAAATGGACCAAGAAAACAACTTGGGGCCAAATATATCCGACCGCAAGATAAAAAACGAAATAGTTGAAGGACTTGCAAGAGATAACAAGTCAGCAAAATTGTTACTGCATAAGAGAAACGGGGATGCTAAACTGTCAAATGCCTCATCCACAAATAGGGAGGTTTTTAAACCAAATTTTCATAGTCGCATGGTGACGTTTTTTGGCATTTTTCTTCGTTTCCTTGCCCCCCCCAAACTATCCATGTGGTGGAATGATACTTTTTTTAACCACAAACTCCACCATGCCGCATTCCCTTGAATGGTTGTACTTTTCTTTATTTGTAATTAGCATGTAGAAATTATATTGATGGACATCAACTTTTATGATATGATATCTAGACTCTGTGCTATGAATGAGGTGGAGAAATTCCTGTATCTTATTTTTTAAACTTCCGCAGTCATCTACTGCTACGGAAAATATTTCTTCGTCTTAAACCTTCTTTGTGTGCATTGCATTGTTGGTGAGTTGTTTCAGCGCAACATTTTCAGGCTTAACTCTGTGGAATTCCTTCATGATGAGGGTAGAAAAAGAAACTTTGCCCTTCCACTTTCCGATTCAATGCTTAGCACAACCATGGTTTCGATGCTGCGCATCATCATTAGTTGGCATACATGAAAACTTTTTCAACTTATATAGCCTGGCTTCAGTAGGGGGGAAAGGTAGGGGAAGTGGTGAGGGAGAGGGATGTGTGAAGTATTAAATCTTATGTGGAAGTGCTAAGTTCCTTTTTCTACCTTCATCGTATTGTTGTTTGTTGGTAGGTTTTATGTGCATAGAAGTGTGGAATGGTTTTTTCCATTAATGATATGTTTACATCTAGGTGAGTAATCTGGGAGGAGGAAAGGGTATAGGTAAAGGAAATAGGAAGAAGTATTCAGGACAGAAATGAGAGTTTTCAGGTATTTAGTACCATGTGGCCAGAGAAGGGATATATCGCCAATATATCTGAGCCACAATTGAGTTTTCTGGGGTCATTTTAAAATGAAATCTTTTCTCTGTGGGACAAAGAAAGAGGTTGTATAGGAAGGGGTGAACCTGCTACCCATGGTACCCTTAATCTGAAAGTACAATTTATTATTACACTAGAAGGGAATACGGGCGAGGATGAAATCAAAAAGGCTAAGGAGATAATTAGTCCTGAGTTTACATGGCTTATGGTATTGGCAGAGGCAGTGGTCTGAAGAGAGGAGAGAGACCTGAGTGAGTAATGGATGTATAAAGAGATGTGGAATCTACGATGGCCAAGGTAATGTTGACATCTGGAGGGGAAGGGGTTAATTTTAATATTTCCCAGGAATTCGTATGGATCTTTAATGCAGGGCTGTAGGAGTGACCTGTTGGCTGAAGGTAGTGGTCTACAAATGCAAAGATTCTTTCCATTCGAGAGTAGTGAAAGGATGAAATCGGGTTGCCAGGATTGTCAGGTTTATGGATCTTTGGTAGGATATAGAAATGAGGGATGCATGGGTGGGGAGGGGAAAGGAAGGTAATGGCTTTAGGTGATAGACCCTCATTGGGCTTATTGGAATAGAGAAATTGAATGAGTTCCTCCAAAGTGCACGATTTGGATGGGGAGACAAGAAAGATGCTGCATCTTACAGGACATAGCAAAATTGTTTATCTCAGCCTGCAGGAAATCCAATGAGATATATATGCCAGAAGGCATTTGGCTTCAAAAGTAGCCTTGAAGC
This sequence comes from Hetaerina americana, assembly GCF_022747635.1. Taxonomy (NCBI): domain Eukaryota; kingdom Metazoa; phylum Arthropoda; class Insecta; order Odonata; family Calopterygidae; genus Hetaerina; species Hetaerina americana. The sequence goes on from NW_027287427.1 coordinate 11,754,161, forward strand.
AGTTATCTCAAAAATCACACGAGGACGCATTCCAAGGTGGAGATCGATGGCCACTTTTAAGACTGACAATACAACTGTCTCCAGTGCAAGTTTGTTATTCACTACAATTCAAGCAGGGGGGCGGGGCACCAGAAATTTAGGAAGTCCTCCTAACAACAATATTCAACATTCAATTGTTTTCTTGATCTACCGCAACATCCTGAGCCTAACGTAAGAAGCAAATTAGGGATTCAAAAATATCAAAAAAAGTTCCCCTCCTTCAAAAGAGTGCACGTCCCTTATGTAAGCTCAGGAAGAAAGACTAGAAATGTCGCTCACTAATTATCTGAGAAACAATTTATTTGTGCAAAAGGATGTTTGGCAAACAAGAGAGCACTGCTTTGAAACACTTTCGAAATAAAAGCGACTTTTCTAATTTTCAGGCTGCTGTAGGGAGTTATATATGATGGAAGGGATGATGGGAGGGTTGAAGGGTTGGTGCTAGCAGAGGAGGGAGATGAAAGGGATAAATGTGGGCAGGGGGATGGGGAGGAGAGTGAGGATGAGGTATTGGTGGTGGGTGCAGGTTGGTACACATGAGAAACACATTGAATGGCAGAGAATGATATGCAGGAAAACGAAAAGCCTAAAAAATTAAAATTATAGAAAAATTTACATGATATTTGTAATCTCATTTTCATTAATAGCTCACCCATGAGCGGTCGGTCTTATCCTATTTTCTGGCTTTTTATTGATGCTTGGGTCTCATAATAAGTTTATTTCCCTATGTACTTCACCTAAGGTCCATGTATCTCATTATCATCTGTTAAATTAATAACCTGCTTTAAATTAATTGAGAGCTGAAAATCAGTTGGCTATATGGCCAGAAGTATTAAAAGTGCTTTTCATGTGAAACCTGGGTTGGAGCCAATTCATGCCACCATTGAACGTGGTTGAATATTCAGTCATGCATTTGGTTAGCTAATCGTTTCGTCATCTAATGTATATTCTTCAACAGACCTCTAGAGCGGTGCTGGTGGGAGCAATGATAATTGTTCCTGGTAGGATCACCCATGCCAGATTGGTCAAGGGTGATAGCAATATTAAAGGTAGTCCTAGCAGTGTCTGTTTGTCTGTGAGGTTCATCGTAATATTAAGAGTAGACATACAAGCAAAGCCAACAAATTAGTCATTATTCAGGGACACATGCCACTAAGACTTCACAGGGAGGAAACATTTGACAGGATATACAATCAATCAATTAGAGGACATGATCATTGGTGTTCTGAGAGGGAATCTATTTATTTCATCAATCCAACTGCATTTCTGATGGCAGTCTGCATTCATGGGAAAATAGGTTGAATTCCTAAAATGCCAGATTAATTTCTCTCTTTGTCTTTGGGAACAGGTGAGGGAAACAGCAGGGAAGATGCAACTTTGGAATCTCGCCAGCTTTGAGGGCATGTCACACTAGTGAAATCATTCACTATTGTGGCACTAGCCCATCTAATTATGAAATATTTCTGCCAACAAAAAAAATTTCGCTTCTTGGAATAGCCATTTTAGCCCCAGGACAGATTGGTTTCCAAAATGCAACATGCATATCTTGCAATTTTAATCTTTTGTCTGGTTGATTGCCTATTCTTCTGCTGGGTACAACTCAAAATGCATAACCAAATACCAGGGTACACTGCCCCAATCATTTCTTCCTGTCACCCCTGAACACACCCCTCCCACCTCGAGCACACCAAAATCTCCCTTAAGCATTTACATTGCCTCCACACAGACATCCTTCCACATGAATCCAGGGTATCCATGTTTTGGAAATTTGAATCTTTTTAGAAAATTTGGAATTTAGTGTGGTTGATGTGGTGTGAAGAGTGTATTCAACTACAGACTGAATGGTTGTGGGTACAGGACAATGACTCTCAAATCTCACTCAAAATATGTAATTGCTAGAAGCCCATTTAAAATCACAAGCCTCAAGGTCTAGCGCAGGGAGATATGACTATCCTATAAGGCCCACCTTCGTGTTGATCATTATTTTTCCTGGAAAAGTAAGTTTTGAGTCATTTGATGGAGGAATGATTACTATCCATTTCATCCTGTAGTCTAAGGGATTAAAATAAATGTATGTCATGAAGTATGATCATAACATCAACATCTCGCCTTTCATAGTTATTCTAGCTGTATTATATTTATTTGACTTATGACTCCATGGTAGTTGTTTCTAATTAAGAAATAAAAATTTTAACTGATGCATTTATTTCTGTCCTCTGCCCAGGTGTTTTCTTAATTTATTCTCAAATGAAATTCTTAAATGAATAATAGTAAGATTATGACACCTATGTGAGACTTGTAATTATCTTGTATAGGTGCTCAGGCATCATGTGTAGCGAAAGAGGAAGATTTTGTATCCAATTGTCATGTTAAGTGTTATTTTCAGTATAAAGTTTTAATTGAATAATTAGCAAAACTGCACAATTCAACCTTTCGCACTTATTTCTCATTTTTATTATGAATTAACTTTGATAATCAGATTAAAATAGCTGTCAACACCACATAACATCGCCGCATGTTTATTTACAACACTTGAGGCCCTGCAAATTTTGTGAGATACCAAAGGCTATAGGTATATGCTGATAAGTTTTTTTTTCCTTTTTAGGTTTTTTAATTTATTACGAGTAATCTTGCCATATTTTTTATGAGTTTTTTTGAACGGCTTAAGCCTTTAATCATTATATTAATGTGGAAAGTTGATATTTTTTGGCAGAATATATTCTAATCAGTGTTCCAGTTTACCTCATCCCAACCAGACTCAAATACTGCTGCATTGCCGCTGCTGCTTGTAAGTATTTGACCCTGAAATTAATCCTGCCAAGCATCTGACATGAGGGACATGAAATGTTTTCTTTTCTTCTACTGCTAACACCAGGTAACATTGATGGAGAATATTAATGTTGGAACAGATTACCCGTGGGGCACGCCTTGCCACCCACCATCATGCAGAAATGGGCTAGGGCGGTGACTGGGGAAATTCACTCCAAATTTAAGATATAGATGATGTCATACCTTAATGATTGGCTTGTTGTGTTCGCTGAGAGAGAAGTAATTTGTATTAATGAAATTATTGATATTCTTAATTATCAATTAGGAATTACGATTAGATATAAGAAAAGTGCCCTTCAGGCTACACATTGCATTAAATATTTAGGAGTTTAATTAAATACAGTTACCATTACCCTCTAATTAACCAATAACTCATTGGCAAAAATAAATTCTACAACACAATTATCAAGCAAATATGGCAAAGTGATATCCTTGAAGTTATTGCATTTATTTCCTGGTGCACCCTCCACCCAACCTACCCACCCTGTTATGTACAAGGTACCATGCCCTTATGTAGCAAACTAAATGAAAATTAAGGATATATTCAGAATTATTTTGAAATGTGAATTTTCTTGCTGATACATTAAAGCTTTATAATAACAAATCTGTATACTTTATTATATTGAAAATTGTGGTCACAGACCTACATAACTAGCAAAAAAAAAGTCCAAGAGCTATTTTAGATAATCATTCAAGCCCCCCCCCCCCTTTCCTGCAACAGGTGACTAATGATGGTTTGCCTGTTGAATTAAAGAAACTTCTAATTTGATATTGACAACATCTGCAAGAAATTGAAATAAATAATGAGCTTCTCTGAGATTTTATTTCCGATCAACAGTAACCCAAGCATTAATCGTTCTCTTTTGATGTTCTGTTATGACAACTAAATTGTGACGAGTCCCACAATAATCCGCTATACTGAACCTGGGAATATTGATCACGCTGATACTAAATCTTTGTCTAACCACAGTTATAATCTAACTGATGCCATTTAGAGTAACCCAGCATTTTCCATGAATACTTACAGAGGTGTCTAAATCAAGTGTTGGTGATGATTAACCCATGTCTCATTCAGAATTAAATTGCTTTCTCCCCACGGACATTCCACCTACCTAAACCGTAACAGCCTACCTCGTAGCCATCTTTTCCTTCACCTGCTGCTGCATCCTAATCCTCCATTACTATAAAATGCTTCCCTCCAGGAACATCCACGATTATATCCTGTAACTGACCGAATACCCTATCCACTTCTTCCTCCTTATGTTTACATGTGACTAGCATACCTAAACGATGACCTAGTTTGTCGGTTTTGCTTTTAAATTACCTGGGCCAATTTCTTTCTGTTGCCTGCTCTTTGTTGACTACCTTTTTACTCAATAGTGCTTCGTAACTTTTTATTCAATATTATAGCAACAACTCGTCGCCTCTCATCCCCTCCGTATTAAATTATTACTCCAGTAATCCCAGTTATCCATTCACCCAGCCTTGTAAGTGCGTAATCATAAGTCACAGAAATAGAATGTTTAGACTCCATTGAATACCTAGGCATTACCCTCACTCACGACATCTCCTGGGGAGAATTCTGAATACTGCACACCCACATGAGGGTAAAGGGATTGTGACTGAACAAAGAGATGATAAGAGTCACCGTGAGAGAGGAATTGAATGCTATCCAGGGAAAAGCCAGAGCAGTGCACAGTCCGTCTGATGGGACAATTTGACTCATCATTTATCCGAGGTGATATTGGCAATGCTGCTTTACCTGTGCCTCCCTCTTCCTTCCGACCCTCCACCCAACCCACCTACTCTGTTATGTACAAGGTGCAAAATTGGGCTTCTTTGGTTGTTTGTCAAACGGGTGAAACACAGCAGTGCCCCAGCTAATTAACTAATGCCAAGTGGAAAAATAGGCGCAGTGGGAATAAAATTGAAGGAAAAAGAAAAAGTTAACATAAAAAATAACAATAAAGAGGTACTACAGCAAAAGACAAAAGAAAAATGGAATTTGATGCATATGAAATGTCAGCAATATTGGGAAATTGAAATTGGTAGCGATCCGTCCACTTTAGTGCATCTAATTAATGGAGTCCATAAAGTGAGATTACAAGATGGATACTAAAAATTCCATTACATATGCACATATTGCTTAACATTCGGTTCATGGGATAGTATAAGAGAGAAATGATTATGTTTCAGCTTGACAATATGTCATGATAATTCCGATGGTATCCAGTCCAAACATAGTCAAATAAGTCATTGGCAGATGATTAAGGGATGAAAATGAACCACAAGAAAACAAAAGTAATGAGATTCTCGTGAGGTAGGAATGCTAAGTTGAGCATGACAGTGGAAACGAATGAACTACAACAGATGGGGCAGTTTATGTAATTAGACTATCTTTTAGGAAAACTGACAATGTAATGGGTAAAATAGAAGAAGTGAGATAGTAAAAGAGGCATCTGGAAAAAGAAGACAATTTATGATAGGTACACTACGTAAAGGTGTGCAGAAAAGATAAGTAAAGACTTCAATATGGTTTTATGAAGTTTTCTCAGGTCTTTCACTGGGTCAGGGATTCCATGTTGGCTGACATTTCAAAGTTTGACACGAGCATTGTCCTCGGGGTATATGAGTAAGTAATGAATTTAAATTGGGTGGGTGAAGAGAGTAAGTTGTCAGGGAAATCCAAAAAAGTTAGAGAAAGTAGATGGAGGAAATGGTGAATAGTAGGGAGATATTGAAGGCCATAATATGAGAGAGCATTGGGTGAGGTAGAACAAGGAGGAGAATGGGCTTTCTAGACGGCATGAAAACAGGAAGAGGTCACAAAGAAAGAAATAATATAGGTTAAACAAGAGGAAGTTATTCAAATATGTAGAAGTAAAAAGTATTTTGGGCCCATCCAAAACCTTTATCTTAATTAGGTAGAATACCTTAATATTACAGTTCCCAAATGTGTTGTTTGGGTGTCTTCATTTTTTTCAGAGCCCATACACATATGCTTAAGTTATTCTGTGTGTGATGCAAGGCTCATGCACAGAGTTGTACTCCTTCTGGGGAATAACATTCATATGGTCTTGGAACAGTACTCATAGATTTTAAACACATGCAAGAAATATTTGAAGATAAATTTTTCCTTGTTGATACCCAAACCCTGAATTGATGCAATTCTAAAGAGAGTATTTTCTTCATAGTAAACTTTAAAGGCTGATGGACATCTGCCTTCTTCTCGGCATAAATCTTACCAGGTGAGTTCAAGTTCCAAGGTCTCCTGTTTTTTCCTGACAAACTACGTACACCAGAAAGTTGAGACTTTTGTTGCTTCTCAGTAAAATCCCCTGTGGATGTACGAATTTTATGCAATGCTCGCCCAATAATTCTACGGCTGCCTAGAATGCCTCAGTAAGGGTCTCTTTTGCCTACTGGAAAAACTGGCTCGTCCATGGCCAAGTTTTCTTGGGTTCATCATCACATAGAGAGCAAGAAGTGTTTTCAATGCTCAGAATGGCATTTAGAGCACAAGAACAGAAGGTCATCCACTTCCTCTGCTTGCATGGATTAATACCATCAAAATTCATCAACAGTTGGGTGAGGCATGTGGTGATGGTGTAATGGATATCAATTCATCCATGTATGTATGAACCCTGTGCACTGTATTGTACAATTATATACGTTGTGTTCATAAACAGTGCTGACATACTTAAAGATCTATTACATCTTTCTTCCTAGTCCCAAGAAAAAAAATTAGATGACCATATAACTTGGCTAAAACTTTAACATCATTTACTTAAGTTTCTCTTTGAAATGAAGTCACGACTGATGGTGATCTAGTGAAGCATAAAATGGATAATAGCTGCTGAGAATGTTCAATCAATTTAATCTTTAATATGTGCTTGCAACCAAAGATATAATTTTTTTTTAAATAGACAATTCATCTATACTTGAAAAAAATCAAGTACACCTTACAAATTTGATGCTTGGTTTAAATGAAGGAATAAATGATAATCAAAACCAACTTTATTACACCAAATTAATTGAGAAGATGGTATGAGTAATGGTATAGCTCCCAGTTAGTCACTTTCAGATGCTTATTCAGACTCCTCATCTGCTTCCTGTAGCCATCGAATGAAGGGGGTTAACTGTAAGCAAAATCACAATTTTATTATTAACACCAACTGCAGCAAGCAAACAAGATGTAATACAAGTAAGAAGGTGCACTCACACTTCTCCATCATTAAGATTACAAAATGATGGGCAATGATTTGGGGTTAGGCTATTGTAAAATCTCAAGGATCACACTGGGGTACAATTATAAGAAATACTTCTTTTGAACCATACTAATGTCATTTAATCCCATGTCATGACTCAGAAGTGTTCCTATTAATGCTGACAGAGGGCAGGAGATAGGTTTCGTTCACAATTTGGAGTATCACCCACCTCTAAATTATGAACAAAAAAAGCCTTTAATGATATCATATGTATTTCAATCTTTGACACTCATATTTGAGGAAGAGATTAATCATTGTCAAGTGTGGTATGAAAATAAAATGATAAAGATTTTCAAATATCTTATTGAAAATAGTTAATTTGCCCCAGGAATAAAACAGGGTGTATCAGCATAGCTTGCTGATTTGAATTATAAAAATTTGAAATCAACAAGTTGTGCTGCCATACCCTGTCCTTGTGCTTACGTACGTGGGTCATTCAATAAGTCCTTCCAAAAAAATTGAAAAAGAAATAGTTTTAGATAGTTTTTGGAAAATTTCAACATAACTTCTTTTTAGCTAAATAAACTTTCCTCAACATTTCTTTAACTTTTTTAAGCCATCCAAAAAGTAGGATTTCATAAGATCTTCAAATAGGCATCTGTGTTGGCAATTACCTTCTTTTTTGATGTGAATTGTTTTCAGCCATGCCATTTTTTCAAGTTCGGATATAAAAAAGTCACTGGGGGCCAAATATGGTGAATTTTATAATAATTCAAAATTTAATTCCATAATGTTCACCATATAAACTGTACTAAAGTGCACCCATGAATTTTCTTGCTAGAAATTTTTTTCTTTGACAAATAAAGATACTTTTTCTTGATATCTTCACTCAACTGGTACAAAAATGACACATAGTACTCTCCATCTACTGCTTGTCCTTTCCGCAAAAAATCAATGCAGATTACTCCAAGTACATCCCAAAAAACCATGACCATCACCTTGTTGGCTGAATTCACTGTCTTTGCCTACTTTGGAGTTGGATGGCATTTAGAAATCCACTGTTTCAACTGTTCCTCTGTCTATGAAATGGCATCCATATTTTGTCCACATTTATGTATTGATGGAGAGAATCATCAAGATTTTCACAGAAGGGTGCCAAACCAGGCTCCAAATAAATCACACCATTGTATTAATTCTCCTTTGAGAGCAAACGTGGCACCCATCTTGCTGAGATTTTTTTCACACCCAATTTTTCATGCAAAATTGAAAATACTTTGTAATATGCTGGTGGCCTATACTATTTTGCAAACTTTCTTTCATTTGCCAATCACTCAAAACCATATCCTGGATTATGTCAACCAATTCGGAGGAAGTCATTTCCAGTGGACGTCCAGAATTATGTTCTTATCATTTAATGATGTTAAGCATAAAAAGTGTGTGTGCGGCTTCAATAGAGTCTGGAAATGAAACCGAAAGATCGATGTAATTGGCTCATATGCATAGATCCAAGATTCGTCACCTGTGTAGATGTTAAAAATAGCTTTGGATGCACTGCGATTGTATTTTATGAGCATTTCTTTGCACCAATAGACATGAGCATCTTTTTCAGCTTTTTGTCAAAATATGTGAGATCCAACTCGAACAAATTTAATTCACGGCTGAATTTTCATGCAATATCTTATTGATGCTCACCATACTCATCCCAAAAGATGCCTCAATCTCATGATAAGTCACATGACAATCTTCCTTCACTAGTTCTTGCTCATTATCGACGTTTTCTGGCACAATAACTCATTTTGGACGACCTTCACGACTTATGTTGCTGAGCGAAGGGCGGCTGCGAATGAATTTGTTAAACCAGTGTTTCACAGTGGCAAAGATTGGGGCTTAATTGCCAAAAGTGGAAGTAAGTTGATCGATGCACTCTTGTCTTGATAATCCACGTCGAAATTCGTAAAAAATCATCGCACAAAAGTGTTCACGAGTTAACTCCATTTTTTGCTGAGACAAATTTTTGATTCACTGTAAACAACACAAGTTATGATCAAACGACAAAATGTTCTGAAGAAAGCTAGTGTTAAAAGGGTAAAACTTTCAGATGGTACCTAAAGCACTTAGTATTGTTAAGGGTAAAAATATACATAGCAACCCTCATAAAAGCAAATCCTTTTCAACACTGCGAGTGCCATTTCATGAACTTTATGACTCATTGAAGGGCTCTCATAGTTTTCAATGTGTAACTATTTGCTTTACCGAAAAATGCTGACAAAAAACATTTGTTTTCACAAAATAATTTTTTGCTTCATAAATTAAATACCAACAAGAGTCATCAAAAGACAAATTAAGAAGATCAAAGTTCATATTATTATTACAATTAATATTATCATTAAGATTTTTTTTTAAGGTAGGTTTTTGATGGATACAGACAGAACAACACTACATTTCTTTGCCTTTCTCTTAACATAACAGCCTTACATTTGACATCATAATAAACACTTATTAAATTGCATGTATGTGGGTGATCTGAAAAGTTTCTGACATCTGCAAAGAGTTTGGAATATCATTTTTCACTTAGACAACAAATACAAACAAATTGTGAATAATTAACAACCATGTTTTAGATGAACAAGCTTGGAAGCTAGAGCTAGAGAATGAACAAGCTAGAGTAACAGGCATGGAAGCCATGATGCTGTTTTCACCTATTGCTGAAGATGTCCACAGGGTGCTAAATTCATGTACTGAGTTTTGAAATTCAGGCAGATAGCAACAAAACGTAAAAGATGGTTAATAACTTGGAAAGATTTGTGGGACAAAATAATCAGTAAAAAATTATGAGTTTTGACTTTCTTAATATGTTTTGCTTAACTTTTGGGGCTTAAAATGACATTAGATAAGCATTACAGGAAATTTTACATGCAGCACAGAGATATGGAGAAGAAAAAACTAACCTTTGTATGGAGATGTTTCACCTCTTCCCTGGTGTCTGAAGCACAATTGCTGTACCATTTTATGATGGCATCTTCTCCCAAAACATCTTGATCATACAGCATATGTAAAAATTTAACCACGATTTCATGAAACTCAGGCGAGTCAACAGCAAATTCCTAAAAGGAATTTGGAAAAGGAATGGAAGTTATATTGTAAATGATTTGGGATTTCTTATTTTCTTTAACCTTTAGGAATGATATCAACATCTCAAAAATTAGAATATTCTCTCAAGAGTAATCACTGCTAAAAGTAATCAAGAAGTCAGTTCTAATATCTACTGTTAGCCTGAAGTAGTTGAACCTACTCAACCCTATGACCAATGAAGAAAAATGACTATCAAAATTATATTTAAGAAAAATTCCTACACATTTGATGGATATTATAAAATGCTTTACATAATAAACAAGCAATAAAGGTTACCTGTGGTTATATTTGTCTATTAACACGGTATTTTGTGATTATAATTGCTATGAAACAATAGATGTAAAGATCTTTTTAATCATAAGAATCCACCTTTCGTAGTAGTAGTAGTATTTATGGGAGGCGACCGACTGCTGAGGTCATATGCACCATAGGGGATGGACAGGGAAGGATGAAGGGTGGAGAGAAACACGGCGTCGGCATTAGCCTGCTCTTAACAAAAGGTGCCAATGGGTCCGCAGCTTAACGTCCCATCCGACGGACAGCGCACTCACTCAAAGTGCCCTCCACAAAGCACCTCAAGTAGGGATCGAGATATCACTGAAAAATATTCAACACCACCAGGATTTGAACCCGGGCCTTCTGGGTGGGAAGCCAGTACAATAGCCACTACACCACCTCAATCCCCTCCACCTTTCATTCATGTCGGCCTCATTGCCAAGTTCCCTGAAAAATGCAGTAATATAAAAAGAATTTACAATTCAAATTTTCTAAATATATTGTTGCTGTCCTAATACGTGAATATTAATTTTTCAGTTTATGCCCATACAGGGGAATCAACTGTAATGCAGTCAATATCGGAGAACCTTCAATAGAATGGTTTGAGGTGTCACTTTGAGGAAGAGATTCATATCAGAAAAGAAAATACTTTGTTCTTCCACATACATTTTATTATGCACGACCTAGGTTTCGACGTACAAATTCATAATCAGGTCTTTGACTTACAAAGTCATCATCACCTGATGATGATTTTCTAAGTCGAAACCCAAGTCATGCATAATAAAATGTACGTGGAAGGACAAAGTATTTTCTTTTCTGATTGGAGAACCTTGTTAAATATAGGTCTTCTTGCTAATGTTCTCGTTCTGCAGCTCATAGTCTCCTTGATACCTTTGGAGGTGCAAAGAGAGTAATTTTTCAATATCTTCTGCTACCAACTAGCAGGAATGTCAAGTTTCATTCTTACTGTACCATTTAGTTACCGAAAAAACTAAACAACCCCTCTTAGATGAACAAAACCACTTTCTTATTATTATTCATCCAAAGGTAGCATTCCTGACATTTGAGTAATGACAAAAGAATTTGTATTTCAGTGCATTCTTCTCCATGGACTACGACCATGATGTAGTGGAAGGGCTTGCACTTTTTCATGACAGCTAGGCCAAAAGGTAGGAGCCAGATGAAATGTAGTTCATGCAATATCTCTTCCTCTGTGAGGTGGCTCCAATGGCATCCGATTCAAATGGGGTTGCCATCTCAGTGATGTTATCATGTTTAAAACACTATTAAGGAGAAATGTTTCCAAATGTCATAATCAAATTATTCGGAAAGCAGAAATAAAAGCAACAACAGTAAAGAAGAAACAGGAGAAGACGAAAACTGTCAGAATAGGGACTTAGAATGATGTTGAGAATAGGAAAGTTAGAAAACATAAAATGATGTATGGTTTGAAGAAATACAGATATGTTAGGGCTGAGTGAGGTGAGATGGAAGTAAATTGAAGATTACTGGGGTTAAATATGAAGTAAAATACAGAGGAGGGGAAGAGAGCCAGAGAGATAGTAGTATTTAACAAAATGGTAGATAGAATCAGAGCATACTTGGAATATATGAGTGAATGAATTTTATTACTAAGGGTAAGGGCTAATCAAATAATTCATTACTGGATCCCAACTCAGAAAAGAAATAATGGGGAGGAAGAGGTAGTATGTAAGACCAAATAAAGGAAATAATGGTGGGTGTCCATAGAAGTAAACACCTGACAGTGATGCATGATTGGAGCTTGGTGGTGAGCGAAGGAAGAGATGGGAGTGAGGTAGGGGACAAGAATTTAGGAACAAGAAATGGCCAGGGGGAGAAAGCAATAGAGATAAAACAGGAGCCAATGTTTAATCAAAACTAACAATTTGTTTAAACACAACAATACAATTAGATCAAGATATGCATGGAAAATGCCTGGGGACTCAGAGAAATATCATACCAGTTACACTATAATATGGTTAGGCACATACTTGGGAATAGTGTAGTTAATTCATTGTTTCCCAGGAGCTGATATGGATTAAAATCTTAATTTAGAACTAATAACTTTTTATGCCAGATTCAAGAGGATAATGCCAAGGATATGTTGACTGTTTTTTTGATGCAAAGGGGGTTGTGCCTCATGAATACCTACCTAAAGACAGTCAACACGGAGTACCACCTAGGGATTATGAAATGCTAAGAGAGAGAATCGGGCAAAAATAGCTTAAAACTTTCGAGGAGCAGTGAGTGATTTTTTCACCACGACAATGTGCTCGTTCATATGTTTCTTGGAACTCACGAGTTTTTGGTGCACGTGAAGTGCATACCTATGCTGTAATAATAATCTGACAGAAAATATCAAGGCAGTGCTTCACCTTACCTCTATTGCATGTAGGCAATCAAACTGTGCATCCTTATTCCTGATATAGTTTTTCAAAATTGGTAGGAAGTACTGCACAATTGGCTTCAACTGCTGGAATAACTGTTGGCTTGACAAATGGTTTTCAGTCTTGGCCGGGTTCCCATGCTTCTCAGTCTTTGCATTTGGTATAGATATAATTGATCTTACTACTAATACGTTAACTTCTTTCACAGTAACATTGTAAGCATATCGAGAGGAATTTATTTCCAGGATAAGATTTTCACATTTGAGCTTCTCATCATACCCTCTTACAAGACTATCTAGGACCTCACTGAAGAAAACTGTAAAGGAAACAAAAGAAAGATATATTAGTTAGCACTTTGGTCAGATTTATTGATAAATATGATAAGCTATATTAAGTGGACAATTAAACTATTTATTTACCATTACACTTATGTAAAAACTGACTCAACTATGTAAAATTATGTCTCTATCTGTCTGTTCATGGCTTGTCACGTCAGAATTATTAGCTCTCTTACTCATAGATCTAAAAGCTTCCATACCCTTAAGAATATTCACTTCAGCAGTGATGAATATAATATTTAAAGGAAAATTATTTGTAATCATGTCATTTCCCTTCAAATATCTTAAGACAATGACCTGGTCACCTAGTGGACAGAGCATGGATCTATGAACGTGAGGGTTCCAGTTTAAAGTTTAGTTGATTCTTTTGGAGACCATAAGCTAAACCCATTTTGTGAAACCTCATGGATACACAGAACTTACTAAAGAGGGCACTCACATGCAGGTTACTCATGAAGCAGAACTTGTAGCTACATGTACATAAGCTTTGCTGTCACTTATCAAACTGACCTCAGCACGGAAGACTGCTAAATGTTTTACGAGTATTTTATGAATTTTAAAAGCATTTTAAGGTCTTTTGCCACTGGATATTTTCCTAGACCATTTTTTGCTAAGATTGGGGAAAATAACTTGAGTAAATACCATGATATAATACTTCGAGCGAGCATAACCAAAGTGTGTACCTTCAAACATAAATTCCATGTCGGTAGCCATAGCATGATCAGGAAAATGAATAAACCCAGTGCAAATAACCTAATACCATACATTTCATTTATAAAATATCTGCAACTATTAACTTCATCCCACATTGCCATGTAATCTCCATATACTTCCTTCCTCCCTTCATTCCATCCATCATCCCTATCCTATTTTTGGCAATATTCTCCCCTCTATAACAGTCTTTAACATCCCACTGCCCATCATTATGCTTTGCATCCATTTTTTCTGTCTCCTAAGGATTTTTCCAAGCAATCCCCTCTTCTCCCCTACCATACCTTGCACCTTCTCTTTTGTTTTCCTTTCTGTCCACTTGAATTTCTCCATCCTCAAGAACCACATTTCAAAAGCTTCCAATCTATGCCTATCATCTTGCTTCAGTGATCATGTCCCCGCACCGTACAAAACTATGCTCTATATCAAAGTTTTAATGAACCTTTTCTTAACATCCTTACTCAATGGAAGAAGGGACCATTTGGTCTCAATTTCGCCCAAATAAAGACCACTATCTATCAATCAATGCTCCTGTCATCAATTCCCTCCTTGTGAAAGCTTCTTTGCCAAGCGCAATTCTTCTCCTCCATGTCATACTTTGAGCATTTTGGTCCAAAATGCTTCCATCATAATTTACCTGTTCCACCTGCTCTAGTTTTTGCCCTCATATTATAACTTTGCCATTCTCTATTATGGGAAGAATCAATCCCAGCTGTCCTCTTAATTAAAAGTACAGCTGGGGTTGATTCTTCCCATAATATTCATACCGCCGTAGTTACCTTTCCTTTTAACTCATTGCCATTCTCTTTCTGAAAAACAGCATAACCTTTGTTTTATTTATATTGATTCTCATCCCATATCTATTGCACTAAATTTACAATTCAGTCAGCAATGCTTTCAATCCCTGCACTGACTGACAAAGAAAAGCTTGATCATCAACAAACCTAACTGATTTAATGAATTCCCCAATAACTTTCATTCTTATCTCCAGTTCTTATCATGTCTCTTTCATCATTTTCCCCATGTATACAAAAAACAGCACAGGTGATAATGGACAACCCTGCCTTACTCATCTTCCTTCCACTGCCCACCTGGAATATCCATGACCCACTCACACCAGAGCAGTTTGAGACATATACAGGTTCATACAAATATGAGATAACAGAAAAATCTTCACCTAAATATTGTATTAGCTTTTAATGAGTTTGCAAAAAATGAAAATAAATCTTCCAAATTTCCCTTTTTCATCTAATATATAAGATCTAGGAGCATTAAAAATAAAAACCCTGAGATACAAAGTAAAATAGCTATTGAAGCAATAAATTGAAGATTAACACAAATCTAACAAATTTATATGAAATGATGGATCTATATTTTCATGGATCCTCACATTTACTTAGACAAATCTTTGGGATAGGAGAGAACTTTGACAGGAGCTCTAAGAACTCATATAATTGTGCCAACCCATATTTTACCTGCTTGCCATAAGCAGTCAAGGCAAGAGCCCCTCAGATGAAGCAAGGAATGGCACTTATCCAACTTCTATCTGGGTCACTCAACACTGCTTAGCTTTTACAATAGAGGACTATAGTTCCACATACTTAATATATTTCCATTTTAATGAATAGATACTATTTACATAACTAATTTTGACCCAGTCAAGAGTTCTCTGTGAAACTGGTTTTCTGGAAAAATTCAGTACGCATTTCCTTATTCATGTCCTTGTCGAAAATGAAAATTGTTAATATCGACCGCTTTTGTGTGTGTAATTGATCAGCCATAGTCATGCCTTGCTCTCTTACTTTCAATGATATTTTTTTTCATTTTTACTGTCGTTCAACTCAGCACAAAAATGTCACAAATAATAAGTCTGAAAACAAGTTTGAAAATACGTGTGACCCCTAACAACACTAAGATCCTAGCTGAATGAGTGCCAAACACAACGGGAATTCCCTTCTCCCTATCACTCATTACGTGAAAAGTCAATCATTAAGAGTGCATTTTTATTCAAAATATTTTGGCTCGCTATGCACTCACTGTGAAAGGTAATCACTAACAAGGTCAGAAAGAATTTTACGATATAAATTTCAATGCATGATCATTTTATAATAATCATTAAATTATCAACAGTTAAGATATAATTTCTGGAACAATAATAATTGAGATGATTTGACTTGTTTTATGTGCTAATGAATCCACTGCCTCATATCCTAGTTGCGGCTTACATCAATTAAAAAGATTTAATAACCATAATTTTGCATTTAAAAACTTTGAATTTCACATTAAATACATTTATTCTTCAACTAGTTCCACTATGCTGCAGGATCTTCACAGATGAACTACAGAGTAGCGGAACTACTTGAGGAAGAAATATATTTGCTTTAGAGTTTTATATCTGTAAATTGTGTTACTTCCCTGTCACTATAAATGAATTCCTACATTATCTTAGCCCTTAAATATCTAACATAAATTTTATTCACCTTATTTTCTTTTTGAGCAACATTCTTTGCCTTAAATTAGAAGTTATGATGCAATTTTTTAAGGAAAAAACAAGTTTTATAAATAATGCTGCATTAAGTCTTATAACAATTGAGCCAAGATAGCCCATGCTATTGCCCTGGCTATGCTTAAGCGGTTATGTTAGGATGGCCCATTCCCCATAATATTGCAGAATTGATATATTTTTCCTTGTGACCAACTGTTATATTTTGCCACAGTCATTAAGTGGTAAGTGATGGACAGCAACCATGGAAAAATTCATAGACATTCAAGTGAAAAGCTGTTAGCATGGCTAAGGAATGGGTGAATTGCAAGGCCTTCAAAAAAGTAATCTTATGGAATAAACATAAAGAAATGGTCGAGATGAAGACAAGGAGAGAAGTTCATAACCCAGAAAAAGCATGCAAGACCTAAAAATCCCTAATGCAAAAACTTTGGTTGGGAATACTAATTTGGACACTGTTGTTGCATTAACTCTGGTGGTTCACATTTTGGAAGACTAAATAAGCTGAACCAGGTTTATCGAAATCAACACATAAGATAACGAGAAGTCAACAAAGTAATGCATGCAAAATAAAACTCAGCTCAATACGTACTACTAGTGTCATCGGGGATAGGTGATGGGTCTTTGGAGAGTCCCTCCTCATCACTGGAATCTTCTTCGCTTTCTTCGTCACTCTCTTCCTCTTCTGCCGGTGGTGCCTCCAATTTGTGGAAGCGACTCCAATCCTTAACACCTACTTCTCCTACCTCGGCCTCATCCTCTGAATCCGAATCCTCCAATGGTCTATACACAAACGCTTTGGGGCCAAGTTGCTCCAGCTGTTGGTCTGCGAAAAGATTAACACTTTCTTGACATATCTGAAAAGTACTCGCTTAAAAAAACCAGGGAAATTACCTACTTCAGGGGGCAATTTGCATTCTAAGTTTGAAGCACACATTGGCCAACGACTAAACACCATCTCAGATACGACTGAGTGGGTAACCCCACACACTGAAGGGTTAGGCAAGGAATGAGACCTAACCTCCCATTACTCAGATTATTCTTAAGGGTGAAGAGAAAATGGCTGATGAGACTTTTCCAAATGCAATAGATGCCATTCTATGGTATCAATCCATTCTATGAAATCCATCACAGTTAAAAAACAATACATTACATAAAACCAAAAAAATGATTGAATTCTGGTAATTGTTTCCAGACAAAATACAGTTGATTAAATATGACTCCATTATTTATGTGGATGTGAAATGTCAAAATTAGAATATTTATAATTTTGATGCAAGATTTACAAGTTTTAGAAAAATAAATGAAACCTTTCTTGATACACATACATAAATTTTAATTTCCCATTATTATACATACACAGAATACATAAAAATAACTAATTTCCATAAAATTCGTCATAATTAATATTATTCAAATTGTATGCAATTGTGAGCAAGAAATCATTTTGAAAATTTTTTCCAGTGAGATTTTAGAAAATGTGCCATTAATAGGAAATAACTATCATCAGAAAAAATGCTTGTCAATAAATCAAATAGCATCAAAGTTTCCTTCCCAGGAATGGATGCTGACACAGGCCATAAATCACTTTCCAATCAATCAATCTATGGAAGTGATTTTCGCGTGTTTTCAAATGCAAAATTGGTAATTTTAAGTTCATTTTCACCACAGTGATTAATTAAATACTTTTGTTTGAGGAAACCATGCGCAAATTTAACCAAGTTTCTAATGGAAAAACTTAACAATGAATATTTTTGTCTCAAAATATTCCAAGGATTCCTGGCTTAAGTTTGTACATAATTGTTAAATACCTGAGTACTTAATATTGACACTGCACTTCGAAAAACATCCTCAAGATAATGGCTATTTTTATTGCCATATATTCAAGTATGCCATGCTTATAGACTGCATAATTTCCGAGATATTAATTCTGAATTTGATGGCTATACATTTATTTAAGATAGAAACAGTTAACGGGCAAATAAACTATTGTCATCGCACAATGACAACACCAATACTTTTCCCAATGATTGAAATCTCCACATAATCCTCAACTTTACGCATTGATGGACATCTAATGGCAATCTATATTTGCTTTAATTAGCACTTCTTCATGGAAATTTAATCAAAGTTTATAAATTATTTTCCTTAACAATAATCAATGCATGTTTTTCTATCTGCATTTCGGTCATACTATTTTAATTGATTTGCCTGTGGCATGCTTCACAGTAGAATTTGTATCATTCTTTGGACATATTAATACATCATTATAATTAATATGACATGATGAAATCAGTGTCACCACAAATTCCACATACTTATATTTAGGTTAATGTCATTATATTCTTTAATTATTAAATAATTTCCACATAAAACAAGATTCAAACCCAAATTTGGATTACCTCTGGATATCAATAAAAATGAAATTTCGACTCAATACTAAATACATCAATTTTCCAAATAATTGTTATAACCAGACAGGATTTATTAATGACACATTTATGGGAACAGATCTTACCTTTTGAATCACCAAAGTCATTCTTTTTTCCAGAGAGTAGTGGTGATGATACAAGATTTATTTCTCTCAATATTTTCTTGGACTCAACAACAACTCCATTGGCAAGCAAACAATTCCCTTTAAGACAAACTCCTTCTTTCAAGATGACATCACTCGCAATAATGCTGAACCTCACCTCACAACCATCCTAAAATGTAAAACTTACAGTATTATAGTAGGCTAATGTTATTTACAGGATCATAATAGGCTAATGCTTAATAATCCTTCATGTGATAACATTAAGTACAGAACTATATGAGCAATAATGATACAAAAAATATTTACCCAGTTCCTGTTAAGAGAATTTCACCATGAGCATGAATTTATGTGCTACTACACCACTATTAATTATGCAAAGTCACTGTTAATTATGCAAACAGAAAATCTAGCCAATATCTTGTGAAGGCTTCCACGGTGTGCAGATATTGACGATCAAAGTTGCTGACAATTGAATTTGTGTTGGTCTATATTTCTCAGATATCAGTTTTGCAGGTGTTACATCCGGCACGCCTTCAGGTCAGAAATATTCTGACTTGAAGACGCTGACTGCAATGCCAGCGAAACTGTCGTCCCAGAAATATGGACCAGTGCTGAGTCAATCCCAGAAGAATTAAGATCTTCAATGTAGCCAATAGCCTGTTTCAGACAGGGGCTATAGTCACGATCAGGTCAGGAGGGACATTTGCCCTCACAACTTCCAACATATGACCTCATGCATGTAATGATGAGAAACATTGCCTTTCAACATTAATTTTAGGTGGCACGGGGTTGGATGCCTCGGAATTTACTGTCTTGTTAACCTCACAAATTCACTTAGAACACAACGGCTTATGGTGGGAATATTTAGGAATCGGAAACCATCACAATGAAATCTTCTTCTATCCCATTGAGTTTAATGTTAACCCCACTAGTTCTTCACACCAATGACTTCTCCCGTCTTTCTTCTCACAGCTGTCAAGCATTGCCACACCTTTTCACTTGTCATCTGATTCACTGCCCAAACGCAATTACTTCATACAAAACAAGTCACTACATACGTCATTTCCTCTAGTTTTCCTCACTCTCCAAAATGCACACACATAAATATTAATGCTCATGCATAATACATACATTATTTTATGAGGTGTAAACATAATTTAACTTTCAAGCCAATTTAGTTCCTCTGATGTTTCATCATGCTTTAGAGAAAAAATGCGTGAAATAGAAATGGACAAAAAAATTTATCTTGCAACTTCTTCAATTGACCAAATTGAATTAATAGACTGGCTTCACTTTCATTGGGAGAAAGCGTCATAAGGTTATTCAATAAGCTCTTTAAAAAAATCTTTAGGAAGGAGTCTGGGATAAGGGTCATCCAAGTCACTGCCCCTGAAGTAAGCCATCTGCTGCATCAGCAAACACATCATTCACAATGATGCAAGAAATAATGAACACTGGGTCAAGGAGAAAAATTTCAGATGCTTGGTGACACTTGGAAGCCAAGGAAACTTGCATGGTTTCTTGATGCTTAAAATGCAACATATGCCTGGGTGGGCAAATGTTTTGATTATCAGCAGCCGAAAAATAATTTAGATTAAATATTCAATATCGGTGACGTGAAAGTAAAATGTAAGTTATACGCAGAGTAGGGTAGTATTTAAAAATGCAAGTACTTGAAATACACATTTATGATACTTTTCTAATTTGTATCAAACAATTTTTAGAATTATCACTTATTTTGTATCTAAAATACAATTAAGGATTGGTTAGAATTTTAAAAATACATTTGTTTAAGATAGGTTGTAGATGGACAGTCTACGCAACAGTACAACAATACATATATTTGCCTCTCCTAACCAAAAACAAAATGACATCTGATGCTACAATGAGTCCCATTTTAAGTCAATACCCACACTTCCTTCTTTCTGTCCAACATGCCTATCGTATTCCTAGCCCTTATTTGTTTGCCTAATGTCCTCTCCTCCGTCACAATCTGAAACATCTCACTGCCAATCAAAATGCCCCAAATCCATCTTTCCTGTCTCGTTTTCACTTCTCTCCTCCTCTGTCATGCCTAGCACATCCTTGTTTGTTTCCATTTCTGTCCACTTCACCTTATCCATCCTCCTTCATACCTACATTCCAAAAGCCTCCAATCTATGCCTATCATCCTGTTTCAATGAACATGTTACCGCACTGTACATAACTATGCTCCATATCAAAGTTTTATTGTGGCCATAAAAAGTCTATTGCTTTCTCCCCATGGCCATTTCTTATTCTACACCATAGTCCCCTACCTCACTGACATCATTCCTTTTGTTTACTGTCCCTATCCCCAATCACTATCTGAGACTTCCTTCCACAAACACCCACAATTAAGTCTTCTAACTGATTCCATAACTTAACTTTCACCTCCCTGTTGGGGAGGTGGAAGTCTAGTCTTTTTGTTAATTTGTCTTTTTCCTGCTTGGTGGTATGTTGACCTTAACAATTTCCAAGTCCTTTGATTTATCTTTAAGCTCTACAACTAATAGACTATATCAGCGGGCTCTATCTTTACTACTTTTCTTCCTACCTTTTGGTCAATAATATTACCACTTTTCCTGGCTCTCTCTCTCTCTCTCTGCTGAAGCTTACTATGTAACTATCACTGCAAAGATCCTTGTCATTCTCCTATCTTCCAACTTTAACAGCCCTAAACTATCTATATCTCCTCTCTCCACATCTTGCTTTATATTTTTTAATTTATCTGACCTCAACATTGCCCTAACATCTTACGTCCCTTCTGCATCTGTTCTAAATGGTTTGGTTCTCTTCCGTGCTCCTCTTGTTGAGTTTTGCCTCGCAAGGATTTCTGTAGACTGACTGCGGATGTCACAAATCCAAATTTCTTGGCCAAATCTAAGAGCAATCACTGTTTCTCCAGCCAGCACACCCCTAGAGGTCATTCGAACACAAACCATTCCACCATGTCAATTTTGTAGTCAACATGAGGAGGAAACTATGTCATACCAAATTAAAATTTAACTAATGTTCCCACATGCACATGTGACACTGCCATTGGTAGGAAGGCAAATCACCCTTAACTTCACTTTCAAAATCAAATTTGCCAAATATGGTTTTCAATACAAGTTTCTGTAGTTAATGCGTTGTTTGTCAGAAGTTTCTCACAATGGCTTAGAAATCATTATATGTACGAGGGAGTATCATAAAGTTTTAATCATTACCACAAATTGATTCAAATAGAAAATTGCTGTTCTTAAGACTTGCCTACATGATCATTCCCCAGAATCATACATTTCTTGACCTTTCATTCAAGGCTGCCATTTTAGAACTCAGCAGATTGCGCTGAGAACTTAGCGACAGTTTCCAGGAAAATTACTGATTTGGCTTCCCTCAATAAAATACCGGACATTTTTAGACCAATTCTGTCAAAGAGGAGAAAGACAAAGAACCTAGAAAAAATTTTTCTGATGATTTCCCATGTATTCACTGACTTGTTCTGATATTCAATGCTTAAATCCCTGGCTTTTCCAAGATCTCCAGTGATATGGCAGCCCTGCCATTGCACTGAAATGATAATGACTGTCCTAACAAGGCATTAAAGAGCTGACAACTAAGAGAATGAAGGGAGGTAAGTGCAGCTCAACTGTAGAGACAATGGGAAAATTCATTCAAGGGACCCAAGGATATAGGTTCAATTCCAACCTTTAGCATAGATGGCTGAGCTAATCGGGATCACTGATAGGTGGGCTGGTGTCTGACCCAGCCCCAATGAATGGGATCACAAGTGGTTTTGCCCACAGACCCCATCCCTCACCCACACAAAATTCATTTCAAATGGAAGATGTGTACATTCTTGTTAACATCTTGAAAAGGAAAATTTTTTTAATGAGACAAAACAGCAGTATGGCCACAAAATCTTCCATTAAATAATTGAGAAATAACCTGCATGCCAAAAATTTTTGGCTCTGTTCAACTCAACATACCTGTATTTCCACATTATCCATGATAAAACAGTCACTCAGGTGGACCCCTGAACCAATTCTACAATTCTGGCCAATTGAGCAACGAGCCAGCACTGAACCTTCACCAACAATTGTACCAGAACCAAGAGCTATGTCTTCTTCAAGGGTACAACGTCTAAAAAAATCCAGAAAATTCTTCAATTAAAACAAATAAAATTTCATACTTTCCAGAAAAATGAGTTTGAACTCAATTGTAACCTATTGAAATGTAATGAAATAATTGACTTTGTAATTCCACACACTTTCAAAGTCAATTATTTCATTACATTTCAATATGTTATGCAAATTCCATAAAGTTACGCCTGAGACAACAAATTTCAATTGTAACCATTTTAAAAACACACGAGAACAATTTTAGAGAAGGAATGACAAGGAAACCTAATGATTTTATTGAAGAATTAAATTGACAACAATGAATGCCAAATGAAATTATGCAGTTAACCAACAAAAATTACCACAAAATAATTAATCATAAATGCCTACAAGGATTTGAATGCCTGACTTACCCATTACTGTAGAATAAATCCATTACAATTCCCAAGAACATGTATTTTGATAAATTAAAGATTACCTTTGATAATGAAATACAAAAAGCAACTCAGATTTGTGCGATGTCGGTTCAAAAAGTATCACCACTTTTGTGTTTTTTCAAAAATTATTCATTTGTTCATGACTATTTATTTTGTCCCCTTCAAAGTAATCCCTATTAGACGATATACACTAGTGCCAACGTTTTTTCCAAACCTCAAAGCACTTCAAAAATCAGTTTTTGTGATCTCGTTCAGCTCACCCTTCAATGCAGTCTATCTCGTCAACCATAGTGTAACGTCGGCCTGTTAGGGGCCTATTCAGTTTCGGGGACAAGAAAAAGTCACTGGAGGCAGATGTGGGGAATATCGTGGCTACGGTACCACTAGTGTGTTGATTTGGCCAAAAATTCATGCACAAGTAACGATTTGAGAGCAGGGGCGTTGCCATGGCGCAAAAGCCAATTTTTGTTCTTCCACGAATCCGGGCGTTTGTGGCGGATTTCTTCGTGCAAATTGCACATAACTTGCAGGTAATATTCCTAATTTACTGTTTTACCCTGGCGCAAGAACTCATGATGCACCATTCCCTTGCAATCAAAGAAAACTATAAGCAAAACTTTCAGATTCGACCAAACTCTACACGCTTTTCTTGGTCTTGCAGCTTCCATTGGGGTGATTGAGCTTTATTTTCCACGTCATAACCATAAACCCATGATTTGTCACCAGTTGTGGACCTCTGGAGCAAATTTGGGTCGTTGCGGACAGAGTCAAACAACTCATCACCAATGTTAATGCGTAGCTATGTTTGGTCGAAATAGACCAATTTTCGTAGGAATTTCCAAAGAAACTGCGGGAGATGCCGCAACAGTAACTTTAAGCGGAGTCATCCGCTAATGTGCATTTCAATGCAACAATTTCAGAGAGTCAAAATCATTCGCCTTGACTGGGATTCCAACCCAGATCCCTCGATGTTCGGTCGAGTGCTTTAGCCACTTAAGCCATCGAGGCGTCCTCTTAAACTCTGAAATTTTTGGGGCATTTAAAGGAACTAGATGTTGTGACGAAATGCCGTACATACGTCACAGGCATTTGTAGTCATGCGGGACGCACCACAGTCCACGAGGTTAAAGCCAACTTTTAAACACTAAGGCTGTTTATACCTTGACAAATTTCCAAAGAAACTGCGGGAGATGCCACAACAGTAACTTTTAACAGAGTCATCCACTAATGTGCATTTCAATGCAACGATTCGTGGGGACCTGTGTCAATGCCCAAATCATTGGTAAAAATCGAATGGCACGAGCCAATCGTTATGTTTAGGTCCTCAGCAAATAACTAATTGAACATTCAAAATGGCCAAACTTTTCAGCCCAAATGAGAGACATAGGTACCAACATAATGCCACAAAAAAATCAAAAATCAAATATACTAAACCTGCGGAATATCAAAATTTGTGATACATTTTGAACAGACCTCGTATTCAAGCCAAAATATTAATTAATTTGATACCACACATTATGCTTGAATGGTCAAATATTCGACACTAGATGATGAATCTATTCCAGATTCAATTCAATGTGAACAGATTTTGATACATATTTTGATAAGTATAATAGCATAAAAATTAAAATGTCATTGATAAAAATACCACAAGTCATTTCACCCTGTTATATAATGTAGAAATTCCATCAATGATGTAAACAAGGAAAACTTAATGATCCTGATGATGACACTACATATTCGTTAAAATTACAGCATGAAACAAAAGAACGAAGCATTATCTCAGAAAAATGTTTCGTATAATCTGAAAAGCAAAATTTGCTTAGTTTTTGAAATATTCTTTGTACTACTAATTGGCAGTAAATATTTAGTAAATGCACTTACGAATTTAAAAGTCATAAACTTAAAAGGAATAACCAAAATTGAATTTAGAGATGTACATTTCAAAAGCAAGAGTTTAATATGTATACCACACAACTCCAACAAGTTACAACTCAAGAGTAAAAATTAAAGGAAAAAGATTATGTAGACCAAAATTACTCTGAATTAAAATAAATACATGAATTTAGTGGTTGGTATTGCCATTCATGCCGTGGCACATCCCTTTTAGTGCATCACTGAAGAAAATTGAATTTTGAAAAAATGTGCAATGCTCAACAATAAATCATTAGATATACATATGCTCCAAGCATCTGTATGTCTAATGATAAAACCAAGATGAAGAATCAAGACAGATTCACAGGGCCTCAATAAACATCATTTTAGCAAACTTCTATAATAATGATAAACTTACTTTGATAATGTAACATTTTTCTGCTTATAGACATTATGCCTCAGATACATGTATGGTTCTCTATCATGACAGATACTGCAATCAGGTACCAAAGGGAAAATCCACCGATGAATTATATCAAGACTGCAAATAATTAAATACATTTTTATCAATATGAATGAGGGCAAGTCAACATTAAAAAATTATTTCATGAGTAGGAAAACCAGCAATTAGATGATTCACGACTCCCAAGTTTTCAACCACAATTTCTAAAAAGTTTTTGTGCCACCTTATTCCCCAGATGTAATACAACAGCTGGGGCTAACTTTTTATGAGCAAAATAAAAATTTCACTGATTGTTTCCTAGTCTTTTTCACAATAATGGTTCCTGTAGTTTCTTTTACCACTTTCAATATCCCTTTCTTGATACATTCCCATTTTTCTACGATAGTACTTGGCTCTAATTATACCCATTCATTAAATATTGAAGTAAAAAAATTGTGGATGAGTAACTTCCACTCAGAAATAATGGAAACTTTAGCTCCCGAAAAACCAGTA
Organism: Hetaerina americana; assembly: GCF_022747635.1. Taxonomy (NCBI): domain Eukaryota; kingdom Metazoa; phylum Arthropoda; class Insecta; order Odonata; family Calopterygidae; genus Hetaerina; species Hetaerina americana. Next base: position 11,780,529 of record NW_027287427.1, read on the forward strand.
TGAGGTCTCCACTTCTAAATTGAAAATGAAATTAAAACAGGCACACCAAAAATGAATTGAAAGTGAGGAGACATGTGAAATAAGTTATTGTGAGTGAGTGCTAAAGTGAGATAATAAATACAATGCATTACAAACCTGATTGCATGGTAATATCTCGGAGATGATACTCGAGCTGCATACTCTCCACGTAAACGATGACAATAAAGAGTGGATGAAAGAACCTCCTCGTTGATTAGTAAATCCTTTATAAGGTCATCAACTGATTGGAAATCAAAGTTGTCAGAGAATAGTGGTGGAATAGCAGGGGAACATATTGCAATTCCAGGATCCAGAATATCATGCAAAACTTCAACTTTATCACATGAAAGAAGAATTTCCTGTAAAAATATCAAGTACGGTTAAACCCTTCAGTAATTAGACAACTTTATTTTGTGTATAACTACCCTTTGACATAGCCTCATCATCAAATAAGTATCAGAGAAGCGATTGTAATTTACATCCAAAGCACCTGAACTAATATATCCCATTAGAAAAGTTTTGGGAACACATAGGAACCAAATATAACTCCAACATGTTGACCAATGAGTTTGACAACAACAATGGTCATGAGGACACCGGTATGGAGTAACAATGTGAACAAACAAGTAATATATGAAAAAATTAGCAGCTTAGACTCAAAAGCTGCCGTGAGAATGGTAATGTAAAATATGGATTGGCTTAAAAATGAATCATTGCTTAAGGCCCCTCTAAACCATTTAACTACGTTCACTAATGTTTCTAAATCCTCACTGTAAATTTATATTCTCATCGTTCATGCATTTGATTATTAAAAACAGGGTACGAGATGCAGTTAAATATTCTCGGAAATTGCTATTTCTTTTTCCACAAAATGTACCACAGTTCCCAATCCAACAGATGTTCAAAATCACTAACTCCTCAAAAACTTAACCGGTTATTCTGCAATTCATTTAGCACACTCATATGACAAGGTTAAAGAGCCATTGAGAAAAGGTGGTACACGATAGGTATAAGAAAACAGGGGAAACACATACCAATGGGAATGATACTTTCTTCATCCCGCCAACCCTTTGATGAAATAGTATTTGATTTGATGCTCCATCAATAGCAACAACAACTTCTTCATCAGGTGATCTCAACTTATGACCAGGAGAAGCTTGACTATAAGCCACTGTCATGACAGCACCTTTGTCTTGCTTCTGGATTTTTCTAAATGATATAATAAATCCAATAATATTAGTTTTTCCATGCTCATAGCCGTCTTTGGTTATAGGTTCCTAACATTAAAGGAAACTATACATTGAACAAATCGGAGAGGTACTGGCATTTCTAACATATATGTTTAAGTGGACTAATTCAAAGAAAAACCGTACCTATGCCACTCCAATATAGGTATCATTTGAACATTCGAGACTAAATCACCATGGAGCAGAATGAAGTCACCACGAATAAGAGCTTTCGCATCTATATCCCTCATTGCATCACCCAAAGATCTGCAGTCTTCCGAGACGATAATATTAATTGACATCGGTGAACTTTTCTCCTTCCATTTGGACTTCCTGAATGAGACAATTTTCATCACTTTGAATTTCATTAGTAACATTTTCACATTTAATGAATATTTCTTAGGTGGACTTTTTTTCAAGAATTACAACTTAAACGTCCTTACATGATATGCTTCTTTATTTGATCAGCATGACTGCAACAGAATAGAATTACTTCTTGAACGCGTGAGTTTCCCAGGCATTCAAGAGTGTAGTCCAAGAGGGGTACATTGATCAAATTAAGAAGAGCCTGAAAAAACAAAATGATCACATTCTACAACTTCACAAATATTTAACATTAATTGGTCTCTGTCCAGAAATCTTACTTCGGGGCTTGAGTTTGTAAGTGGAGCAAATTTGTTATTGAAGCTATCTGCTATAACAACAGCTTGCACAACATCTTCTTTTTGTATGTTCTGCTTAGATTTAGGGCCACCTTGTTTGAAAGTGGAGGACATCTTGAAACTTTAATTTTCACCAAACACACAGCTACGCTTGCAACTCCATTAACTCACATTACATATGGCCACAATATTGTATGTTTATCTCGATGGACACCGGGGATATTACGCTAAAATCAGGAGTACACATCAACACATAAGGAAATGGCACAAACGATACACTTTACAGTAATGAAATTCAGGGTGCAATATTGTATAATTAATACTCAGAGAGCCTTTTAAGACTTCGAAAAATGACTCACATTACTTTGTTTATTGAGCCAGCCACATTACAAACGTGAACCCACGTGCGCCACAGATATTTAGTTTTGTTTTTGTTTACATTAACAAGTGAGATTCGAAATAACCTGAAAGTGGTGCCGGTTGGTGGAGGTGGATTGGGATTTATTTGATTGCTGTTAGTTGAAACAATTGTCTGGATTGAAATTTCACGTTCTATTTTTTACCATTAGAAAATTTCTGAGATCCTACATCAAGTTGAATTAAGTTCTAAGAAGATGGTTGAGGCCAATTCTACTCATGAGCTAACTGAAGATGAAGCAGCCTTGTATGACCGGCAAATTAGACTTTGGGGGGTTGAGTCGCAAAAGAGGTAAAAGGAATTCTAACAATAGTATAATACCTACCAAAATACTTCAAGGTTTAATGAAGAATTTGAAATTTTTCTGTTATATGTACCGACTTCAGTCTTAAGTTCTAATACCCCGCGTTAATGGTAAAATGATACCACCTTACGTGCATTAATTAGCATTAGTGGTTATGTTAATGTTGAAATCCGTTTCCACAGCATAGCATCTTTGGAAATACTGGATATAGTTTTCACCTACATAACAAATCGAGTAATTGTAGTGATGTAATTTTAACATCCTATTATATTTCAGACTTCGTGCCGCTAATGTTTTGCTGATAGGCCTTAAAGGTTTAGGAGCCGAAGTTTGCAAAAACATTGTGCTTGCTGGCGTCAAGTCCGTTACTCTTCTTGATAATGAACCACTTGCTGAGGAAGATTTTGGAACTCAGTTCCTAGCTGCTAGGGTTGACATTGGAAAAAATGTAGGTAGTTGACAATACTTTAATTTTTTACCCTATTTCATAGGTTTATTCCGCTAGATTTAATTTCATTTTACTGTCTTAGAGAGCTGAATCATCAGTAACCAGACTACGTCGTTTGAATCCCATGGTGGAGATTAAAGTGGCATCACCAGAAGTGGGGGATGCCGAATCCGACCCCTCATACAGACCAGACAATTTCTACTCTGAATTCCAAGTTGTAATAGCTACTGGATTGGGAATGACATCATTGAAGCGCCTGAATAGTGTGTGTCGACGAGCGTCGACCGAGAAAAATAAAATTTGCTTTTTTGCGGGCGATGTCTTTGGATTCCATGGATTCCTTTTCAGCGACTTGCAGGAACATACGCATGTAGAGTGAGTTACTCCCTGTTTTTGTGCCATTTTGTATATCTTTTTGGTTTTTTAATCTTTATAATGTTTTTTATTCACAAATGAGAACACCTGAACCATAACTCCTTTTGATTCAATACAAACAAATGATGATAAGATTACAATGCCAAGGACAAACAAAATGAAAATTTTCTATCATATTTATTCAATAGGAGATGTTTTGGGTGTGGTACTGCGTTTCTTTGAAATTCTGTAGATAGCTTAGTAGTGTTGTAACATATGACTAATGCTAAATTGAAGGATCGTTAATTGAAAGGCAACAAACTATTGCCAACAGTCAATTAGATCCTGTATGGTGATATTGATGCATTTCAAAGCAAAGTGTGACATTTTTATTTTTTGAGCTTAAGTAAAGCTATATCCTACATATAATAGTGGCATGTGTGTCTAATGATACCAGTTATTGGTAAAGTATATCAAATGGTACAGCTTATTGATAACTGTTTTTAAAACTAATTCAAAAAGAATTTGTTGTGCTTTATTGTTGAGCGCAGCAAAACTACTGCAGACCCTTAAGTCTAATCATATAATACTACTGAAGCCTACTTGGCCATGAAATTGTCCCCTTTTCAATCTTGAATAGGGCACCTACTTGTTGATTCATGATCCTTCTTACCTCCCACCCAGTCAGGGCCGATGTAAGTTGTTAGAACTTGTCGTTTTACTAGCATTAGCAGGAGAGTCATTTTTGGGTTTCCTTAAACACTAGAACCCCAGAATGAGTCATTTGGGCTGATTTTGAAAATCGTATTTTTAAAATAGCTCAATAGATTGTTGTGTAGTATGCAGTGTAGTGTGCTGACATTTTATGACTTGTTTTTTTTGGTGACACATCTAAGTCTCATAAAACCCTAATCATTAAGGACTATAATCATGACTATCTTCAACCCCTGAACTGGCCATTTTGACTGGTATATATTCTCACTCAAATATGCCGCCTGTGGGCTGTGATTTAACTTTGAAGTCTTATTTGCAGTCCTGCGAATAGCCATTTAATTTTTGGCTACTATTGTATTCAGTAGGTTTAACATTTGACAATAAAATATAAAAACCTGAATAATACCAAAACCATGTTCAAATTTCTTCAGTAATCCATATCTTCACATTAATACGTGGCCTATTACACTCAAATTGTGAACTTATTCTAAACCCCTTGGTACAAGAACTTCCATTAATCTTCAATTAAGCACCTTACTCTAAGCAAGATTTGGCATTAGATCCATTTGGTACAAGGCTTTAAAAGCATAATGATCTGCTCTATCACGTAAATTGATTCATTCTCTTAGAGTGTGTTTTTAAATAAAGTTAAAAAGTACCTTTGGGATTGTCTTTAAGTATGTTCTACATGATTCTTTAGTATACTCATTTTTTTTATTATCATTGTGTTGTTCAAACATGTAAGTTTGTCTCATTTTCTCTTTTGTTGTATTTTTTTGTATAAGTACAGCAAATTTATTTTTTATAAATGCTTTATTTTACATCCCTTATTGTTGTGATCTTCTTGCAGCGTGGTGACGAAACAGGATTTAGGATCTTTAGCAATTATTGAGACGACATGTTCAACTTAACGTGGGGCCGGAAGTGACGTTTTAAAAAAAACGACTTCCTACTTTTATTCTACAAAAACAAAAGCAAACACATACAAACATCGCTCAAGCCAGCCCAAAAGAGACAATGTTACCAACCTTGTACAAAACAACAGCAACTTGATTACACATATACAACACCCTCACTTAATCTAGTTGCCCCAGACATTCACATCCTTCATGCAGTTAAAATGTTTTTTCTTAGATAAACTTTTAGTTAGCATATCTGCAGGCATCTCATGTGTTGACTTAAATTTCACAAACACTTTACCATCTGTCACAGCTGTTTTTACAAAATGGAACCTTACATCTATATGCTTAGATCTTTCCTTTACATCAACACAATTGGCATTCTTAACTGCTGACTGATTGTCATTATACATGCACACAGATTCTGTGCCAAATATTTTTCTGCAATCCTGTTTCAAAATTTCCCTCAGGATTCGACACAATATAATAGCTTTCTTGGTACAAGCAGTTAGGCTGACATACTCTGCTTCCGTTGTGGATAAAGCCACACAGGATTGTTTTTTACTTTCCCATGCTACAGCCCCTTTAGCAAATTTAAAAACATACCCTGTACGAGATAGTCTATCAATCTTATCACTGGCAAAATCTGCATCAGCATAGCCCTCAAGGAACCCACCAGATTTTGAGTAGGCAAGGCGATACGTTGATGTGCCCTTTAAATATCTCAAAACCCTTTTTGCCAACTTCCAATGTTCCATATTAAAGCTATTATTAAACTTACTTAATTTTGAAACAGCAAAAGCAATGTCAGGCCTAGTACAGGTCATTGCGTACATTAAACAACCAATTAATCCTTGATAAGGTACATCAGGACATTTATCTGGATCTCCAGGAGCTACATCCAACCCAACTTCCATGGGTGTAGAGGCTGCACAAGCATCAGACATGTTAAACTTAACCAGCATGCTTTTGATGTACTCTTCCTGATCCAGTTCAATTCCCTCACTGGTTCTAGTTAACCTCATCCCTAGAATACTTTTGGCCTCTCCAAGATTTTTCAGCTCAAAATGTTTTTTTAATGATGAAACTAACTTGTTCACAGTGTCACCATTCTTACAAAACACCAAAAAATCATCCACATATACAGCTATTACACAAATATCAAGTCCAATACCCTTAACATAAATACATGATTCTGTTGTCAAATTCTTGAAACCAAGACCTTTAAAAATACTCCGACATTTGTCATACCATGCCTTGGATGCTTGTTTTAAACCATATATTGCCTTATGCAGCAAATACACCTTACTCTCCGCCCCTTCAATTACAAAACCTTCGGGCTGCTCAATGTAAATTGACTCTTTAAGATCACCATTCAAGAAGGCTGCAGTCACATCTAGATGAGTGATATTTAAATCTAGCTCCACAGACAATGCAATCAACAATCTCAAGGCAGAATAACTTACTACAGGAGAGAATGTTTCATGGTAATCAATACCATACTCCTGGGAATAACCCTTTGCTACCAGCCTTGCCTTGAAACGCTCTATTTCCCCAGCTGCATTCACCTTTCGCTTGAAAACCCATTTACATTTTACAACTTTTTTGTTTTCAGGCAAATCAGCTAAAGAAAGGACGCCCTTCCTTGCTAAAGCTTCCCATTCTTCCTGCATGGCCTTCCTCCATTCATCCCCATTTGAAGACAAAGCTTCTTGAACAGTCTGAGGATCACAGTACAAAGACATTGGTTGATTACAGGCTGAATTAATTGATGCCAAAAATAAAACATGATCTGGAAATTCCTTTGGTATTCTATTCCTAACAGGATACCTACTTTCTCCCGGATCAATACTCTCCTCCCTCTGGCTATCATCACCTGAGCTTGAATTTTGCCCACAATAGACACGACCACTTCCTTCAGTCTCAATGTTTGAGGTATCATTATTACCCTCACTACTTGTGCTAGTGTTTTCATTAGTTTCAGCCTGATCATTTATGCTGACCTCTGTCTGGGGCTGGGAGGTGAAACACACGCCCCCCCCCCTAAAAGTTCAGGCAGAATAATTGTATTCCTCAATGTTTTCCCAGTTAAATGCTCTTCCCTGAAACTGTCCTCAAAAAACACTACATCCCTCGCTTTTGTTACTCGTCCAATGTTTTCAGGATTCGCCAGGAGATAACCTTTGGATTCCTCACAATATCCGACAAAGTAATACCGTTTGGATGTGGCATCTAGCTTTTTTCTCATGGCCTTGGCCACATGAGCATAGGCAATACAACCAAACACCCTCAAATGACTAAGGTCAACCTTATGACCTGTCCATCTCTCCTCAGGTAATTCATTCCCAATTCCCTTAGCTGGTACTCTATTCTTTAAATACACAGCTGTTTTACATGCTTCAACCCAATAGCTCTTAGGTAACTTGCACTCGGATAACATGCATCTAGCCCTCTCTATAATGACGCGATTTGCCCTTTCAGCTAGCCCATTCTGCTCAGGATTATATGGTATCGTTGTCTCATGTTTTATTCCCTTTGCTCTAAGCTCTTCTTGCAGAGCCCGCCCCATGTACTCACTACCATTATCCGTCCGCAAACACTTAATCCTGTTCCCCGTTTCATTTTCTACCCTAGCCTTAAAGGTTACGAAACATTCTAGGATAACATGTGTTTCCTTGCCTTTAATGAAGAAGGCAAAAATTTTTCTAGTGCAATCATCAATAAATGTGAGCATGTACAGTTCTCCCCTATTGCCAGGAGGGTCCATTGGACCACACAGGTCTGAGTGCACCAAACTCAGCTTTTCACTCACCCTTTCCGTTCTCGGTCCCACAGTGAAAGGTTTTTTAACAAGCTTTCCTTCTACACATGCCACACACGGTTGAAGAGGCTTATTACATGGAAAATCCAGACCACTGGCACGCCCCCTTAATGTCTGCATATTTTTATGCCCCAAGTGCGCTAACCTTCTGTGCCATAATAGCTGAGAATGATTCCCTTCAGTAGTTGCAGCTAATCCCACAGCACCCTCCCTGACAACATTGTCACCTGAGGTACACTGTTTTAAATCTAGACTGTACAACCCATTCTCCTCTGTTCCCGAGGCTTGAATGACTCCCTTTACATGTAAAGTTTCAGCATCAAATAGTTTGCACCCAGATGAATCAAATAAAACAGCAGTACCCTTTTGCACTAACCTATTTACAGACAACAAATTAGTTGAAAGATCTGGCACATAATTAACATTTGATATGGTGGCAGTACTTCCCTGAATCAAATCCATTGATGCACTACCAATACCTGACACTTTGATTTTGTCATGGTTAGCAACTGTTACTTCGTCACTTGCATCTGGTCGAAAATCTGAAAAGTACTCCGTAGTTCTTGCCATATGGGAATTCGCCCCAGAATCAATGTACCATTTATGACTCCCCACTTCACAACGAAGGGCTGTCAACCAGGCAACTGGATTCCCTTTCTTGGCACCCCCACTTGATTTGCTGTTCCCGCACGACACCTTTGCCCCTTCGTCGGGACAATCGCTCTTGATGTGCCCGATCACTCCGCACTTAAAGCACCTGGCCTTTCTCGGATCGAAGGTGGACTTCTTGTTCTGCTTACCTCTGGCCCCGGACGTACTCGAACTCTGCTCCGAGGACGATGAGCACTCTCCCTGATGCCTCTGGTTCCGCTTGGCATAGAATACAACCTGCTGCTCCTTGGAATCTGTGGCCCGTTTGTACCCTTCCTGCAGTAGCCTCTGCTTCACTAGGTCAGACTTGATGACCCCTGTGACTGTATTCTCTAGAGCCATTCGAAACGGTCTGTACTCAACCGTCAGGCCCCGCAGCATCAAAACCGCGAGCAGCTCGTCGTCAATCTTCTTGCCAATGCTTTTTAGTTTCGCATCGACTGTTGTGAAACGTTGAACATAGTCCTCCATATTTGTGCACGTTCCCAAATTGATGTCGAACAGCTGGTCTATTAGGGCGACATGCCTGTTCACACCCTTATCTTCATAGGTGTGCTGCAGCTTGTCCCACATACCTTTGGCCGTCTTGCACTCCATGACTTCCATTTTCGGTCCTTGTTCTAGTAGCAAATATATTTTCGCCCTTGCTCGCTGTGACTGCTTTCGTTCATGAGCTGACGCGTCCATTGCTACTTCACTCTCCACGTAGTCCCAAAGGTCTTCGTGAAGCAAGTACATTTCCACGTCCATTTTCCACTGCTCGTAATTCACCGATCCTCGCAATTTATCAATTTGAGGCAATGAACCTCCGTACGTGATGTTGTTGATGACATTTGATTCCATTGTACTTGTCATCCAAACACGAGGCAACAATTTACGAGTACAGCTCGGTTGACTACAAGGCCGGAATCAGTTTAATTGAACCTAATTATCTCATGCAAACTGATCTCACACTCCTATTTCCACATTCTGGGCCCATAACCTGTTGTGATCTTCTTGCAGCGTGGTGACGAAACAGGATTTAGGATCTTTAGCAATTATTGAGACGACATGTTCAACTTAACGTGGGGCCGGAAGTGACGTTTTAAAAAAAACGACTTCCTACTTTTATTCTACAAAAACAAAAGCAAACACATACAAACATCGCTCAAGCCAGCCCAAAAGAGACAATGTTACCAACCTTGTACAAAACAACAGCAACTTGATTACACATATACAACACTTATTTTATACAGTTATGGTGATCTATTATGTGTTTGATTCAGTTTGGGGTGAGGTGGCAGCAGTTTTTATTGAATGTGCAACTCTCTTCATGCAGAAGTGTAGGTTTGAGTATTCAATGGTCCCTTGCATACCCCTAGCGGCCACTATAAGCTCCCTTTCTCCTTTACGCTCTGCAAGTTCAGACACCACCTTTCACCATCCCACTGGCACCCATCACTCTGGGGCTTAACTGAATTGAGGCAATGTGGTGAGGAGTTAAGGAGTCTTGGGTTTTGGAATCGCGCATGTTTTGAATGACATATCTGGAGATGAGTCTGACCCAGAATATCCAGACCCAGTATGTCAGATGTCAGCCGATGGTTATGCATTGCATGTCCAATCTTCATCTGAGGTGACTTGACTAATGATGTTGCAGTTGGAGTAAGTGCATCAATTATCGTGCTAGGTGATACCATATGGATTATGACAGTATTGCAGTGCATGCTAAGCAAAACATCCTCAATGATAATCTGGGTCCTGCCAGCTCTGTAATAGCCAGCTCTACAAGCAGACGGAGCTTCTATGGCAGCTCAATAGTGTCACCTGATGAGTTCGATGAATTATTTGCTCTCCTGTGCATGTATGTAGCCATTGGTGCCAGATCTCTGGAGCTTGCAGAGATGTGGTCCAATGAGTGATCTGGTGTGTACAAAGAAACAATGATCAGATTCCAGTTTGCTGATTTGATAATGTTGCCCATTCTTGCAATTCAAGATGGATAAATATGCTATCGGATTTTGGCCATTAGCATGTGAGAAATCCAACCTCCACTGCCAAGAATTTCCTTATCTGGGTAAAGATTCCTGCTGACCCTTGAGATAAATCGCTGCCTGAATGCATATTAATGAAATTGAGTGAGCGATATCTTATCAGAGAAAGTGGTTGTAACCTTAAGTGATGGACTTCTTACTGTTCTCATAAGAAATTAATAAAGAATATGCTGATAATAAGACAGATATATTAATTGTAGACTCTCAGAAGAAGTGGCCAAAATCTGTTTCATTTTACAACACGCTGTTTTTTTAGACCAAATGTGAAGAATATATTTTATGCTCATTGAAACCTGAAGGCTCCCTATTCATATGTTATACAATATCCTCTATTTAGCTGCAATCAATTCATGGATAATGTTTCAAGAAGTCGCAGGGGAAAAAATGAGTTGGCACAATGTAATCCTGCTGCTAACAGATGAGTTGATGGCAGTTACTATGTCATGTAGATCTCACAAAAATGTCGGTGATTGCCAGAAAACGTATGGAAAAAAGTGCGGATATGCCTTATTAGGTGCCGTAGGGAAAACAAAACTAAATTTTGCATTACCCGTCTAAAGTAGGTGTGTGGATCATTCTAGAGGTTAGAAAAATAGATATATACCTGTAAGGTATTCATCGCAGCAGGTGCTAGATGGATATCATAATATTTTAAATAATACAGGACTTATTGCTTTACATCTGCATTGAGATAATTGAAGTGCTTCCTTTAATGTTGTGGTAAATACATTTGACTCTTAGCCACCATCATATATGAATAATGTTTTCATTGATAAGAGGAAAACAATCAATGGATATAATGCAGAACAATTATTTTGTTTTTTTAATTTTACCACCCCCAGGTTAGTGCACTGATCTTACCTGCACTTCTAGTCAGATATCACTTATTATTGTTGTGAACATTTCCGAACTCAGGTGCTCATCATCAAAATGCCTTTCATTCATTCCCCATGCTACTGCTTATCTCAAAAGGGTCATGAGTCCACTTTGTTTCACTCTGGTTGCAAATATTGAACCATACTCTTCCCCACATTGTTATGGATAGCTTTTTGTACTGATGTGGCCTTGTGCCATCATACATACCTATGATATTCATATTTGACCTTGAAACCCCATTTATAACCAATAGTCCACCTTTGTTTTGATTGGTCCTCTAAATACCAGGTTTATTTCTCGTTGTGAGATCTTCTTTCTTCATTGTCATCTTCAATTCACTGCTGTCTCTCATTTTTAGGAAGTTTCATCATGTTTGTCCATGACTCTGGTTTTAAATGCACTGCAAATTTTAATGTATATAATAATTTTTTGGGTGCTCCTCAATGGTTTCAGGATAAGTTGATCATTCTCTCCTATATGCTTTCCAGGTATTTGCATTTATTCTGTTATGATGCATTCTTCCTCTGTGACTAGACTAATCGCTTTTGATTCCATTGTTTTTCTACATCTAGAAATTTGTTTATAAAATATGAATTTGTAGCCTATGGAAAATTTCCCATATTCCATTAAAACTCCTGTTAGCTTGAGTATCCTATTTGGTTCTCTTCATCCTGGGGATATAAGCCTTGCTACCTAATGCTAACTGATCAGTCCTGCATTTGGATTCTTTCCATTCCATAATTAATGTGGAGTTTTATCTGTCGCCTTACTCGGAAGCTAATTTAGTTGGCTGCATGTAAACATTGTTTTACTCCAATCCTTCCTTAGTAGAACAGCGTCTATTAGTATGCATCTAGCCGACTTAGTCAAATTTATGATCTTATTTTCTACAATGTCATTCTCTTCTGTCATGTCAGGAACTGTCATTTGGGTTGTATATCATTCATTTCAATTCATTCTGGTTTTTCCCTTGTGTGCCTTCCCTCATCATCGTATTGTACAGGATTTGGTTTTGTGTCAAATATATTGGAAGCATCCTCTTTCATTTCCTGAATGTTACCATTCAAAAATATAAAAGGTGTCATATGAGAAATAATTTTCATAAATGTTTAAGAAATGAAAAAAAATTCCAGTATAGAAATCCAAACCCCAGTGAGGTGAAGTTATCCTACAACCTCAAGCAGAATTGTTATTTAGGTGATCCCTCAAATTTATGAACCCAGCTTCTGTTTATTACATTAGGGAAACAAGGTATGTTATACAAATGGTCAACAGCACATGCCTTCAGTGGTGACACTTCCCAAGTACATAAACCTCTCTACTTATTTGATCGCTTCACTTTCACATTTGCCTTCTATCACACTCTTAGTCTCTTTACATTTTAAATTAAATGATTGGGCAATATAAGAAATTAAAATGCCTTGACAAATATGTTATTATCCTTGAAAACCTGGAAACAGAAATCATTGCCAGCTACCCTGAGACATGGCTGTTGTAAAATACTATTCATATAAAAGCTTATGCACTCTAAAAATATATAACTCTATTATGCTCTTTCAGAAAACATTGTCTTTATGGCAGTTTTAAGTTTATCCTTGAAATGGGCAGCCGTGTAATATAATTGTTCCAGGCTTTCCTAACATCGAATGATTTATTGTTTTGACTACTTGAATAATTTTAACCATAATAACCAATTGATATTTTGTGCAAGGGAATTACAGGAAACATAATTATGTGGTGTATTGCTCATATTTTGAATTATTTCTTCCATCCAAATATTGAGAAGTATTCTTTCTTTGAAAACATTTTATTTCCCAGATTTATGGAACCAAATCATGAAACCATCGGTTTGTCTGTTTTTGACTTATTCTTTGCTCTCAAAAGTTGTTATAATATCATTAGCTAGCAATAATCAATATGCAAGAATCAGTTTCCTGTTAGTTATTTAAAAAAAATTAATATTATTATTTCATTCTTCCATATGAAATTGGTTTAATATTTGTGTTTGCCAAAGTCAAGGCGTTATTGAAATGAAGTTAATCTGATAAATTCCAAGAAACTGCGGGAGAGGCCGCAGCGGTAAATTTTCAAGGAGTCATCCGCTAATATGCATTACAATGCAACCATTTCAGAGTGCAAATATCATTCGCCCTGACCGGGATTCGAACCCGTATCCCTCGATGCCCGGCTGAGGGCTATAGCCAGTTGAACTATCGAGGCGTTCTCTTACCTTGCGAAATTGTAGGGCTTTAAAGGAGCCAGATGTTGTGACGAAATACCGTGCATACAATGTCTCAGGCATTCATAGTCGTGCGCGAGGCGCCGCAGCGGTAACTTTTGACGGAGTCGTTCGCTAATATGGATTACAATGCAATTATTACACTCTGAAATTGTTGCATTGTAATGCATATTAGCGGGCGACTCCGCGAAAAGTTAATCCTGCGGTATCTCCGGCAGTTTCTTGGCATTTGGCAAAGGTAGAACAATCGAAGTGTTTGAAGTTGGTTATAACCTCGCGAACTGTGGCGATTAGCGCACGACTACGAATGCCTGTTACATTGTGTGTACGGTATTTCGTCAAAACATCTTTGTCCTCTAAATCCCCCAAATTTCGGAGTTTAAGAGGTCGCCTCGATAGCTTTACTGGCGAAAGCACTCGGCCGGACATCGAGGAATCCGAAGCTCGAATTCTGGGCAAGGCGAATGATTTTTACACTCTGAAATTGTTGCATTGTAATGGAGTTAATTTGTTAACATATGTTACCGTTATTCGTGGTTTGAATGTGCTTGCATAGAGGTAGGGATGTTTTTAATGGTAACGCCGTTAATCCCTGAATAGTGCGCCTCGGGTGTATTTATTCTCTTGAAGTATTTTGTTAATGGAGCAAGCCACTCATTGTGAGCTCTTGTTTTCTGTTGCACAATTGTGGTGTTTACTACTTGCTAAATGCTTGTACCTTTTCATCTTGTATTGGTTAATTTATTGATTGTTACAAATTGCCTCCTTTTGCTGAGTTCAGGAAAACTCAGTCTGTCATTCCAGGAAAGATCAAGAGTGGTGCTCCTTCAACAATAACAGTCACATCCAGCACCACTAAGTGTTTTGTACCTATAGATGAGCCATTTTCACTCACCTGGAACTCAGGAAACCTTGTTAATGTCCATGATTCCATCTTTCTTGTTCAAGGTTAGTAAACTATGTATATTGTGGGGTAAATTTCCTTACCTTTTGTGTAATATCCGCTGTTGATTTGTCAAATCACTGGTTGTTTCACTGATCAAACATTCTACTCTCATTTTCATATGATTGTACTAAGTCATGTTCCAAACAGTGAACATAATTTCTTCATGCAGGTATGAAAATGCAATTGAAAAACCATAAATTATATCATAATCTATGTTAAAAAGAAGAATGGGTATCTTAACGAGACAAAATACCATATTCTACTTCCATGCCCACTATCACTCTTGCTACCCCATGAATTTTACTTACCCTCTCTGTCTGCAATTTTTACCTTTCAGATCTTTCCTCTTAAATCTTTCCTTCAAACTCTTCCCATCTTACTCCTGGGAAACTGATGAATGTTATGTATCACTTCCTGTTATTTTTATCAAAACTGAACCATCAACCAAGGAAAAATCAAACTGAATTGGCTCAGCGATACTATGGGACTTAACTTTCTGATAGTCCAGAGTCATCCTCATGACCACATTACAGCCATTCAAGAATCCACTGTTAGTCACAATTGCACAGGACTTCTCACCACACTCTTTTTGAATGGATCTCATACCATTCCTCACTTCCCCACAACCACTACGCATTGGTAGTTTGTTTCTTCTTTGGATCAGTTTTGGGGAATGGGTAAATTTTAACTGGGGTGAAATTAAATAATATTAAGTAAAAATATACTCAATGGGATACCTCTCACTAGGGTTTCTTTTGATTGGTAATGTCAAATCTCCCCTTGTAATAAGCCATTCCCTTCTTCTTTTATTTTCAACCCGCATGTGGTTTGGTAGCAGTTGTGCATTCTTTTCTCTACATATCCATGCACGAGCAGCATTTCATGCCCTTCTCTACATGCTGAATGTATGCTGAAAATGAGGCCTTCCCTCTTTTTTTGTTGCCTTCAGTGGAGCTTTTTGTTGCCTTCAGTGGAGCACTTGTCTATGGTTTTTGGTAGACCCTCCTATCATAATACATCCCCTGTCATGTGATTTCATCTCTTTTGTGTGTGTGTCACCACAAACAAGTTTTTTAGCTCTTGCAGCATGAATACCTTTTCTCTTATCTCTCTATCTCTCTACCTTATCAACACTCACCTTTGGTAGCCCAGCTTATCTCCCTTCTCTTATATGTAACCTATCTCTCCAACTTATCATCAGTTACTACTCTTTTACTTTGCTCTTTAGCCCCAACTATCTATGTTTCACATGGACAGTTCTCCATACATAAGATTTCATTAAAATTTCCTTAAAAAATAAAACTCACTTAAGTCCAACTTATACTGTTGCTTGAAAAATAGGTACCGTTCAAATTTAAGGTGTTTTTTACCTGGCACTCTGATTTGATTTTTCAACGTTTGGGATCTTTTACTAGTATAACTGCAAACTTATTTCATATCTCTGATTCACATTCTACACCAAAAATCGTCAAATTCTGTCTGCTTTTGCTCAGTCAACTTCGTTTAATCTCCTATTGCCTTCATCGACTGGTAACAACCTAAGATATTAATTCTGCTGGCACTGTCAGGTGAAACTTGAAAGACACCCCTCTCACTTTTGCTAATGACTTCACATAAATTTGAAGTGAGCCCTTAAGGTTAACCATCCTTTCACTAGTGTAAGGTGAAGTTTTAGTACAAATAAGAGTAGGACTGACATCAATATATCCCCCCTCCCCAACCTACTCATGTGAAGCGTCATTGTCATGTGGGTGGGTTGTGAGGAAAAAATTGTTGACCTCAATCCAATTCTGTATTTATGCTACAACTGTAACTCTTCACTGGGAATATATGCTTTTATTAATGTCATTAAATGGTATTAAGTATAATATATAATTATGTACTACCACTGGCACAATAAGAGCTCATATAGAGATTACAGGAGTTTCACCAGAACCTGTCCTCCAATATGGTAACTAGCGTAACAATGATGAGTGCATATACCTACCTATCTAAATGCAAATGTATCTGAATGGCATCATTTTCTGGCTGCATCAGTGTCTTACTTAAGCATCATTTCTCTAAATTCCAAAGAAACTGCGGGAGATGCCTCAACAGTAACTTTTAACGGAGTCATCTGCTAGTGTGCATTTCAATGCAACAATTTCAGAGTGTAAAAATCATTCGCCCCGTCAAGGCAAATGATTTTTACTCTCTGAAATTGTTGCATTGATCATTTCTCTAATGTGTGTGTGTATGTGCATTCAGTTAGCAATGCCTTTCCATTTAAAATGTTAAGTTCTTTTTTAATAAGGAAGTTGCTTTAAAAATTGCTGTTTTGCATTGTTTTTTCACTAAAAATGATGCATAGGGATGGATAGTTAAAGACATCAGCATTTATATAATTTTGCTCAGGTATTCACTTTATGTAAATTACAATGACCATATTTGAACATTCTGATTAAATTTAATATTGTAATCAATTCTGATATCTCCAGTTTGCATTGCAGTATATCAAAACATGTTATTGGCTCTGTAGTTTTAGTTTTAGTTGTTATTGATATGGATTATTCCCAGTTGCTTAATGTGACATGGGATTAATGAAGAGCATTCACGGCTAATATTAAAATGGATGGGCAAATTTTCTATGAAACAATTTGGCTATGAATAACATTAAAATATACTCAAACTCACTGTTGAACATTGTGCTTCCTTTTCAGTCCTTTTGACTTTCAGGGATGAGAATGGTCGGAGTCCATCTATTTTGAAGAAAGATCTTGATTTTGAAAAGCTCTCTAAAATTCGTGACCAAGTGCTTTCAAATATTGGTGCTCCTCTAGATAAAGTTTCAGATTCTGCTCTCAAGTAAGTCATGTGATACATATGTTTGTTATATAATCTAAAACTAATCATTTGAAATTTTCTACTGTCTTAAGTGTGCATTACCATTATTGTAGTTTATCCAGAGGCATTAATTCAATGAAATGGGTTTTACAGGAAATCTTTTGGTGAAGCCTGTCCCGTGTGTGCCATAATGGGAGGATTCCTGGCCCAGGAAGTGGTGAAAGCTGTCTCTCAAATGGATGCTCCCTTTAATAACTTCCTGCTCTTTGAGCCAGATGTGTGTGAAGGGGTGGTTTATCGTGTAGCAAAAGATACTGTCCATGGTACTTTCAAGAGGTCAAAGAAAAAGGATCAGTCTCCCTCTTGTTCCCCTGCAAAAAAGATGAAAGTGTGATCTCATTCTTTTCATACTAAAATCAAGCTGAGTTGGGATATGTAATTCCTTGTGCACCTTACACAGGAGAACTGTTAAATTTTCAAAAGTTAATGTATTTTTCATGTTTTCATAATTTTTTAATACAGAAGCAATAACGTTTGAAAAGGCTTTTATACATAAGCAGACATTGCATGAACTGAGATGCATATCCTTTTATGAGTACAAGAAAGATCTGTGCATTGTGTTGAATTATTTTAGTTCTTTGAGGCATGCTTACAGTATATCAGGTTTTATATGAGTAAAATGTTGTTTGAAATACTGCTTGAACTTAAGGTTTCTATTACGTAAATGCCATTTAACCTGAACAAATTTCCTGGCATATGATTTTGAAAGCTTACATAGCAGTCATTGTGAGTGTATTTCAAGAAATGGTGTTAATGTTTTTAAGGAAGAATGCTTCCACAGTGTAAAGATGTGAAGTCTTAACTATAAGTACAATGATGATTTAGGTTTTTCTCCACCTGTACAAAGTGACATTCCTGATAGGCTGACAAGTACAGGAAATACAAAAGGATTTCTTGTATTATTGCATGATAATTGATGTTCAACCATTACTCTATGTGGTGTAAAATTTGCAAGGGTAAGTTTCAAATGTTGCTATCATTTCGTGGCTAGTAGAAATTTCTAAGATGATTGTAAGTTATGAATAATTGAGGTGAGAAGCCAGTTTACGTTTGGTAATGCAGGTATCAATAAGAGATGGTCCTATTTTATGGGTTGAAACCATTACATCCAAGATCTCACCCAACATTAATTTGAAGTACTTGCAGGATTATAACTCTATTTTTCTATAATTTTTGTTAAAAAACATGTAGAGGATCTGTTCTTGCTGGACAAGCTTTGATCTTATTTTGAATTAGTAGTCCTTTAAGGGCAGAATGGCCTCTTTTAAGTTGTTGTTTACCACAGAAAATTATTGAACCCAAAATTATGAAGATAGAAGGAACATGTCATATAAATACAGAAAACTTATCAATTTCTTTGAAAAATTAATTTGTTACTTTCTTATTGAATACCTATAACTTTTGCACTTGGGCATGGAGAAGTTTTTGGTGTTCATGAGCCATGCTCTTATTTGAAGTAAGCAAGTACGTAGGCTATCCCATAATAGCCAACCAATTGTTTAATTTTTTGTCTTTAAGGAAAACTTTCAATAATTACTATACTGAGAATCTGATGTGTTAAAAAAAAACCTTGTGGCTGAGTTTTTAAAAATAAATATTTTGCATTTCTTGGAAAGTTTTCTCAATTTTCCTTTTACTACTGTGATATTGGTACGTATGATATCAAAGGCCTCAATTCATAGTATTTTGATCTGTGTGGACTCTAAATTCTTACAGCAGTAAGAATTGCATAAAGACTGCTTGCTATTCTATTTACTGACGATCATATCTGCATGGCGTGGAGGATTATATACTTTCATTTATCCAATGCATCTGATTGACTAACGAATTGTATTTTCACCGCATGATAGCATTATTCTATGAAGCAAGTGATTTAGTTAATTTTCTCGAAATATGTTGATGAAAAAAGATGAAATCTCTTATTTTCAGCTTGAAAAAAAACCATTTAGCTGGCTAGTGACTTGGGAAAATCATTATCAGAGTCAATTTAAAGAATTGCATTGTGTTTTTATTGAAATAAAAAGAGGAATGTCATCGTTGAATTACTACCATCTGCATCTTTGAAAAAGATGGAAATATAATATGGAGGAAATTCTAGGGGAAGAATGGAGGTGGGAATAAAAGTGAAGGGGAAAAAATCTGGCTTGCGGATCAAGCATAATTTAGCCAATAGGGTTGAAGGAGTTGCTGAGCGCTTTAGAAACTTAATGTATTGGTTGAGAATCAATATAAATAAAAATTTTTGAGATTTTCAAGAAAGCTGAAGGATGTCAATTTACCAGGGGAGAATTATAGCAGGTGAAACAGTTTACCTATCTTGGCAGTTTTTGGACCAACTTGGCCCCGAGTACTACAGACCAAACGCATCATCCAGCCTCCTGATGAGGCATTTTCTTCGACAATTTCAAAGTAGTATCCGGAGATTTAAAGGAAGCATGCATATATTTAACGTATATAATTTGGAGACATATTTCACCATAATGCTTCCAGAAGTATAATTAAGAGGACAAATAATGGGCTAACCACTTCACTTCCACTAATGAATCAAATAGGTCGATGTTTACATTTTTAAACTCTTTTCTTCAGAAATTTATCTTTTTCTCTGCAGTATTATTTACGTTTGAATTACGAACTACTCCATATGTTATAAGAAATTAAGAAGACATGTTTTCACTCTTTTGATCCGCTTCACCTCAAATGACGGTAAATGGGACGTTGCCATCGAAAATGCACTTAAGTGTGTATTGAGTTTATATTTCAGGCATTACATAGCGTTTTAGAAACCAACACGGCCGTTTGTCAAAAGGCAGTTGGGAAATTTATCGGCACTAGCATAACGTAATATCTGTAGTTGGCATTTTTCATTACTTTATATCTAAACGAGTTTTTCGTGTAATTTTCCGAGTAACTTTACTTCGTGAGTGTGCATAAAGAAGATAGTAAGCATATCTATGAGGTGCTTCGAGCACCTTTTAGCATAATTTCTGTTTTTTAGGCACTGGTTAGCATGTAATACAAATAGTATGCCTTTGTCAGCCATTCTGGGCATTCCGATTTAATTACCGCGGGAATAGCTTCATATCTGTTTCAATAGGTAGCGCTTTTATTAGATATTTAGAACTATTTCTTTGGAATAATTTCCATTAACAATAAAATTAACAGCAAAATATTCATGCGTAGCATTTATAATAAAATAATTTAAAGTGTGTGACTTTCACTAATATATTTCATATCTACGCTAATTACTTTTAGTGGCTGCTCAGCCTTCGAGTGAGAGGATCCTTGAATGAAGAGGCATTTTTTTAGTGTGCACATTCTGTTCGTTTTTGGATCTTAAAGTGAGAAGTTGAGTCCATAGAGGTTATTTTTGTCTTTAGCAGAAGCTCAAGGTAAATATGTGTGATATTTGATGAAAATAAATTTTTCCGTTATGAAAGGAGTTGTTGTTTTCCCTTCAATTAGGGTACGCATGTCTAGGAAAGATGAATATCCTATGGGCATTTGTTTGTGTTTATTTCTGATCCAGAAGTGGTCACTAAGTTCTGTGAAATCATATCCTTTTTATCACTTGTTAGATGCCGAATATAAAGCTGCAGAGCTCGGATGGAGAAGTTTTCGATGTCGATGTGGAAATCGCGAAATGCTCTGTTACCATCAAAACCATGCTTGAAGATCTTGGTAAGTTATCGTCAAAAAAAGCTATGGCAGTGTAACTGTTACAGAAGTCTTGCTGAATATTCCGCACTTAAAACTAATTTTCAGAGGCCAATCTTGGATTGACATTTAGACTGCGAGTTACTATCAAAATTCATTTAGAGTGTAGTTTCTGATGTTGTACCAAATTGCTTTTACTTTAGTCAAAGGTGCGTCATATGGGTTAAGCATATGTTTAATTTTTGTCCTCGAGCATCTTTATTAAAAGTGCGTCTTGTATACATAAAAATTGGCCTTGCTAAGAATGCCGAAAGCTGAGTGAGCAATTGATTTCACATTGGAACTTTCATTCTTATTCATTTTCAATGTCACTTATAGTGTGAAGTAACAATAGAATAATATGAATAATTAGTGACATTTTCACCGATTTAACTATCAACAAACGCCTTTCGTGTATTGTTTGTAATTGATCAATATCTAGCAATTTTACGTTGCATCGTCAATGTGTCGTGCCGCACTCTTGCTAGCATGTCATTTAAACCAGTGACTGGAAGTTAATAATACTATTTTCGCATGGTTAAAACTTTGGACCGCGTGCTTGTGACGCGTGTAGGTTGGTTAATTGGGCACTTGTAGTACTAGTAGAATTTTGGTTGCTCCTGGTGAAAAAATTGAGAAAATCTCATTGGATGGCAGTATGGAATCATTTTTTGGCCTCAATTGAGTCCACCGCTTCGAGCATTTAACCTTTCGCCCAATCACCTAACTTGATTGTTAAAAAGATTCATAATTAGTTGTTTTTCAGGAAATGTTTGTGTAGTAATGGCATAGAATTGTAAAAGAATTGAGCAGCAGGTAACCCAATAATTACTCATTATATTATCATTTTGCTTTTAAATTTATTTTGATATTTTGTGGTAGCTTCTTGTCATTTATATCTCGAACTTCCTTAACAAATCTTCATGGATTTCAGGAATGGATGAGGATGAAGAGGAGGTTGTGCCACTGCCAAATGTTAATTCTGCCATCCTGAAGAAAGTTATTCAGTGGGCTACCTATCACAAAGATGATCCTCCTCCACCCGAAGATGATGAGAACAAAGAGAAGCGTACAGATGATATTAGTAGTTGGGATGCAGATTTTCTAAAAGTTGACCAGGGAACCTTGTTTGAACTTATCTTGGTCAGTACACCAATATTTTTTCTCTGATAATGCCCATGAATGGGGGAAATATCTAACTTATATTAATACATAATAATGATTTACTTGTTGCCATTTTGGTGAATGTCTTTTTATTGAACTTAAAGAATCTATTAAACTTTGAAACATTAAAATCACACGAAACAATTTGTTCCTCCAAAAATTAATCGGGGCCACAATTTGGAGAGGGCAAATTTAGAACTTTAGTTAATTTATGTGAAATTTCTTAAGTAAGCTCTTTTGAGTTACCGAATTTTCATTGCAGATTATTATGTGTATAGAACAATTTATTGATTTAAATGCTAAAAGCAGACTTGTGTGGGTAAATAGCTTAGAAAAGAAGCTTCGTCAAAGCTGCATTACATAACCATGGCTGGTTAGATAAAATACTTAATTAATGGAGGCTGTTCTAATGGGCGACTTATGATTGAATATGTAGTTTAAAAAATTGTGCGCTAAGTCATAGACGCTTTAATTGAAAACAATGTCTAACTACATGGTAGTTTCATCATTATATGTCAGTAATGGAAAAGTATTAATGTAGGAAAGAAAAATTTAAAAATGTATATGTTACACATAAGTTTATCATAAAGGAAACAAAATTGATAGCCTCAGTAATTCACCTAAGGGCTTGTAGAGATAAAAAAAATGAGCATGTTATCTCTAAATTAGTGGTGTGTTGTGATATTATCACAACACACCACTAACCAAACTATCAAGACCTGTTTATTTGGTTGTATTCCTCCCTTTGGAATACAACCTTGACATGCTAGAGGGGCATGGATGTACATCCTGATGACCCCAGAGTTGTGCCAGTGGGAGCATTAATAATTGCCCGTGGTGGGGTCAGCCTTGCACGAAAGGTGAAAGGGTAGGAGACAGACAAAAGGTAGTCCTCGCAGTATCTGTTCCTCGTATTGGTGGAAGCAAAGCCTCTTTCGACCCCAGTAGGGCATCCATTTGAGCAATGGTATCATGTTAAAAACAGAATTGAGGAAGGCAACGGGAAACCAGGTCAATTAAATATCCCATGCCACTGTGATGGCCACAGGTCCTGGCAACTATTGTATAGGGTAGTAAGTCACACTTGGCAGCAGCATAGAAGAGAACCAAAGCAGTTTGAAAAGAGGCTGGGGATGTTTGAGCGATGCTGACAAGGAAATTAAAAAAAAATTTAAAGTGAAAGTGAGAGGTGGAGAGAAGAAATAGATATTTTAAGGCTCTGTGAGGTGAGATGAAAGGATAATGGGGATTACTTAAGCGATAGATATAAAGGTATATAATGGCGGGGATGAAAGCCAGTTAGGTGTGGCAATAGTAACAAGGGATGACTATGAGGAGAAAGCGATATAGTTCTGTAGGAGATGGGGCTTAATCATAATGAGCAAATAATTTTGAGATAAAGGCATACATGAAAAATGCCTGGGTATACAGAAAAATCTGGGTGACATTCCAGCAGAACTACTCATGGTTCTAGTAATACATGGGATGAAGAGTTTTTATGGAGTGTATTGTATAAATGAGGGAGGAATATTTTGTCAGAGTAGTGTTAGTTCCCATCCCAAAAAAGGGTAAGGTAGTCATTAGGAGTAGGACTAGAGAACAATAAGTTTGATTTCATGCGCAGCTAAAGTAGTACTTAGGATCATCAATAAGAGGATGGAGAGATGGGCATATGGTTGCTTAGGGGATGATCAGTTTGAAGTCAGAAATAGGAGAGGCATGTACACATGATGCCAAAGCAGTAAATAGGTAATTTTAGAGAAGAACAAAATACAATCAGGATGTATGATAGTGTCATAGATTTCAAGATGTGCAATCGTTTGAATTGGGAAGAACTAATGAAAATACTGAAGAAAATATGAATAGGTTAGAGGAAAAGGTGACCTGACTGCTACCAGGAACTTAGGCTGCGCTAATGTGAGTGGAAAATGGAGAGGTGGGATGGGCTTTGTTTGGAATGTCCATTATCACCTATGCTTTTTGACTTATATGTGTAGAGGAACTGGTTCAAGTGGCATGTGAAGAAGTCTGAGACATCCGTCTGAAAGTCAATGGGGCATTTTATAAAATCAAAAAGGTTGCAGATGATCAGGCTTTAATTATCCCATTAGCCAAGGAGTTGCCAGCATTGCTGATTGCATTATAAAGTCAGTGTGATAGGCATTGGGTGGGAATCAGTTTAAACAAAGCGATTATTGTGCAGTTTTTGCAAAAGAGGGCAGCTTAAACGTCTAAATGAGATGTCATAAACTAGAGTAGGTAGAACAGTTGACATTTCTCGGAAATGTTTTGGACCAAATGGTCTAAGGAGTGGGGACATAGGAAGGAGAGTTGCCTTAAGTAAAGAAGCCTTCGCACATTGTGGAAGGATTTGATAACAAATGCTAAGAAAAGATTTATTTAAACTTTGAATTTGAGCGTGGCTTTTTTATGATGTAGAAACATGATCAAGCAGAGCCTTTTGGTTGTATTGCAAGGCAAGAGATGTGGATTAGAGGCTTTTGAAATATGGGTGTGGAGAAGGATGGAAAAGATGAAAGGGACAGAAAGGAAAAGAAATTAGGAAGTGTCAGAGATGGTTGGGGAAAGGGAGGAATTTTTTTAGAATAATCCAAATGCAGTAGGGAATATTGGGGCATAGCATTTTGATTGTTGATGGGATGTTTATAAATAGACTGTGATGGAGGGAAAATTGTTGGGCAAGTGATGCTGTGTGAATTAAAGGGAGGATGTATGCAGATATAAAGAATAGCTTATTGTAGTGTAGGGTTTAGGTTGTTTTTTCTTTGGATAGTCAAATAAAAATATCATATAATCATTGTCAATTTGTCCATCTAAAACCTACCTTAAATGGTTAAATACTCAATGAAGATAATCTTTGGAGTAAGTTTATTCATGGCTTGTGGTAAACTTGAATGTTAAAAATCCATTAAACACATTGTACCCTGGTTCTTGCATAATCGTTTCATGGTTCTTATTGTTTTACATTAATTTTTTTTTCAGTTTTAGTATGATGCCATCATAAACTATTTGCTTGACATGTCATTTATTGTTTTTTTATAAATGTGCAATTCTCTGACAGGAGTCTTAAATAATAACAAATGGTGGTTTCATGGGCATGAGTGCCAGGGAATAGGTATTCATTATGGTCAAAAATCTCATTATAAGTGTAAATAAAAGTGAGGAGTTAAAGGGAAGGGTTAAAGGAGTATAAGTTAGGGAAAAGCTAGATTCTTATGGAGCAGGTAATTTTGGTAATGTTATTGCAGGTGTATTTTTTTGGCTCTGAAATTATTGATGCATACTTTAGTTTTTCATTATTTTCAAAAGCAGGGTGTGGCACATTTACTTCCTTTTTTCAAACACGGAACTCGTTCAAAAAAGGAAGTTATGTGGCTACGCCCTGTATTTTTACAGCCCCACAGCTGGAAACAACATGTGGGTTATTTTAATCTGTAATTTTCAAGATGGCTTAAAGCAAATCAGCATGATAGTCAATAAGGTAAAGCCTAAAATATCCTCACCCCAAATTCATGTAATATTGTAATTTTCATTTTTTTTAGTCTGCATTTGACTGCATATTTATCACCATTCATATTTCTTCACTTAAATTATTTGTTGCTAATAAATTTGTTAAATAGGCATATTTTTATTCTTTTTTTTTAATAATTATTGGAATAATCTTTTGATTTATTAATATGAAATCTACAAAATATTACTTTGATTGTTTATCCAGCTGAATCCTTTTTTGAGAACCACCTAAGTAAAATAACACCACAGATGGCAAGGGAATTTGTGTAGTATATTATTTCATCCTTATATTTATTGATTAATACTGATTTAACTCATTCAAAGTCAAGCAGAAGCTGGAAATTCCAGTCGGAAGTAGGCTTGATTGGGAACTTACTTGCAACCAGTGACACTACAAATCTGAGCTTAACAGACAATAATGCTCAAACTAGGAGTAATGCTTTTCAAAATGAATTTCCATTTCATAACAAAATGGTAATCATTTAATGAGAAAATAAAATTAATTTCATTTCCTGATTGAGATCCCAAATGTGTTGGAAACCAATATATGGACGTGTCAATAAATTCAACAAATATAGGACTCTTTATTTCTATTCCAGTTGTGATTGATTTCCTTTTGATGATTTATTTGCCTTTGCATATTGCCATGCTGTGCATAAAAAATTGCCAAAGCAACAATCCTGGGGGGATTGTCTCTTTAAAAAAATATTTTTACACCTCTAACCTCATATTTGTCATTAGCCAATTCAAGAACATACATTTTGGTTTGCTATGGTAATATTCAAAATTAATATCATCGTATACCGCTATTTTAACTGCCTTTGATTTATTTTCCAACAAGGTTAAAATTTCTTGAAAGTATAATTTTTTTGCTGTATTAATTTAAGTGTTAATTATTCCATAATTACCATTCTTTGTTGCCTGGAAAATTCATGAGCAATATTCATATGACAACTAGGCATCATCATTAAAATGATCTATTGAGACTGATTCGGTGTATTACTTTTGAACGTGACATGTTCAACTGCTTGACATGGCCTGACCGGCAGTAGTTATTTCAAATGTAATATCTGAAATCATTAAAAATAATCTTTGTAATTGCTAGCCAGGGTCCTAATGAATGTTTCTTCTATTTTTGTGATTATAACAATCTCTTTTAATGTTTTAGGCTGCGAATTACCTTGACATAAAAGGACTACTGGATGTTACCTGCAAGACTGTGGCCAACATGATCAAGGGAAAAACCCCCGAAGAAATCAGGAAAACTTTCAATATTAAAAATGATTTTACAGCAAGTGAAGAAGAGCAGGTTCGAAAGGAAAATGAGTGGTGTGAGGAGAAGTAAATTTTCAGTCAATGAACAGTTTTATTCATTTCACCACTATTGGTTTTTGGCC
Source organism: Hetaerina americana (assembly GCF_022747635.1). Taxonomy (NCBI): domain Eukaryota; kingdom Metazoa; phylum Arthropoda; class Insecta; order Odonata; family Calopterygidae; genus Hetaerina; species Hetaerina americana. Next base: position 11,807,806 of record NW_027287427.1, read on the forward strand.
TTACCTGTAATAATTCCATGTATGGGGATTTGGCTCTGACCCCTTCCCCTTCACTAAGCTGGATATGTTTTGTATTGTGTTGCAGTTGTTTTTCTCTATATTTATTCCTTGTGAATATTTAAACTAAATTTATGTGTAATGCAACTGTTGTCAGATGCCATCCCTACATCAATTAAAGGGCATACTTGGAAGTACCCATATCAGTTACTGAAGTCATTAGAGAATTAAGAACTTTTTTCTCGCCAGTCATGATTTGTGTTATATAATAGTAAAAATATTTAAATAATTTTATGATCTTTATTTGTTTATTCATTGTAAAAATTAGTGTTTGTCAAAAATAAGTTCATATTGGGCATGAACTGTCTCATTTTTCTTGTCACTGAAGAAATATTATGGATATTTGCAGTTAAAATATAATAAATTTCAATAGTGTTACCATTTGGAAGAAAAAAGATGTATTTCCACCCTTCATGGGCTATGCTCATGATTAAAATTTTTTATTCACATTGGTGCAAATGGTGCAGGACATCAAATTGACAAAATTGACTTTGAATCAACCTTACATATTGATATTCATTGTATTCTTTTGTATGTAGACTTGACATTCAGCTCTAGGGATTACTGGTTGAGTACTTTGTGATTAGTTGCATTCTTAACTGAGTGACAATAAATTGATTTTAGCCCATCCTTTTGGTATTAGTGGACTGGACATTTAATACTCCAATCAGGCTATGTTGTTTTCGTAATTGGAAATGAATTGTTCAGAAAACAACTGGACAGTGTTTTCTTTTCAGCCAAGGACTTGATGGATAATTAGTGCAGGAAAGACTTACGTAGACAATTCTGAGTAGAAAGCTACATAGAATAATCATTACTGCCCACAAAATGATAACAGTATATAATTTCCACCTAGAAAGAAAAGTAAATTTATGTTTGTTACACCTGTATGTAAGAGCATTTAAACCTTTTCCTTTGGTATGCTTATGTATTGTTTTTAAATATTTTTATTCTGTTGAAATGACAAAATCACATGATACGTTCATGAGAAGCATTGCAATGGGTAAACTAGTAAGCTAATGGTTTGTAGCTGTTTCCCCGAGTTAATTTGTACCTTTTCTTAGCTTCTATATTCCTGATTGAACTCTGAAACTCTGTTTCTTTTTTGTGAAGATTTTGAATTTGTTGGTTCACTAATTGAGTCACTTGGTTCATTTTGTCGCTGGAAATTATATTGAAATATTTTGCAGTCATCCTAAGTTGACTTAAGCTCCAACATCTGCCCCCTCTCTTAACAAATCATTAATCGTAACCAATGGCGACGAGGTTTTATTTACTATGTTATTCTTGTAGAGAGGTATTATTTATTGCTTAAATGTTGTAAGGAGATCTTTTATTTAATAATTTTTATTAAGATAATATTTATATGAGCTATTAATGAAACATTGGCAGGTCTAACACTCATGCAAAAGTGTAAGGAATAAATGTACTGGTGGGATTGTTTGAACAAATAATGGTAATTCTTAAGTAACTGATATAGTATGATATATATTGTGAGGTTCAATATTTTGAAAGAATACTTTCCCTAATTTTTCCCCAGCTAGTTTCCCACCTAATTGGCATTAAGCTCAAATACATATTGAGATTAAATTAGGAAGCAACTGTTTTTGTTTCCATGGCAGACAATACTGTGAATGTACATAGTACTGTGCTGAGTATGTAGGGCATGACTGACTTTATGCATGTCTTGTTGCCAAATGTTGGCTATTGCCATACTGTGGGATCTCCTCCCTCAACTTTTTGTTCAGTTTATTATTTTACCTTTCTTAAGTACACCATTGTGTGCACATCGTATCCTTGAGCACATATTGTATCTTTGTGCAATATTTACACCTTGTCATGGTTTTGTTGCCTAATTCTTCTATGTTGAAGACTAAAAAGACTAAGGAGAATTCATAAAAATTATAAAACTTATTTAGAGATAGTTTCATTTTTTTTGGCTAGCATACACACTAAAGTGATCAGTGGCTCACAAAAACTTCGCCCTTAAAAATTCTTATCAGTAAACTTATTATGAATCATCATTAGACTATTTAAAATCTAATACTACTGATACTCCTAAGAATATACATACCCTTTGTTGGGAAAGTGTTTTAGATTGAAGATTATTACAGATGACAGTTATCCGAATAGGTTTCTTAGTGTGCAAAGTAAATGACTTTATCTCTACAGAAAATATAATTGACAATTTGTGAAACTGTGATATGAATGTGAATCGTATTTTACCTTACAATTTTTATATTTTTCTTTAAATTTTATAATTCCAATACTAGATTGTGTTTTGATAATTCACTTACTGGAAAAATGTTAGCCAATCATTGCAAGGCAGGATGGTTTCATCCGCCAATAATTATATGCTGATATTTAAATAGATATTAATTCCTACCAACATTTCATTGGGTAAGATATAATGGACAGTCAGTGTTATCCAAGATATTAAATTGTGCCAAGCGATTTATAATAGAGGCAGGAAGTGACAAAAATAGGGTTTGTTTTCGTATTATCGGGAAGAATTAACGAAAAGTCATTTTTTAAAGAACTGCAGGGTGATACCACGAGATTATATTTGGCTTGAATGATTTTTACATTTTGTAATTGCTGCATAAAAATTCATAAGATCAAACATGCCAAAGATCCAAAGTCTTGGTGAATTTTATTGTAAATGCTAGGAAATTTCATTCTCAAGCAGTGTGAATTTCCTGTATCTTCAATTCTTGCTGGTATTGATAATGGCTGGAGGATTTTTGTGGATACGATGAGATGGTAAAATTTAACTTCAGTAGTGTTCTATCAACCGAAGTGATTGTTTTCTATATGCTTGGCTGACTTTGAGAATCAGTATATATTTTTGAGGGCTTTTTTTGCTCCCATGTCTTTTTAATACGACTGGTGCATTATTCTACATGGTATTGATACATGGATATACAAAACTATCAGAAATGTGTGTGTGCCTCCACAAGACCCTAAACTTTTAATAATCCTTATCTTCAATAAGTCAAAATATGTTCACTTGTGAAAGGTCTTAATCAGGGTTAGTTAGTTCAAACGCTGAAGATGCAGTCAAAGGTGGCAAACTCCTGATGGCGTTCAAAGTGAGATAGATAGATATTTTCACTGAACGATGCCATATTACAAAATTTTCCAATTTTATCTTGTAACCAATATTGTGAGGCAACATGAACAGGTATAATTGATATTTTTGACTTAACCAGAAGAATCTTGTGAAACTGTTGTGTTCTCAAAATGTTGCTCGGATGATATCCTGACAAATTATTCATCAGAAATTCTATGCATAAAATTTTTGTGATAGGAATAAAGTGCTCCTTATTTGGCTGACTTGGCCTGAGGTTTTGCTGTCGTAGAAGACATCCTCTGATGGAAGAGGTCCCCATAATCTTAGAAAAACTGTAGTTTTCCATAATAATATTTACATGTATATTAATCCCGACTCCTTTTTTTTTCTCAACAATACCACAGGCAATTTTGTTGTATTAATAGCCTTCTCTATGTTTTATCTTTCTCACACCATTACTTAACCTCCTCTTCAGGGAGAGCATATGTATACTGTGTAATCTCACCATTGATATGAAAGTAAAATGATGTAATGTTGTAATTATCAAGTTAAGAATGTCCAACAAGTCATGTATCTTGGTTAAAATTTCAAATGGTGATGATATGGGGTTAGCATAGCTCTAATGATAAAGAAGTCATGTTTTAATTCGAGCTAACTTTTGAAATTATCTTGAGTAACAAAATTGGTGTTTGACCATTTGGTGAATTGAGTGCCGAGTCTTGGGTTAGATAGGTTAGTATTAAAATATGATAATTATATTAAAAGGCAATACATTTCCTCCCTATGGTGCGAGCTCTTTATGTGCATATATACTCCAAAATATTGCTTGGGGGAAAAAAGATTAGCAGTTGAAAGAAATTATTTTATCACTACTGTTTGACTTGCATAATTTTTATCTTGCCATTTTTGTAAGAGCATGTCAGCGCTGTTTATTCAAAAAGACGACAAGAAATAATGGTGCCTATAATTTTAAGTATTGGCTATATGTGAAGACTATTTTTCCATTAAAAAGATAATAGAAAAACGGCCAAGCCGAGAACTTTAAAATCCTAGCCTAAAGAACTTGAAAATCAAATCAGTATAAAATATGGGATCTGAAAAGAGTTCTAATGTCAATAAATTAAAGATATGGACTCGGTTACACGCTCAACATCAAAACTGGGAACGGACGAGGATATCGAGTGTTTACCCTTAAGAATACTTAAAAAGCCTTCAGGCTTTTTTATAACCCTTAAGGTTTCCAAGCGACTAAAGGTACTAAATGGCCAACGCGATTCAGTTAAATTAACGACCATCGCTCTCTAGCCTACTGGTAATGTGCCCATTATTAGCTATCAACAGCCGCAGTCATATTACGCTTACCGTTGTGTTTTGTTTATTGAAAACGGCGCTCTTGGCCCACCCGTTTAGATGGACATTGATTAATTTAGGGAACATTAAGAGGAAAGACGGTGCCTCACTGTTAAGCGCAGGTTCGTGATGGATACGAGACATTAATTAGAAGTAAGAGAAGAGGATTTTATGGAATATTTTCTCGTAAATGGAGAAATCTCCTCATATTTTTGCAATGTGTGTGGCCCTATACTTCAGAGGAGGTCCACTACCTGGATTAAAACTACGAATGCCTAATTATAAGTTTGCAAACATTGTCATATGATGTGTCGGAATTGCTAGGAACATCAGTCTTGATGAAAGCATTCGATTCGTAACGACTTTACGTTATGATTCTTCTTGTTGGAAGTTGTTGATTACATTTATTGTAATCGGGCACAACGTGCAATCAATATATTGAAGTTGTGTGTGTTTATATGCATAATTTATAAAATTGACCTCATATTCTTGTAAGGTCCTCAACACATGGTGCTTGAATTCTGAAGGCAGCTATCGGGAGACAGAGGAAGCCAAAATATCGTCGAAATCACTTTTCTTTAATTTAAATTTCCAGTCGTACATTGGCTAAGTTGCAATAAAATATATTTATTACAGACCCCTCTATCAAGTTTGTCAGTCCACCTTATGAGACTAGGTGAATGTGACAGTCTTTAATATTCCATTAGCAGTCAAAGCTGAACATCCACTTTTATTGCCTCCTTCGGTTTTTCCGAACAACCCGCCATCTTCCCATACTATGCATCGTACTTCCGCATTTGCTTTCTTTTCCATCCATTTTAATTTTTCCGTCCATTCGAAATCCAGACCTCAAAACCCTACCGATTTACGTCTGATGTCATTCGTCAATGCCAAAGTTTCCTGCCAAACAAAACTATACTCCTCCAAATCTTAAGTTTTCCGTAATATTTTCCAGTAATCCTTACTCAACACCTCCGTTGCCAAATCGCTCTGCGGAAGCTTTTTTGCATTACGTGATTCTTCTATGTCCATACTGCTATGACCATTATGGTCAGAAGCACTTCCAAGATACGTGTTCTCGAGATGTTCCACCTCATTTAGTTTATGCCCTCAAATATTAACTAAGCCTGCCTCTTTCTCGAAAACTTCATAACCGTTTTTTTACAGTCATTATCCTCCCATGCTCAACACATGTTATATAATTCCCTCAGTACTGATTACAGCCCTGGGGTCGTCTGGCTAGTTTAAGGCTTGGACATCCGCGAATCTCACTGATTTACAAGCTTCCAGCCAACTTTCGTTTCCATCATCAACTCTTCCCATTTTCTCAGCGTATATATTGAGAAGTAAGGGTAATATAAGTCAGCCCAGCCTATGATATGAGCAATGTTAATGAGAGTAAATTACAAACCGGCGGGGTAGTTTATCGAGTATGTTATCCATCTCCACGGCATTATTACAATTCCTTTAATGCCTGTACTACCTTGCAGTCAAGCAGTTTTTCTCTTTCTATGTGTAAACTTGCTGACCTAATATTTGTGCCATATTGCATTGCCTCCATTTCTTCTAATTATTTTCTGCATCCGTTAATGATTCTCCAGTCTCATCTCTCGTTGAGCGCACGGATTTTCACTTTTTAGATCCTTAAAATGCTTTCACTTTCCTGTGGAAGGCATATTTCACCCGTTCAATGCAATCCTTCCAGATCCTCGTACTGCTCACTCCACCTTGCTTCGTTTCTCCTGTCAGTTTCATACATTACTTTTATAGTATGAAGCATATACTCGTAGTTGCTAGTGCGATCGTAAGACACCTCGATCGTCAGGAGTTATTATTGAAAAATCAGCATAGTTTCCGAAAGGGTAGATCCTATGAGACACAATTTGCGCGGTGCAGTGGTTATTTGCCAACGATGCAGTGGTTTGCCGTGTTATATGTAATCCTGAGGACACAGCAGCTTTATCAGGTGACCTTATTGCTATGCAACGCTGGTGCGACACTTGGAAATTAGAATTACTCGTAAAAAAGTGCGTAGTGATAAATTTATGGAAAAAGAGCAATTCCCTCCCGAACGCCCACTGCATCGGGAACACCAAAATGGAATTTGTAGACTAATCAAATACTTAGGCGTTACCCTCACTCACGCTCTCTCCTGGATGGAACACACACGGGGAATAGGTGGACAAGCTAACATAAAATTAGGATTTATTAGAAGAGTGATGAAATTTAAATGTGATGAAAAGATCAAAGAGAAATGTTATTTTTCGCTGGTTAGGCCTCATTTAGAGTATGGTGTAAGGGATATGGGATCTCCATAAAGCAGAATTGACTGCCGAATTGGATCGCGTGCAACGTAGAGGAGCTACATTGGGAAAACGCTGTTATGATAAACTTAATAGCGTATCCAAAATATTAGAGCAGCTAGGCTGGGAATCGTTCACGGAGCGAAGGTTAAATTAGTGGTTACATCTCTTGCATTAATTGGAAGGACGTCTATGTAGTAGTAATTTTGAAAATGAAAAACTGATCGTAGCACTTTTCAGCTTGATACAATTTTTATTTTACGACCGGGTTTCGATGTATAACATCATCATCTGGTAACAAACTAGCTGTGTGCCGACTTATATAAATTTAAGATTCCGGAAAGAGGGGAGAGGACGTTGTAGGAAACGAGGGGGGAGGGAGAGAGAGAGGGGAAGACAAGGGAGACATTTACAAGGAATAGCAGAAAAACAGCGATTCTACCTTGTTAAAAACGTTACACATAGTCTCAGGGTGCGAAGTGGTCCACTTCGGTGAATGGCGGCAGTCACCCATCGGTAGTCGGGACGACACCAGTAGGCGGGCTGAGGGTTGGAGGCCAAGGGGATTAGGCCCTTCTGGAAGGACGGGGGCGTTTGTGTGTCAGGCGCGGTCAATGTTTATCAAAGAAAGTTGATGGGAAGGAGGCTTTCGCTGGTAAACATTGACCACGCGTGACGCACAAAGCCCCCGTCCTTTGGTGTTTCCCCTCCCCCCCAGGGTGTGAGTTAAGTGTGGGGTACTCCGCCGCCCCCCTTCCGCAAGGGCCTAATCCCCTTGGCCTCCACCCCTCAGCCCGCCTACTGGTGTCGTCCCGGCTACCCATGGGTTGTTGGTGACTGCCGCCATTCACCCAAGTGGACCACTTAGCACCCTAAGACTATGTGTACCGTTTTCAACAAGGTGAAACGCTGTTTTTCGCAATTCCTTGTAAACATCTCCTTTGTCTTCCCCCCCTCTCTCTCCCTCCCCCCTCGTTTCCTGCAACGTCCTCTCCCCTCCTTCCGGAATCTTAAATTTATATAAGACGGCACACAACTTCAGTTTGTTACCTGATGATGATGCAATACATCGAAACCCGGTCGTTAAATAAAAAGTGTATCAAGTTGAAAAGTGCTACGATCAGTTATTTATTATGCTTGACTTCCACCACATCATGCCTGAAGCTACTCAATTTGATGTTGAAAATGCGTTATAACCCCCATCGTACTACGGTAGGAGATATCACATCAATAAAATTAGAGAGATCAAGTGTAGAACAAATTGATGTAAGATGTTATTTTTTTCCGCGTACGATAAAGGAGCAGAATAAAATTGCCCGACCACGGTAGGTACTCGTATTCACCTCCTGCTAATCGCCCTAGCGGTGGCTTGCAGGGTACTAGAATAAGAAAAAATAGTTTTTTTGCACTTTCTTCGATGTGATTATTTTTACATTTTTACACTTCCTTCACTCGTCTTTCTTTCTCATAATTTATTCTGTGATCCATGGCTTCCTCTTCCTTTTCGTATTTCTTCATTTGTAACATTCAAAATACCTTTTACAGGAATTCCCATCTTTGTTCTACTGTACCCGTCTCCCTCTCCTCATCCAGAAATATTTTGACGGCCTCCAGGTACTCCTGTCTATTAGTATCGGGTAAGGCTCGTACAGTTCATTTCCTCCTCTGCATACCCTTATTGATGTCTTGGAAGAATTTTCTTTGATATTGATAAATTAAATGTCGTAAAGACAGTAGGTAAATTATAATGGCCTTAATTTTAATAGAAATTATCTAAAAAGAATGGTAAATGATATTAAAGGAAATAAAATATATATGTTTTGTAGAGAGTATGGATCTCATGATAACGCATGCACTGTAGTTTATAATTCGATCCTTAAAAGTTCTTCTTCGTCTTTACTTTATCAGTCCTCAGAAACGTGGACTTAAATTTCTAATAATTATATAATTTTCAATCGGTTTGGTGACGTAATTTTGATGTGCTTGATCCACCGAGAGACAAAAATGTTGGCAAAAACAAAACTTGGACGCACGCAGTTGAGCGGTCTTGAGCGTTGGCCCCCCATCATCTTTGGGGTTGAGCGATTGGATCATATATTCATCCAGGACTATCCAGTTGTTTGCATTTACATTGAGGCCGGTCTTTATTGTTTCCAGCTTTCGTCTGTAAAATACAGAAAGGGAGTCAAAATGAACTTTATATCACTACTTTAATTTATAAATAACTAGCGGCCATGCCCGGCTTTGCCGGACCAATTTTTCTGTGCAGTTGTAACTGGATGCAATTCGTATGTACGATATTCTCTGGCCTCGTATTATAGGACTTTTTATCTGCGAGTGTAAGTTGCGTAAAATATACATAATTCTTGTTCAAATAATGGCTTAAATTAATGTACAGCGTAATTCTGAAATACTTCTTTGGTGGCGAACATTTATGCATGTAATTAGATCATTATTGCAATTTAGTTTTACGCATAACCATTTGATCATTATTATTTTACATGCTATTTGATTTTGCGAGGCCTAGTGAACACTGAATACGAAAAAAACTTTGATGCACTTGAAAATTTGGCTAATAAATAAATATAGTAATTCGAGATGATTGAATTTCTCAGTTGCAATTCACCGAAGAAATTATGCAGTTTGAAAGAAATAACCCGAGACTATCGAATTTTACAGCAGCTGTTTTTGACGTATGAAGCGTTTTCTCGGCTGTCGGTATTAATCATAATATGCATTTGCAAAAGATATATTTGCTAGTGGAAGAGTGCAACAGTTTAATTGCCGTACCTCATTGCTGTGAATGAATTGAATACTTAATTTTCAGTGAAGCTGCCATCTTTGTGTGGATATTTTTTTAATTCGATTTTTTTCGATCTAAATAATTTTCAGAAAATTATTTCCAAATCGGACCTGGCCATTGCTTCTTTGTATATTTTTACCCAATTTATGCAAAAAAATGAGAATCCGTAACTCCGTACTGCTTCAGCGCGATCTGTCCCCAAACAAATTTATTTTCAGAATTCCATATTATTAGGATAGTAATTAGGCCTTCTCTTCGATGCCCGATAATCATAGCTACCAATGCTTTGATATGATTTTTTTAATTGTCAATTTTAACTATTTTTGTATTTATTTCTCGTGAATTTTCTCTTGTGAGTAGTGTCTGTCTCTAAGAGTGGATAAATGTTTCAAATAGGCTCACATAATGACATATCAAAATAAGTCACTCTCGGCTACTCTTTAAGTTCCAGGTGATTCTTTGTCAGCTCACTCTCTCCTGTTGACCCAATCATTTTCGTTTTAGCATGTTCGCGATGTATAATATTTATACAAAAATTTCCTCCCCATCAGCTCAATCCACCACAGGAATACTAGGGGTATTAATAAACTTCTTGTCCAACACAATCGCACGGAAATCTATCACAAATCTTTTCATGCTACCGCATGCTGTCTGTGGAACTCATTCCCAGACGACATAAAAACTCTCCATCCACAACAACATTCAAAAGAGCACTTCACAAGTTCATATTCCTCAGGTACTTAACTTAATCAGTATATCCTCCGCCATTCCACTCAGCTGCTTTTGTCATCTCAAGCATTGGAATTTTGCATCATCATTTATAGTTGATGTTATGTTTCTCATTACTCCTAATGTGTTGTCAATATAATTAATTTCTTCATTTCAATTTCAGTAACTTAATTATATGTATGCTATGTAAAAATGATTGTTGCAATTCCATGTAGCTTTCCTCTAATTAATAGGGTTTTCGCAGGTTTTTCACACCCCCCTTCTCTTCGTGGGTGTTTTTCTGCGTGGGTTTTTACTAGTTGAGCAATGCCACGCTCTCCCTAGCTTTTCCCACAAACCTCATTCTTTGCTTAGACTTTCCTTATTTTATTGTTCTCTTTAATCACTGTCATTTACTTTGAGTATGTGTGTACGTGTAGGTGTATTCTTAATTTATATATGTATGTGTATGTGATGAGAATATATATAAAATAAAACAAATAAAAGGTCAGTTTTTGTAGGTGACGGTAGAGAGTTCACCCAGTATTAAGCCATATACGGCGTATGAATTTCACACATCATGGTAGGGGGGCCAGTTCCTTTCCCTGTGCCGGTCATGGTTTCCTCGGAAGATATGGTACCCGAAAATTCACATACCTTATATTAAGCTGAAAGTGCCCAGAGGCTTGCCCGAGAATCGAACTCGGGCCCCTCCGGTCAGCAGTCCAATGCTCTACCCCCTAGACTACCGCTCTGTCATGCCTGTTATAGTATGCGCCCGTGTACGACGATGGGTTAAATGGAAGAAGAGACCATTTGGTCTCAATTTCGCCCAAATAAAGACCGGGTCAGGGGTTCCATGCTGGCCCAAGCCCCGAGAAAGCTTCATCAAGCAAATACGCCGGGAAAGCACCAGATCTTACTCTATCTATCTATTCACTTTCCTCTTGGTCGTCACTTTACCGTGTCCTAACAGGTATTTATTCTCATCGGATATTCCACCCACTTTCTTAGCCAGCTTTGGATATCGTTCAGCAGTTTAAATTCCATTCCTGCTTGCTATTCCCTTCATTTGAATGCATGATTTTTAAACTACGTACCCAGGTTTGCATTTTCGTTGAATGTATTCCTATTCTTTTTTCCCCGGAAGGTTCACACTTAGCATAAAGGTCGATAAAACGTCAAATAAATTAAAAAGGCATCCTCTTTTTTATTCTAATGCAGCTTAAATTAATTCTATAAATATCTCCGACAGCAATCGTTGCCTTTATATAGTAGTTGTCACTTCTCTTCCTACCCGAATAACTAGATTCTTGTGCCTTCCCACATTCTCTAAATACTCTCATTTTTATCTGGGTCTTCATATCCGCCGTATTTTCAGATATTGCCTTCGATTTCTTTTGATACATATTTAGTTCATATTATTCTCCTTCTTCTGAATCGTCCATTTTCACAGAAAACAAGATCATATCATTTTCTATCTTGATCAATATAATGCTTTTCTTACTACCTTCCAACATTAATGTTTCATTTCCTCCGATCATATTTTAAAAAGTGTGCAGATAAACTTCACTCTTATCATAATCCTTGATCAGTTTCAAACTCTCTCAATGCTCTTGTTATTTTTTTATTTTCCTAATTGACCTTTTATCGTGTTCATATTTCTTATGAGCTTCCTTTTCCCTAAGTCTCTTGCTTCTCAATATCCGAAATATTTTTGCAGCGCAATGAAACATCTCTTTTTGAAATCCAGCCGTGATGATAATATCAGTGCGCTGGTATGGTCATAATTGTTTTGTAAATAAACGGATAATAAGAATCTGTTTCAGAAGAATTATCTTTTTTAATCTTCGCCTAAGTAGTAATCCGATGTGGCATCTTGCACGGTGCTGCTTATCAGTTTTTCTGTCCGATAATGATTTATGTCAATAACAGCAAGCATTTTGAAGCAGTCCGAGCCATAAGATTCGGAGTGTCACTAATTGGGTTCGGTATCATTGGAACAACTGATATATAAAAGTAGTGGTGAGTTCCATTCGTGATTTAATCCAATACTTGAAGAGCTTGACGGTACCATTCCTATGATCCAAAAAAATATTCCGCCTATGATGTTTCCTCTGCATAAAACCTACCTTCGAGTTGATAACTGCGGCTGGTTTTTACGTTTTCTCTGCTGGATAAACGTTTAGCGCAGCGTCGCCAATTGGATTTCTTGCAATCGAATGTTTTGTTTCTGCGTTGCCTTTCTATAGTCACGCACGCCATTTTCCGAGAAAATGGTTTTTTTTATCTTAAAAAAATGTTAATGTCTGTAATAAAACTTATATAACTTCAAATTTTAGAATTATTTACTCATAGCAACATTTATTTTACCTAACATTTTCTATGGGCTGATACGATTTCATAAGTTTTATTTTTCTGATGCATTAACAAAACTATTGTTCCCTGACGCTGCATGAAACTATTTTCGAAAGGCTAAGGTTAGGTTGCGCTGAGAAGGCTATCGTACTACGTGTCTAACGTATTTTCTACCAAAAATTATTATTGATTTAATGACATCTGCTGATACACATATATTGTAAACTCAAGAAAATGTTCCAAAACACTCAGATTGAACCGTAGTTATTTCAAACATGGTTCATGAATCTCAAATTTTAACCCTAAAAGTTAACTAACTTGGGTCCTCATGGGAATCACCGACTACAGTTAAAACTTTAATAGGATTCAAGACTTCTTCAGAGTTTCAAGGGTGAAAATTATGTTATAATTACTATTAAGAGTAGTCCAGTAATATAGGTAGTTTTTGATGGATTCAAGAAGTGAGCACAGCTACAAAGCTCCATCCGACACCACCCTAAATAAATACCTAAACACCTTGCATGACAGTAAGCTATTCATTATCCAACTCCACGCACTTCATGCCTCCCTTCATTCAATTTAACTTGTTTATTTTATTCCTGTCGCTACTATAAATTTACCCCAAAAATCTTCTCTCCTGTCGTACCATGCCTAGAACTGCATCATTTGTTTTGCTTTCGTTCAGATCATCCGCCCAACCCACGTCTCAAAAGCATGGAATATCATGATAGCATCATAATTGTTCTCTCCCAACTCATCATAGCAGGCAAATGAAATAATCCACGAATACGAAAATTCAGGATGAAAATTACAATCATGACGTACAGTGAGAATAAGCGCGCACTATATTTTTGGTCGGTATATGCCTTAACTAATCAAAACACAATTTCTGATTGCAATTGATTGGGTAATCGATTTTCAGGATTATACGCCGCAATGCGTACAAAAACCCTCGGGAGCAACAAATGGGATTAGGGACTAATATTATGCACTCTGTTTTGTCTCGTTGTGCTTCGGTTATATGACATCACCTCCCAGGCTATAAAGCTCTTCATTGCACTTAGGCAACCAGAGGCGATCTCGCCCTTATCTGTCCTGATAATGGGGAAAGTGGTGGTGGAGGAGGTGGGTGATGGAGGAACGGGCAGCCCTCGCGGTGCAGGTAGCGGGCGGGGGAGAAGGCCCTCATTCAGTCGGGAGACTTCGGGGCTGTAGTGACGGCCTGGCGTCGAGCGTGGGCGAGTCCTACCGCACATCCCGGACGATGCCGAGTGAAGTGAAGGTTGAAATGGACGAGAACTTTTTACGTGCTCTCCGCTTCAAGGTGAGCGCTCTTTACAGGATCATAAATGCGAAAATCTCGTCAGAACTCTCACAAATAGTGATGACTGTGAATGCGTTTCCTTCCTGAAAGTAGACATCAGAGTATTTTTATTTTACGATGAATTTCGAATCAATCATTTGATGAATCGAAATACTTCGTGTGATTGTTTGCTTTGATCTTAGGTTCGGAGATTTATTAGACTAAAGATTTTCGTTTGAAAGAGGCTAAATATTAGTTTTTAAGGTGATTCTTTCGGCCATGAGCAATTCCGCTTGTCCTCCCAAGTCGAAGAAAATTAACGATAAGGCTTGTCGGTTCCACTCAATTGATAAACGCTCACATGTTGGTACTTACCCAGCCAGGGTATCTCTTGCGGAAAGTTTATTAAAGATTCAAGGTTTATCAGATTGTGAACTTTGCATTTCTCCCAATGTAAAATAATGCGACTGGGCCAATTGCAAATTGAATCCATTCGTTAATAATAATGATAAAATATACTTTACCCTTTCAGGCTTCAATTTGTGGAATTGTTTGATGACCATATTGAAAGAGTTTGTAATTTCCCACAGACTTTATTTCACAGTACAACGAGTATCGCCAACTTGCGGCATCATCAGGTACAGGTGTTTATAACTTGTACCTGATGATGCCGTAAGTCAGTGAAACGCGTTGTACTGTGAGATAAAGTCTGTGGGAGATTACCTCCTCTTGTAATATGAACAATGATGAAAACACACTTCGGAATTTTCATTTAATTCTTATTTCAACGATTTTCAATGTAATGCGAGATTTTTTTCCAATTTAAAATATCAGGGGAAATTTACGTATTTCGCATTCGTGCACGCGAATAATTTAGCCTTGATATAAAAAGTTAATTTTGTAAACTTGAGCGACATTTGTCTATTCAAACATTAATTTCAAATCTTGCGTCCCTACTCTCTTCCAAATTAGTCTTGAGAATCACTTCCAAAGGTGTTAAAAAAATTAAAACTGATTTTATTAGAGACAAAAAATGAATTTCCTAATAATCTTGTTAGAATCCTAAAAATGTTCATTTGTAGTTACTTTCCTAGCCATTGATTACACGATTTTCGATTCTGTCTTCTCGAGAAATTCAAGTATCACATCTGTGGATTTTCCCTAATATTTGAATATACGACTTTATTTTGTGCTCTCGGTCATTTTTCGAAGGTGAATAAACTAAAAACCCGCATAAATGGAACGCCTATCTATGGAGTGTCTCTGCTGGGTGAGGCAACGAGGATTGATGGATTTATAACTTCCATTTCCTTTGGAGGTTATGAACGTATTCCTGGTGTAGATAGCATTGGAGGTAGACTTACCCTTCGATCATGAAGTATGCTCCGTGGTGAATCCGAAAGTAATGCATTCATGGAGTCGTCCATTCAACATGAGCTTGACATTTTTAAGAATTCAGCACTAACAAATTCCACAAATCTGTCTATTTTTCCCTTTCATACTGAAATAATGGTGGCAAAACTGTTGTTGGAACTTATTTGCCATTTTTATAGTCAGTTTACGTTTCTGATATTGAAAATGAAAGCACGCACTAATAATATCAAGCTATAGAGTGGCAATCGATTACAAGTTTGTTTCGAACGATACTTCTTATGTGTCAATCAGGAATTCCCTTAAATGAGTCGAAATGTTACAATAGTTTCATTCTTTTCGACCACATATCTTTAAGTTCTTAGATATACGTATTTCTTCTCTTGCGAAACAGAATGTTAGGAACGGATTGATTGGAAGTATCATTTCATTTTTCGTAAGCATGGATTGACCATATCCTTGCCTGTTTTTAACCCTTTGTGGTCTCACCTCCCAACAATCTCCCTTAACAACTTCAGTTTTGCTGGGAGGTATGGCCACAACGGGTTACTCTCTGTAGTCACGAAGAGGAATGTAAGGCAGTTTATTGCGAACAGAATAACCAGAACCACGCCACCAATTCCGATGGACGGCATTTGAAAATTTACATTTGAAGTCCTTTAATTAAAAAGTTGCGATTCATCTCCTGTTTTGATGATCACTAATATTTAGACTGTATATTTCGGCTGTAGGTATTGTGTATGTAGTCTATGCTGCAGAGGTAAATTTTATCTTTGAGCATTGATTTATGATTTATTAATATATATATATATATATAATATATATACATACATACATACATATATATATATATATATATATATATATATATATATATATATATATATATATATATATATATATATACATACATACATATATATATACATACATACATACATACATATATAAATGAATTTAATGTATATCAAGCAATCACAATGAGGAAGACGTCGATAGGATATACGATGTTAGATACGATATCAAAGAACATAATCGCGTGTGTTTCTGCAGGGAGACAATGATAGTGATAGGGGATTGAAATGCGACGATAGGCGAATGAAGAGATGGTGATAAGGTGGGAGACAACGGTTTAGGCACGAGGGCGATTGAGTTCTGTAGGGGTTAGTCACCACCAACACTTGGTTAAGACATCGCAAAAGGCTTAGGTATACACGGAAAACGCCAGGTGACTTAGAAAGGTATCAGTTACATTATAGTCTGGTTAGACACAGGTTTAGGAACAGTGTGATAAATTCGCACAGCTTGGTAAAGAGCTAAGTACTATCAAAGAAAAATAGGAATGTATCAAGAAAGGGTTATCGAAAGCCGCAAAAGACACTATTGGAACCGTAAACGGAAAAGGACAAGGAAACCATGGATCACGGATGAGATAATTGCAAAACTGGATGAGAGGAGAAAATGGAAGAAATTTAAACTATGAGTCAGGTAAAATGAATTACAAAGAGTTAAACAATAAATTGAGGCGGGCAACAAATAAAGCAAAAGAAGCATGGTGGAAGACGCAGTGTGAGGATATGTAAAGTTTGCAGAGGAAGGGTGAAATTGGTGCGCTGTACAGCTCTTTCTTAGGAATAGAGTTAGAGTTGGGCCAGGAATAGAGTTATCATACTCCTAACTATATAAACTTGTCCAGATGAAGATATTTCCAAAATATGTGTGTTTAAAAATACTCCTGCCTTAAACACATCGGAGGGAAATGTACTTTATCCTGAAATATAATAATTGGGAAATTGACCCAACTTGGCAATTAATAAAAATTACTCGCCTTATTGATATGGACAGTTAATCCATTTGTAACGCTGTGTACGTTCTTGATCGGTACTTTGTAACATACTTATATGTGGTGTGAACAGCGTAATTTTCGTTTTATGTAAGACTGCTAAGTACTTGAATTCAGAAAGCATTTTAGTCCATGATTAGTCATGGTTCAATTATGAAGAGAGGGATGGTTGAGTTTTTTTTGTAGTGACTTAGATTTTGGATGAGCGTTGGCTTCCTCCTCTGTGGAGATGGGAATTTCATCTGGTAGCATTTTCTCTATGGTCCAGAAGGGGTGCCTAAAAATGATTTTGCCCCATCGCAATAGTTTCAGTGACTCGAACTCGGAAGTATGGCGCGCCGGAGGGCGGGCTCTCAGATAGTCCGGACAGAATGCGACCAGGCTTGGGACGGTTGTGCAATATCGTATATCAAGAACGGTTAAGCAATGGTATTCGGTTCCATGGGGAAACATTAAATAAGAATTCCATTTTCTGTTATCTAAAAAACGGGTAAGTGCGAGCGGCGATGTTTTGGAAATGGATGAGTGCATTAAAGTTGTTTGCCTCGACTGTAAGTGTGCTTTGTCACAGCGCCATATTGGAATTGGCACCTGGAAAGGTTCTTGCTTTTTTGTGCGAGGGTTTGGCTTCTAACTAATGCGTGTTTTTTATGGTTATGCTATAGGGAGGCACAGCAGCACCTTTGATATCATATTTTAAATTTTATACTGAGTAGAAGATGGTCGTTTGGAATGGAAATACTCGAAATGATTTTTATAATATGATTATTACTTTATATCTGCATCAGTAGCACGACAAATACTGAGAAGCAACACGTATAGGCATTAAAAATGGAAATAAAAGAGTTAAATACGAATTTAATACTCATTTGAAAATATTTATAATGTATCCTTATGTTGAAATTCGGTAACCATGTTCATAATCTGAAAGGAAAATTTTGATATCCTTATCAAATTACTTAAAAGTACTACAGTTAAGTAACATCTAAAAGTAATAAAGGACATACAGTCTCAGATTTTCAAGTCTATTATAGCAGACTTGAAAATCTATGTCTAATAAAGTTATCAATTACTTAAAAAACAGCCAAAATCAAAACTATTTCTTGCTTAACCGTGAAGATTTTTACCAGCTTGACGAGGTGGAAATAGCCTCTCAGTTGTGCTAACCCCTAAGCCGCTTGCCTGAAGAATCAGGCATTTAATACTACCGATAATCCTATGGGGAATAACGTGTTATTCTACTTACGACATGTAGACATGCTTTGGACCAAAACGGAGAGGAAACGAAACGAGTTTGCGATTTAGTTGAATTTCTTCCACGAAAGTATTAAATTAAATTGTGAAAAGAGCATTAATGGCAACCTCAATATCCTTGATGTGACTGTTATGATCATAAACTCTCGTTTCCATTTCTCCATTTGTAGAAAGTTGCCTCACTCAGGGCAATGCCTCTAGGTACACAAGCCTCGCACAGGGATCATTGCTTCCAGAAGCTTTCGGCGTCCACACCACGCTTAGGTGACGGCTATATATTCCATTCGCTGGCTTAGAATTTGAAAGAGAACTCAATACTCTTTGCCATATCGCCCTGATTAACGGCTGCTCTAGCTTTCTTGTTGAATATTTAACTTCTTTCAAGGAAATGCACGCAAGAAAACCATTGGCTTGTACGAGGGTAGGCTGATAACTAATGAATGCATGATTGTAGACCACAAACAAAATGACCTTCAGCAACAACCCTGGTGAGATGTGGAAGTAACATTCCCCCTCAACACGCATGCGCAGGTTTGAGGTCGTTACATTCATCCAGTGTATTTTGAGAAGTGGAAGTATGGAGACGTGTTCTAGTGCTATGTCAACGCGAGTTAAACATCTTTCTCTTATCGAATTTTTAACTGCTGAAAAAGTGAATCCTACTGAGTTTCATCGTCGTGTAAAGGCTTTTTATGGTGACGATGCTGTTGATAGGTCCACTGTAAATCGATGGGTAGTAAAATTTCGTGGTTGCGAGCCTGGAAAAGCCATAATTGTTGATTAAACACGCAGCGGACGTCCGATCACTGCCACATACGATAGACATCACAAACTCGTCGAAGATTTGATTTAAACTGACCAGCGAATCACTCAAAAGAGTATCGTAAATCATATTGTAATATCCAAGGAACTTGTCGGCTTCATCATTGAACAATCGGGGTACTGTAAAATCACACCGTCCACACACCTCGAGCGCAACTGGAGAGGTTCTGCGAAACCTGAAATTTGAACAGATTCCACACCCTCCTTATTCCCCCAATCTTGCGCCTTGCGATTTTAATTTTTTTCCTCAACTCAAGAGGCACCCCAAGGGTAATCATTACACCTCGGACGATGAGATGAAGGCAGCTGTCAAGTCCTGGATTCAAGAAAAAGAAAATTAACTCGCGTTGACATAGCACTAGAACACGTCTCCATTCTTCCGTTTCTCAAAATACACTGGATGAATATGACCTCAAACCTGTGCATGCGTGTTGAGGGGAATGTTACTTCCACATGCCACCAAGAGTGCTTCTGAAGGTCATTTTGTTTGTGGTCTACAAGCATGTGAGCATTAGTTTTCAGCCTACCCACGTATGCAAGACAAACACAACCCCCTCTTGAATTTCTCTGTTGAGTTAAAATTACTTATTTGAAAGAGGTTTCATCAAGGTATCAGAATGACGCTGTTCTTCCTTGCTACGGGGGGAAAGTATTGTGAGTCAAAGGTAATTTTGTGTGTAATCTCCCTCTGCCACGCACCCTAGTAGTGGCTTGCAGGTTACTATTTATGTATGTCGTAAGTCATTGCAGCGCTTTTCCCTTCATATCCACCCACTGGGAGAGGTAAGGTCCTGAATTGGACCGTCTGAAGCAATTGGAAATACTATTGCATGAAACGTAGGAATTTCGCAGGTAATTACTTGCCCCATCCCAATTCCCCTTCTAAGCGTTCCGCCGCCCCCCAGGCTGCCAGCACCCCCCTGCCACGCCCCCGGCTAATACCAATTCCATTTCGTCCACACCTCCCACTCTGACTCCATTAGTGCATATACGTACAGGTATACATACTCAAATATTTAATGACACTTGTACATGATGTACCTGACAAGTAAAGCTAGTTCTTTAATTTTGAACGAATTTTGTTCGAAATTCACGAAGTATTTTTTAATTTCTGCGACTTTCCCATAATGCCGTCAAAACAATTCAATGTAGCATGTCGCTTTATTTCAGACGTACAGAGAGTCAGTTGTCTTGCCCTTTGAAAATAAATAATGCCGCCTTGTTCATGAAATGTGAAGATAAGTTATTTAGAGTAAGCAGATTTGTACGTAGATTTGATATCAATTTTACATTGATGTCAACAAAACTCTACCCTCTTCATTTGAAGATTGACTCTGGGAGCAGGATTTTTTCTGAATCCATTTTGAATACATTAGATTAGTTTCTCACTTCTACTCCTATTTGGATGAATTGCCCCTTGGTTGGTCTTCGGCTCTTTTTTTCCTCCGTCAGTTTCCTTTTAATTCGTGGTGTCGAATGATGCTTCCTCTCCATCACCCAATGATTTCTCTGCATATTTCTGTTTCACCAAACCCATATCGTATGATAGGTGTAGTAGGATAAGGTGTACATCCCCTAAAGGTCAATCTTTGGCAATTAAATATTATTGCAATGCATTCAGTTACTTCTGTTTCGGCACACGGCTTTATAGCTCATAGTAGTGGAGATAGGGAAAGGGAAGTATGCTGGCTATCAAAAGAGTTCCTCCGGATGGGATACGTGCTCGCTCAGAATAGTGAATGTAGTAGGAAATGCTGCATGTGCCGCAGGAATTGTGACATGTACATAATAAATGAGTAATTTATTTTAAAGATTGTTAACCGTAGATCCCCTATCTTCCATTTGTTACAAATGTGAAACACCCTTGGACAACCGGAGACGAGCGGCGTAGGTCGTACTATAAGTCGGTTGGTCGATTAAGAGATTAAGATTCGGACTCGGTGACATCTGAAACTCATTTATCATAGCTGCAAATTGATTTAATAGCCCCCTGAAAAGTTTTAAATATGATATAAAATTTTTAAATTCGCATACCGTGCAATACCCGCGATAAGAACAAGTGCTACGCAGTTATTATCAGCTATGGACTCTTCACGTGCAGATTAAAAGGAATTGTAAGTCGGCTTATAGCTCTGAGAAACGGGGTCCTGGACTCTTTCTTTGGAATGTGGGAGGTGTGCATCGAAAGAGACAAGAGTTGATGGATAAAAAGATTGCAAAACGATTGGATAACCTGTGTGCAGGCTAAATAAAATTTAAGGGGTTGAAATTTATGCCAAACATTTGGCATTATGGTCTGGATTTGACGACAGTGAACAAGGCAGTCGGGGAACAGGTTTCATTCTGAATGAGACGGCTAGGATGCATGTGAGGAGATGCGAGCTAATGTCTCCTAGATTTTGGTTTGCTGTGAAAGTTGATATTCGAAGAGTTGTGCACGTTGAATGTCATGCATCAGTGAGACTGAGTGGTCAAGGATGAGTTCTTCGATAGCATTAGAAGCAAATCATCGATTTCACAAAATGACGTGTTCTTCAATAAATATGCAAATTCAGGCATCCCTACTTCGCCAGTGGAATGAGCTCTTCCGTAGTAGTGGTGGTCAAACGTTTGAAAAGTATGCCTGCCGAGGAAAAACACCATCATCAACATTGACTGAGCCTCCTATAACTCTTGAGTCCTCTTCATTCAATATACCAGGTTTTTTTCCCCAAGAAGCCTTCCAAATGCATTAAGTCCTCAACATTTTTTCCTCGCGACTGTCCCTAAAATATATTCGCAGCATTGCGTATCGCTATATCACCACTGCTTCCCAGTTATCGTTTAAAATGAACAAATCGATCATCTCTAGCAAAGTGCCGATCGGTTCTGATTTCATGCACTTAGGATGAGAGAATGGTTTTCGACCCCAAAATTTCAGCTTTTTACTTCGCCACGATTGCAGGTCAGGTATCTTCAGTGGGTATCTTTTTGGGTACAAAATAGACCATGATCACCTCCCGGGGAGACGAAGTCATGCTATAAAAGAGGTCAAGGCTTTGAAATTTCGAAATAACTTTTTCAGTGTCGATATTTCTGGGCGGATATCAGTTCCGCCTTGCGATAGTTATGGTTGTTTCTCGAAGGGAAAACGGCTTGCATAAATTAGAAGAATGCCTCTTTTGCGATGATGTTGAAAATGTATCATTAGCCCCACCTAACTACGGTAGGAGGGATCATATAAATAAAATTAGAGATATTAAACGTACAGGGTGCGAGACTGTAGAACAGATAGATATACAGGATGCGTGTCAAAGGTAATGCAATTAAATTTCCCGCGCCGCTCCTATTGGTTAGAGTGTGATCAACCCACGTAGAGTAGGTGGGAGGGATGCTAAGCGTTGGCGCAAAACCGTTTTAAGTGTTCCCCAAACTGTGGAAGCGGCAGGACGTCAGTTATTGTAAACCTCATTGCGCCCACCGTGTTACGAAAGACCAACCGAGCGGAAATATCAAGTGAACTTTGGCGACGTATTGAAAATGAACTTGATTATTTGGACAACATCATCACTGGTCATGAAACCTGGGTTTTTGAATACGACCCAGAAACAAAACGCCAAAGCTCTGAGTGGCACACCGACCAGTCCCCCAAGCCCAAAAATGCAAGAATGAGCAAATCAAAAGTGAAAGAAATGCTCATTGTTTTTTCAACAGTAGAGGAGTGGTCCATAACGAGTTTGTTCCCCAAGGACAGACAGTGAACGCTACCTAATGCGTGGATGTGCTGGAAAGACTCATAAAAAGAGTCATCAGGACGAGAAAAGACATATCCACTGCCTGGCAATTCCATCACGACAACGCGCCTTTACCAGTCCGTGAGTTCCTAGCCGAACACCAGGTGCCAACGCTGCCCCACCCCCACTACAGTCCTGACGTCGCCCCAGCAGACTTCTTTCTGTTCTCTCGGATTAAGGCAGCCCTGAAAGCAACCCGATTTTCGTCCATAGAAGAGATCCAATCAGCCGTGATGAAGACCTTGCGAGAGGTCCCCGAAGACGCTTTCCACGGCGCGTACCGGTCATGGCAGAGTCGCTGGAAAAACTGTGTAGAGGCCAAAGAAGAGTACTTTGAAGAATTTTAATTTTTTGTGCAAATCTGTTCAATAAATTTCTTGTAAAAATAATTACATTACTTTTGGAAGGCACCCAGTAACGTGTCCTTTTTTCCGAGGAGCGATAATGGATCAGGATGACGTTGTCCAATGGCGCTATGGGGGAAAAGTATTCTGAGTCAAAATCATTCCGGGGTATGATAACCCCCTGCCACACTCCCAAGTGGTGGCTTGCAGGGTACTATGTAAACAACAAGAATGTGCGTAGGGAAACATTCATGGATTATATTATTCATGGATTGGCATTCAGGCGACAGTAAGACTTCATTTTGTGTCAAGATCGGTTTCAACGACGGTTTATCTTTCATCGTGGACGTGTCTTATGGGTGAGTCTCTTTTTTATTCTCGGTAGAAAGTATGTCATCTTGTTTCTTTGCCGTTTCCCTTCCTCCGAAGTCTATTCTCCTGGAGAGAAAACGAAGTAAATAAGATTTCCTTGAAAAAAGTCATTCTATTTGTAACTCGGGGCCTCCCTTTAAGAATGAAGATAAGTCTTAACATCTACCAATCCATAAATTTCACTAAATACTGTCTCTCATTTTTGAAAAGTTGTATTCAATGCCCGAAACATATCAGTGTGCTCGATTTATTTCATTTGTGTTCGGATTTCAGGCGAATACAAGACAACTTCGAAAGAAAAATGACTTGCTGTTAATTGATCAAGGAAAAAGAGGTTCTTAAATAAGGGGTTGATAGCTGAGAGCGCGATGGATCTCTTCCGAAATCGCGGGTCGCATTTTCAAAGTTGTGGTAAATGATGAAATTGCTTCGTGCATTTGAATCATTACAGGTACAGAAAAGCACACGTGACAAAGGAAAATATTTTCCATTTAATTTAAAAACAAAATTAAGGCTTTTATTGTTTCAATGGGAAAAAACAACGTGAGAAATTTTCAATATCATTTGATTTGAAAAATATCAACATCAGTGGTCGTGGACCGCTGGTGAGGATCGGCTTTTTGCGGTGGCTATTTTATTAGCCTCCCATCCAGGCCCGGTTTCAAAACCAAGCGGTGGCAGCATTTTTCGATTAAACCCCGTTCTGGTTCAAATTGGAGAGCACTAAAAAGGGAAGTGCACCGTCTGTCAGTCGGATTGGATGATAATTACGTATGTCTCTTATTTCCTGAATATAGAGGTAGGTGGCAATTAATAGCTATTTTAAATGCAGGACAGTTTATTATACTCTAATGAATTTGAACTTCAGAAGTTAATTTTTAAATTCAGTGGGAATTGTGAGCTTTTCAAGTGAAATACACCATGTCTCAGAAATTCAAGAGTAAGTCATATTGTAGTCATGTAGGTGGTCAAATATTCAAACATCTACACTGGCATGGTACCCTGCAAATCACCGCTAGGATGTGTAGCAGGGATTGGATCCATACCAGGCGTGCGATGCCGAAATTAAGTTAAAAATCAATATAAGTTAAGCCGCTCGATATACCATATCGCACGTATCTTCCCCCTAGGTTGTTTACATATATACTAGAAGCAGCTTTGGATGACCCCTGAAAACTAATAAGTACACTTTGTTGTGGCTTTGCGAATTCCCAACTTTCTCTAAATGTTTCCATCGTCTTTATGTTGTGCCTTCCTCGAATTTCTCACAAATCAGCTTACGTATTTAACTTCTAATTTATTTTTTACTACCGCTACCAAATTACCCACTTATCCCTAATGGCAACAATAACGTCAGATATCGGTCGTCTTCCCTAATAGCAAAGCCGCGAGTTGTGATCACTGATCAAATGGATGAGTAAATGATCTGCTTGGATTTAGCGGAGAGGAGTGGAAGCAGCATCTTATGTCTTTCACCAAGAAAAGAAGTGTCTTGAAGTACTAAGAAATACGGCGACCATAAAACACGAAGCTCATTAGAGATTATGTGATCAACAGGAATAATCAGGGAAACTGATGATTTAGGCACTTCTAGAGTAGAAAAGGAAAGTATTTTTTTTAGTTTAGAAGACGAAATTGATCTTCTAGATCTTTACAGTGTTGGTATTGGAAGTTCTATAGTTAAAATCGCAAGTAAATAATATTAAATGCGTGAGACAGTACGTAAGGAAATATGTTTATCGTATCTTAAAGTATAATTTTATTAATTATATAAATAAGAGGTTAAGATCCAATCAGTTGTCAGAATCTTTATTTTTGTCCATTTGTGTGAAAACTTTGGTGGCTGTGCATCCATGTCACCCTAATTCCTGTGGCAGGAAGTGGAATAATTTCAAGATTTGTTTGGAAGCTCATGGACGAATATTTTTTTATTTCTTCCTTGAGGAGTTCCTATTTGATTAAAATAAGCTGTAATTGACAGCTGGGAAAGTAGTGTTACCAAGCTTTCAGGAAATACGTATCCATTAATTGCCATGTGAAAGGTGCTGTACCAATCACTAACTGATCAATGTACTTATTACAATCGATCCAAACGCTTTAGTTTCGGGATTCATCCTATGGCGTTGAACGAAATCAGGGTTAAGACACCAAATATCAAGGAAACACTGCCTGGTTACCCCTTTACTAGAATTGTACTTTCGTGATTACTCGGTCACGATTCCGCTTGTGACGCAAACGGTTGGCAAATGATGGCACGAAGATTTTTCGACCGGACCCAAGAACAAAGGCAGCGACCGTTTCAATATGGCGTTATTGGAAATATTTTCGTTGGATTCGCAGCTTAGGTTATAACAAGTTTATCTATTCATTTAGCTCATCTTATTCTTAATCCGAAACCACCAAACAATTGGCAATATTCTGAGATTAATCCTTTTCTTTACGCTGATGATAATGTGATTGGTAAGAAAAGAAGCAGATGAAAGAAAAAAGGTAAAAGGGGAGACTCGACGAAGAAAGGTGGTGGGAAAATTAAGTAAATCTAAGAAAAGAGAGATTGCGGGCGGGAGAGGCTATTAAGGCGTGGAAGGAAGTTGGCATGGGAGAGGGCGGAAGTCAATCAGTCTTCGGATTAAAATAATCGTGACAATGACCATCATCTACCATGACATAACTGATTATGCGAAATTTGAGACCCATTAAAATGAATTAAATAGTACAATTACTAATTTTCACGAGTGGAGTCTTGCGTTTCCCAGCAAATGCGCAATACAGAGTCTACTTCTGTAAAAAATGAATCACTGTACCATTACACCTAAAGCTTTAGGAGGACTCGATGCTTGCAGGATATAGGAATAATTATTGTGAATGAAATGCTCTTTGTATCACTCTGATATATGAGCCGACGTAAAGGAAGGGTATCTTTTTCGAAATATCTGCGCAGCGAGTCCAGCAAATTTCGTTTGAGCGAGATGAATATTGGGGATATGTTGGAATGAAATTGTTGCCAAAAATTAAATTGTTTTTACAAATTATTTTGCATTAGTCCTCATCTTGAATACACCACCTACTTATGTTAAATATTCATGGCATTTTCTTGTATGTTAACAGATTTTATGATTTTGTTCAATATAATTTTGAATCGTCTTTGTAAATCTGAGAATGTTTGCTAATTATATATTTCCGTTCAGCAGATAAATTAATTCGTTTCCAAGCGGCGCCAGAAAGCGCCACGAGCGTGATGAAGGGCGTGGTTGCCTAATATTCGCATCGCTTCCTCTTTCCGGTGTCTTATCACGTACAACTAAGCCAAGGCTATGCCTTAGCCCATGGCAAAGGTTGGTAGCACGCATTAACGCACAAGAGTAATTTAAAATAATTTAATGTATTCAAATACTATTCATATTATGCCCCTATCTAATTACAGTATGTTTTTTTATCGTTGTATATGGTACTTCTTTAACATCTTCGAATTGAAGGTTGATTTCATTTTACATATTTCTTTTTTTTGTGATGTTGGCTTTTTGAGTTGCCTTGGCAACAGCCAATTCAGTAATATCTTCGACAGCATTTAGCATTTAATCGTTTCCTCCTTTCCCTCGAAGCGAAGAAGATCGTTATTCTACAGGGAAGGCACGAGGCATAAATAATCGTTTTCTGCGAATTACAAAAAATCTCATGCCATTCCGCTAGTCACATCGATGACGCACTGTAGAAATCATTGGTCCGTGACATCTACCTCAGGCATGGCCGTTGTGGTTTTAGCGAAACCTAAAACCAAAATTATAACACTACGTAATTATTCGTATGGTAAGGGAGCACGACAAACAGGCGCTTTGAAACTTTAATTTCGCTTCATGATCAGGATTATTGAGATTCTCTGTCGAATGCAGTGCGTCACGTGTAGAGCTTTTTTTTCATTTAAACGCCACGCAAATGAAAGGAAATCGTTTGCGTCCTTATCAAGGACTTTCACTGTGCCTCAAGGTACACTCTTTAACACCTCCGAACGTTATCAGTTTATGGGCAAACAGAAATGGTAGCGACAGCACTGTGTGAGTGAGCGGGGGAGAGAGAGAAAGGCAATCTGCCGCTTTGAGCAGTTTAACAGAGAGAAATATTTATTGTTTTGCACCATTTGGTAACATTACGGACGTTGAGCAATTTTATATGCAAGACACGGTTCGTTCATACCCTGACGTTAAATAATTTATTTATAGAAATGCTAATTTGTAATGATTGTTTTTTAAATCGTACATTTCTCATGGTATTATTATTGAAATAGGTACACTTTTCATTTGATTATAGTATTTGAAAAGGGCCTGCAGGGACGGATCGTGGAAACTCTTTTCCTTTACATTCCTTGTATTTCATGGAACAACCGTCGAGTTAAAGGTGTAGAAATTGCAGCGCGTGCAGACCAAATATTTCCACAATGAAATACCTTTCATTAGATCTTTACACCATCTGCTTGGCAATAACTAAAGAAAATGTGAGTGATGTAAATATAAATTATTGAATGAATACTGATGTTTAACGGATAACGTTTTTGTTAGCACATATACGAGCCCGTAGTTCTTGACTGGGATAAATTATTGAAGTGTTTTCCCGTTGCCTTCCTTGATAGTGTTTTAAATTACACATATTTAAAAAGACCGCCAAAGCTTGAGTATTGAATCAATTAAAAACCTACCTTGACTGTAGAGAACTCTGAAAAGATATAGATCTCGTCATTTTTCCTCAACGCCAACTTGCACATTTCACCAGTTTAATCAATATATTTTCGAAAATGATTTTTTTAATGCTGTGACGATTTAAGGGACCTAGTTCGAAAAGTTTTTACCGGCTTATATTTCTGATTTAGTCACTCCTACTCAATTATAATATATTTTTGACAGTCAGTTTGTAGTATTACTACCAATTGGGGTTCTTTAACCCTTGGTAGTAAAATTATGACCATTTTATTTTCCATTTCAGGGGTCCACATTGATCGAGGACGCGAACGAGCAAGAGCAGTTCTTCAAGTTGATCGATGACTTCATCAGGTAAGTTTCTTTTATTCATCTCCATGTGCATTTCCCTTCTCGAAGAATCCAATCAATATTTTTTATTACCTTGGTAAGAATTTCTCATCCATTAGCATTATCGCGGATTCTTTGATACCGACTTGACGGCAATTCATTAGTTCCTCGCAAATATATTTTAAGTGAACTGACGCCGAAAGGTTTGTCCCGATGCCTCGGCGATTATCTGCGGAATTAATATTAAATTCCTTGTTAAGCGTTCATTGACTATATCCGCGCTGCGACTGCTATTTGAGATAGGTTATGACCACTTATCTCAGACTCGGAGTAATATGAAGAAAAGGAAGGGGCCTGCTTTCGGCATATCAAACGAAGGAATATCTTTAATAGGTTTTGTACGATCCACTGTTAAACCTGTTGAGGTCATATTTTTTAGGACAGAAGTTATAAGAAAACAGGATCTGAATCAAAACTGTTTTGGTCCAAATATAGCTTTTGGAGACTAAAAATTCGTTTTCAGCGTTTGAGATTTATGCACACGCAAACGAGGATGTACTATCTTTTTAAGGTGACATTGGCGTTAAATTCCATGGCTGGGAAGTCCAAATTTTTAAAGCTAATTTATATTTTTAACGTTGATAAAGTTATGATGGCAATAACATTCAAATTTTGAATTAAAACGGCGAGGAAGAAGATTCCGATCATGTTGAAACTCCGCCATTAGCCAGTCGGGCACTTAAGTTTTACTGTACTGTGGCGCTCAACTCGGTAACTTACTTACTCCACACCATGAACCAATTGTGCCCCAAACAGTAAAAAGAACTAAATCAAGAAAGGCTAAAAGGCTATTATTTTAGTATTTGAAGAGTATTTATCGTCAACTTGTGGGTGCCAGCATCCATTAAGTGCGAACATGTGTGCAGAAATACAGGTGCCACTAAAAAAATCCTCGCGAAGTCTCAACAGTCCTGCGTTTAATAAATCGGCTATTCTTTTCTCAGTTGCGAAACCAGGAATCCAGAGCCAGGACCAAAGGCGCACATTAAAATGATTCCTTCCTAGTATGAGAGAGAGAAAATTCCATTTTTCGTGATCTTTAATTTTTCTCGCGGCAGTTCAAAAAGATCGTGCTTGGAGATAGAGGGTGGGGATATCGATTGGTTAATAGTTTTTTATCGTTCTTTCCAGCTGTTACTTTTAAATGTTAGCAAATGGAGGTACAATTGCGAGAGGTCGGCAGTGTAAAGGAATCAATCGTCTGTCACGACCGTGCTGGAACTCCAATCTGTGCCTAATCGAAATCTAGCTATAAACCTATTTTAATGGCTTTGTGTGTTATGAATTACTATATATCACCACAATCTTAAAAAATGTATGATTTTCAAGAAGAGTTGGAAATCAAAGCTGAGAAAGTTAAAAATGAAGGGAACACCTTTCCCTTCAAATTCGAGATGGCCTAAAGGCAATGATATTGCAGGATAATTCTCAGTGCCAGAGTGCGCAGATAACAGAAAATGAAGATCAGGTACCGTAATGTTATAAATCAATCTTAGAAAGGAGTTAACCCTATTTTTTATCATATACAGTCGCGATTTCCCATTAATGGTATAGGATTTTAAGTATTTTAGAAATACCATGGACAGTTTTCTTGAAACTCAGTAAAAGATCTTTACACAACACGATTGCATGGAACTTAAGTATTCTGTCAACCAAAAATCATCAGCCATTTGCCGATATTTTTTACTTCTCTTAATTAAAACAAGTAATATTTTCATGTATGTAAATATTTCACGTTTACAATCAATAATCTAGAGGGCATTTGGAATATAGATATGTGCTACAAAGTGACTACTATTTATATGTGGATTTTTGGAGCTTGACTGAAAATTAATTAAGTCCTTCAGGACTATTGTTAAAGTGTGAAAAAATAAGATGGGCAACTGAAGATAATTAGGGTATTAATATAACGGAGGGCCAATGCTTCAAGCTTTTAAGTGATGAAATAATCGGTATTTCAACTTTCATGAAATAGATAATCGTTTTTGCGGCGACTCTTTATGATGTTTTAAAATGTGTCGTTTCCACTCTTTTTTTATTCAATATCTGCTCACGGCTCGGTTTTTATCCGGATAATCAATCTGTTCTTTGCACTTCATCACGACGCCGAGGATATCCAATTTACTGTTATCCGGAAGTTGAAATGTGCGACAGATGTAGGGACTTTTAAAAACGAGTGAAAGTGATCTGAAACAAAGTGAAATCCACGAACCGTGGTTGATGTTTTAACTCGCGTACAGTGGAACGGTTTCATAGACTCCTTTCAGAAATCACTCTATGCAAGAAAACAAATCAAAATTCGGACCTTCTCTTTCGCTGCATTTATAAGCCTCACGTAACACGGCACAGCTCTATACTGCCTTCAATTCCGCATACTTTCTGCTTCCCTTCATCCTCCTATCGCCTACCATCCTCCTCCTACCTCGCTTGCCTAACACTCTCCTCTCTATCACGGTCTTCAACATTCTTTCGCCAATTATACTGGCCTTCATCCACTTTCCTGGCGTACTTTGAATTTCTCCTGACAACCCTATCTCCTTCCCTATAACGCCTAGCACTTTCTCATTTGTTTTCCTTCCCGTACATTTTTCTTCTTCCGTCCTCCATATACACATTTCAAAATTCTCCTGTCTACGCTTATCCCCTTGCCACTATGGCCAAGTTTCCGCACCGTACATTACGCTCTGTAACAATGTTTTCATTAATACAAACTCGTACTGGCTTCGCATCCCTAATTCCTATCCCTGGCATCGATTCCTGGATAAAACTGTGGAAAAATTAATGGACCATAGGAATTTCTTAAACGAGGTTTGTCCAATAAATACGCGAATTGAGGCCATAAAAACTTTATTTTGCAAAATTTAGTCTACACCGATGTTGTCCCCTTCAGGGTATTCCCCATTCGTTGCTATGCACTTATTCCATCTTCTTTTCAACTCTTTAAAGCACCCTTGGAAGTCCTCAACAGTTAGGCTCTTTAGTTTTCTGCTTTATTGTGTCCACATCTTCCCAGTGATGTCCCCTCATCACATTTTTACATTTAGAGAATAGGAAACAGTCGCAGGGGGTGAGATCTGGCGAATAAGGAGGATGATCAAGGATGGTGATTGAATTTGTTTGCCACAAAAAGGCGAAAAATTAATGCTGAATGTGCAGGTGCATTGTCATGGTGAAGGATCCATCCATCACCTTGAGTCAAATTTGGTCGCACACGGCGCACGCGATCTCTCAAATGCTTGAGAACTGTAAGGTAGAACTCAGCATTTACGGTAAGGACAAGGGACCGCACACGATCAATGTTGTCGTCAACAGAGGAGGTGGTTGAAGGTCGTCCCGGCCTTGCATCATCAGTGGCGTCTTGTTGGCCATCCATAAAACGCTTAATCCACATGACAACAGATGTTTTCCTCAGAGCATTATCACCGTAAACAGCTGTCAACATTTCAGTAATTTCTTGATAACTTTTACCACACTTCACCAAAAACTTGATGTTGATTCGTTTCCCCGTGATTTCGTCAATTTCTATTCACGACAAACAGTAAAAATGAGTGCAACAGAAACTGACGAACTGGCACTATACGCACAGCTTGACGATCCGCCAAGCACAGACGGCTCATTGGGTCTCAGGCAACTAGCGCCGTTGGTGGGCGGGGCCGCGTATAGTGCGCGTCATTGCCGCCAGATTGCACCAGTTTGCGAATTTATTGTACAGACTAATAATAGGTTACCTCGGAAGCAGACTTCGATCGATTCATATGGCCTCAAGAACTTCTGAAATCAAGTTTTGACCGCCGAAACCTCTGTCCATCTTAGAAGGTGCTAACTAGAAAAATTGCTTATTAATGTTCAAAGGTAGTTCGCTGGATTCTTTTAAACTTATCGCAATTAGTAGGGCTATTATTATAGCCCCGAAGATATCACGCAATACCGAAGAAAGGCACGGGGAAACATATTAATTTTTTATTTGAATGGATTTGTTGGGACACCACTCTACTATATATCGACTGATAACACCGTTCGGATGATTTGAGAGATTGAATGGATAGTTGAAATTTATAGATAGCTTTTAAACAATGCAATTGATAGAAAAAATAGCCATTTAGTAACCATCCGGGTAAAATAAAATAAATAGGCTGCAATTTATGGAATTGATAGATTTAAATATTACATTTTCCACTCATTGGCACATGAGATTATCGATTTAATAATTCGATGAGCGAAATAAAATTATTGTGAATGAACTGAAAATAAATGAATTTTCGTAATTTATAATAAATAAATACATTTTTTTTTCATTGAGGCCCGCTTCAAAGAGGCATGCCATGAGCCTGAAAAACTAATTCGTTTTATTTATTTTTTTAATTCTTGGTTAAAGTGATGCTAAATACGAGCCAAACGTTTGCATGATACTGTCCGGTCAAAGAACTCCCAACAAACATCCCAGCCGTTTCCTCAATCGTCACCCAAAAGCTTCAAGGGTTGGGAACGTGAAATGAACGCGAATCCTCGACGGCCCACTTCCAGTGGAGACGGTGAAGGCGCTCTTTGGAGGATCTTTCCGTTTTGCTCTCGAATTTCACGGTTTGATGCGAGTGAAAGTGGAGAAGGGCGTTTTCGGTTTCCTATGAAACGGTCGCTTGGTGGAAGTTGGCTCTTCAATGAGGATGCATGTGTGTATGGCCGTCGGAAGTGCTGGCCTGAGGAGGAGAGAGAAATGCGAGCTGGGACTCGGGCGTGCGCGGGCGTGCGCGGGCGTGGTCGTGCGCATTTTTCTGCGCCATTATCACGCTCTCACTAGTTTCTGCACGCTGTAGCATTCATTGAAAGGAGGGGGGGGGGGAATTAAAACAGATATGTCATTGGGGGCGTTTTCCACTATGTTTTCTGCGATTTCGGATAATTGTTCATGGAGGCATGCGAGCGGAAGAGGAGCGTTAAAAACCATTTTATTTCATCGCTATGGAATATGATCTCCGAATTTTAGGGGAAAAATATTTAGAGATATCTTATTTTTTTTCAAATGGCTAACCATTTAAATTACTGTATTGGGATGATAGCTTTTGTTTTCGGAGTTAAACAGCCAGCTCACTTAACCCATTAATCTGACTTGAAAGTTTAAAAGAGGATCTATCTTCATCCAAGCTACAATTGCTGCGAATGTATGCCATGATATTTTGGCGTCAATTGTTATTTAGCGTAAGGTTTCATCTGGAAGGAACGCTTAATTTAAATTCGGGTGGATCTGTAAAGAAATTCACACCAACAAAGCATACCCCTTTCTCTTACCTTGCTGTTTCAAGTAATTAGAGTATTATAAGGGGATCGTTTTGGTGTACGTTCCTGGTGCTTACATCTCTCTCCTCCTGTCATAATGTATTTTGTCATCAAGTGTCCATTACACCGCTGATACGTTTAGGCATGTACTGAACACCATTCAAAGATTTTAAGCTAATATAGAACGATATTAGTCTTTGTCAGGGTAGCTAAAATGAAGAGCGACACATTCTCTGTGGACAATCGAAGGAAAAAAAACAAAAACACCGAAGCTACCCATAAAAAATACAATATTGTTAGCGTAGCAACTTTAAGTAAACCACGTCTTCATTTCACCGCAGTAGTATGGAACCATAATTGTGCCAAGACTAAATGAACTGCTCTTTAACACGCATTCAAAAGTTCAATACATTAATGGGAAAAGTAAGCTGGCTGAAAGAGTCTACAAGAAACAGTGAAGTAAGTATATTCTCTGGGATTTAAGGTCTTCCGATAGAACTCTCAGGACAGATGGGCCGTTTTTATAGCAGTTAAACCTTGGAAGTTAGAACTGACATTCAAAAACGAAGAAATATTGAGCGCATCGTGTGCCACTGCAAAAAGTAACCAAAGTAATATATAAAATAAATGTATCTGTTTCTAGCATAGATAGGCTGGCTGGTATCTGAAAAAATGTCTCTTGAGTGGACGAGCCTATAATGATTATCTGAGGATATCTTAGCCTTCCATCAATTAATGGAATACTCCTTGATCAAAAAGTTCCCGGAATAACCACCGTGTGGCGCTCCCATCGTTCCGATTTGAGTTCTATTTTTTTTGTTAAATTGGTACATCTGTTGTTGATATTCCCTTTAAATCTTAGTGTCATAACTTGACATTTGCAAAAGTTACGTAGCCAAGAGTACATCTATCTCTGTGTGTGTTGGCGATTTTTTACAATTGCAGAAATGGATTTAAATTTCCAACAACGAACTTGTATTAAATTTTGCGTAAAAAACGGATTTAGTGGCGCACGGACGTTGGAAATGTTGGAAAAGTGTTTCGGCAACGATTCTCTAAAAAAAACGGTCGTTTACCAGTGGCACGAGCGGTTCAGAAGTGGTCGTGAGTCAATCGAAGATGATGAACGCAGTGGCAGACCATCGACATCGAAAGTCGGTGAAAAAATTGATAAAGTAAAAGAAATGTTGGTCAATAACCGCAAATTAACCATCAGAGAAATAGCGGAGGACTTGAACATTGCCTATGGATCCGCCCAAGACATTGTGGTTAATGATTTGGGTTTCCGTCGTGTAGCAGCAAAGTTGGTGCCATGCAAAAAAGAGACTGTGTTGACGTCGCAAAAGACATGATTTGCGAGGCTGAATCCGATCCCACATTCATCAAAAGGATCATTACTGGAGACGAGACGTGGGTTTATGAGTACGACACGCAATCCAGACATCAGGCAAGTGAATGGCGTTCACCAAATGAGCCGAGACCAAAAAAACCACGTCGTTTTCAGTCAAAAAAGAAGGCAATGCTGACGGTTTTCATGGATTAAAACGGTGTAGTGCATCATGAATTTTTGCCAGAAGGCCAGACAGTAAACAAAGAGTATTATTTGGGCGTTATGAGACGTTTGCGTGAAGCAATTCGCCGAAAGAGACCAGAAATGTGGGCAGAAAACTCGTGGATTTTGCACCATGATAACGCACCGTCGCACAGTGCTATCATTATTCGTAATTTTTTGACGAAAAATGCAACAAATACCATCCAACAGCCACCGAATTCACCTGATTTGGCTCCCTGTGACTTCTTTCTGTTCAATCGAGTTAAAAAACCATTACGGGGAACGCGTTTTAGCAGCCGAGAGGAAGTAATGGAAAAATCGCAGGAAGCACTGATGGACATACCGAAAACCGAATATAAAAAATGTTTCGAGGATTGGATCAAGCGCTGGCATAAGTGTGTTGCAGTCGATGGGGATTACTTTGAAGGGGACAATATAGATTTAGATGAATAAACTTGTATTTTTAATTTTCTGAATAAATTCCGGGAAATTTTTGATCAAGGTAGTACCTTCAGTATCATTCTGCAAGCTTTCAACGATTCCAGGTCATGCGATACAGGACTCGCCACCCATTGCATCAAGTGGCAAAAAACTAATCAGAAAGAAGAAATTCTAAGATATTTTGGCTATCTGTCACCTTGAAATAGTAGCGTTTATTGATAGATTTATTTTAGATGTTCTGAGGACATTTCTGTTGAATCGAAAAATGCTATAGGTACGTGTATGAAACCAAAACAAAATTCCTGACTGAGTATTCGACAAAGGGAAACGGATTGAATGAGTTCAAGGTTAAACGGAATAACACGTTGCCAATTTCGACTGAAAGAAGTCTTATAGGTATTTACTACCAAACGTTTTATTTGGTACAACTAGTTTCAACGCATAGGCGTAATAATACCTCTGGCACCCGAGGATGACGCTTAAGCGTTGAAATTAGTTGCACCAAATAAAACGTTTTATGGAAAATACCTTCGTGGGAATTCATTCGAAAATGAATTTCCACGAAGTCAAGCGTGATACCTTCGAGTGCGCGATACGAATATTTTTAGCCAGTAAACAGTAAGAAAACATTGAGATCGTTTTTATGAATACTGCGCCGTGGAGTCAATAAATTCATGCGTTGCCACCTCAGACGTTAGAGTAACGAAATGCGCCGGAACTGCAGCGCACAAAGACGGACCTTGAGCTGATGGGATATTACTCACTTTCACAAAAGGCCACTTAATTTAACAATTCGTTGCAATAAAGTCAAGCACTGCTTTCAATCCTCTATTCTTTGTTGCTGCTATCATATACGGCTCACTGATTGAGATAAGTAAACTCCATGCATAGTTTTTTATGGATAACTTCCCTATTTTCAGACTAAAGCTATTTTCCGTTAACACTGTTATTCTGATCGAATGTGGCAGTCACTTCCCTGTCGCTATCGTGCTTGGTTTTTCTCTTTTGCTTCTTCCATCGCTTTTGATTCAACCGCCCTAAATGAAAAATTATTCCTCTAATCCAATGCGTCCATACTTCATTTGGAAATTATCTTCTTTGCTTAGGCTACAGAGTATCTTACTTAAACATTAATTTATTTTGAGGTCACGCTGGACAGATCATCGTCATGTCTTCTTCATGCGATTTTACCATGTGTGTATGTCCTCCGAAAATTGCAGCATTGTTACCCTTTATCAATATACGCCTCTCTCTGTGTTCTCATTTTCACTTTATTATTTCTTCTCTTTCATTTTCATTCAATTTTTATTTTCTCATTACCTTCTCAATGCGCAAGATATTCCGAACGAAACAGGATAGATTTTGAGGAAGATTTTACCTGATCACTTTTACAATGTGGATGGATCTGCAAGCTCCGACGTTCACTGGCACAGGACTATTATTGGCAGTGACGATTGCCCCCTCTAGGTCAACAATGCCGGATACAAAGGCAGGAACTCATCCCAATTTGACGAAAGATGGTCCCTAGGTCTATTCTTCAGCAAGGTGACTGCCCAGACTGTCTAAGGAACAACCAACTTCCATCCACGTGTCTTGGATCAGAGTCTCACAAACGTTTTTGACCGTCGATCCTCATATGATTTCCCAACATTTATCGATAACTCATCTATGACATAATATTACTATATATTAACTGAAACTATTGTGGCGCATGTTGGGTTAAAACGTAATAGGCAATGGCTATTACGTAATTGTAAGAGAAAAAGTAAAACTCGCGCTCATACCTTTTGAGACAAAAAAGATTAAATGAAAAATAAAAAAAATGCTTTAGATGGAATTCAAAGTGTTTTGTATCTTGTTTATTAAAATGAAGCAAACGAGTATCTTGGCGATCCGACCTTAATTGATGCTATCACTGAAATAAAATACATTTCATCAAATTATCGCATTAACATGGCAACGCGAGATGTAGTGTAATCATATTTTTTTATCACTTTTTTCCTTCGACTCCTGTCCGCTAAAAATGCCATATCGGACCCTGGGACTCTAAATTGACCAACTTGGTTGCCCCTACTCCAGAGGGTATTGCCTCCTACAGCAGAGGAAAAGATGACAGAGAAAAGGACCGCAAATATTAGAACACGAACTTGAAATACCAGGACAGGGAATTTGGAAAATATGAAGTAAGGAATGTAGTGAGGAAAGGAAACGTGAATGAGGTGAAATGGAAACACAAGGGGGAACTATGGTGATTGTAAAACATTAATTTATAACGACAAGGAAGAGAGTTGACATTGCGTAACCGCTGCACTAAAGAGAAACATGTGAGAAGGCCAAGTGATTATATAAAATTTACTCCTTAATAATAGAATGCAATTAAATTTAATTAATCTAGATAAAAGTAGATTCGACACGATTACGGATAATGCAAGTTTATATGTCGATAACTTGTCACCGGGAAAAAGTGGTAGATAATTGGACGTAATCGGTAACTTTCTTGTAAGAAAGCACTCGATGCTGATGGGTGATTGGAATGAAGTGGCAGGGGGACAGTGGGAGGGATGGGAAAGAGTTGTCTGATTGCCTACTGTTTAAGAGCAAGGAATGATCTCCGTGAAAAAAATCGAGGTTTGCAGAAGAAATAGTTGAATAAGAACTAATGGCTGATTCGAACGCCCCCACAGGCTGAGGTACGCATGAAAATGACAGGAGGATACGCGCGTATAATATCAATTTGGTTTGGCATTGGTTTTGTGGTAGCGACACCTATTTGCACAGCTTCTCGGAGGCAGATTCAGAAGATAATTCAATTGTTAGAGATATTTAAAATTCAAAGAATTAGAAGGTTGAGCCGGATGTGGAAGGAATGTCAATTAGCACTAACTAAAAAGTCTCAGTGAAGACAAGGGGGGTGGGAATATGACAGAAAGGTGAGAAGATATTAGAAGAGGGTAGAGTTATAACTGTGGTTAGAGGACGCATTTAGAAACGGCTAACACTTAGGGAATTAGGAAGCCATGAATTATTCGAGAGATGATTCAGAGGATGAAAGGTGTCAGTGGAATGAAAATATTGTGAGTACGCAGTTACGGTGAAGAAAGCCATTTAAATATTAAATACATTCGAGAAACCAACGGGGCGAACGAAATGTGGTGGAAATAAGAGTGTGCACTGGAGCTTTCAGAGGAGGGATGGAGCGGACGCAATGTACCATAAGAGAAAAGAATTGCCAGGATTTATAAAATGAGGGTAAGAGAACAACCGACTCTTAGTTATAAAACAGGAAAGTTGTTGATAGAACCGAAGGATATGCAGCGAATGTGGAAAGAATCCATAAAAAAACTTGATGGAAAATTGATTAACTTAATTCGCTTTAAATTAAAATTTATTTACTTGCTAGATGTGGATACATGATTTGACATAAATGAGGATACAGCCAGAAGAAGTAACTTATACCACGTGGGATCACTCATTGGTTTCTGGAAATATGAACTCATATGTAATACCCCATGCAGATAAGGGATATACCAGCGGCATGTAAGGACATTTTGGTTATAATTTGAATTTATTACGCGGCATTGATATGAGTTGACGTATTTCAGAGTCTTCATAATCTTCCATTTTTAACTCAACGTCCTGATGCATTACTTATCACACCCAACGAGAATATACGAGGACACTACTTTCTAGTTAGTATATAGTTTTTACCTCAAATGATTCTGAAAAACCACGGTGCATCAACCTCGAAGATTAGTATGGATTCGATAAGTAAGGGCATGGCTAACCCTGTACTCAGCTTTACACAGGTGAAATTCACACATCAGGATACGGTGGTCAGTTTTTTCTCTATATCTCCTGTGGTTTCCATGAAGATCATGTGCCTGAAAAATCATGCAGGTTGAGCGAACCTGAGGGTACACAGAGACCTAATCGGAAATCAAATCTGGATGCTGCGGTAAATAACTCAGGGCTCCATGCACTGGACTGCCACGTCCCGTCAATTATTAGAGAATAAGAAAAAATTACGTACGGTGCCATTTTCCGGGACATTTC
The DNA here is from genome assembly GCF_022747635.1 of Hetaerina americana. Classification (NCBI taxonomy): domain Eukaryota; kingdom Metazoa; phylum Arthropoda; class Insecta; order Odonata; family Calopterygidae; genus Hetaerina; species Hetaerina americana. Next base: position 11,847,938 of record NW_027287427.1, read on the forward strand.
AAATTTTCAAATTCCTGATATAATTGCTCAGAATAAGTTTTCTCAGCTATTAACCTTCTTATTCATCTAATCGTCTCCGTCATGTTGTTCTTTTCCGTCAGTAACATGACATGCCTCACCATGTAACGTGAATTTCATCATTTCTCATATGTTTTTATCTAAATTCTTGCAACTTTTTTAATAGGTGTGAAAATCACTTTTTTCGGCGCATTTTGTTTTGGCACTAAATAAATGCATTTAAGGATGCCCTAATTTTTCTCTAAGACCATTATTAACATTGTTTTCTAAGATAAAAAATATAATCTAAATCTTCTCACCTTTACCATTCATTTAGCAGTTTCAACTTGGACAGTGTCGTGCCTTTCATTATCCCTTTACTCAACTTTAACTTGAGGGATATGTACTAATTATTGTTATTTGCGATGTTCAATTGGTGTTTCTTTTCCAGTTATAATGACTGTGATTTTTTTAATATCATAGTAACATATATTGAAGTATTTTCTTTGAAAATGGTTGCTGGTAAAATTAAAACATCCTTCGTATGTTACATTTTTTCCACAGTAAGGTGTCCTTATAAATAGACCCGCACGGTCAATTTCTGTATTTCAAGCTTCACTTTTCAGGGTTGAATTTATTCCCTTTAACCAAAATTTATCACTTGCTGTGTTGTCGGCCTTTTTAATTTCTGGAATTTTCAAAATGAGAAAACTGCGTACATTCCTCGCGATTTTGAAGTGTTGCTATTGGCTTTAGTAGTGCTGAACATTACATTTTATACTGTTGGACAATAAACCCAGGATTACGTTTAAAATTAGGAAGTTCGATGCCTGGACGATGTCCAGCTTTCATGAAATAAAATTATATGTGTAAATATTTCCATAAAGGGATCTACTAAAATCGCGTGAAATGCACCTCGTTTGGGTAAGATAACCTATCATTAATAAATAAGCTTATATTAGAGAGCATTGCTTCCAAGCTTTGCATGATTGGGTTGTAGAATTTATTAAATCAGCTAGGTTTTCAGATGACCAAGTTTCAGTTTGTCAATCAGCCAAGGGGTTTCAAGCATAGCTGAGCGTATTGGAAAGCCAATGCGACAGATAAGGGGTGAGGATAAATGTAAGCAAAACAATGGTGATGAGGTTTTCGTGAAAGAGGAAAGCCAAGTTCAATGGGAGTTCGTAAACTGGAGCATTTGGAACAGTTAACTTATCTGAAAAATGTTTAGGATCAAAATGGTCAGAGTAATTGGGACGTTAAAAGAATAATTGGGTTAGATAAACGATCTTTCAAAAGTAGGAGGGAATAGATGCCAGGGACGTTGGGTAAGAATTTTAAGAAAAGGTTCGTTAAAACTTTGAAATGGAGCTTGGTTTTCGGAAACATTGGTCGTTGAAGCAATGTATGAGGCGTAGATTTGGATTATTTCGAAATGTGTGAGTGGAGAAGCATAGAAAAGGCGAAGTGAACTAAGGAAAGTAAACTAAGTAAGTAAGTAAACTAAGGAAAACAAAACAGGAATCGTAGGAAGGTATGGTGGAGGAGAAGGGAATGTTGGAAGAGATCCAAAGGAGACAAGAAAATTGGGTTCAGGGCATTTTGATCGGCAATAGGCTTATTGAAAAATACGATAGTGAGGGAGAATATTAGACAAATGAGGAAGTGGCAGGAGTAGGTTACTAACTTTCGAAAGGTAATTTGCCCAACTCCGGAACACGTTGAACCGATGTTCACTGATGTAAATTAGAAATTAGTGGGAATCGGGATGGTGCGGTGGCTAATGTACTGGCTTCCCACCTCGAACGCCTAGATTCGACTCCTGTAGGTGGCAGGGACTATCAGAGATATCCGGGTTCCTTCTCGGGGTGCTTTTTGGAGAGCTTTAGGAGTGCTATGGAACGACAAAATGTGGACTTTTGGCGCCTTCAGTTAAGAGTAGGCTAATGCCTACGCCGGGTTTCTCTCTATTCTTCCCTCCATTACCCTTAATATCCTAACCCCACAGAATTAGCCGTAGTAGTTGTAGTTTTATGGGAGGCGACCGACAGCTGAGGACATATGCGCGATTAGGGATGGAATTGGAAAGGAATGGTGGAGAGAAACCCGGCGTCGGCATTAGCCTACTCCTGTCGAAAGGTTCCAAAGGGTCCGCACTTGAACGTCCCATTCGACGGACGTAGTGCTCACTCAAAGTGGTCTCCACAAAGCACCTCAAGTAGGAATCGGGATACCACTGAAAAATATTTGTTGTCTCCAGGATTTGAACCCGGGCCCTCTGGGTGGGAAGCCTGTACGTTAGCCATCGCACCAATCCTGTCCCCGACTTAACCGTATCCATCCCAAATGGCGCAAATGATTGTTTCATGAATGATGGACGGATGCCTCTTCTTTAATTGTGGTTGCGAATGGGCAGGTCGGGCCGGAAGTTCCCCCGGAATGGGCAAAAGCTTGCCAAAGATACGACGGGGAGAGTATCCCGGTAAAAGCGCACGATGTAGGGAAATACTCCAGATTTGGATATCGCGTCAAAATCCTTTCTCTTCCTCCTCTCAACCATTATCAACTCCTCCTCCACCCTCCCCCCTACCCCCATTCACTATCCTCCACTCTCTGTTGGACCCTGTCGAACGACGCTCCACCTTCAGTCACACATTCCAAAACCTACTTTCCTTTCCATCGCTCGCCACGCTCCAGTGGGCATTCGTCTCGCTCTCGCGACCGTTGGCGGAAGGAAGCGAACGCGCGCGCGACTGTATTTCATTTTTTCTTAAACGACCCTTCATCTCTTCTTGGCGGTGGACCACTTCACTGCCTTGATGGTCATCGGCTTCTTCTCCTTCCTGCCTCGTTCAACCATCATCCGCCCAATGGTCACGCCTCCCACGTCGTCGGCCCTCTTTCGCTTTTCCTCGGTTGGGTCGACTCCCTTGGGCGTGTTTGACGTGACGCTGACAGGGGATTGCAAATCTTCCTCAAAGGAAGGGTCAACGACATTGCGGGAGCTTCCTGTAAATTGATGGCTGTTTCTCGTTGGTGGTAAAGATGTCTACGTCGCATGAAAACGGTTCTCGGTCAATTCCGAGAGATATATTTGTTTTCCCGATTGAGACTAGACGGCTATTCCTTATGAATGCGGGCGGATCTATTGTTCGCTGTTAAAACGTGAAAACGTGATATTGATAATTTATAACTCTCGGAGGTCTATTGCGCCTCAGGTGAACAGGTGCGTCGAAGGAGAATGGCGCTGCTGGACTTGTTGACACCATTTCCCATTAGACTAATAAGGCCTTATGTACAGACCTTCAATATTTACGAAGTGATTGCGCTTCATTTCAAGTTACTTTTAATAAAATGAAGATGTTCTTGGGAGCAAATGTCGCATATGTTTCTTTTATTGTTTTAATAATCGACGCTTCTTTCATCTTGAAGAATTATATCTTTTGTGATTTCAAATACACGCGTAAAATTTGCGTAATCAAATGAGTTGCCATCCAGAGTTGCACGCATATTATTTGCTCGAAAATAATTATAATGGCCATCACACACAATATGTAACTGGTACATATCAATCTAACCATTAAATTAAAAAATACAATCCTTGACCACATTTCATTATAGTTATTTAAGCAACATAAAAATAATAAGTTCCATTTGACATTTCTCTTCAGTTAAAATCGCATCATCTTACTCTTCCTGCAAGACTGGTTGGGTTAAAGTCTTTTAACAGTACTAATTACTGTAAAATAAGGGCGACTCAGCGAAATTTGCAAGCTATAGGTCTTCGCAAAAAATATTTGAAGGTCATTTCTGCATCGTTAAATATCTGAAATGTGGTCAGAGTCAGTTTGAATTTTGTCGTTTGCCCCATGCATTAAATTTTTCTTTTAAAATGTGTACCGTGGATAGGAATTAGAATATTACTAAAATTCATGCCGAGCGTCGATACTCCATCCGCGGTCATTTGTGTTTTACGTGCGTAACTTGTCCATTTGTTTAGAGACGCCTTCTCTCCCGGTACGTTTGAGCCCGGGACTCTCGTGGTACACTACCCGACCTCTCACGCTGACGTCAGCGTTTCCATGATTCCCCTGCTGTATTGTTTGCATGGAAGAAGCTCGACTGACGTCAAGCGCAGAATATCTCAAGCTAAGGAGGTGTTTACGACGAAGGGGCGACTATCACGCACAAAGAAGGTATGGTTGCAAACAAGGAAGCAGCGCGTTAAAATATTCGTATGGACTGTGAGGTGCAGGTAACGTGATGCCTCGTACTGTGTATGCAAAGATGTGATCTATGGCTCAGAGACCTCGATCATTACAAAAGTAGATTTGAGGAGAACGGATTCCAGAAACCAGTTGGTGGAGATGTATAGTGAAGATTATAGGAACGTAAACGAAGAAATGAGGAGGTATGCAGGATAATAAGGAAATTGATGGAGAAGGTTGTCGTGGAACGCAATGCGGAACCAAGAACCAGATGAGTTGAGGAGCACACCTCGAAACAATGGATTTGTAAGCATCATAAGAAAAGCGGAAATAGAAGGGACGGTCCCACGGGCGATAACAAGGGAAACACGGTATACCTAAGTGTTTAAGATGAGAAATGTAAAATTGAGGAACTGTAAAATACAGAAGTAAAAATTGTAATTTTATGTAAAAATGAAATATTTTAAACGTTAGTTTTGAGATTATTGAGGGCAATCAAATACCAACTTTTAGGAGCCGAAATTGAATTCTCTCGTTGGATGCGAGATGAGCACAGAAAATAAGTGGGATAAGGGGGACCCCCAGCCAGGCGCAAGTTTGTCCATAGCTTCCTTTTCAAAGTTAGATGCGTAGAAGAGAGGTGTCCGTGAAAGTGTTTTGAATTCAATTGGAAACAATCCATGTCACTGAAACATTCAGACAGAGGGTACCTTCTCGGAAAGGCAAACACCCTTTGACAAACATTTGAAAACATTGCATTGGCAAACACGACCGACTTCTTTAAGCTTCCATGAACGATAGGGAAATTGTTAGTTTACAGATGAAATCCACGAGGAAGTCAGTGAGAATCATTGGATCGATGGAAAGGGTGTTCGTGAAGAAATTATGAAGATTATATAATCTGACTGCATGACGAAGATGAGAAATCTTTTATGATCCATAACGAGGGAGGGCGTCACTGCTCTGTCATGCAAGCTGATTTCGCCTTAGTGTCGAAATGAGGAAGGGCAGAAAAGGAATCGTCGCTAGAAAATGGTTTATGAGAACAGAGACGGGAAAAGACAAAGGAATCACTTGTTCATTTATAATCAGAGCAGCATGACGTACTAGTATCGCATACGATAATATATTAGGTTAATCCCACCTCGATAGTTTCGAGTATAGCGTCGATTTTGCTGCAGGTTAATTGTAAAACCTATAAATAATTTTTTTCCCTACTATTAAACCTGAAAAAAACTTAACTGATGGCACACACCTTAGTAAATCAGAGTGGTTTACGATCTCGGGATTTTTGGAAATCTGGTACAACTCGAGGAATTTTGAGCAAAATTTAGGGGATTTCATATATCACACTAAAAAATCAAAATAAATGAAACAAATGCAAATTAGTTGATGTAATAGCGTGCGTATAAACCTGGAAACATTTGTGCCCACATTTACGAAAGCTTTTTTTATCGTTTATTATGAAGTAAAGGATTCAAATGAAGAACTTTGGCCTAAGTTCTGTGGTCAAATGAAAACTACTTTTCTGCTCCAAAAGAGGATAATGACTGTTTTGCAGCTCTATTTTCTGGAGACGAAGCTAGTGGTAGGACGGAAGTCTGCTACTCTATCTAGTTCCCACGTATCTAATTACTTGAGGTACGTTGAACCGTCGTTAATTTTGTTAACATCTTTCGTTTCTTTGATCGCATAATAATTAGTATTTAATTCAAATATTGATTTGGTTCAGGACTTTTGGAATTATCCTTTTGATTGGCTCAATATTGACAGGGAAAATTATATTCTCCTCTTCCATTGCTTTCTTGTATTCCACCCTCGTTTCGCCTTTGCAGTCCTTCCTTACGTTGGTTCATTTATCATCGCCTCAACTAGATTTATTTCGTAGGGCACCCGCAGGAGGATATTTTTCTCTCCTCACTTACAAGTTCTATTCTTCTTGATTGGTGTGTCGCTCCATCAATGCAATCTTAATCTTCTTCTCTGACACCGCACTTCTCTGACACCGCACACTGACTGCTGAACAAAGGATCTTCTTTCTTTTATCTTTGATGTCTTTCAATGAGACGAAGTATCCACATACACTACTAATGAGGTGTTTGCTCACTTATAGTCTTATATCTTTGCCTGCTTGTGAATGTTTCTTCTGGCGAAACCACTTCGTTTCCTTTAGTATTCTGCTCACGCTATTCTGTTTCTTTTTCCATCTCCGACTCTTGCAAAATCGATTTTTTTCTAACTTGCACTAGTTTTCCCTGGCATCGTTTCATGTTATTGTCCTCCTATATTATACCCTCGGATTTTTTTGGATTTCATCCCACTAACTTCTTAAGTGATACAGTTTCGATCAATCGATAATGCTCTTCTTCACGTTTTCTTTTTGATTATATACTACTACAAGCTTACTACATAATTACAATTATTACTTCCAAGTACAAGTGATAGCGTTTTAACAGAAAAATATCTTCGTGAGTAATCCGGATAATCAATTTGATTTAGCCCTTTTGCTCTCACATTAATTTATTCTCATACCTACTCGTCAATCAGCATCAAATAAGTTCAATTTAGAGGGGCGAAGGGAAGACCCTCGCAGGTTTTTGATCTTTTAGGACACTATGTTCTACCACTCCTGTGAAATCAATCCTCTATTTCATTGTTTTGCCTAAAATTCACTGGGGATACATTTACCATTGATATTCATTTGAAGCACTTTCGGCAGTTTTGGATGATGCCTTCATTCCTTTTGGTGGTTATAGACATGGCACTGAGAGCCTTAAACCATGGTGCACGTGTGAATATATTTAAATTAACTTTTCCTGCAATTTTTACGCTCGCCTCATAAGTATTGCAGAGGAAAAATAATTTTTTTACTGTGGCGTAGCAAAACAAGCAATATTTAAAATAATGATTAAGCCGCTTTTTTTTTAAATCAGTCCTTCATGAGAAATAATGGGAAAATAATGCCATGAGTTGTTTTCATTCTCCCAATTGAGGTGTTTTCATTGTGTTTGCATTCAAATTCCTACTTTAAATTTATTATTTCTACTTTAATACTGAGAAACTTGAAATGTGGGAAATGTTGGTTTGTCGGAAATCTTTGTCTCCGACTTGACGTCCCCATTGTGAATTTGAACGCGGTATTCAGTGGGAAGCACTCGTGATTCCAAGATTTACAGACGTGGTACCATTGAGTAACTTTATCTCCCGGAAGGCCTAAATGTTCTTTCAGAGATTCAAGCGGAAACAGAAATAGTGCAAAACCCAAAACTGCTCCGACAACTCTCGATCTGATGTTGCTGCTTCCTGTGACTCGGCCGCAGTCCATGTGCACAAATGCATTCATGGATATTTTCTCAAGGCGTGTGCGGACCTAAGTTTTATTTATATCGCGATTTATTTGAATTTTTAACGTGTTTCTCCCTCTATCTGAAAATGCAAGCTCTGTAATGCCTTCGTTTTAAGAGCATTGTGATTGAATTTCATATTCCCTCAAAATTAAAAAGCAAAATTTGGGGTTAAATCCGTATCCCATAAAACCAGATTATTTGTTTTCATAGTTATCCCATCTGCAATCGAATGAAATGGTACGGTAGGCGAGTTCGACGCGAAGAGTTCTGGAAGTATTCGAGGAGCCGAGGGACGAACATTATCAGTTAGAGGAGTTACACCGAATCCAATCACTTGCCGAGTGGAAGTGTCTGGCCTTCAGGCTCTCTATCTAAATTTCCAGTCAATTAGACTGAAACCACCGATTTCTCATCCTTCTTGTGAGTTAGGGCTGACTAAAGCCTGGAACACAGCGTGATCTGAAGGGAGGACACGGTTCGTTTCGCCTGCATTTCAAGGCCAAATGTGTCGATTCGATGGGGCTTTTGCTCCTTGTGGGCTCTGTGACACAATTCAAGAAGTGATTTATAAACATTTAACGGACATTGATTCGAGAATATTGTTTCATAATGATAATAGGAATGGTATATGGAATTGAGTAGGTATCCCAACGCAACGAACTCAATTTCGCATTGAATGAATTAACTTTCGCTTTTAACTCGAATAGTTAATTACTTGCTATAGAATAATCTCATTAGGTTTAAGCCCAAGGGAGTGCCTTTCAAGTACTAAGGGGTCATTTGATAAAATTGGAAAGTGTGCTTCTTTTGTCAAACATGAACGACTTATGAAATTATTGGTATTAATTATTTCACGAGATAAAGATTCAAGTATTTTAATTTGTTCTCATTTATAGAAAGAACTCAAAAATTGATATCACCGAGCCTACCTAAGTGAATTTGATAAATTGGTGGCTTAGCTGTCCTAATTAACTCTATTTCACTTTTTGCAAAACTTGCGTAGTTTTCTTGAAAAGACTGAAGGTTTTTCGAAAATGCTACTGGTCGTTGGGGTTATGTCATAAAAGCAATCGAATCTTATACAAGAGACAGGAATCTGTTCTTTATGCCATATGGTAAATTGTTTTTGAGCGCCCGCTCCTCATATTGGCGACATAGTCGACATATTGCGGATTTTTCCATAAATGTTAAACCGAAAGACTACTTGTACTTAAGTGTTACAAAAGATTGCGTTAGGGATGTGAAAAGACAATATTCTCTATAATATTCTTTCCCCCTGGACAATTAGATTCCTCACTCACCATTAAAACTTGAATGTTTCATTTACTTTCCCAGCTTGATGTGTCGTGGACCCTCACTTATGATATTAATTTTGAAAAACTTCCACAGTTGGGAACGAAAAGCAGAGAAACAGGGAGATATATCGTATGTTGCCTTCATTTCTCTAAGTTTGGTCGTAGAAGTTCCCGAAAATCTTGGTGGAAGGGTGCTTATATAATGTGTAGCAGGAATATCTTGGCATTGAGTTGCTAGTTCAAGAGTCCCAGGTTCAAATCCGAGTGAAACCGCCGGCACCGCAGGGCAAAGTCAGCCTGTGTGATTTTCAGTCTTGAAACTCTCCTGGAGATACGAGCAGGCGGTGCTCGGGGAGTGGTTACCGCGCCCCCTACCCTATTGTGAAGCGTGGATTTCACTCACCTGTGGACTTATGAGTAAGAGGTGTGCGCTCCAATCTCACCCACGTGATCAAACTTCGGGTTGAAGACCCTGGCTTAGAAAATGACCATCCAATGGTCGTGTATTTTTAAATGTATGCACTCTAACCGTAGTTATAAACTACAACTTATAGAATGTAAACTTTATAAAACTTACTGTATCCTGAACTATTACTTCCATTGATAGTAGTAGTTTGTAGGGGAGGCGACCAACAGCTAAGGTAATTTGTGCCATTAGGGATTGACAGGAAAGGATGAAGGGTGGAGTAAAACCCGGCGTCGGCATTAGCCTACTCTTAACGGGGGGTGCCAAGGGGTCCGCAACGTCCCATCCGATGGACGGCGCACTCACTCAAAGTGCCCTCCACTAAGCACCTCAAGTAGGGATCGAGATACCACTGAAAAATATTCAACACCGCCGGGATATGAACCCGGGCCCTCTGGGTGGGAAGACAGTACGATAGCCACCGCAAAACACTAAATATGACATTATTTTTACCTTCTAATTTCGCGTAGGAGTATCGATAATTACTAAAGAAAATGATAAATTTTAGGAGCTATGTGAAAAATTTGCCAGCATAACTTTATAAAAATCTCTGAGACCATGGAATTTAACAAACATGGGATGAATTTAAACTTTGATCATTTCAGTTGTCGTTAAGTGGTTAAAGAATTCGAGCGGCTTTTTTTTGTCAACTGTTTTGAACTAATGAGCTCTGTATTCAAAATAATGTGACGTTTACTTTTTTCGTGAAACTTCTTATTTGGGCATTTTAAGGCTAGCGGTATGTTTTCGAAACTACTTGCCGCAAAATTTATGATTTATGTGCAATTTTTTTGTGGTGGATTTTAACGCATAACCAAAGCTACTAATCGCTAATCACATCGATCCGCGTCAGGCATCGCCAGCGGTCATTAGGGATTTTTCCAGAGGACGTAAGGTCTCCAGTCGTACATTTTTTAAGAGAATAATGATGAAGATTCGATTCAGGATATGCTTTTCATAGAAAAGGAATGGTGAAAGCTATTATCTATGGCGTCAGTGCCGAAAACATCTTCGTCTTCTTGTCTAAACTTGTTTTCGTAATAATAATAATATGTATGTAATTACGTTGGAGGGAAAACGTATCTACCCAGAAACCTAATGTCCATCCTCCTTTTGTGGATGGTCCATAAATTACATTTTATGTGCTCATTTTTGATGACTGTAAAGCGTGAATTGCAACATAGCTGTCTAATAGTAGCCTAATATATTGTAAATATATTATGTGCTGAATTATTGGAATTATGCCATGAATAATTGGAATTTCTTTGCTTACAGGAATGAGGACATCAATGCTTTGGTCCAAGGCATTCATAATAGCATCAATGGACATCCGGCACGCCTGCAATTCTTCGACGACGTACGGTATGTATCGGCGAATACTTCCTTTGCTGCTTACGTTATCGGGATGAATTCGGAATTTTGAGAATCTCACCCCGAAAGAAATGTTAGCATTTTTCAAACCCCATGTTTTAAACTGACCAAGGAAACTTTATAGGTTTTTTGGTTTACCATATGAATTGCTCACGAGTTATTCGAAGTATGGTGATATTTAACTGCTGCAGTAGTGACCTCTTGGTCAGGGGTCAAAGGCTCTATCTAAAGTCAGAGGCCCTACTCAGTAGGTCTAAATGCAAGGGAAATGACTCACTTTACTCTTAGTAGATTTTTTTTAGCTCTACGAGGTCTGTTCAAAATGTTCCCGAACTTTATTTATTACAAAAAAATACTTCACTAACAAATTATTACTCAGGGTCCCCTTCAAAGTGGTCTCCTCCCCAACATACACATACTACTACACTTATCCCAATGGCGTTTCCACTTTTTGAAACAGTCCTCAAATGTGTCTTTCGGATTGCTCGTAAGCTCTTTAGCTCGTTATCTCTGGGATGGTGGCAAATTTTCTTCCGTATACCATCTTGTATGCCCCTATGCCTGATGCTGGCTTGGCATCTGGAACCTGTTTCGATTACTGCAGGTTTAGTTGTGTGTTCAGGTGTCTCGGTCTAGTTGTGATAGTGTTTGCAATAAGTTTTAAACGGTTTTCTGTACGTAATCATCGATAGATCAAATCTAGTATTAAAGAGTGCAGACGAAGATATCTCGATTTTATCGTACCTCACGCAGTGGGCGACAAAAAAAGTGAAAACAAGGAAAAACGAAGAAATGCGAAGGAAATTAATAGTTCGAGATCGAGTGGATAGCGACTGGCATCAGAACCAATGAGACGACGGCTGACCGGTAATTATGAGAGTGCGAGATAGTTTATCCAGATGTAAGATAGTGAGCAAGACAAGCGGTGAGCCACCAACGGAGATATTCTCAACTTTAAGTCTCGAGTGTGGCATACTCAAAGAGACATGATATGTGGTCAAAAAAAAGGTGTATCCTGAAGTTGATATCGCCGTAGGATCTGATTTTTTTTTGTTGTTTTAACATATGTTGATCGATTATTAGCTTATTATCAGTGTCAAATCTGTTTTCCCCATCTTTTTTATAATCATTTCATAAGCTCATTAAAACGCTAGTTTACATTCAATCCTCTGATAGGTGAGTGGTATGTGGGTTAAATAAAACATTATGCTTCGCGATATGGTAAACACCAAAACTTAAGAGCAGATTGATTACTGTACAGAGTCTATAATAAAGTAGTTGAAAATTTTCTTAGCGGTGGAGTTTTGAAATTGATTATATTAGCACCTCTACGAATGTCTTTTTTTCATTGGTTTGAAGTGTTTTGGTGTGAGTGCTTTGACCTTTGAGTTGATTCAGGAAATTTTTTTTCGCCGTGATTTCACGAAACTTCTTCATGGTTTAAAGGACCTCAAAAGACTTATCAATTCTCTTAAAAACATTTTATATAGAATTGACAACGGTTTTTTTTTCAATTCTTCAAAATAGTTTTTGTTAATTTGCTAGATAAGGTGGTAACCTAATTTTTCGATCCCTCGACCGAATTATCCGTAGAAAGGAAGTCGGCGATCAATTTTCCACGCATCAACTCCGCGAGAATTGCGAATTTCGAATAGTTTATCAGAATCCGGTTTGAGATCGAAGAAAAGTCGATGCAGAACTGCATTAAAAATTAGTGCCGAGCCGAGTCCCTCTTTTTCCAAGTGCCGCTTTCCTCCTGTCCGAGCTCAACAGTTGGAGGTGGAGAAATCGTGCGGGGAGAAAACCTGTGCATTGTCCTCAAAGTAAGGCATTAGTCCCTTTTTTCCGTCCCTTTGCGATCCAATTATACTTTTAAATCCGAGCGCGACACCGATAATGACTCGCTCGCTCACCGCCGCTCACTTGTCGTCGTCCCCCCCCCCCTTCCCGGGTGCGTCGCGTCGTGACAATTCCACTCCGTCGCGCGCTCCCGCCTGCCTCACTTATACGTAAACTGCACCTAAATAGATGAAAGCTGGAGATCACGCTGGAGAATTCCGCTCAGGATCACATGAAACCGTGCCTGAAACTGGGTTCAATTGCGAAAATTCCTCGAAAGCAGCCATGGGGTGGTAAGCGAGCAGCGCAGCCGTCGATGTCTACCGCATGCATTGTAATGAGATAGGAACGAGTGTTCGACAATGGGGTTTATTTTAAGAGCAGTGCCACAAAGACAGGTTCGTGTCACTGAAATAAATCAACCGAGCCTACCTCTTGTTTGGAGTTCCAAAAAAAAACATTCCCGTACGCCACCTGATTCGATTACTTATTTTTTTTATTTATGACAAAGGAAAAAAGATAAATTCAAGCCATTTCCACACGGTGGTAGCACTTTAATGCCGTGCTGTGGAGAGAGAGGTGGGGGTGGGGAACAACAAAACAATACCAAACAGTCTGATACAAGACGAACAAGTGAAATAATTTCAATTTGGAATACAAAATAGGTAGTGAATATAGGTAAGGGAGATAAATTACGACAAAAGCATTGCATCCAACCGCAGTTGGAAGAATTGTGCAAGTGAAGATTCTTCCCGTCTAAAAAAAAATAATCAATGACGATAAAACTCTGATGACGAATGGTGTTAATCCAGGAAGTATCTCCTCAATCGCAGTCGTATTTCGCTCGCCGCACTGTGTGTGCATACTGGGCTATTGAGCTACTTAGTTTGAAGATTAATCGATTTGCAATTAAATAATACAAAATTGACTGAAATGCTCACATTGGTGACGGAGCGAAGGGATGAAAGGTGTCCAACGAAAGGAATAAAATCCACATTTTTCCTGTCCCCACTGTGGTGAAAAATGCGAAATTGTGAAATTTGGCAGGAATCTGCTTCCGCCGAGCGGAAAAAATTCCTGAAGAAATTAATATATTTTTTCCACGTTGAAAAATTGTGCTCCATGGAACACATTAATATCCACATTTGTTTCGACGCATGCAGTCCTCATCGGGTTACATCGCCAACCCTATGATGGGGTTTGGCGATGTAACCCGATACTCGAAATACTTACCTGCGCGGAAACGTATTTCGTGGATTAAATTCTTTCATGTGGCAATACGAATGATGCGAGTTTCAGTCAAACGAAGCTCTTCTACTTATTTATTCATTGGACATTAATCTGGAATGAATATTGGCACCAAGCGCAATCTTTAGGGTTCGCTAATGCCCAAGTCACGTTTTTGATCAGATAGGCTGCATTGAAATTATTATTTTTAAAATTTTCTCAGCTATAATTAAAGTCTTGGCTTATATTTTAAAATGAATGGGACTCCCTGAAACCTGCATTGTCAAGAAAATCCATTAATTGAGCACAGAATTATGTATATTTTTGCAGTTGAAAAAAAGTTCGTTAGCAGCGGCTGTCGGGGTATCATAACTGCCCAATTGACGGTTGCGATACATCATCTATCATGACATGAACCGCTGCATGTTCAAAGAAGCGATATTCTTTTTTTCAATCAACTTTATTCCAGAGGTTTCGATTTTCTCATCTATACTTCCCTAGTATTTATTCTTCTCCAAATAAGCACGTCAAATTTGAACCATTCTCGATGCTGTATCGTAATTTTACACAGTATATCGTTTAGGTAAGAAAACACATTAACATCTTCATCGGTTCATTTTTTAATGACCCGTTTTGAGGCTTCAAGTTCTTTACCAATTATCAAACTTAATATTTATTCTTCTACTTTATGACGTCATTCTTGGAAACCAATCCGCCACAGATGCGATGGAACGGTATGAAATGTAGCAGCATATTTTTCTCTAGCAAGTATGCCGTTCTTTCATTAGGCCGTGCAATTAGTTCACCCTCATTAAACAGGTGGATTACAAACGGTGATTTTTCTCGGATACCTTCGGGAAATTTCTTCGGCATGTCTTGCGCTTTTTTCACGATTACATCGGAGAATACGTCATTCTAGATGTTTATTGACTACGTAGAACTATTCTCGGTATCTGCGAGAATACTATATATCAACCACTTGATACGGAATCATCCATGAATTCAAAAGGGAAACTTGTGGTGGCATGGATCACTCTCTAACTACGTACTGCTTCCAGTGGATAAAATAGTTCTTAGTCGGAGAACCAATTAAGCTTCATTTATGCAAATGACCAATCATTGTGTCCATTTTGTCTAGTATAAAATTTAGTTTTTACACGAGGAACACTGCTTTTGGAAATTTGTTTGTATATTCGTACAAATGTCGTTGGTTCACCTCTGGCCTCTTGCTCGGAATGTTCCGTGGCGAATCCTTATGAAGACTTTTACTCTATTCTGTTCTGTATGTTAACCTACAGGCTAGCGCTAGGGCGTGTGGCAGAAGGGACGGGGAGTAATTTTCGTCCGCAGTGCGTTATGATTGGGGCCTCAGGGTAAAATGTAATGACTAGAGCTCGGATTTTTTAAAACCGAAAAACGGTTTTTTTTGTAAGGTTCCAAAGTACCATGTTGGAATGAGCCTTGGTCTAAATTCATTGCATACTGTGCCCTCCTGGTGTAGATATCCTCCACCACACACCACGTCAGCGAAAAAAAGAGAAAGATATGAAATAGATGTGGGTTAAATAATGCCTAAAAATTTAAGAATAAGATTTTACGAACAGTATATAGTTTTAGAAGTTCTTCAAAAATTCCTTTTGACTAATCATGTTATTCTACGAATTCTCGTATTTATAACATATTGTTTAATGGTGCCATTCTTTTCAATATATTTTAAATAATACTAAAATACTAAGTGGCAAATTGTTCGTAGGAAAATTTTGAACCATGTGCTTACAAGAATAGGCGGGCTCGACGATTCTAATTTACTGCCGCGAAAACTTTGGCAAAAAAACCTCAATTCCAAGAGAAAATTCTGTATTCATACTCGCTATCCGTCGCCAAAATCCCGGTCTTCGGGACGCCAGAAATCCTACCACTAGTTGGAGGAAGTAGTGGCAACCGATGGTGATTCGAAGGAAAAGGTGGTGCGGCTGCTCAGGCGATTTAAGCTAAATGTAATTTTGTATCATTGTATGCTCAATTTACGTATATTGGAGAAGTTTTTTACATTAAAGAAAGTTGTTGAAAAATTGATTCGCACATCTCTTGGTCGAAAACCTCTTTTATTTGAGCGCAACTCAATTCATTCAATTTTTCCACCCTAGCACTTTTCGGAGAGGGTTGTGCCGTGCGCGTCGCACTCCAAAAAGTATTAGTTCGTTCTCATCATGCGCAATCTCTTTGCAGCACCTTTCATCTCCGGAATCAAGTGCATTTCCGGTAAACCCCTTTCTCCCGAAAACCTGTTCTACCCTCTTGTAATCCCCATGATGTAGGTCTCTTTCGCCATCTCGCGTCGTGATTGATCGCCTCATGGGAACCCTTCTCCATTTAGGTCGGCCTTGCGTCGTTACCAAAGAATCAAAACGGGGTAGAATAATTACAGGAAAATAAAAATGTCAAGTGCCATACTAACTCTACTGACTCCCAGTGGGAATCCATGAATCTCTTTGGGCACCAAAGTGTCCGGTCGATGTGAGCGTTCGGAAAATTCTGCAAAATCGTACAATTATTAAAACATCTTATTCCCAGAAAATAACTCTGTAGTACAATTCAGCAAAACTACAGTACAATGCCGTGGTTCTTTGGTAACTGTTTAGTATTGCTTTACAAGGAACGAAATACCATGACCACTTGCTTTGTACATAAATAGGGCTTAATGATGAATGGATGATACCCTGAACTTTTAAGTTCAGGGTATCATCCATCTTTATACCATTTACCATAGTATCCTGCAAGCTACCATCGTGGTGTATGGCAGGGGGCGATTGGACACCGGACTGCTTTTGGCCAAAAATGCTCCCCGCCCCCCCCCCCCCATAGCGTGGTCGGACAACGTGAATATTATCTGTTATCGTTCGTGGGAAATATGAAATCTTAAATCTGTCAGTTATACACTTAATCTTTCTAATTTTATCAACATGATCTCACCTACCTTAGTACGATGGGGCTAATATAATAAATTCAACATCACTGCTAAAGAGACACCCTTCCAATTTCTCTCAGAGATTTAAACTGTAACTTAACCTTCGCTGACATATGTCTTCACCTACCTACCGACCTGATTTAAGACCGTAGAGACAGTTAAAATTTCAATCAAGTTGTATAAAGGCATTATGTGAAAAAGTAACCAATAAAATTCACTTTTTGAGTTAACTTTGAACTCGGCATGTGTTAATGATCAAGTGTGAAGCTTTGACTGCTTAAATTATTGAAATTATCGTATTCAAAAGTCTCCATTGTGCGAAAAAGTTTTGATTTTTTCATTAAATTTAAATTTAATGCAAGGCATGGTGAAACTTGATATTCGTTCTGGAAAAACTAAAAAAAAGTAGGCGACTCCTGATTTCAGAGATGAGTGGCAACCTTGCTTAAGTTACAATGTGGGTAATTAGGGCATTTGAAGGAGTAAAGGGAAAGGAAGAAACGTGCAGAGGAGAGCGGGCAGTTATTCCGTCACCGGAAGTAGACATGGGGTCACTCCACTTATCATTCCCGTCGCACGGACTCGTCCCGACCACGGAGTCGGACGACTCACTGGTTCACAACTCGAAGACTTAGCTTTTCATCCACAAAACAATTCAAGTCTCAAATAGGGACTGGGAAATGCCCGTGGGTAGGATTATTCCATTGTGTAGCTTGATGCTCTCGATGATGCCAAAGAACCAGACAATTAGAATAACATTTTTCTTATACGGCATAAAATTTACGCGCTAACAGCCAATTCATATCCGGGATATTTCAGTCGACTTTAGATAAACGGAAATCACATAAAAGCGAAAATTAAAGATATCATCACCTCTTTACTTATCCAAAAATTCTGTGCTTCGGTTGTAATTCTTTCTGAAGTATTGAAGATCAGGAAATACCAAGATCATATAAAAAAAACCCGTTATGAATCAGGCATTCATGAAACTGAACACCTGCTATGTGAAGTATGACTAAGGCTCGGTTTGATAATGTTTCGTTAAATGCAATCGTTAGTTTATGTGAACGTTACCTTAACTTGGAGATTATCGAGAAAACAATTTTATAAACAAATATAATTGCTGGTTGGCGAATGTGAAAATTAAGATCGCAATAATATCGCTTGTCAGTTATTGAGTTGTTTAACGGTCGATTTTGAACTTAACTAGCGGTCATTAAAATGAATTTTGGCCTTAAACCGGATGTTGACATTAACCTTCAGTTTAACGAGACATTTTAAGCTCTCGAAGGACACTCTCAAAACACATGGCTTGAGAGGTGTCCGTTTTGAATTTAACGGTTATGGTATTATATAGTATAAGAATACTCCCGACCTTCCAAGCAGTGAGCCTTTGCCTACTTGGGACCTCGCCCTGACCTAGTGGCCCTCGCCCTGACCTCTGGGCTTCACCTGTGGTCTCTCGTCGCACGTAGCAGGGACTTTGACATTTTCCAGAGCATTTTGACTCGTGATGGGGGACCTTATCCTTCAACGTCCCCGAGCACATTCAAGGTTTGTATAAAAAGTTTTGATAACAATTCTTTCCTGTGAAGTGCGGAATTCAGACCGTCGGTTAAGTGTGCACATGATCCCAGATAGTTTTGGCATTGATAATATGACAGTGCACACACCATTAACACTGAAAATTTTGCGATTCGAAAGATCTGCGCTAAACTCGTCCCGAATATCTTGACGGACGACCAAGATGAAAGTCAAGTGTCTGCTTGCGAGAACCTTCTGCAACGCCATCCCCAACGATTCCCCAACCCCCTTTAAGTCCCGAATCGGCACCATCAGACTATTTCCTATTCCCAAAAGTGAAGTCCCACTTAGAAGGACACCACCATGGGACTCATAATTGCCGTCAAAGAAGACTATATTTCATTTCATTTTTCGAAATTTTTCCCGAAACCTTTCATACAAACAAGGTACACCTCCAGGTTTCAGTCAATTGTCCCCTGAGAATTATTAACATGGGTTAAAAAATTGTTTTAGGTTTTTTTTTCAAACTTAATACGATTTTTGATAAAGTATATTGCCACAGAATGTTTTATCCTAATAGCCTTCGTCTTCTTTTTCCCGGTATCTTCCTTCGTCAGTTACTTCCTCTATCCTTCGGAGAAACCTCGTCTCCTAGTTCCTCTTCGAATGCAAACTTACGATGCAACATTGGATTTCCATGATTCCTAGACAGTTGCTTTCCTTTTCCCTTTTTGATTCGAAAGACAGGTTTGAAGTTTGGTGATAAAAGTATTGTGGGGATTGATATGGTGCGGTGGCTAACGAACAGGCTTCCCCCCCAGAGGGCCCGGGTTCAAATCCTGGAGACAGCAAATATTTGTTAGTGGTATCCCGATCCCCTCTTGAGGTGCTTTGTGGAGGGCACTGTGGGTGAGTACGTCGTCCGTCGGATGGGACGTTAAACTGCGAACCCCTTGGCGCCTCTCGACAAGAGGAGCCTATTGCCGACGTCAGGTTTCTCTCCACCCTACCTCCTTTCCCATTCCATCACTAATGGCGCAAATGACCTCAGCTGTCGGTCGCCTCCCATAAAAACTACTACTGATACGAAAGTGGTGTGTATGTTTTATAATGTGGGTCATCGGACTGCAAACTGTATATTTGTCAGTTGAACTGTTGATTGGTTCTCGGTTGGTTGGTTGGTTTGGGAAGGGAAGTGAGTGCC
The DNA here is from genome assembly GCF_022747635.1 of Hetaerina americana. Lineage (NCBI taxonomy): Eukaryota > Metazoa > Arthropoda > Insecta > Odonata > Calopterygidae > Hetaerina > Hetaerina americana. The sequence goes on from NW_027287427.1 coordinate 11,867,384, forward strand.
AGATTGATGCAAATTGTGAATCCCTTTAGAATTATTACAATAATTAGTCTCTCTTAAAATTTCTTTCAAGTGGCCTATTTTTTCATATTTCAAGCCTAATATTTTACATCTGGATAACATTAGGGCGTAAATTTGATTTTCTCTAATAATTCGAAAATGTAATGTATTAAAAAATGTTGGGTTTCAATTTGATCGCTTACTTACTGACTGCGTCTCTTTGAATCTTTCACCCATCTTAACTGACCAACTTCTCCCGCATCCTCTTTCTCTCTCCTTCCGCTGTCTTGACTTGTCCTTGCTGCTCTCCGTGACTTTTCACGTATGAATGCTTCTCCGTCCATATTTCCCCTCCCATCCCTACCTTCTTGCCATTCTAACGATACACATATAAGGCATACGACAGCGAAAAAAATGTCAAACCTCTTGAAAATGACTTAGGTTGAAAATGATGAAACCGGTCTAGTTATTTCAATAAAAATGTGGAGTATTACAAATTAGTGTACATGTATATTCAACTTTGGGATGCGGAGTAAGGGAATACCACATTTAGTACATCATCAGTCATAAGGAATTATTTTTCCGCAGAGGCTATTCAACCTTCATTTTCTTTATTTAACACCTATGAACTACCTATTTCACATAAGATCCGCGAACCAAATAAGATGGGATCGAGGTGATGCGGTGGCTAACATACTGGCTTCCAACCCAGAGGGCCTGGGTTCGAATACCGGAAGATATTTTCCAATGATATCCTGGTTTCTACTTGAGGTGCTTGGTGGAGAGCACTTTGAGTGAGTACGCCGTCCGTCAGATGGGACGTTAAGCTGCGGGTCCCTTGGCGCTTTTCGACAAGAGTAGGCTAATGCCGACGCCGGGTTTCACTCCACCCTTCATTCGTTCCTGTCCATCCCTAATGGCGCAAATGACCTCAGCAATCGGTCGCATCCCCTAAAAACTACTACTACTGACAAATTAGATTAATATTTCCGCTTACCATCTTCAAGGTCACCATGCGCATCGTCGGGCCTTAAATACAGGGAATATGACTAGAGAAAATTGATACGATGAATGACAGGCCAAGTTGAAAAACATTGAAAAAGTAGAATTTGCTTGATATTATCTATCTACCCAATAAATTTTTCAGAGACGTGTATTTTTTAATTAAGAATTTTCTTAAATACTCAAAATTAGGTTATTGCAATTTGAATGCTGGACGTAATTTCACGGACATGGTTGAGAAAACCACGGCTTTCGAAAGGTGGAGCCCCTGATGGTACTTGCATTCTCGTTTGTGCTTCGAGAGAATTATTGTAAAATTTTAAGTTAAAAGATTTAATAAAATTCTATATTAAACTTTGTAAGCAAATTTGATTCAACATCCTATCATTCCCAAGAGGAACGGAAAAGTCTTGGAAAAAATACCTGAATCTGCTAAGAAAGAATTTTGTTCACGCATGACATGCAGCTTCCAACTCAAGCGTTGTAGATAAGTCACTTCCATTTCGACGCGATTCTTGGTTCGCATTTGCAGTAAAAGGAAATTTCAGGAACCCACCGTTCTCTCGTCGCATAGAAAGCCGGAAGCACTAACCTTCATCATGCGGCGGCAAGTTCAGGCATGGGACCACAACTTTTCGGACTAAAAATACATGTTGTAATATTATTAAACGTTATATTTATGTACTCATTTTGGATGAAAGTTCAGATTAAGTTTTCAAAAATAAAGATTAGGACATTATGATCTGGACTTTTATTGTTATTTATGTCAAAAAGAGCAGGCCAAAATACCAAAGAGCTTTGGGAGCTCAATTGTTAGAAACTTTCCGCTGTCTTATTACCATCATCAATTATACGAAAGTCTTCGCCGGAGATCTTTTTTCTAATGGCATCCCAAGAAAAATAGATGAATATATTGATTCATTAGGTCTTTATTCCTTATTCTGAAGGTTATAAAGTAATCATATCTCCCTGTTGGATCAATCCTAGGAACATACTCCAGACGCAATTCATCATAGTTTTTAATTATTAAGAGCATAATTTGTTCAGCATACTCCCGTGTAGCCAGTAGGGTCTTTGAAAGGATGTCTCTTTAGCGATTATGTTGAAAATGCATCATTAGCCCCATCGTATTACGGTAGGAGAGATCGCGTACATAAAATTAGAGAGATTAACGTTAGAGCAGATAGATTTAAGATGTAAATTTCCTACAAACGATAAGGGATCAGAATAACGTTGTGTGACCGCGCTAGAAGGGAAAAGTATGTTGTTTCAACAGTAGTCTGGCGTGTAATCACCCCCTGCCAGATACCCTGGCGGTGGATTGAAGTGTACTATTTAATCTAGTGTTCGAATGGCCCGTCGAACGTTTTACTGCGCGGTGGAATTCGCGAAAAGATTTGCGATACACAGAAATTATAAAATGTTTCAAAAATGTATCATAGATAATTGCGTCACTGGGAAAAAAGCCAAATTTATCCTGGAAATTACATTTCCCAGAAACATTTAAGTTAAAATAATCCAGTGTCAGTATCCGTTACTCATGCCTTCTCTCCTCCCCCCGGAAAAGGGATATGAAATGGATTTTATTTTCCCCCAAAATACCTTTCCTTCCTCCCATCCATCAATCTCCCGCGTTCGTATTTGCTTCCGACATGCTTCGTTTCGTGCAGTTATGCTCCTTCGCCTTGAAAACAATGAAAGACGGACATCAACCCCTCCGCCGACACGGGCGCCGCCAATTCCGTTGCCAAGGCACCTATGCACCAGTCAAACTCTCCCCCTCCCTCCCCACTTCCTCCTCCCCTCCCCGATCCCCCCCTTTCCTCCCCACACTTCCACCGACACCACACCGCCCGCCGCCTCGCAGCCCGTCTCCTCGACAGCCCCTTCGACCCTCGCAGATAGCCCTCCCGCACCGACCCTTCTTCAGCCCCAACCCCCCTCCACCTTGACGCTCCGAGATTCAGCCATCCGTGAAGCCGTCGGGGCTCGCGGTCGTGGCGGCTTGCTTTCGTTCTCCGCCAGGGGCAGAAAACTCGCGGTCTAGGCGGTTCACTGGTCTCTCCTCCTATCCCCCTCCGCTCCGCAACCCTCTCTCTCGCCCCCCTCCCTTTCCGGCCGGCCATTCCAACCCACCCCACCGACCCCAGGCGAAACAAAGCAGTCCCCCATTCCCCAAAAGACACCCATGGTAAAAAAATATGTTTGAGCACACACACGCACGGGCGCGCGCGAACACCACTCCCGTTTCCCCTCCCGCACTCCAATTCCATTCCTACCTCCCTCCCCTCTCCTTCTACCGCCCCGGGGTCGTCGCCAGGGGGAACGGCGGAAACACCACAGTTGTTTTTTTTCGCCTCCCCCCCTCCTCCTCCTCCCCGCCAACCCCTTCTCTTTTCCCGATTCCTGCCACTCGAAGCACTTTCACAGCTCGCCCGTGTATCGCGTTGGTCGGACTTCGGCACCTGCTCGTCCTCCCGCCCGCCTCTCCCGTGCGAAGGTGGTGCCGTGTTGTGGGCTAGGGGGGAGGGCTCGGGTCCTCTCTCTCTTTACCTCCTGCTGTCTCGTGCGGCTCTCTCGACCAGTGTCTTACCGGTGTGGCTGGTGGCTGGACGGTGAACGCACCCCATCATTCTCGCCGAGGCCGGCAGGGCTGTTGTTGCGGCTGCTAGACATTTGTTTCTTGTGCGCGGAGATAGATCGAGCGAGCTGGACGTCGTACATTTGGGAAGGTTCTCGGACCTGATAAGTGGACAGTTAGAAGTGGATTAATTATTTGGAGAGACATTTGCTGTGACCCCATGTAGTTACATCGTTCGGTGCCAGGTCGTGCCGCTCTGCGCGTGTGTGCCATTGGATATTTTATTGGGCGCCCCCCATAGGCTCAAGTTTTCTATTTGGACGTCGTCCCTGAGGTGCAGTTCCGTCGCAGTCTCTTCGGCGACTCTGGAATTTATCCGAGGCGGGCGGTGATATTTTAGAATGTGAGTTACGTGTTTAATTCCTAAGGTTTGGGATGACGGAGCCCCTCGGACATTTTTTCTTTCGGGGGCAAAAGCCGTGATATTTGATTTTACTGATACTTTTGGCTGAAATGAATGAAGGCTTTAGGGGGTCGCTGCCCCTGAGACCATCACGCTCCAAGGAGCTTTTGTTCTTTTATTTTAATTATGCATGCCGTCTCTTTTTGGTTCAGGGTGCTGTTTTTCTTCGCTTTATGATTCCTTTAAAATGGATTTCTTTGGTGGTTTTTAAATAATCTAATTTATAGTTGGCTGACTGGACGAAGAACATACTGGTTGTGAGATAGATTAAAGTAATTTAGCAGGAGTAATTATAGTAAGGTAATCAATCACATACTAATGCTAAAGAATGAAGTAACTGAAAATGGTTTTTTGTCCGGATGACGTTTTTAAATCAGTTTACCACATTATTAATAGTAATAATAAGATTTTTAGGTACGGTTATAATAAAATAATGACGGGAAACTTAACTGATATTTGCATTCTAGCATATTTTGATATTTGCCATTTCAGGACCCCTCTTTCTTCACTAATTCCCCCGTTTCCGATGATCATTTAATACCAATGAGCGTCAAAGAGGCGATTGGTCATCTTTCAATTGATTTTTACCAATCTTTCTTATTAGTTGGGCAAACGTTGAGATGAGTGACTCATTGAGTCGTTGTAGCTATACCATTCGTTACAGTTTCTTTATGAGAACTGTGTTCAGTCTTGAGGTATTAACGGCGGAACCGGCTTCATTCCGAGCGATTTTGGAACGTTGACATGTCGTCACGGTATATGCACACACACGTTATTATGAGAGTTTTCAAAAGTGATGTTAATCGAATCGGGGGAAACGCAGCCAATCGCAGAGCATAGCCGGTAGTGCCAGGCGAGGATGAATCAGAACGAGCCTCCTTGCAGCTGTGACAACTGCTTCCTGTCGTGAGGATATGCTGCGACCTGTTGTATATTTCATTCTCGATTGACATGTCATGAATATCGATTCAAGTATTGGATAAATATCGTAATTTCCCTCGTTACGCTGTTTCGCGTTTCGAATAAAACTGAATTGGTTCCTAATTTCTAGATCGATTTAAGGAAGAGAGATTTTATTGTGTCCAGGATTTGTTCCAGATGAACTTGGCAATTTTCAAAATGATTTAATTAAACCAAGTGCCTTCAATATACTTACGTTAAAATCTGTTGTCGGAAATTGTCTCTGTGTCCCACCTCACTCTATCTCGTGTTTTGAAAGGCGTGCACGTTTATTTTCTGATGTTAGTTAGTGATCAAATATAAATTCCTTAGGAGTGAAGCTGATTGTGAAGTTTTTCATGGATCTTGATGAGTTAAACTTTACACAGCCCTTCCAGAGGAAATTGTTTGAGCGCAAAACCGCGTCGGGAAAATTGTCACTTATGGTTGTTGTTATTTTGGTAATATAACGAATATTTCCTGAAAATACAACTAAATTAAGATCATTTACAGTTTTTAACTCCTATTTGTTGCCACAGGACGAAGAAAAGGAACTTAACTGCTACACGCATATTGTTTTTACTTCAACTGTCGCCAATGGAAATTGGTGTAGCATTGTTTTTTAATAATATTTACTTTTACTGTTAAGATTAAATACCATAGTCAAATTTGCCGGAAATAGGATATATACCAATATCCGGTGTAGTAGTTATTAGATTGCTGTGTTTTTGTCTCTTCTGCATTATAAAAACTTTCATTGAAAGCGATTTATTCTAAAATAACTGCGTGACCGTATTTCAATTATAGTCATTGTGGGCAATTAGATTCTTTACTTGCTTTTATTTAATTTGCGTGTGGAATCGAAATCTAGAAGAATTGAATATTAATAAACCCACATAGACGGGCTTCTTTGAAAACCCTCGGTGCCTGCAGTTTTTTCGACTGTTATGATCTTCGTACGTCGTCATGCTGTGAGCATGTTTTGAATTTTTTTCGTGCGTTGGGAGCTTTCACTCTACTTTGAAATGTAGAAGATACGATACCGGCAACGCTCCCCAAGTAGTGGATCTCTCACGGTGTTTTCAGATTCCTTCTCATCCTCAATTTAGCGATTTTGTTGCTTCATAGCTTCGTAAATGGAAGAAATATTCATTTCGATGAGCCGCTAACTGAATGCTGTAAAAAATAAATCTTCAACTATGGACCAAGTACATATTATTATCTTGTTAACGAGGAATAGACATGATTCGTGTTGTATCCACCTGATTTAGCAGCTGTTATTTGCACGTTTTTTACGCCTAACTCTTATTTAGAAAGAAAGGCCGTGAAAATACGAATGCAAGTGTATTGAACAGAGGAAAACAATCTTTGCATGTATTTCCTATTTCTCAGAGTTAATATTATCCCAGGCACGAGAACATTATTTATTTCATGTCCTCACTTCTGTTATTGATTTTATGTAAAATAATGTGACATTCATGATCTACGAAATTTACTCTCGTATACAAAATAGCTCGTCATTTGTCGATAACTCGCGGATCGTATTAACGAAGAATTTATCATTTGAGTATTTGCTCCTTTAGCCAATGGATCTTTAATTGTATTTGTACTTTAATATAAGAACGAAGTTATTTCTATTTATGTATTTCTTCACGCATATAAAATGTTTAGATTTTCAATTTGGCCATAAGCATACATACTTTAGCTTTGGTGTCCTTACATACGTCCATCATCCATTGCATCGGTCGTTAAAATCTCTCGCGATCGGTTCTACTTGATGCAAGCTTGACTAACAGAACTAGCTTGATTAATATTGTTGTTTTGAAGCATCAAAGAGCCAACGGTAATAACGTCAATATAGCCACTTTAGATTTAGTTGAAGCTGTCTCATCTAATTTACCATGTCGTGGAATGATGAGTTCCAAATATTATATTCAATTAGCCATTAAAATTAAACAAAAGCACATGGTAACTCCTGCATTCATGTTTTTTTCTCGTAAATGGTTGTTTCCCTGGTCGCACAAAGTATAAGCAAGGTCCTCAATGCAAAAGGAATTATTATTAACTTCATTGCTTCCTTAATTTTACGTAACTTCCTTTTTCAAGTTGTTTTTCTCATACAGGCGTGATGAAATCCGCTGTTAGCTCACACATGTGACTCTGCTCGTTCTAAAATTGTAAACAAACCATATTTATGCTATAATAGCTTATTAAGCGGTTTATGTGACGTAAGAGGGGAGGAAGTATCTAGAAAGCTACCCTCAGGACGACCTGAGTTTTATCCGAGCTAAATATCATGGTTGTTTTTTCATTAACTCGGGAGTAGATGAGCGCCGGAGTCAACGACGCAGCACTAAAGGATGTGACTTGCTTTTGAAGATATCATTAAATGGACGTAATTTTCGTTTTATTCTTCTCATTCTAATGCATTCTTAGTGCGTGCGAAATTGGTCCATTCGTTGCCATAATACACAGCTCATATTCAGATTTGAATGAACCTTATTGTGTTAGATAAAACTACTTGTAACTTAAAAATGCGGTACTGGCATATTGCATAAACTTCGATCGAGTATAGTGCCAGAAATGAGCAGTTGTCCGAAATAATTATATCTTAATTTTAAGAATTAAAAGTTTACTTTATTCAATTATTTTTATGAAATCATGGAATTTGTTACCTCTTATTAATATTGGAAAACGTAAAAAAACTTCAAAATTTCCCCCGGCAAACTTTTATTTTCAATTTGAGGCACGGTATAGATATAAATAAATTTAAGTTCCTTTGGTCAGTAGCAATTTCATTAAAATTGTTTAGCTTATGTGGAATTATAAGCATATAGCAATTAGTTTTGTAAATCGACATACCAAAGCTAAATTTTCGTCTATTCGTTGGATGTCATGAAGTTAATCTCAAGGAGACGGCAGGTGGAAACATTTATAAAATGTTGTCTATTTTGTGTAAAGCGAGTCATATTTCTCCAAAACAGCAATGCTAATCTTAGAATGGAAAAGGCTTTTTTTGTGAAAAACGCCAAAAAACAATTTTGAAGGTCGGATGAATTTTCACTTAAGTTTTAGATTTAGCGAAATGGGAAATATTAATTAATCCGTATTATTAAAGTCGACACGTTCTTGTAACGAATTTTCCAAATTCTTCCCTGCCCGTGAAGAACTCAGAGAATATGAAAGTTTCGCGGAGCGCTGTCCACATATCTAGAAGAATCTTTTCGATTGAATCTAAAGAGGAAATATACATCCTCAAAGATAACACGAAACTTTTCCGTCCTAAAAAAATCTTAGAATTATTCTAGGCGGTGTACAGTTACCATATTTGTCAAAAATCTAAAATTCTACGTGTTTGTTTTCTTTTCACTTATAAAAATGTGCCCCTATTCTTATTGTTTACTCAAATAATTGAATTATATAGTATAGTGGAAGTCATTTAAGTATAAAGTCAAAGTCGTCTCAGGTCTCTCACACTTAAAGAGGTTAAAATGGCTATAACGAAGAGAATACTTTGAGAAGATTTTTTACATTAAACTTTTTTAAGTCTTTCATTGAAATATGTTAGTCAGCTATTGGAATTTTTCAGTTCTCTTGAAAAAAGTTAACAAACCATCTGCTAAAGTATTCAGCCCGCTAGGGACTTCTCGAATGAACTTTCAAACTTTTCTCCCCGTAGAATAAGCTCTTAGAGTGTATTTTAGTGGTGCAAGGTTGCGTTATCCGCCAGGCAGTCGCTCTATTTTATCGTTTCCAAGCGTTTCGCTCGGTATTTTGACGACTTCGAGGAAAATATGGTTCAAGGAAAGCCGGCCTAATCTTTCTTTCACTATCACTTTGAAATTCTTCGTGAGAAGCCTCCCACGAAAGTGAAACAAGTCCAAGAGTTTCTCGTAGAAACTGAATAAGCTTTTGAAAGAGAATGCGATTCGTTTGCACGGGTTTCATTAGTCTCAAATATTAAAGCGCCAATTAAAAACGAAGATTGCTTTCCATGAAAAAATCTGAAACTTTAAAAAAATGATCGAGGAAACATGCGTGGATAAAAAAATACACATGTGGCCTTTTGACGGTGGTCAATTTCAGTTTTTTAAAGGAATCCGCAGACTATTGACTGAGGAGTGCACTAAGCGGTCCTGTTCGGGGATTTTGGCATGAAAATGTATGACGTATGTTAATTTACACATGGTAGTTTCCCATTTGATATTTCGAAGGAAAATCGATCCTGAAACAGATAAAGTAACTGCAGCTTGCGAGCAATATTGCATATCTGTACACTAGTACGTAATAGCAAATTATTTGGACTTGATTAATGTCCAAATGATTTCCATGTTTGTGGTGAAAGGTAGCAAATGGCAAATATGCCTGACAGGATCAGACTTCGTTTCGTGGAAGTTTTGTATTATATCCATCGAATTTACGAGAGAACGTTTATATTCACTTCCTACTTGTACGGACTAATTTTTTTTACTAGGATCCTATTTTTTATGGCTAGCCTAAAAATAAAATTCTTTCAGTGACGTGTAATTTATTTCCATCGTTGAAGGTGTAATTGAAGGGGGAACGTCTTCAGTGCTCCTGTTCACAACAATTGTTGATCGATGATAATTCTGCGAAGTCTCTCTTTTTTAACAAGCAGCAAAAAGTGTTGGGGGCTCTTCCAACGAAATCGCGGAGAAATTCTGAACAGCTGAAGGTATCTAACTTATCATCGTAAAAATTAGGTGTATCAACAAAATTGAAAATTTCCCTTCCCCAACCCCATGACGCGCGCCAACATTGGCGTATTCTGCGGTCATTGTGCGGTGAATGTGGAAGTTTCACGTGTAGCAGTTCGTAGCAGATTTGTTAAAATCTAAAAATGCAAATGTATTGGAAATTTAATATATGGTCTGATAAACCTGGAGATCAAAGGAGAAATTCACAAAATATACTAAAAATATTTTCCATTAACACACGCTGTAGTAATGGCGATTCATAAATGAGAGATGGCTCAGTGGTTTTGTATTTATATTAGCTTTTAGACGACCTATCGGCGTATTTTCTCATTGAAAAAGAAATACTTAGTTATTCCACAATTATATTTGGAATGACTAAGTATTTCTTTTACGATATGAATCCCTTGCACAAAGTGACGCCTCAAACCATTCTATTTTCTCATGTTATGAGTGACCAGAACATATGTGACAAGGCGTCTGAAAAACGTACAGATAAGGTGTAGTCTGAAAAACCTTATTCAAGTCGGGTATTTTCATAAATCCGGAACAATAGCTGTCGGTTTTCGAAAAACAACGGTTGTGGGACAATAACTGTTTCCATTCTCGTGATATGTCGTGACAGCATAAAGACACTTCAGATGACCTGTTATGAATTTGCCCGTTCATGAGGAGGGGATACAGACGAGCACATTTCACGGCAACATGCACCGTTTGCAAATTCCTGAACTTTGACTGTAAGGACTGAATGGGACGGAGTCCTGTGCTACGCTTGCGGAATGTAATTCATCAACTAGATTATTAAGTAGTTCCGCGCGTGCTCAACTTCTGCTGACCATCATTGTGTGCAGTTAAACCTGCGATTTTTTATATAATTGACATTTGAAGCTTTTGACGCATTGTGTGTATTCATTGTAACGTCGATAGGGGAAACCGGACACGTTATTTTGAATTCGTCGGTCGAGTGTCTGGAAATGAGAGGGATGTGTCATTAAAGAAACGCAGTCTATTATTCTGGAGAAAATTGTTCTCACGACACAATGACTCTGGAAACCAGTGCTATGGCAGAACTTTACGCGTAGTTTGAGCACAGTACATCGATGAGTATGTGTCCAATTACGCTTTGATGCCTCACCGAGGAGACGTGATCGATGTTCCAATCGAAGTTTTGAAGTGAAATCCTTTTCTATTGACCCAGTTCTACTACCCGTGTGAGACGTGGAATACGTAGGGATTGCGGTATGGTTCGAAAAAACCTTTAATGACCAAAGATTAAACTTTCAACGAGCGACGGTGTACTAGATGACCTATTTCTCCCGATGGTGATCGTCCCATTTCTCCCAAAAGATTTGATGAGGTTGTTCGGAATTTTTTCTCAGACTATTCAAAACAGTGGCTAACCACTGGAAAAAATTATCGATATTTTCCGGCGCAGGGGAGAAATAGACTTTCTTATTTTCCCTCGAATGTTTGTCAAAAGATTGTCATTAAAATCTCATTTCCACCTTCACTTACGTCTTTGTGCGATCATTGTGGGCGGGAGGGGGGGGGGTGTTCGCCTGAGCGCCCCACGACACGCGAAGTGAAAATCGGTATTTTCTCATTCTCATTACGTTTGAAACGTCTAAAGCTCATTGAAACACCCGAAAATAATTTCGTCTCTTAAACGTACGTGTATCTGATGGAGACACTCGTTTGATTTTGTTTTGGATACCCAATGGCTTTCAGATATGAAAATGTCTTGGGAAAATTTGTCGGTTAAACCGTTCTTGTGTTTTAATCAACTGTTTACACATTAGGTTTTGGGCGACAACTCAGTCATTAGCATTGCATTTGAAGAGTCGTGGGGAAGATAGAAATGTAGTATGTGCGCTAAGTGTGAATGCCATGTATGCGCAAATGCATATTAATATTCAATTATAAGTGCATATTTATGCATATAAGCCCTATGCCTAATCACTCCCTTCCTAACACTCTTGCAGCGGTTAGCGGTTTACGTATTATCATGACGTAGAAATTTTCATGAGCTCGAAGAATTCAATCATGTCCACAGCCTACCGGTTGTAATACGCTGTCAAAAGTTACATTGCCTTCATCAATTTAATTTTGTGTATTTAAATTATATCATAAACCTGTCCCTGGGAATAGGAAGGAATTGAATGATTTTTTATTATTTTCTGATGGTTAACTTGATGAGGAATTAGTATGCAAACCACCAATGAACTGATTAGGCGTTACTGACCGGCCAGGCAAAACAGAGGGGGTGCAAGCGGCGTCGCTCGAAATGGTTCCACAATTACACAACCGTCAAAACCACACCCAACGACCGGGACATAACTGTTAAGCAACATTAATTACCTTTTATTAATAATCGAAAGTCAAACTCTCGCTGATTGTCATTATAATATATCAATAAATCTACCGGAATGGTCATTGAATTATTAGTTTGATCTGAAGGCTGAGCAATCTATGCTTTTAAAAAATTCATGGACCGCGCATTTTCTGAATTCAAGTCGAATTAATCGTTTCGAATTATGCTCACAGTCCTCCGTTTACGAGCAATTATCCGCAGTGGCATATTCAACTGTGGAAATTGCCAAAAGATCTTTTTCTCAGTTTGTGTTGTAATATGTTTCGTAGATTTGTAAAGCGAATGCGTAGTTTTGCAACCATTCCACGAACTTCGGTTTCCTGGCTTTGTCTATGTGGTGTGGCTTTTTTTTTCGAGCTCCATTGTAATTTGGACCGCAACCAATCGTTTGGAATGGAGTCGTGAATAGATTTTCCGTTCCACGTGAGATTTCTCTTCCGCCATGAATCGATGAAACGTACTTTTTTTCACGTAACGATGTACTTTTACCATAAAACCTTCCAAAGTGCACCTCACGCTGTTTTCCTCACAGCACTCTCTTTGAAGTATCATCGGCCAATGAGAGTTTACCCTCGCGTTACTTCCCCTAATGGTTTGGGTGGCGTTCGCCTCCTTTTCCGCCTTTCTGTACGTGTCTGGCGAAAGTTTGTTGTTATTCGTCGGTCATTACCACAAAAAATTCCACAAAATACTTAGCATAGCCATGTAAAACATGTGAATATATATATAACCGACAATCGTCCACGATAGCCCCTCTAAAAGAGTGTCCCGTCCATTGGACATTCAGGAAATAGGATATCGCGCATAACGTATCTGCAAACTGCTAAAAAGATGTATATCCTTGTGGCCGTGACATCACTTGAGTTACAGGAAGTTGGTGAGGTTTGGCGAGCTCTTACGGCATTGACTGAAAGAAACGAACTTGGAAAATATTATCCCCTGGCAGTTTAATATGGCCTGAGAACACTGTTTTTTACTTTTTACTGGTAGTAGTTTTCTATTTTTTTCCTAAAGGAACAATGAAAACTTATAAATTCAAATTCCACAGTTTTGCATCTATAAATGACCTTAATTTCGACGTTCAACGTCGTCACCAGGTAGTGATGATGACTTAGACGTCCAAACCCTGGTCGTGTCTATATTAAATACTGTGGAATAACAAAGTCATAGTTTGTCATCATAAAATGAACCGTTTCCGTGAAATCATGCCACGAACAACCAATTAATGGAATAATTTCATAATGTTAATTCAAATAAATGATTTCGTCTTCCTCAACATTAACCGAATTGATTTTCCGGGCTTATGAACAACGTGTTCAGAAGTTCATAAAACGGAATAAATGAGAGGATGTCGAACTGGATTGAAAGTCTAAAACGGGTGAGGGTCCCAACCGCCCTCTTCTCAAGCCTTTCAAATAATGGGCCTCCCGGCTAATCTACGCCTGATCACGTTTGCACGTCTAGTGTCATACACAAGATTATGTGGTGCGTGGAAGGCAACTGTATTTGTAATCGTTCCCAAACTGGAACGTGAAGAAATTCCGATTTGGCACGCACTGTACCGTAACAAGCATCCCCCCTTACCCATCCCCCACAGTCAATATCAATTCCCCCGAAACACGATTGCGTCGTTTCCTCTGTGTAATTTGCATAAAGTCCCACACTCACGCGGGTGGGTTGATAGAAAAACAGCGCCGGAATGGCCTAGCCCGTTATCCGTGAATGAAATGATGAAGTTGTATGTGAATCCCACTGCGCGAAATTCTTCACTAGAACCACGGTTGAAATTACTTAAAGTCGTGGGTTAAGGATAGCGCGGATTAGAATGGAGAGCTTAGGCGTCAATCTTTAGCGTTTTTGAAGCGAGGGTTATGGCCAAATTACGCTGTTTAGGCCACTGGGTGGTACTGATAAGATGATGGCATTATTGCCCATTTTAGATATGCTCACCTCTTAACGCTGTAGACATTTAAAATCTCATAATTGTGCCTATTGTCTTAATTTTGTTATTTACTTACCTTTCATACTTAAGCGAACTCTTTTCGGTCCATGCGCTCTTATGCACGAAAATGTAAAAGTTTATTTTATTATCAAAATTTATTATTAAATTATATATTGATAAATTCAGAAATTTCACAGTTCAAAAATCGGTCGTTGTGGTCGGCGCTTGAACCCGAATTCCTCGATTCCCGGTCAAGGGGAATGATTGTTGATCTGCGGAATTTCTGCATTTCGGTGCAAATCAGCGGTTGACTCCATGGAAGTAACCATCGGGGTATCTCGTGCAGTTCTTTGAATTTGGCATAATTTATTTTTTTTATTTATAAGTTTTTCCTGTGAATACTTTGTTTTAGTGATTCGTGTGCTAGTTTACAGTCACCTCGAGATGAAACGCATTTTAATGAATATAAATGAAAGAAATGGGAAGTTTTCACATTGAGTGTTAAGAAGAAATAATTGGGAGACTCAATGAAGAGCGGTGTGAAATGATGAGATTTCGGTCGTAAAAGGAATTAACCCAGTGCATGGAGGGAAATGAAGGCTGCAGTCAACCAAATCCACTTTGAAATTCACCGTTGTACTAGAATGAGAGCCATAAAAACATCCTTGGCGAGACACAGGATGCAGTATTTCCCAGAGCACGTAGCTTTCCTTTTCAAGAAGGGTTATATCAAAACATTGACACCACCGCCGTCTTAACAAAACAATACGACGACTTCGGAGTGTGAAAATCATTCGTCTTGTTCTATCGCACTTACCTGCACCGCTGCATGTCCGTGCTCTTGTGTTCCTGATTCTGAACAAATGATCCTTTTTCGTGTTATTCCCATATGCTTCTATCAATATTTTCTCACGAATGTACGGGATGAGTTTTTTCCTACAGGTATTGAAGAAATATCCCTCGATGCTCATCGGGCAACTTGCGAATATACCCACAAAAAGTATGGCCCCTTAATGCAGGACCTTTAAAAGTATTGGTAAATATTTAAAGAAATGTTCGAAAAAGTTTATTCTGACCATATGCCTCTGGCGTATTTATCACCTGAGGTCCTTCTTTCCACATTTATGTCAACGCAAAACTTCAATCATGCACTTTCCCAGTAGCAAGGAAACACTTCGTTTTGAAAAAAAATTCCTTAAAATAATGACGATGTTTTTTTGGGCCATCTAAAAATTACAGATCTTTATGCTAAGAAAAAGCTGTTTCGTATGGCATTCGAACTAGTTTCTGCGTGGACCTGGAAATTCTCCCCAACGTCCCATACTCCTCAACTTCTCATATTGCTCTCGTCTGACCAGCCAGTTTGAACCCTCCCTCTTCAGTGTCGTGTAGGCTTCTAATTATTTCCGCAGAGTCACCATTGAACCCAATTTAACTATTATATTCTTATTGTCCTTGACCGCAATTTTCATACCTATACATTTTCGTACATCGCCGTCTTTTCGTAAATCATTGTTTCATCATTCCATTCTGTTCATAATACTTTTTATTAGATCTACTTGATTTCTTAGTTACCTATGTGATTCAAAATCGACTCTTTCCACCCTTTATGATTGAGAGTTATTCGGGATGAGGTGTAAGTAATGCAATACTCAACATTCCTGACTATTCCTCTGAAGTTTCCATCCTACTTCTGTGATTGGAACCAAGGTTCTTGAATACAGATGTTTTGGAATCCTTGTCTTCTTATTTCTGGACAGAGGGGCCCCATGAAGCTTTTCGCGTGCGAACCATTTAGCAAAGTAGTGCATTTTACTTGATCCACTATGAGTTTAACGAACTCTCTTGTAGGGAAGATTTGATATCCTATCCATGAAGTACGTTGGTACCTTTTTTTCTGAGATTCATTTGAAAAACCCTGTGGTGACACCACGTACTGTGAGTAAGCTCGTTATGATTCGTGCTTTGAATTGCAACACACCCCTCCTCTCTCCCATTCCTCGAAACACATTTGCATTTATCTTCTCCATTACGAGCATGCCATCCGAAAAAAGTTGAGCTCCACCCTTAGCGAGAGACACGGTCGCCGATGGATGGAGGTACTTGATCTCTTTTGGCGCATGGTTTAGCGGGGATAGCGCCTGCCTAGGGGTCATTGAATCGAGGGGCAACGGCCGGTCAGGTGTGGCAAAAGACAATCAGTTGCGCTTTCGTTCACATGGGGGCACTGATGCACGGGACATGTGGGTGGGTGCGGGGGAGGGGGCGTGGTGAGAGAGGGATGCTCGCACCGCTGCCGCGTTTTGCCCTCGAGAGATTCGCCCATCGCACCCACCTCTCGCAGCCTCCGCTCTTGCGCGCATGCCCTTCCCCACGCGATTCCTCATTTGTTTTACGGTAAACTGGAATTATATAATGATGGGTGAAATAAAAATATGATAAATCATTGATTATTATTAGCACGCCATGACCGGCAGCTTGGTATTGACGACTAATGGGTAATACATATATGCGAAGCATTTTGGGAAAGTAGTTAATTGATTGGATGTTCTTTAACAAATTTTTAAAAAAATTGAGCGGTTGAAGTCGCTAAAAGTATATAATTGCCATATGTAAATTGATATCCGCTTAAAGAAAAAAGTCACCCAAAGATTGTTCAATGTTCAGAGATTTATCTGAGGGAGTCATTGCTCATTTGGAGCGATTTTATGCCTGCGGAAGGCCAAAAAGCGATGAAGTTAGCAGCGAAGCAGGTCACTTCCACGTGAATTGGGTAGCCAGTCTTGGCTAGTGTACTGGCCTTTCATGTCGAGAGCCGGGGTTCAATCCCGCGTGAGGAGAATGTTATTAAATGGTATCGCTACTTCGTTCCATTTCGTGATTACGTCACGAGCGCGCTCTTTCTCCATGCGTCGAATTGGACTAATATTGAAACTGGTTGGTCACTTCCGCTGGCGCCTCGCCAGTCCCCCCTACTCCTTCCCCCTCCTTTGATTCCCAGCCTTAAACCACTCTTCCAGGACTGAAGAACCTATTCATGCCGAACAGAGTCGGGAAAAATCAGTGTAGTCAATTTTATTGAAGATTCCCCGCTGTCATGTAACCCCCTCGAACTTATCTCTCCTTTTCCCTTGTCGTCGTCAGTAAATGAAGCTCCGCCCAGGTCTTACTTATAGATAGATTAGTGCCTTCCCTTCCGCGTCTGACTCATGTTATTCCGCCTCCTGCACCATGAGATCCTAACAATGTGGAATTTCCACTTCCTCATATTACCTACCCCGGGGGCGTGTGGTCCATTAGAGTGATTGATGAATAATGATATTCCGTATCATTTTCTTTAGGGAAGTTCTAACTGTCGTATTTGATGTTTCATACTGTTGTAGTCACTTGTAGGAGTGATAATTAATTTCTTATATCAATCGGCACGGCAATCATTTTCCCTCATCAACCTAGCCAATATATTTCGCCAATATCATTCGTATTCCAGTTATGTCAGAGTTAAACTCGACACAATTTCCAATTATCTAGTAGAATGTATTAATACGTATTACCAGTGGATCCCAATCCAAGAGCCTCTGGAAAAATAAATCTCTCACGATTGCCTCCCCCCCTTCCCCCCGCTGTTGGGCTTCTGTAACCCTATCGGTGAGTGAAGAGAGAATTGAAACTTTATTTTTTTTAATATCCCGAAAGATCACGCATGGCATCTTTGAAAATTGCAATTGGTCTAGGTATACGTATACGCAATCACATGTAAAAAGTGGAACTAGAAGGGTTCGGAACTATACTATTGAATTTACTCATTATCGTTTCCTAGAATGAAGTTCTAACAGCCTTTTTCAAATTCGCCGCCAAAATGCACTTTATATCAAGAAAATCATTTGCAAAAAAGGCTATTTTCAAAGAAAAATATGTAAACAAGTGTTAAATATGCGTATGCATCGGTCAATAATGGTGATTATTAACCCCAATAGCATCAAAAAAAGGCGTACGAACAGTATGTGAAACTTAATAAAACACTTCATGACAAAAGCAACTTAGAAAAAATATCGAATTTAAATAAAGGGTTATGATAATGATGTCAACTTTTCATAACAGTATCGTATGCAGTGTAAAGTAGATTATCCTGGTCGTGTTTGTGCGCGTCACTGAGAAAATATTATTGAAGTTTAAGACGCAAGCCCTATTGCTAACGTTTTATGTGATTTGGATGGCTCGTTTTGTAAAACATGATTAGGCGTGCCACCAAATGCCACCGTTTCATTAGTTTTTAAACTGAAATAACCTATGTTTACTTAGTTTAGAAGTTATGTATGTTGCTGGTAAATTATGTTTAGTGATTATTATTCGTCATTCCAATTTCATCATTTTAATAGTGCTTAGCCAGCTAAATTACATCATTAATGTATGTATCTATTATATACAGGAGTTGTAGAAATGGGCGTTATATTTTCAAAATAATCGATATGGAGGAAAATATAAATTCTTTTTAAAACTTTGTAACTTTTTTTAAGACCGCGGACTATCCATTGCAGCGTTAAATCTTTTCTCCGGCGGTACGTTCGAGCCAAATTCCTTGCGAGATAGTCGGGCAGGAGCATGATTGAATAAGTCGAGGCTCCCCCGTCTACGTTAGCCGTGGTTATCACGAACTCATCTTCACATAAAACACAAGTAAACTCCTTTACGCCTCTGTGAAACGTCGCCTTCCACGGCAATCCAACGCGAGTCCCCGGAATGGAAGCAGAAGGCACTTGGCACATTTCCTGTCTTATTCTTTAAAGCGGTCGCGCTGAGTGCTTAGATTAAGATGATGTCAACTTTATGACCAATGACGACTTTCACTCGTGGTTTTTACAGGATTCAAAACAGAATCGTGCCTCGAATAATACGAGTGTAATGCATAACGCCTTAAATTTTTTCGATCGAAAAAGATGAAAAAGTATATGGTAGAAGGGTAGTTTAACCTTTCAGTTTATTTCGCCCTTGAGTACAAACCGTAGTTTTACGTATCCAACACAATTTTCTTCTTCTTATTTCCATGCTTTTTGGTTCAACCCGAAATGTACGCAAAGTAGAGATTTTTTTAGTTCAATCAGCTCAAAATTTCATACGTTCTTGTTTACCACTGAAGGGGGAAAAAGAGCTATTTTGAGGAGAATTGAGAACAGGAAATTTGTTAATGACTCGGTCTCCAACGCTCATTTTGAATTCGAAGTGGTTCTGGGAAATTCCTACTTTTCTTGATTTTATTTGGACTCGTCGTGCGAAAATAAAACACGAAAGCGTCGAAGACGTGTTTTCCTCGTAATGCTACATCTTGTGACGAGTTTATAAGTTGGCGAGGGAAGAGACAGCTGTCTGCATGATTATCACATCAGTCGTTATCCACCTGTCTGATCTGAAAATGAGATAACTCCTTTAGTTAACGAAAACTATGACAAATTCATATGGCTGCGTTAAATGGCAAATGATTTATTCAATTAGATAATTTGTTCTCGGGTTCTTCTGGGGATATTTCGTTTCTGGCCCTTCTCTTCCCCGAAATCACACGCCGTTGCATTTGAGCATAATCGCATGCCAGCCTGGATCGCTGGTTCTTTGAAGTTATCAAACCAGTCTTCCGCCCCGCAATTCTCGTGCTGCACTGCGAGCGCCATCTTGTCCAATTCGCCGATTGTTTCGTATTTGCCCGAACTGCTCAATAATGAAGTCTTCATCGCGTCGTTAAAACCGTGCTACCGGCTGCTTGCTACTCTAGGGACCTTGAGTGACCATCCGAAGCACTCGGTGTCTTTTCAACTTCTCCTTTTGCTTCGGAGAGGGAGGCGGATGCACTCGCGATCATCGTGAGGGGGAGACGCAAGATGATCATTATATTAGCACGCAATCTCGCGTGGCCCACCAGGTGGCGTGCCATTGGCGTTGCATGTCCGTTGCTCCTCTCCCACCCCCCCTCTCCCCTCCCCCCTTCCGTGTCGTGTCCGTCGCCTCCTTTGCGAAACGCAGTTTTCCTTTCACTGATTTTGCGCCTGGGTCTGGAGGCTTGTGGATGGAGTTCACTCGCGTTTTCTTTCGGCCTAAGCCTTCGAAGGGTGGACGGGAGGGGGCGGTGGGAGGGAGGGAAAGGCTAAACAAAAAAAAAGAACCGCTTTAAAATAGTTCCACTCAATTAATAACGCATGTGGGCGTCCGTCCATTATCACTCTCTTCCGAGCAAATTTTATCTCGGGATTAGGGGAGGAGGAATGTTTTTTTTTAATTATAATTCTTCAATTTTAGCTTTTCCCGCGGACTCATTTTCATTAGCACGCGCCATCTTACTCCGCGCCCTCTCGGTCGACAGACTGTGACGGTGGTCCCCCGCAAATCTTGTGTTCCCAGTGCGTTAACCCCGATTAGTTTGTTCACATATCAAACAGTTGGGATACGCGTTAAGCCGAAGTGAGGGAGTTATTGAAGAAAATCTCGTTGCTTTCCTACGAGGATTTTCTTCAAGATGTACTTATTCATTCAAGGAAAAGCTGTATTAGAAAAAATGTATCCGGAGGCGTATTTTTCATCGGCATCCAGGTATGGACTGGAGTGAGAGGAGATTAGGAGCAGTGGATACTTGCTGCCACAGGAGAACGAAAAAGTTAGGAGAGGTTGGCTCCAACAAATAGCGAAGATGTTGCGCGAGAAGCAAGAAGCTCGACGGAAGAAAAAAAAACATTTTAAAGAAGAGGGGAAAACTTTATCGGAAACATTTTCAAGCCTGACAAATTCATCGAGAGTCGAAAATTGAATGCATCCGATGATGATTTTTTGTAAGCAGCCGCTTTATTTGGGTTTTCCCTCATAATGGCACTTTCGATCGGGTTAATTAAATCAAATTAATAAGCTAAGCTTGTTAGCGGCGTTAATCATTAATTGAAGGCCGGGACGGGACGAGCACTTAATTGGACGTTTCGAAATATTTCAAGCCGAAAATCTGCCTGAAAGCCCTTACCTTAGTCATCCCTTAGGTTCCATGAAAGTTTAATCAAAGTTTTTACGCTTTCCAGTCCGTGTCTTTTTTTTCCCCCTTCGATGACTTTGTTGACAGATGTGGCGGCTACGAAAATGCTCCTGTGGTGTGGGTACCATCCGTTCCCTCGAATGTAGGAAAGTTTTCACTTCGTCCATTCCCGTGGGTATCTTCAACTTCTCTCTCGAGTCACGAGAAAACCCACCCTCCACTTCCGTCCGTCGGCTCTGGGCCTTCTCCCTCGACTCTCTCTCTCTCTCTCTCTCTAAACGTTTCGGATCACGAAGCGTTTTGATGAGCCCGAGGCATCCGCGCCACTTGTCTGGCGGAGCTCGCTTGTTGCGTCAGTCCCCATTCAAAAGGCACAAATGTGTGTGTGTACTCATTTTGATATTGGGAGGTGCTCTTTGATGTTAATTGATCATAAATGCGTGTTTAATGAAAATGTGCAATCCAATCCCAAACTCAATTTGGCGAAGTTTTTATCAGGTGTCACAGGGACATATATATACGTTAACAGGCACGAATATTCAAGCAAAACTCGGTTCTATTTATTTATAAGCACCCAAATAATTTACACGAGGCGCCTTCCTCTCGAATTGTTCTCGTTAATTGTGAATATGGAAAAAAATGATATTTTTACTGAAGCAAACTGACGGTTTAAAGCAGACTGAGAATCTCATTTTATTTAATAGAAAAATATGCGAAAGTGAAGAAGTTAAACACTATAAACCTGGTTTTGTGCACCATTTGCGGTTGTTGAGTTCACTTGTCCGAAAAAGTTTCTTCTCCTTAGTATCTCAATTCATTTTTCATTCCAATCCGAAACGTATCGAAAGTAAAGTGAATTATTTCCCGGATAAATATTTCTTTAAGAATCTCTTTTACGGCCAACATTGTCATCGATAGGTAAGATGTTTTGCTTTGTCTCGCCACCTTGGCACGAAAGCCTGAGAGGATCTTTTCGTCGCCATCGTTGAGCGGTAAACGTGACGCCTAGTCACCCTAGCAGAGCGAGCGCAGTGAACCCGCAACACGGACGGGCAATGCTGCTTGGTCCGGTGACCTCACGAATGAGCCTCACCAGTCAGCAATCCGAGTTCGATTCTCTGTGCTCGTGGCTCTTTCTCGTCCGCTCCCAGTTTTAGATTTAAGTAAAAAGTGCGTCACTGAAATAAGTTATAAAATTCGAAATAGGCATTACACTAAATTGGCATATTTATCACAAATCTCATTTTATTTCCATCACCCAAACGATACAATTTCACGAATCGCTTATTGAACAGCGAGTGCTGATTTTAAAAGGATTTTTTGTTTTTTCGTAATTTTTTCCCGTGGGCAGATATCTCGAAACCCTTTGGAATGTGACAAGGCGGCGGCGGAGGTCTGTGCAACACTTAAAAACGTTTGATTGTTATTTTTTAATTTTAGTGTTCCGTCTTGAAGGCTTTAACCTAACTTTAGTTCGCGGAAATGGTGCTGTGGGTTTCGTCCGGTTTCTGCAGAAAGATGATAGCGTATCCTAAAATCCACAACATTCAATCTTCATTTCCAGGACGCAAAACATACTAAATTTGAGGCCTTAAAAACACACGCAAAATTAATCTTCCAAGGCACCGCTCCTATGCTATCCTTTGATAAGTTACGAGAGGAACCTTTTATTTTGTTTTTTTTTCCCTTCAGGAGACCTATCTAGGTCACTCGGCTTAATCTTTTATTTAAGGTTTGTCTCACCTTGAGAAATTTTCCCCGCGAAAATAGAAGCACCACTTTGGCTGGTTGGGGAAAGGTCCAATGGCACCATAATCGATGCTATGTCTTCATTATGACCAGGGCACATTTTTAATTTATGAACTTTGAATTTAAAAGGGAGAAGGAAAAATTTCCAACTTTATAAAATTTGGCTGAACTTGGATTAATTCGTAACGTGATGTTAGTGTTCGCGTTCACCGGTTGTTCGTGACTAAAATTATTTTAAGTCAAACTTCAACCGTGTCTCTTCGGGCAACTCCTTGTTGATAGCCCTTAAAAGCAAATTCCCTCTTATGCTCGTAGTCCCCTGTTTTTGTAAGTTCTCGGTCTAAACCGTTAGTGTGGTGATATGGTCTCCACTATCGGATCTCCTTGCCTCTCTGTTTCCACCACACTTGGTCGTAAGTATACCTTTTGGCTCTTAAAGTGTGAGAATATGAATTTATTCATCACATTCGTGGGAGATGCGTGGGTCCGGTGTGGAGACTAGGGCAGAGATCACTCGGGGGAGGGATGGAGTGGAATATTAATGATTGCCTACGTTCTTGCAAAGGCACTTTTTCTTTTCAAAATTTGGGCAAAAATCTGAGGTTTCATGTCCCAAAGCATTGCATCAATTGAAACCATTGGAAAAGTCAGTAAAATATTTTATGCATTTTCAGTCAAATTCGTGACATGGTAGTCTAGTGAGCAGAACGTGGGTTACTGAACCATTATTTCCCTCTAGTTTGTTTCCCACGCCGTTGAGGGCTTTCGGTGTCATTTGGTGATCTCTAACTTCACATGTCAAACCACCCCACGCATTGATTATCAAAGTTTGCAAACGTACTCTGGATTTATAAAAATATGGAAAACCATTTGGGATATGAACCTAGAGTTATCCCTTTTGTCCGATCCTTCTCGTCTTCTATCTCTCCCAAGCTTTTCCCACAAACCTCCTCCTTTGCTTAGACTTTCCTTTTTTTAATTGTTCTCTTTCTTCACTGTCATTTACTTTGAGTATGCGTGTATGTTAAGGTGTATACTTAATTTATATATGCAAGTGTATGTATATATATATATATATATATATATATATATATATATATATATATATATATATATATCTATGTGTGTGTGTAGTATATGTATGTGTGTATATATATATATATATATTTTTTTCCGATATGAAAATCTATGCATAATGAGTGCGTGTCTATCTATGTGTATTTATGTTTATGTATGCATGTAATTATAAATTTTATGCCTAATATAGTATGTATACGACGATGGGTTAAATGGAAGAAGGGACCATTTGATCTCGATTTCGCCCAAATAAAGACCTCTCTCTCCCTTCCTCCCTCTCTTTCTCTTATGGCTACGAGTCTGGATATATTCGATACCTATTGGGCCGCCATTCCTATACCTTACCAATAGCCCCAAGACGATTTTCCGATGCAGGAGATGTTTTTGGTTGAAGTGCGGTCACTATTTGAATGCCGTTTTCTTTTAGGGAGCATCGCGCGTATTTCTGCCCCTTTTCATCAAATAAGTAACATCTTCAGAGATGAATGTTCAGTGTTGAGCCCCGATACCATTGAAAGGAGTGCATTTATTGTTTGATAATGATTAACGCGCCCAATACTTTCTGGTTTAGACATGGAGTCCTTTTCTCGGGAAAGTGTACGTATGTATGTAGTTCGCTGATATTTTTTTGGTACTTCTTGGTTTCTATCGTGCTAAGATCTTCCGAGTTGCTTTTTTCTGTTCGTAACAGGCAAGTGCGAGCAAAACATGAAGTTTACTTCATCTCGAGGCCGAAAGTCACTTGGATGTTAACCTTCGCCAATTACGGAGTTGAATATCGCGCGGAACAGGTGTCGAAAAAAATATTCTACAGGGTCGCACACAAAAGTGGTAGGACTGATTTTTTTACAAGAATTTTATTGACGATATACTTACATCGACTCAATAATCTTCTAAGTATGCTCCTTGAGCTGCTACACACTGAGTATAACGTTGCTCCCATTTCCCATACGCCCGCTGGAAGTTTTCTTTGGGGATGCCGTTGATGACCCTCGTCGAAGCCTCTTGAACGGCCTTTTCGAGTCAAAACGTCGTCCCTTGAGCTGTCTTTTCATCAAAGAGAAGAAGAAGAAGTTCGGTGGTGTCAGATCGGGAGAATAGGGTGGGTGTGGCAACGTGGCAACGCCATATTTGGCCAGGAGCTGTCTGACGACGAGCGCGCCATGGCAGAATTTTCGGCACCATATTGGCGCACACCTTGCGCATGGCCAAATCCTGTGAAATAATGCGTTGGACGTTGGATGCAGACAGACCCAACTGGTCTGCAATTTTTTCACTGGTTAAGCGTCGGTCTGTGTTCAGCAGTGTCCTCACTCTGTCCACATTCGTGTCGGTTCTTGCCGTCGACGGCCGTCCGGAGCGATGGTCGTCTTCAACGAGCTCCCTACCCTCTTTAAACAACTTGTGCCGCTCAAATACTGTGGAACGGCTTAAGGCAGTGTCCCCATAAGCCTGCTTGATCATAAGGAGGGTCTCAGTTGCCGTCTACCCGAGTTTCGCACAAAACTTCACGGAATAATGTTGCTCTAAATTCAGATTCATTTTGTTTTTCGACGCGGACAAAAAACTTGCTTCACTAAAAACGGTGTCCTCACTCAACGACAGCCCGCAGGCGACTGAGGTTGGTGTCGGTCTGTTGCTAAGAGCCCCCTTCACCTTACCCTGCCAGACAGACCCCCCTCCACCGCTCCGTTCGCGCCAGAGAAAATCAGTCCTACCACTTTTGGGTGCCACCCTGTGTTAGCAGCAATCGGAATTTTCGCTCGTGTGCCATTCCTCACGCCTGACCAGGACCTGCGCTCTACCTCCGCGTAACTAACTAAACATGAGCTGATTACTAAGCGTTCTAGTGATTACGGTGAGCATAAAGAAAGGTCCGACGAGATAAATTGATTCCAAAACTCGAATTTTGGAAATTCTTGAGGGCCAGATAGTTGATATTGGCAGTTCTTGTCGCCAAGAGTGCCTGCAGTTGCAAGAAATAAAACAGTAGCAAATCGTTGTTCCTTAAGAGGCTTTTTGGCCGACCATCTGACGAATATGAAATCTCCTTCTGCCGTATGAATTTCGGAGATGCTTCCGTTCCATTCTGTTTCCGCTCTGCCTTGCTTTTAAGGTCCTTTGGTGTGCTTGCGTGGGCTGATATTGCGGCCTTCGTTCAACCTTTGCTTCTTATCTTTAATTTCTCTTCGTATTTGTGGAGTGCTTTTTAAACCTAATTATCACAGCCCTTGGCCAAAACAGGTAAGGATTCTCTTTTTTGGATTCATACCCTCAATATGCTGAATAGTTTTCAGTTTAGTTAATAATGTATACCAAGATAGCACTAGCAAACAAAAATAAAAACACAGAAACGTAAAAAGAAACTCAGGCGTATTCCGAATTTACGGTGGCGCTGTCACCTTTCTCAAGAGAGAGAAAGAACTGACAGTTCCTCCTCT